>NC_090022.1:262319550-262947362 GCF_037176765.1 Anolis sagrei | reverse complement strand
GGTTTGCAGAAGCTGGGGCTAACAGCAGGAGTTCACCCCGCTCCCCAGATTTGAGCCACGGACCTTCCGGTCAGCAAGTTTTGCTGCTCAGCGGTTTAACCCACTGCACCACTGGGGGCTCCTGGCATACCTTTTATAAAAATGTGGAGTAATAGTAGCATGAAATAAGAATTTCAGGAGCCAATGAGCTTTACCTCTTAAGGACTTCGTGCACAGAAACATTAACAGGTTAGTATCGAAATACATTCTCAGATCAAAACCCTATAAGCTGATGAAGTGGAAACCTCCTCCAGAGGAAGGTGGATAAGTGACATGATGGGCAATCCAAGCACAATCTGGATGCCCAACTGGGGTCATAATGGTGGAAGAAGAGTTCATATGGTGACAGCTATGGCTGCAACATTGTTAAAATGAGATTTAGCATGATTTTCTGATTCCTGATTTTATATAACTTGCATAATGTTTTACATTGTATACTACATGGATGTCATTTAACTACAATCATTTCTGAACATTTGAAAATTTGTAACTTTGTACTGGAATACTGTTTCTATTGCAATGGCTTGGAGCTGATGTAAATAAAGGATCCGTCCACCTGTCTATCTATTTATTTTTGTTTGCCCAATATCTTATCTAACTCTGCATATATCATCATCCACAACTCTGGCACAGCAGAGGCCAAGACTGAAACTAGCTTATCGTTTTACTTTATTAATCACTGGCTTTCTCAATAAACATTCGTAATTATGTCAGCTAATTGGAGAGCTTGTTTAGCCCCTCTACATTTACAACCAACTATAAAGTACATTTACAAGAAAACTGTAAGGGATTTAGGGGCAAATCTATGCAATCAAGGGACTTATACCAAAACCTGTGGAAAGGGAAAAATTTAACCCGACAGAGGCAGAAGATAAAGAAATGCCACTCATACAATGGATGATTTTAAAGATGGGGCAATAGTGTAAAGTCTAATTTAAGGAGAAGAGAGAACACATTTCATTTTAGACAGTTGGAAGATTCCCAATTTTAAAGAACTGTTTTTCATCAAATCTTCATATCTGCTTATAACCAGTTCTTAGTGCAGAGGACCGAATATGCTACAAGGCAGTGAGAAGCCAAGAAAGGATTTAAGAGCTAAACCTTATTTTGCATCATTCCTAAAGCCTGTAGCCAAAATATACAGTGTGAATGATAACATTGGTGCAAAAACTAGTCTGCTTAAACCATTAGATAAATTTCTCTTCCACCTGAATCCTTTTCCCTACACAACACAATTAAAAACAAAATAAATATCTCTCCTGACCAAATGAGTCAGAATTCCCTGGACGATATGGCTCACTCATTTCCAGGAAGGAAGCTAAAAACTGTAGTTGTGTCTTGGAATGAAGACAAGACATCACAACAGGCCAACTGCTTCCAATTTTTTCCAGGCTAATACTTCCTTTGAGCTACTGATGTGCTGACAAGCTTTCACATCCAATGACACATTAGTAATTTGCACATTACTGATCCCCCTAATTCTGCAAGACACTTACCTAATTTCAGAAACTATGTAAAGACAAGTTTGTGCACGAGAACCACCTAACACAACCACACTCTTTGCTGTTGATTTTTTTTCTTTTTTGAGCCTTGAAAATGAGTGCTCTAAAATGTTTGCCATGAGGACATCCCACAACTTTGCATGCTAGTACAGAACCCTTCTTTTGGAAGGTTTGTAATGGAATCCAAGATATTGCCAAAGCGTTTGGTCAGTTATTCAGGATGACACATTTGCCAAAAGCAAGGAATTTAAAAATACTATTGCCCATAATTACAACAAGTCGTTATCTCTTTAAATGCAGAGCACTGTTTCATTTTCAATAGCAAGCGCAATTACAAATCCATACCCTTTAACTGGGACAACCCTCTGACATATCACCTTTTCAGCTCTGTTTAAAATGTCTCCATTCACATTCTCCCTTTGTCCTCAGTTTACTTCAGCCACTGCAAACTAAGGCCACTTCTACACAGCTGTATAAAATTCAGATTATCTGATTTGTACTGGATTATATGGTAGTGTAGTCTCATATAATCCAGTTCAAAGAAGATACTATGGATTATTTGCCTTGCTATCCCAGATTATTATACCAGTGTAGAAGGGCCCTAAATTGAAAGCAAAAGTACAGGTGGCTGAACAGCAGGGAAAGGAGAGGATGCAATCTTGCCTTTCCCAGTAGGCATAGGCAAAAGCAAACTGCTGCAGCCTCTCCTATATTCTTCCTCATTAATAACTTCTGGCATTTTGACTGCACTCTGATGCTACTCGGCCACATGTGTCCTGATTTTTATCTGTGAAATGTTGGAGGGTATGCAAATCAAGAGTAAAACCACTGTTAAATCCACTCATATTTCACACTAAAGTCCAATGAAAGATAAACACCAGAAAAGAAAGAGAAATTCAAGTAGCAGCAAAAATAATATATTTTATCCAAAACAAACACTGTCCTGGCCATAAATCCTAAAGAAGACTCCAATCTAGCAGTCTCTAAACACCTTCAGCATCAACAGCCTGCTGCTGGAGTTATTTCAAGCACCTATCGTCTCAAGCCAAGTGGAAATGGGCCAGACAGAGAAAAGATCTTGCAGGATTCACAGCTGAAACTGTCTTCAGGCAGATGTCTTTTATTAGGCTCCCCTCTGGACTAGAATGTACCCCAGGCCAGTATGATGTATGGCTATCTATTTGGTCTTCCAGATGCTCAATAAGCCTCACAGATGACAGCAAAAACAGAAGGTTTATCAGACACTGGGAAGGCCATATTTTGTGGCTAGTATAAACATATACACTCTGGAGGCTTCCCACAGTGCCTGGCTGATCTAAAGGCCTAGTATAAAAATGCTGTGATTTTTTAATACTCATGGGATTTTTACTGCTTTTAACTGTTGAATTTTACAGTGTTTTTATAGATCCTTGTGTGATGTTGTTTCTGTCGGTGTACATGCATATGACTATTGGTCACAGCATAAATAAATTGATTGATTGATACTAATGTATATGACTTGATTGGAAAATATTGGAAAAATCCAGAGTTGGGATCAAATTTAAGTCAAGCAAATACCAAATGACTAGCAATAGCCCTCAGAATCTCTGAATACACAAAATCATGTGCTATTATAGCATATCCATTTATCATCCTGCCACTCCTCAATCTTGTGTTCCTACATTATGATTCAAAGTATAATTCAGTATTTAACTGCAGGTGCATAATACTGTAAAAGAGTGGGAGAGGTCTACAAATTTGAATGAAAGTGGTCCTGTTTTGTATGTTTTGTTTTTATACACTGTCCATCCATGCTGTTCTTATTCTTGGCTTCTATGGCACTGTGTTTATGATCTTGCAGCCTGACCATAAACAGGCTCATGATCAAGGAAAGTAATAGAAAGGAAATATGGAATCATATTTCTTTTTTTTTCTTTTTTTGCCTGTTCTCACAAAATCAAGGTGCAAATTGTTACAGTCTACTCAAGCTATCTCAGCACACAAGATCATACAGAAGCCGACCTCCTTTCCTGGCATAATGGCATTATAATATACTTGTAGTTTTCTTTCTCTTCATGTAGAGTTTCATATAAAATGGCAACATCAAAGGTTGCTTTTTTAGAATTTTTAAAAAATATTTTCAAGGCATGGATGTTAGAATCAATGGATGAAGAATGAGTGGCTGACTGTGTAACATTTCCTGCGGAAATCTCACAAAACTGGTTGACAACTACACTGGACAATAGTTCACCATCAGCTTCTTGCAAGAAGAAATCAATAGTATGAGAACAGGAATTCAATTCAATTTCTGGTAAACAGTGAAACAGGAAGCTATTTTTCCTACTTACATTCTTAGAGTATGTAATTAATTTTAACCTACATTAAAGCTCGCAAAAATCTGATTTTGCAATATTATAAAGCATAATTACAAACTAACAAATGGAGGAAACAACATATACACATATTTACCATAATCAACAAGCAGTTCTAGTCATCCAAACAGAGCCAACTAACATACTGTTAAAAGTCACATGCACAGAAGCGTCTATATGATGATAGTGTTTCCTTGTATTTCTATAGGCTCATCTAGTGTCATGGTTGTTCATTCATATAGTCACTTTCTAAAATTACTAGAGTGAAATGAATAATTCTTTCCTAAGCACAAGATTTATTTCACTGGTGACTTATCTGTTTCCTGCACCAACATTGGATTGACTAGATGGTTCCTGGGATCCCTTCCAGATCTGTGATTTGATTATTCTAATGGCTTTTAAGTAGCAGCATTCTAGTCCACTCATTGTGCTTCACATACAACCTTTGATCTAAAAAACTATATACCATATATACTCGAGTATAAGCCGACCCAAATATAAGCCGAGGCACCTAATTTTACCACAAAAAATCTGGGGAAACAAGTATAAGCCAAGGGTGGAAAATGCAGCAGTTACTGGTAAATTTCAAAATAAAAATAGATACCAGTACAGTTACATTCATTGAGGCATCAGTAGGTTAAATGTTTTTGAATATTTACATAAAATTGTAACTTAAGATAAGCCTGTCCAACTCTGATTAAACCATTATTCTAACTTTCTTAAATGTAAATGTAGATTAAAATAATAAATGTAATAATAATAGTATAGTAAAATGATAAATATAATAATAATAAATAGAGTAAAATAATAAATGTAATCAAAGTAATAATAACAGAGTAAAATAGTAAATAATCTTGACTTGAGTATAAGCCGAGGGGGACTTTTTCAGCCTTGAAAAAGGGCTGAAAAACTAGGCTTATATTAATTTTTTATTTCATTTCTTTCAAATGTGCAACCTTTTTCACATTTGCATGCAATTTTCATTTGGCATTCAGAATACTGGCAAATTTAAACTAAAGAGAGAGAAATAGAATTTGTTTACATTGTTAAGGCATTTCCCCCTCCCAGTCCTGGACAGGGCTATACCTGAACTGTGGGAATGCCCACTGCACTGAATGAAAGAATAATATTCTGCAACAATAAGAATCCTTCAAAGATTACTTCATTAGTACTGATTTGCCTGCATTTAAGCAATAGTTGTGCAAGGCTGCAACCCTTATTTTTCCACAAGGATACGGATCCAATTTTGCTCGCTTGGCTGCTTGTTCCAAAGTTCCCTTTGCACTTTGGACTGACTGCTGAACAGGAACAAAAGTGATTATGTTATTACAGTGCCTTTAGCATGGCTGTATCAAAGAAGCTGATGTGCATCTCACAGTGGTGGCCCTGGCTCAGCAGTCTTCAAGGAAAACATGCCAGCAATGCTCCGTCTGCAAAAATGCCAGTGAAAAATCCAAAAGCTTTTCACAGAATCGAATAATGCATATTTCTAAGCATCTTTCTTTCTTTATTTGACAGTTCCACCAATACCATATAGAAACTTTAGAATGTTTATTAACCCCAGGTGCACACTTGGCAATGGGAAGAAAGTTTCTTATGGAGCAAAGGCTAAAACCACCACATTCTGTCAATGTTGGCTATTCTGACTAGAACTGATTGGATCTGCAGTCCTATCGAACCTAAATGGCAAGACATTACCTACCTTCTATTAGAGCTATAACTAGCTGTGATGGAAAGGGCTCAACTTCCAGTGAATGAAAAAAGAAAAACAGGCAATGAGTTTACCCAATGGTGAAGTGCTGTACTTCTGTTAAGACTAACAAATTGAAATCACTCGAGGAGGGTTTGGCTTAATATGGCCCAGGTCAGCATTCCTCAACCTGGAGCTCACCCATTCCCAGAACACTGACTAGACAACATAGGGTTTGTAGCCCTGCATATTTGGGGGACATCAAACAGCCATTTCCAAAGTGATCCTTGCAAATGACTCAAGATAATAGAAGCTGTGGTCTAGTGTATGTGAAGGCTAATGTATCAAACATGGACAGTGTAAGTGCTTCCACAAACACATCAGAATTTGCACTTATTTTTCAACCAAAGCACCGCATGATACATGAAATGTTATTCCAGGATGCTCTTGTCGAAGTAAATTTTGGAATAGAACGAAGACTTGAAATCAAACTCCCTGTTTGAATCTGCCACATACCTTCTCTTGTAAGAAGCTTTTAGTAACTATATAATAAAATACTTACAAAGAAATTATTTGTTGACTTCCTCTAAAGCAATTTTTAAAACCTCAATCTTATTTACACAAGGATGAGCTTTTTTGTCCAATTGTGATATGATTTAGTGCAAACCATACCTAACAGAGTTAAAAAGTGACAGATCATTGGGAATAGTACTGCGATAAAGAGGTGGTTAACAAGCCACAATTCCTGTACAGCAGCATTATTTTGACTGTTTCTAGACAATGGATGTCTCCTTTTGTTTATGCAATAACAATTTTTGAGTAAATACTCTTCATCTATTAGAAATCAAGGCGAGGCCGTTTTATTTTGATGATTTTCATTTTGTATGAACTCTCAAAGTTTTCATCAGTGGTTGACAAGCCCTATTCATAAAATGAACTGAATTCAGAAAGGAAACAAAAGTATTTTTTTTAAAAAGAGAAAGACTGAATTGCAGAAAAAAAAAACTGTTCAGGCGTTGTGGTATTCCTGGTACAAATGAACTTTGTGATTTTTTACATAGTATCGTTAACCTAAAACAATAGCAGTTGAGAATCTTCTTTTTCATTTCCGAAAGCTAGTTCAAACTTCAGCAATGCAGACATGGAAACAAATGATGTCATTCAGCCTTTTTCTTATATTAACACGTACACAAGCTGAGGTTCATTTTCTTTATATCTCATATTTCTCCAAGAAAAACTCCTATAGATTCCAACATGGCTGTTGTTGATGAGTCTGTGGTTCAAAAAGTTTGTTCAAGATCATCGCTAATTAGTCTTTGATGACTGAAATATGTTTCTTTAATGAATACCAGTGACCAGTAGCTACCAATTATGACACACCCTTGCATCCCAAGTTGGAAGCCAGACAGAAAACAATTTGCAGCTGGAATATCACCAGATAAGGAGGAGGAGAAGTTAAGTATTAGTAATCAGCTGGTAGAAGGAGGCACATGCTGTCTTAGAATCATAGAGTTGGAAGAAACCTCATGGGCCATCCAGTCCAACCCCCTGCCAAGAAGCAGGAAAATTGCATTCAAACCACCCCCAACAGATGGCCACCCAGCCTCTGTTTGAAAGTCTCCAAAGAAGGAGCCTCCACCACTCTCCTGGGCAGAGAGTTCAAATTGCTCTCACAGTTAAGAAGTTCTTCCTCATATTCAGGTGGAATCTCCTTTCCTGTAGTTTGAAATTACTATTTTTGCTTCACTGTCTAATCAATGTGATGGACCATTGCCTTTTCTTTCATGCTCAACTTGTCTACATGTTAATACAGTAATATTACACTGTACATCACAATAGACATGGCCTCCATAAAGAAAAAGAACACATTTTCACAGCAATGGGCAACCAGCAACTTTGAAGCTATATACAATGCTCACTCACAGTTTAAAAGCCGTTACCCCACAAGCAGACCTCTGTCAAAAAACTGGGTATAGAAATCCAATGGAATTAAAAGATGGAGAGACAGTGAGGAAGGGAATGGAGAGGGAGAAAAGTGATAGATGCTGCTTGCATATCTCTTGAAGGAATGTGCAAAAAATGAAAAAGAAAAGATATGGCCTACACACTTTTGGCTGTGACCCCATAGCCCCACTGGTTCAGATCTCATAGCTGCAGATATGCAGGATTTTTCCCGAAGCCCCCAAACTTTAAACAGTTACTTGTTTAAAAGACATTTGGCATCAAACATATTATAGGGAGAAGACTGTGCCACAAACCCAGATGCCAACTCTGTCCCCACATCTACTCTGGAAGCATTATTATAGGAGCCAAAACGCCATTCACAACAGATGTGCTCTTCCTCCAATATGAGGAAGAATCCCATCAATGCCTCTCCATATTGCACAAACAGGACTTCTCGACGCAAGAGGATTAATGGACTCATATCAGATATTAGAAATGGTTACACACAGCATGGCATAATGGTTTGGATGTTGGACCTTGCCTATTAATGATCAGCTCAAGGGGCCAAACTTGGCGATTTTTAGATAAAGATGGGACAGTGGTAATATCCAGATCTGCTAATTTTGCTCATAGTCAAAATTGGGACAAAATACATGCTAATCATGATGTTTTCCTACCCATTTCAAATGAGGAAACTTGTAAGCAAGGTAAACAATCTGAGCAGGGGAATATTACTAAATCAACTACTAGTAGTCAATTCTTGAGGAGTCAGCCTAAGCAATCCAGACCTAAGTGTCCCAGAATAGAGGTAAATGAATCTGAAGAACCAGTGATAAAAACAGAGGCAAGAGAACACGAGGATGATGCTATACCCAGTAATAGTCAAGGCATAGGTCTTAGGAGGAATGAAAGAATTAGAAAGAAATCTGGCAGATATGGAATTCAAAATGTAAGAGTGTGACCAGGTTTCAAATTCCTGTTCAGCCATGAAAATCCACTGGGTGAACTTAGGAAAGCCATATACTTTCAGCCTCTAAAAACCCGTGATAGGTTCACCACCATAGGGTTGCCTTAATTACTCACTGCAACAGGTAAGTCTGAGGAACATGGTGTGGCTTCATCGCAGAGAGGTGGCAAACCAGACATAGGTATGACACAACATCATGTGGTTTGCCACCTCCATGTGATCCTATAACCAAGAAGTTACATTTCTGGTTTTTATTCAAGGTAAAATAATGAGTGCAAACAAAGTTGCTTTGTTGTTATTACTATATTATTCCTTAGAGCTATGGCATCCCTAAAGCAAACCTATCACGGGGTTTGCTTAATATGATTTGTTCATTTCTCTTCTTCTGAGGCTGCAAGAGTATGAATTATCCAAGATCACCCAGGCAGTTTCCATGGCCAAGCAGACTTTGCTCTCCAGAATTTAATTTCGGCACTCAAACCACTACACCACGGTAACTTCAGAGGTGCTTCATTGGCATAATAATGTTTGGTAAGATACAGGAGAGTCCCAGAAATACCCCTTACCAGAGCCTTTCTGGTGATTACTCCGAGTTTGTAGAATTCTGTGCCATGGGGGATCAGTTCGGTTCTCTTTCTTTTCTGTCCGCCAGTAGGCAACTTTTTATTTATTTATTTAGGCAGGTCTCTGGCCCATATTCATATGAGAATTTTTTTTCTTTTTTACATATGTTTTTCATGCATGTTAAATAGTTTTATCTTTGGTAAAGGTAAAGGTTTTCCCTTGACATTTAGTCTAGTTGTGTCCAACTCTGGGGGTTGGTGCTCATCTCCAAGCAACATAGCCAGTTATTTTTCAAAGGCACAGTAATGAACCATTATAACCAATAGCAAGAACAAATCAATTTCAAGAGATAACTCTCTCAATGCTGAATGAATACTGGGCTAACTGCTCTCAAAACAGAAATAGGCACAATCTGAGTAAGACAAAAGATAACTATTTTCTTACCATCTTCTGGACAACTTCTAATGATATTCCAAGCAGGTGGCATTCTTTCATAGGCCATAGCGAGCATAATAGCATGATCCATTGACTGAATATCTTCTGAAGTTAAACCAAACCTACTGAGTAGTGTATTATGGCTGGAAGCTGAAAGGCAATCCATGTGGTTCATCAGAAAACATGCTATTTCACAAGCTGTGTCCCGTTTGTATGTTACAGGTGAGAAACCAAGGGTCACAAGTGCACCTTCCTTTGGATGCATGATCACTGAGACAGGAACCTCTTCTTGCTCTCGGTGAGCTAAAAGGGTACAAAAAAAGAGTAACAGTTATACCGTGGTAAGGAATTTTGAAATCTGTGAGCTGAATGCACATCCCTCCAATATGTTTTAGCGGCCTCAGATTGCAGTATTATCCAAAGTCTGGTCTTCCAGGTAATTTGGACTTCAGCTCCCAAAATCTCTGATCATTGGCCAAAGCAGCTAAGGCTTCTGGGAGCCGAAGTCCAAGAACTTAAAGAGTTTGGGAATTATTGCCTAGAAATCTCCCTCACTGCTGGGATTGAAGCAGCAGAAGCACTTTAAAAATATTTGTCTTTTCCTTGCTTAAAATAAGTTATGGGTGACATGCACCTTGTTTATGGAAGGATCACACTTCTGAACGGAAGTAAGAAGTTTAATTTTCCTACAAAATAAGGTCCCGTCCCCCCCCCGTAAGCAAAACAAAGTGCATATTTCTTATGACTTATGCTACAAAATTCTGACAGTACATAACAATTTGTTGGGACTGTGGAGTGTGTGTGCATACACACACACATATATATACATATATATATATATAGAGAGAGAGAGAGAGAGAGAGAGAGAGAATGAGAATGAGAATGAGAATGAGAATGGACCGGGATGTGGCACAGCTAGTTAGTAACCAGCTGCATTAAATGACTACTGACTGAGAGGTCTTGAGTTCGAAGTTAGCCTGGGTTGAAGTGAGCTCCTGACTATTAATAATCTAGCTTGCTGTTGACCTATGCAGCCCAAAAGACAGTTGCATCTGTCAAGTAGGAAATGTAGGTACCACTCTATGCGGTGAGGCTAATTTAACTATTTTATGACAACATAAAACCTTCCAGTAGCATGCGTAAGAATGAGGAAGTACTCCATCAAGGACTCAGTGTCACAAGTGGACGGTGAAGCAGCAGCTCCCCCTTGTGGCTGGAATTGAGCACACCCTCATGAAGCAAGAAAGCTGGAATGTTAAATTGCCTCTGTGTCTGTCTATAGATGTTGTATGTCTATGACATTGAATGTTTGCCATGTATATATGCATTGTGTTCTGCCCTGAGTCCCCTGCGGGGTGAGAAGGGTGGAATATAAATACTGCACATAAATAAATAAATAAATAAATAGGCCTTCAAAATAACAATTGGACCCTGAACAGTATAAATATACCATGAGTGGATCTATACTATAGAATCAATAAAATTTGACACCATTTTAATTACTATAGCTCAATGCTATAGAATTGTGCAAATTGCAGTTTTAAAAGGTCTTTAGTTTTCTCTGCCAAGGTACAAATTCCAGGATTCCATAACATTAAGCCTTGACAGTTAAAATTGTATCAAACTGCATTAATTCTACAGTGTAGATGCACCCTATGCTGCCTGAAGCATCATTTGTGACAATGCAGAGTCTTTTGTCTTCCACTGTGATAACTGCCTTTAGCAAAAAGTAAACATGCCTTATGTAGGAAAGCAACAAGACAATGAGTGCTGACTACAAATCTCACCTGGAAAAATAGATTCAATGATATTATTATTAATATGCTTGGCAAAAACCACATGTCTCTGGATGGAGCCCTGGTAAACAAAGTAAAATTCAGCATCCTCTGAGAGATATTTGTCCAGTCTTCCATGTACAATAACTTGCCCCTAGGAAAAAATATACAACTTTGTTGATGTATACCACAGAGTTAAAATTTCATTTTCTTTTCACATTATATTACAGCAATCAATTACTCCCAGGCTCTAAAAAAATCACAACAACAATCAAAAGGAGTTTGCACCTATTCCATCTTTTCCACCCTCAATTAATTTTCTGTGGAAAGGGTAAAAACTGAAAGAAACAATAGGAAAACTTGGGAGTGTTACATGTGGAAGACAATAGCCTCATCTACACTATCATATAAGGCAATGAACTGCTTTATATCAGTCTACAGTAGGCATGGGAAAACTTCGGCCCTCCAGGTGTTTTGGATTTCAACTTTCACAATTTCTAACAGACAGTAGGCTGTTGGGAATTGTGGGAGTTGAAGTCCAGAACACCTCGAGGGCTGAAGTTTCCATGCCTTGTCTACATTGACCATATAATGCAGTTTCAAACTGCATTATACAGCAATATAGACCAGGTCAATGCCTTCCTCTGTGCTGAATTTCTGATGAGGCACACCAATTTCACAATAAAAGCATTGTCTGAAAACTTTTAAGAAGAAGCAACATATAAAAGTTGACAATACATACCAGTCACAATCCAGATAACCCCACTGATTTCAGTGGGAAAGGTAAAAAATAAAATAAACTTTCCCACTGAAATCAGTTATTATTAAAATTGCTTAACTTCAACTGGACTGTTGCCATGTTGACTACTGCACCTCAGTTTTATTCACTGCAATTCAAAGAAGAACAATAAAATATTACAAGAGGTGTTCATTAAAGATTTCCACTGACTCACTTCTATTTATCACAGGATAATGAAACTGCACATGTGTAATAATATCTGTCTCTATAGGTTACGTGCCAATTTACAACCCAGGACTGATAACAGTCTTGTTTTTACAGGTGTTGAAGTGGTATGAGGTTTGATAATAGACCCAGTGGAACACAGAGCGGTCATTACGTTCCTTTACTTGAAAGGCCACACACCAAAAGAGATGTTTGATGAGATGAATGAGGTTTTAGTGATGATTCCCCATCATATGATGTAGTCAAGAACTGGCATCATCAATTCAAATGTGGTCAGACTTTGGTGGAAACAGCTCCAATTTCAGGGTGACCCCACTCTGCTATTGATCCAGCAAGTGTAGGTTGCCATTTTGGAAAATTGCTGTGTAACCATTCACCACCTAGCCCAAAATGTCAAGATTAGTCTGGGGTCCATGGAAAAAAGTCATCCAAGACTATCTTCACATGCATAAAGTTTCCACTCACTGGGTTCCCTGGCTGCTCACATCTTTCCAGAAGCAGGAACGAGTCAAATGTTCTCAGGCTCTATTGACAATGTGCCATGGAAACCAGGAGAACTTTTTCAACAGACTGACCACACAGGATGAAAGCTGGGTCCATCACTATGATCCTGAGGCTAAAGTCCAGTTGATGCAATAGAAGCATTATGACTCACCACCTCCAAAGAAGGCACGTGCCCAACTCTTGGCAGACAAAGTCATGTTCACAGTATTTTGGGACCAGCACGGAGTAGTATTAATTGATTTCCTAACAAAGGGTACCATGATCACTGGGGCATACTATGCTTCACTGCTGTGGAAATTGCGGGATGCCATCAAAACCAAGAGAGGTGGCATGCTCACCAAAGGCATCTGCCTTCTGCAAAACAATGCACCAAATGTTGCCCAAATGGAAGAATGCTCCTGTGGCTTTGAAATACTAGTGCCCCTTATTCACTCAACCTCAAACCATCGGACTTCCACCTCTTTGCAACAATGAAGGGCATGCATTTTTCAGACAATGAAACTCTGATTTCCGAAGTCACAACGTGGCTTTTGGAACAAGCTATCAACTTCTACAAATGAGGTATTTACAATTGCTTTAAACTGTGCCAAGTTTCATTGCTCTTGGTCCACAGGAAGTGGGTCAAGGGGAATCTTTAATGAACGCCTCTTGAAGCTACATATAAATGGGTGAAAATCATGAATCACTTCATTTAGCATAAGCAGTTATAATTCTTGCATATTTTAACAACAAATATACAGTATTAGATTTATTCCAAATTACAGCATGCACTCCATTTTCAAGGGGGTAAGGGACACAGGACTACTGGGAAAGTGGAACAACTGTTACTTTATTTTTACCTGACAGAATACTTCTTTATTAATCTCTCTTCCAGAGCAACTTTATGATAAACTTTCCCTAGAAGTTGACCATAGTGTCACCCTGGAGGAGTCAGAGATTCCCAGAGAAACTATATTAATCAAATGCACAAATAAACAAGGCCATGAACGCTAAACTCGCAAAAGTGGAGGGCCAACAGAACTTTCTTGTTTGCTAAATACTGTGATGGAAAGATAAAGTCATTTTGGTACTTCTGCATGAACACTTTTGGAATTGTGCTAGTTCTCATAGCTATCAAGCCCAATTCTAGTCCTCCATACATTAAAAATATTTAAAGCATATAGCATAAAATCATTTAAAAAAACAATACCAAAGTATCTATCAGATATTAGGGAAGAAACTTAGACTAAGCTGTTTCCTTAAACAAAGAAGTTCCTGGTTGGTACAATTACTTCTAATAAAATTCAAACAGAACCGTAAAGCATATGGACGAGGAAAATAAATTACATAAAGAACCGACAAGGCTTTCACTGTTAAAACTAAAATTTTCACATTTCCCTTTTCATTTCATATCAGCACAAGTTTGGTGCTGCCCAAAATGAAAGTCCCTGGATCAGTGCTAATTTGCAGCGTTTTCAAGGAAAGAAAGGAACAGTTGTAGCTACTGGGCACAGATTTAGTACCAGTCCCAACACATTCAATACAAACAAATACTGGTCTCTCACATAAGATATCCAAGAAGCACTGCCTCAGGTCAGGAAATAAAAACTCTCCACCCATCTCCAGATAATCTATCAGTGAAAAACATGACAGAGCAGCAACAGTGCCAGAACTAACAGGTATGTACCATATGTATGTACCATATGTATATATATGCAAACATACACTCCACCACTCAGGATCAATCACGACCCCACAATGTCTGAATGGTGGTGTTGTTAGAAAAGGGATGAGAAAGAATCCTGTCTTAAATTAAGAATGATAAACTTACTGTATATACTCGAGTATAAGCCGACTCAAATATAAGCCAAGGCACATAATTTTACCACAAAATACTGGGAAAACATATTGACTCAAGTATAAGTCGAAGGTGGGAAATGAAGCAGCCACTGGTAAATTTCAAAATAAACAGAGATACGAATAAAATTACATTAATTGAGGCATCAGTAGGTTAAATGTTTTTGAATATTTACATAAAACTGTAATTTAAGATAAGACTATCCAACTCTGATTAAACCATTATTCTACCCTTCTTCAATGTAAATGTGCTTACATATCCTTTCAATAATAACAGAGTAAAATAATAAATGTATAAAATAATATTAATAGAGTAATATAATGGAAATGCAGCAATAACAATAATAGAGTAAATAATAAATAGAATAATAACAATAATAGAAAATAATAAATAGAATAATAATAATAAATAGAATAAAATAATACATATAATAAAGTAAAATAATAAATGTAATAATATTAATAAATAGAGTAAAATAATAAGTGCAATAATAATAATAATAATAATAAGCAGTTGAAGAAGAAAAACGCGCCCTGGCAGAATATGTAAAGGAAAGCCAAGAACCTGCTTTAACTGAAGTCAATAATCAGAAACTTCTCGGAGCACAGCAGACAAAGAACCAATACAAGAAAACTGCACTACAAACCAGAGCTGACAGCTGGCACAACAAAGCATTGCATGGGCAGTTCCTTGACAAAATTGAAGGAAAAGTTGATAAGGAGAAGACCTTGTTATGGCTCACTGGAGAAGGAGACAGAAGGCCTGATTCTTGCAGCCCAAGAGCAAGCCATCAGAACAGATGCAATTAAGGCCAGGATCGAAAAAATCAGCTTATGACCCAAAATGCAGTCTGTGCAAGGAAGCTGATGAAACCATTGATCATATCCTCAGCTGCTGCAAAAAAATCACACAAACCGACTACAAACAGAGGCACAACTCTGTGGCCCAAATGATTCATTGGAACTTATGTCACAAGTATCACCTGCCAGTAGTAAAGAACTGGTGGGAACATAAACCTGGCAAGGGAGTGGAAAATGAACATGCAAAAATACTGTGGGACTTTCAAATCCAGGCTGACAAAGTTTTGGAACATAATATGCCAGACATCATGATTGTGGAAAAGAAAAAAAGTTTGGATTGATGCTGCCATACTAGGTGACAGTCACATTGAGGAAAAACAACAGGAAAAACTCAGCTGTTATCAGGACCTCAAAATCGAACTGCAAAGGCTCTGGCATAAACCAGTACAGGTGGCCCCAGTGGTAATTGGCACACACTGGATGCTGTGCCAAAAGATCTCAGCTGGCATTTGGAAACAATAAACATTGACAAAATCACAATCTGTCAACTGCGAAAGGCCACCTTACTTGGATCTGTGCACATCATTCGAAAATACACCACACAGTCCTAGACGCTTAGGAAGTGTTCAACTTGTGATTTTGTGATACGAAATCCAGCATATATATTTTGTTTGCTGTGACATGCTGTGTTTTTGTGTCAATAAAATAACAGAGTAAAATAATAAATAACTTTGACTCGAGTATAAGCCGAGGCGGCTTTCTCAGCCTAAAAAAGGGCTGAAAAACTCAGCTTATATTCAAGTATATACAGTACATTCATGGTGATAATTTAAAGTAAAGATAATCAGTAAGGCATGTATACTCTGTCTCTTACACAAATACATACATAAAAATAGAGAAATCTTCTTGACACTCTTTTAAAAGACAGCTCTAATTAGATCTATGCTTTGAAGTGTTCAACTCTCCTTGAAAGTATTGTAAGGTTTCACCAAAATCCCAGCACCCCACAGCTGCCCTAGATTTTACCATTCAATCTATATGAAGTAAGTCACAACAAAAAAAATTGTGTGTCACATTCTCGTCTTTAAAAGAAAATGGTAAATGTATCAGGAGAACTAACCCACTAACAGTTATAGACTGATATCATGTATAATGCAAGGCATTTAGGCGCACCATGTTAAATGTGAAAAACTGACAGTAAAATCCCTTTACAGGGAGTTAACCAAAATGTCACAAAATACCAAAAAAGATTTTTATCATCTTCACATCAGCCCAGATGCAGAGGAAAGTTGGGAAGAGGGAAGCAAAAGCCTGGCATGATATTAAACACGTGGAGTCTGAGATATAACAATATTAATAAAAGTGCTGGAGGAGTTCTGCAAATGCAATTACTCTCTGCTAAGTGCTCAGATTTCAGATTATACTGATGACTACTGTGGGGAAGAAGCAATCATTTGTGATACAATCTGGCAGGTATTCAGATCCATCTTCTGTAAGAAAGGGAACACAACTTGTTGTATATGTTATTAGTAGCAACTGAGTTCCATTCATACATGTAGTTCAAACTATATCTCCATATTATCTCAAAAATATTTTAGTTAAAATATAATCCCATCATTGCATGAAGAGGTTCTCTGTGGAATTGAGTGTTGGAAGGAGGAAGATCCAGAAATAAGACTCTCTTATGTTGCAACATATTTCTTTTTTAATTAAAAACATCCAAAATCTAAACAGATTTGCAACAGACACAGAAAATAAAAGAGTGAGTTTCTATCACCATATCTGCAACCTCAGTTATAATTTGCTTTTATATCCAAATTTAGTTGTGCAATAAGTCTGCTTTAGGATGCAGGTGAATGAACATACAGTAGTTACCCAAAGTAAACTCGGTGATTAACTTGGTGACTAACAAAAACTCAGTGAAGTAAGACAACAAAAAGCAGATGGCTACCATTCTCATTTTAAGTCTTTGTTGATTCTTGGCCTGGTTGTGACCAGATTCCACCAAATTCAAGAAAGAGAAGGTTTTTCCTGGTGTGATAAATTTCCTAACTGTATCTCTCCAAGTTTCCACTCCAAGTTCACTACTTTTTGTACCCCAAATGGACTATAACAACAACACAAAAGGAATAGAATTACTTTTCATGGGGGGGGGGATCATGAAGCTCTCCAGATGTTGCAGCTTCTCACCATTGACTATGGTGGTTCTTTCTCACACCTTACTTTTGGAGTAGGTTAGCTTCACTCCTTTACAAGCCCCTAGCCTTGATTAATTTAAATGACACTGAATGCATGTTTATGCAGGAGGAGGAGGAGGAGAAATTCCTTCCCCAATAACCTTTGTGTATCCCATTCAAGTGGAATATTACATACCAAAGGGATCTTTCACATGGAGGGAGCTTTTTCAAAGTCCTGGTAGTGGTAGATATCATTCAAACCTTCATATATTGATGGGATTATTGTTCCCGTGATTCCTCACTTTGGTTACAATGGCTAGGGCAGTGGTTCCCAACCTGTGGTCTATGGACCACCAGTGGTCCACAAGAACTAAAATATGGTCTGCAGCCTCACATTACTACACCGTTGCAATGAGTGTCACTGGTACCGTAAAACCCTCTTATAATGCCGAAGCTTATTAAATATGGTTATCTGTGGGGGAGCAGATGGCAACTACTGGATGGCATATGTTCTGTAACTTATGTGGTCTATCCAATGCAATTTTCTGAATCAACATACCAAATAACCAAACCGAATTTAAAATTGACCAAAAACTGATTTGTAACCCTTTTGGTACTAACATTGGAGATTGGTCAAAGTGGTCCCTGATCAAATAGTCAAATGTAAAAAAAAGAAAAGGTTGGGAACCACTGGGCTAGGGCAAGTGAGACTTGCATTCCAGCAACATCTGGAAAGTTGCAGATTCAAACTGACAAACTAGACCAAAGCTTTCCAAACATGTTATGTTGGTGACATACATTTTTAGACATGCATCATTTTGCAACATAGCAATTCAGTTTTACTAGCAAACCAGAGATTGAACCAACTCCTAATAAGAATTATAGACAAATATTGTAATCACAAGATGTGTGGGGACAAAACATATCTCATGAAACACACACACACACACACATACATATATAAAAATATGTGATTTATTGTTTATTTCACATAGACTCTCATATTTCTCGTTATGTTTGCGCAACACACCTAAATGCTGCAGCCGGCACACTAATGTGTCCCAACGCACAGTTTGGACGGCTCTGAACTAGACTATAACTGTGATACAAAAACAAAAGGGGAAGTGAGGAGCTCAATCAAAATGAATGCTATTTATTTATGCATTTTTAAAAGAAAAAAGCAGTTTCTACTCACAACCTCCACTGTCTACCAAATGCCTAAGCCAATTTTCAAAGTAGCTACAGAAATGTTAAGAGCAGGCTAGAAACATCAGGATTTCCAGGTGTTAAATTAGGTGTTCTGGAAATTTTTAAAAAGTCAGTTTGTCTGACTGTGAAAGCACATTACCATAGGCACTAGAAGAGCTTCCTTGGGAAGAATTTTCCACAATTGGAACAACATCACAGTGGAGACTTTTTCCCCAGTAAATTCCTCCTGCTCCCTCCTCCTGTCAATTCACTGAGATCCAAGGTGACAACGTCTACAGCATCCAAAACTCTTTTCCTTTTTTGCCTATGCTGCTTCCTGCCTTTTTGGGTGACAACTTAAAAGCATAAAACAGTAGAGGGCTGCCAGCCAGACAGGAATTATTTAGAAGGCAGAAAGGGAAAGCAATAAGGCAAAGTCAGCCTCACCCTTTTCTCCTCCTCCTCTTCTTATTTATTTATTCTTGTGATCATTATTTGACTTTTCCTCCTGCTTTGACTTCTCCACAATTTATCTTGATCGTATAACATCAGGTCTCCAGAAATCTTTCCTGAAATCATTGGTTTTTGTTCTTGTTACTAGACTTACACTGCATCATGTATTTATTTATTTATTTATTACGGGTTCTTATACCCCGCCCTTCTCACCCCGGAGGGGACTCAGGGCGGCTTACAAAAGCAAGGCACCATTTGATGCCCGCGTCACAAAACAATCAATACAAAATTATTACAATTTCATAGTTAACAACAATTCATCCACTATACCAATAAAATCAATAAAATCGATAAAATCCCCATACAAACCCTAATCATCCTCCCACATGGTCAGCGTTCACTGACTCATAGATCTCATTTTCCATTCCACTTCTTCCATCCTGCTGATCGTATTCATCTGATTTAATTGCCAGATTGCCCGAAGGCCTGGTCCCAAAGCCATGTCTTCACCCTCCTCCTGAAGGAGAGGAGGGATGATGATGTCCTGATTTCCCCCGGGAGTGAGTTCCACAGGTGAGGGGCCACCACTGAGAAGGCCCTGCTCCTCGTCCCCACCAGCCTCACTTGTGACAGTGGTGGGGTCGAGAGCAGTGCCTCCCCAGCTGATCTCAAACTCCGGGGTGGGACGTAAAGGGAGATACGTTCGGACAGATACACTGGACCGGAACCGTACAGGGTTTTGTAGGTCAAAACCAGCACCTTGAATTGAGCTCGGAACTGCACCGGCAGCCAGTGGAGCTGGCACAACAGGGGGGTGGTGTGCTCCCTGTATGTCGCTCCGGTGAGCAATCTGGCTGCCGCTCGCTGGACTAGTTGAAGTTTCCGAACCGTCTTCAAGGGCAACCCCACGTAGAGCGCGTTGCAGTAGTCTATTCGGGATGTGACAAGAGCGTGGACCACTGTGGCCAGATCAGACTTCCCAAGGTACGGGCGCAACTGGTGCACAAGTTTTAATTGCGCAAAAGCTCTCCCGGCCACCGCTGAGACCTGGGGTTCCAGGCTCAGCGGTGAGTCCAGGATCACTCCCAAGCTGCGAACCTGCGTCTTCAGGGGGAGTGTAACCCCATCCAACACAGGCTGTAACCCTATACCCTGTTCGGCCTTCCGACTGACCAGTAGGACCTCTGTCTTGTCTGGATTCAGTTTCAATTTGTTAGCTCTCATCCAGTCCGATACAGCAGCTAGACACCGGTTCAAGGTCTGGACAGCCTCCTTGGTGACAGGTGAGAAGGAGTGACAGATCTGGACATCATCTGCGTAGAGATAACATCTCAATCCGAAACTCCGAATGATCTCTCCCAGCGGTTTCATGTAGATGTTAAACAACATTGGGGACAGAATCGAACCCTGTGGGACTCCACACAACAACGGTTGTGGGGCCGAACAGGTGTCACCCAGTAACACCTTCTGGGACCGTCCCTCAAGGAATGACTGGAGCCACTGCAAGGCATGTACACTAGATTTCTGATCCATTTTTGCTTTGAGATCATAACTGAATCTCAGGCTAGTTCCTGACACATAATGCCTGCATAATAATTACATTATAATTAAATCTGAGCTTTGGGCAAAGCCATTTCAAAGGCTCATTTAACTAAAAACACCCTGTGAAAGCATCTCTCCTACGAAGCTTATTGCCATCTTCCCACATACAAAAATCACACACAAACTACTGTCATAAGGTCAGTCTGGGACTTTGAATTAAATGTTTGCAATAGCTAGCCAGATGGAGATATAGAAGGTTTGCCTTGGATGAAAATATTAACTGGAATATCAAAACCAGCCAGGGAATAAAAGTGAACTTTCAAGTTCTCAACTTAAATAGTAGGCCATCAAAGTCTTGCAGCGATGCCTCATACTTTTCAACATGTAGCAGCCCGTTTCATGAACAAAGGTCTCCTAGCAGAGAAAACTTAGTAAACAGAACTATATACGGAGCAGTTGTATTTTTCCTTCTTCTATGGAGCTACAGTGTTACAAAAGCAAAATAATTGATGGGGACCCTGCAAGATCTATAAAGAACAAATAAACGAAATAGATAAATCCAAATTGGTTGAAACAGATGTCCTCCTGATCTATCTAATTTCTCTCCATGATTTTAATGGAAATCAAGTTCCTATAACTCTGCAATTCTATGGTATTTCAGGGTTTTGAATTATCTGCCTGTACATCTCCCTTACACGGTTGATACAAGTATTCTGTTTGTCTAGATCTAGTCCCATGCCTTCAGTTTAAACCAGGTAAATATTATCGCAATCAGCATGTTACATAACATATAATGCTCATTCAGTCATGAATCTGTGATTGTCTCTTATCAGTCACTAAACTATCACAGAAGATTCTTGTGATGATTGACTTTATGAACATTGTACTGAGCTTTCTGGAGTAAAACGGGGGTATAAAATTACTATATATACAAGAGTATAAACCAAGTTTTTCAGATCTTTTTTGAGGCTGAAAAAGCCTTTCTTGGCTTATACTGAGTCAAAGTTATTTATTATTGTACTTTGTTATTGTTGTTGTTACATTTACATTATTTTACTCTATATTATATTTACTGTTTTACTCTTATTATTACATTTATTATTTTATTCTATTTATAATTATTTCATTTATTATTTTACTCTATTTACAGTAGAGTCTCGCTTATCCAACATAAACAGGCCAGCAAAACGTTGGATAAGTGAAAATGTTGGATAATAAGGAGGGATTAAGAAAAAGCCTACTAAACATCAAATTACATTATGATTTTACAAATTAAGCACCAAAACAATAATGTTTTACAACAAATCAAGAGAAAAAGCAGTTCAATATATGGTAACGTTATATAGTAATTACTGTATTTACGAATTTAGCACCAAAATATTGCAAAGTATTGATCCGGGCAGGAGGTAGACTGCGTTGGATAATACAGAATGTTGGATGAGTGAAGGTTTGATAAGAGAGACTCTACTGTATTCTTATTTCATTTATTACTAGCTGTACCTGCCACGCAGTGCTGTAGCCAACCTTCCCTCCCCCCTTTCTCTCCTTCTTTCTTTCCTTCCCTTTCTTCTTTCCTTCTCTCCTTCCTTCCTTCCTTCCTTCTCTTCCTCCCCCCCTTTCTTTCCTTCCCTCTTTCTCCCCGTTCTTCCTTCTCTACCTATTCTTGGACTGTAACTACCAGCAGTCCTCCCAATCTATCTGTCTGTCTGTCTGTCTGTCTATCTATCTATCTATCTATCTCCATCTAATCTATCTATCTGGAAGATTGCTGAGAGTTGCAGTCCAGGAATAGGAAATTGGAAATATGGAGGGATTGGGATGCTCCCAAAGAAATCCAAAGAGAAGCAAGCCTGCAGCTTGAAAGCAGTGCATTTAGATCATCCTCCTCTCCTAAAGGGCCTGGTCTAGGGGATGCTGGGAGCTGTAATCTGGAAGAGAGTGTGGATATGATATTGTGTGTTCTGTTTGCTGGGGGAGTCATTTTGCGCATGTGCTGTAGCATCTTTTTGCTTTTTTTGGCTTTTTAAGTCCCTTCCGCTGTGTTTTTTTTAGTGTTTTTATGAGTGAGTGTCACTCTTTGGCATGATAGGTGTGTTGTGTCCAAATTTGGTGACAATTCATCTAGTGGTTTTTGAGTTATGTTAATCCCACAAATGAACATTACATTTTTATTTATATAGGTTTTACTCTATTTATTATTATTATTATTATTACATTTATTATTTTACTATATTTATTATTATTACATTTCCTTTATTTTACTCTATTATTTTTATTTTATTACATTTATTATTTTACTCTTTATTATTATTGGAAGGATACATAAGCACATTTACATTGAAGGAGGTAACAATAATAGTTGGACAGTCTTATCTTAAATCACAGTTTTATGTAAAAATTCAAAAGCATTTAATCTACTGATGCCTCAATTAATGTAATTTTATTGGTATCTATTTTTATTTTGAAATTTATCAGTAACTGTTGTATTTCCCACCCTCGGCTTAAATAGAGTCAATATGTTTTCCCAGTTTTTTGTAGTAAAATGAGGTGCCTTGGCTTATACCCGAGTATATATGGTAGCAAAAAAGACAATAGGGGCTGATATTTATTGGAGCTAGTGAGCCAGCAGTAGGGTTCACCCCAGGCAGGATGTAGAAATTAAACCAGCTCCATCAATTTTGCTACAATCGCTTTGACTCAGTCCCTTTGTCTGTTCGCCTAAATACACCTGCTAGTCAAGAAGAGAGTTGGGCTCAGTTGAGCAGCAAACCACCTGTCCAAACAATAGCAAAAGAATACACATTTTTATCAAATGAATGTATGTGTCTTTTTTAAATGGACATCTATTACCAAAGGTCAAGTGCTATAAACTAAGTTCTATATAATCTAATCAGATAAAAGTACTTGCTTAACTCAGTAAAATTACTGGGGTTCACCCATGCAAGGGAATGAAATAATGGGAATTTAGAATGGGTAGAACTGTGCTCACAGTAAATATATTGACTCATCAAGGAAGAGTTTACAAAGTCCAGCTGTTGCTATAAGCAAGAATAGAAAGAACTTAACTGCCAAAGGAAATATATATATATATATAATAGAAAAGGAGTGGCTGTTAAGTAATCCGAGTCACTTAACAACAATGTTACCTACGCAATCTCCCATACAACAAGAAGAATGAAAATGAATATGTGGCCAATATACTATTGAGTCTATAAGCGTTTAGTCTGAAGATTAGAGTCTAGTGAATGTTTGTTTACGTTTTAAGACTATCATGTGTTGACTATTATGAATAGAATGAAACTAGACACTAAGCAGGTATTGAAACGGCCACCATCATGACCTCATTCTACTAAGAGAAACAAATTATCAAAGTGAACCAAACCAAACATATCGCAAAGAGAGAGAGAGAGAGACTATTCAACACTCCATACAGATAGTAACTTCAAAAAAAGAAAGATGATTAAGGATCCTGTAACATTTAAAAAATAATTACTTCTAGAAAGACTTTTCATGGGAAGGATTGTTTCGAAGACGGACACCACATGTGTAAGGGGCACAGAGAACAAGAGAGATGTATGACACTGCAGGGCAAGAGCCGCAAATCACAGAGTTAGTCCAGTCACTTTGATGAACTACATCTCCCAATCATAGCCATGGTAGGTGTGGGATTCTGGGAGCTGTCGTTCAAAAAAGTAACTTTTCCAAGTTGTAATCAATCTGAGCGATAGATTATTTCCCTGGTGGCATAGTGGGTTGAAGCGCTGAGCTGCTGAACTTGTTGAGTGGTCGGTAGTTCGAATACGGGGAACGGGGTGAGCTCTCCCTGTTAGCCTCAGCTTCTGCTGACCCTAGCAGTTTGAAAACATGCAAATGTGAGTAGATCAATAGGCACTGCTTCTGCGGGAAGGTAATGGCACTCCATGCAGTCATTCCAGCACATGAGCTTGGAGGTGTCTATGGCTCTTGGGCTTTGAAATGGAGATGTGCACCACAGCCCAGAGTTGGGCACGGCTAGACTTAATGTCAAGGGGAAACCTTTACCTTTACTAGCAATAGATTATGTTATCAGCAAAATATGAGAAAAATGCCATCGTTTGTTCACCAGAACTGAAATAACTGATTTTACAAACTGAAAATCTGAAACTGAAAATCTCAGTAAAAACATGAACAAATTATGAGGCTAATCATGCCTGGAGAATAGGCAGTAACAGAATTATTTCCAACTGGGAAGCAGATCAGAAAATATCATAATTTGTCACCATTTCTCTTTAATTTATATGCACAATATATCATTTAGAAAGTGAGGTGAGGTGAGAAGAAAGAGATATGAAAACAATACACTTCACAATATGCAGAGGACAACATTTTAGTTGGAATAAATAGCAAAGATTTGGAATAAACACAGAGGAAAGTTGTGCAAGTGTAAGAGCGGATTACAGCCAAATTTTACGAAAACATAATACCACGGATGGTTTACTTAAATATGGATAATAAAGACACAGGAAACATTAAACATTTTCCATACTTTAGCTCATTCAAACCAGAGACTGTAGTCAAATAGAAAAGGGCTAAGGCTTGGAAGAGCAGCTATGAAATAACTAGATATGATCCTCAAATGCAAATGTATATTAATTAGATACCAAATTCAGAATCATCCATGCTATAGATTTTAATACTTATGTATGGGTTTGAAAGCTATTCTGTTGATACCATTGATGGCCAAAATGAAAATTAAATGGGCCTGTGAAAAAGGGACAGATTATTTACTTATAACTCTGGTTTGTTGAATGATCATCTGTGAACTCACACAAATAGGTCACCCAGCAGTTTGGAAGTTTCAAGAGCTCTTAGGTAAAAGTCTTTTGGTGGCCACCTGACCCACTCCTCAAAAGCATACCAGCTCACTTCCCGCCTAAATCTTTAGTTCATTTTTGTCTGCTGCAGAAGTAACATCCTAGTAACAGTTTTTGTCACTTCACAGTTAATATTTTCTGTAATTTTTATTATGGAAAGTTTGTATTTTATTGTCTTTGCATTTTTTGTATCGGTTGCTTTCTTACTGACTTGAATGGAAACTACTGGGCTGTGGCACAGCTAGTTAGTAGCCAGCTGCATTAAATCACTACTGACCAAGAGGTCATGAGTTCGAAGCCAGCCCGGGTTGGAGTAAGCTCCCGACCATTAATAGTCTAGCTTGCTGTTGACTTATGCAGCCCAAAAGACAGTTGCATCTGTCAAGTAGGAAATTTAGGTACCGCTTTATGTGGGGAGGCTAATTTAACTAATTTATGACACCATAAAGCCTTCCAACCTTCCAGCAGCATGCAGAAGAATGATGGTGAAGCAGCAGCTCCCCCTGTGCCCTGAACCAAGAATACCCTCATGAAGCCAGAAAAAAGCTGGAATGTTAAATTGCCTCTGTGTCTGTCTATATATGTTGTATGTCTAAATGGCATTGAATGTTTGACATAAATATGTGCATTGTAATCTGCCCTGAGTCCCCTGCGGGGTGAGAAGGGCAGAATATAAACACTGTAAACAAACAAACAAACGAACAAACAAGAACTGCTAGTCCGTGATTTTGCTTCATATTTTTCTGACTTGGTTTTGGTCACTGGCTTTGTAACAGCATCCAAAAGCACCTTAAAGAAATATACTGATCATGCTGGTAACATTCCTTTAAAAGAAGGCCACTTGAAATGTCTTTTGTGTCTTGGTTAAACACACAATGTTCAGCCATGCAGGCACCACCAGGACTTTACACCACAGGCAACAGAGTAGTGAGATTGAAGGCTCTTCTTTATGAGCATGCCTTAAGTGTGGTACTCAAGGAAGTAGGTAAAGAATCTCATCACACTGCTTCTTCCAGCTATTCAACATCTTATCACTTCACTTCAAGATTTTTTGGGACCAAGCCCATCATCTCCATCTGTCTGGCCCTTAGATGATCTCTCATGGAGCCTACTTCTAGGTCTGCTAAAAAGAAACATGCTGATACCAGACTAGCTTTGGAACTAAACATACTGATCTTTTACTCCAGATGATATCTTGATATCAAGGACTTTTCTTTGACACTGTCCTCCCATTTAGTTACATGACATATAAAGAAGGAGGATCATCAGTTTCACTCATCTGACAATCAATCCTTTTCTCTCTCACAAGTGGAGAAAATAGCTCTGATCACAGTGGAAGCCCCAAGCATCCACTGGTTCTGTTCAATTAAGAAAACAATGGCTTATGTAAAAGCTGGAAGGTTCCAAATATTGGACTGTGCAGGTGACACATTTGTGAGAGTCACAGAGATCACAAAGAAGAACCAATCCTAAAATCTCACTAATGAATTAACTGAAGCTATTGTATTTGGTGAATATAACAAGATGACATGACTCATTGGGTAATATGATAATGTAAAGTGAAAAGCAATAAGAAAAGAGGAAGGTCAGTTCTACACAAGCACCATTAATGCAGTTTGAAGCTGGGTCAAGGATGGGATGTCCACAAATGTACACCCAATGCATGCTGCAACATGCTTTAGGCGCAAAACAGAACCTTTTAAAAACTCACCAGAAAGTCCAGCATGAACAACAAAAACTTCTGCAGCCAATCAGAGTATAGCCCATGCAGGGCTGGAATCCAGGAACCAAAAAATATGGAACACTCATCAGGACCTGGAAACACAGCTGGCCAGAAGATAAACAAGCGCTCACAGAGAGGAAACCATATTGTTTCCTTGGGAATGCTAGCTTTCCACCACTATGTCTCCATTTCCTGTGCACAGCTAGTACCAACCCCACTCCTAATTCCTAGCTGCATCCAGCAGAACTGTAGCCACAATTCCAGCCTCAAACCTGGGGCAACTGTTTAGGTGTTCCTGGCACAACTGTGAAGGTGTTCCACAGTGGAACTGTTTCTTTTTAATCCACTTCCTAACTCAGATTTAGTGACTGTGTAGAAATGTCTAAAGACTACATTACAGATAGAAAGACTGATTCAGTTAAGGGAGTCACAGCCTTCCGTTTTCAAAAACAAAGCAGGGCCTTGGATGAATATCTTAAACGTCTCATTCACAGAGCACCTATAAGCTGACAAATGGAGACTAGTGACTCTGTTACGAGTGGAAAATTTGGGATCCTATCTGAACATTAAAGGAACTATCCAAGATGCTGAACCATTGGTTCCAATGTTGAGCAATACCTTTGAAGTACATACTAAAAAGTCACGTTATTCACACCAGCACCATCATGCACTACTTGTCATATTGCAGAACATGGGTTATAACACTCCAGGTAAGGATATGGATTCTATATTAGAATGCTCCCACATACAACAATGTCCTGACTCCTACAAAATGAGACCAGGATTCCAACCTGCTCATTCCATATGGACCATAGCTTTTACCATAACTTGCTTTTGCATTCTTGCTTTCACACAGCTACATCATCTGCTTTGGACTGGAATATATGGCAGTGTGGATTCAGATAACCCAGTTCAAAGCAGATATTGTGGGATTTTCTGCCTTGATATTCTGGGTTATAAATCTGTGTGGAAGGGTCCCCAGTTGGGAGTTGGGGGACTTATAGCCCAAAAAGTACCATTTCCAAGATCAGAAGGTGGGCACAATGCAAGAAAGCAATTCACATATATTTTACAAACAACCTGGAGCCAGACATATGAAATTGCTTTGCAAACTCTTGTTAAAACTAACTGTAGCTTCCAGCCATAAAGTATTAAAAGTGCATACTATTTAATGCTAGTAAAGAACAAAAATGGAGAGAAGTCACACAGGCTGTTATCATGCTTCTGGTCTTCATCTTCCTTCATTCCTTCCCGCTGTCTCTCCCTCCCTCCCTCCCTCCCTCCCTCCTTCCTTTTTTGATTTGTTTTTTATCTTGTGGGGTTTGTTTGACACAGCTAGTGGAACTCATTATAAGTATAATTCTTTTTTTAAAAAAATAGTGCTGCTTGACAGTAGTATTCAACTAATTATATGGAAAACCGAACAGAGAACAAGTGAATGGTCTAAAAAAATGTGACAACTTATGAACGAATAACAAGATACAATATTCTAATTCAATTTGAAACAGTTCATAATGAGCCAGACCCAATCAGAAAAGAAAGTTAATCTGCAAAAAACAAAGTACAAAGGAAATAACTCATTTGACAATGAGTGCTGAATGAAAATAAAAGATTATGCATATCGGGATACATTTAACTAAAACTGGCTCTTTGTCATTGAACACTAAATGTATATTGACATTTGATAAAAGAAACTTCTTTCATGAGATCACACATTTCTATCCGCCTGAAAAGCCTGTCTTGTTCTTATCAATTGTACACAGCAGTCCAGCAAGCTAAAGCTCTCCACCTGTTCTTACCACTAGGCTTTCTAGCTTTTGCACTTCACATTCATTTCACTACATTGTATCAGATCTGGTAAGATCTGTCCCACACAAAGAATGGACATGTTATCTTTTCAGATTAGATGAGAACTCTCAAACACCAAGGCAGCATGTAAACTCTGGTTCCATTCAAATTTTAAAAGAATTGTGAATATTCTATTAGAAGTATAACATTAGAAGAGGTGCTCGCAGATGTTAATTTTCAGTAGCAATGTTATGTTGTTCCAAAGTTTTCTTTTATGTTCTATAAATTTCCCTGGATACAAGCTATTGAACAACTGAATATAAATGCTTTAAGCAATTAAATATAACATGGAAGAGAGAGCTTAACATGATGAAATCAGCCTCAGTACCTATGGAATGGTTTACATTTTAAGAAAAAACATATAATTAAAAACCATTTGCTTTGACCTGGATTGCCAACTGACTCTAAATACCTAGGCTGAAATGAGAAAAAGCAACATGGTATATTGGTTTGAGGGCTGGACTACAACTCTGCAGAACTGGGTAGCAATCCCATTCAGCCATCAGAATCCATTGGGTGACCTTGGGTAAGTCTGAAGGCCTGGAATTCCTAATTTAATGAAATATTATTTGGCATTTCAGTGGTATAGTAGACAAAATTTACTAAATTTAATTGAAGAGCTGCATGGATTCAAATGGAAAGGGATGGCATTTTAGGTATAGCTGATGCTTTTATCTTTCCACTAGTTTTCAGGGGAGAAAAATGAAGCAGATTGAAAATTTATTTCTGTTTGAGATATTCAGGATATTGTTTACATATGCTAAAATACTTGCTCCAACTCAGTCCTCTCTATGTCCCTTCTTAACTTATACTTATGTCATTGCATTTATTGTTGTCTGCATGTGGCACCTGGAGTGCTTCTGTAAGCCATACCAAGACTCTTTGGGGAGATGGTGGCGGGTTACAAATAAAGATTATTATTATCATCATCATCATCTATTATTATTATTATTATTATTATTATTATAACAACTTGTTTTCAACAAGGTCATAAATTTAAACAGTTTGTCATTTGGGGAAAAAATTGGGTAATGTATTATTATTATTATAACTTTATTTGTACCCCGCTAGCATCTCCCAAGGGATTCGATGCGGCTTACACAGGTCGAAGCCCCAAAACACAATACAAACAGTACAATACCTAAAGCAAAATTAAAAACAGTTAAGCAGAAAAACAATAACAATACAACAAGACACTATTAAAACTGGGCCGGGCCCAATGTAATGTATAGTGTATGTCTATATAACTTTAATTTTTTCTCCAATTAAAAAATGAAAAAAATGAAACAAGTTGAAGGCGCACAGCAAAAAAAGGAAAATAGTGGGGTATCCAGTCTTAGAGATTTGTTTAGAAAAGGTAGACCACTATAAGGCAGACTGCCAGCAGAAAACCTGCTGAAAGAGATAGTCCCATTTGGCTGAAAAAAAGTCAAGTCCTCGTGTTTGCTTCTAGAATAGATTATACTGTATAGAGATACAGGTCCACTGCATGCCTTTACAATTTTTAAGACATAGAGCCTCAATACTTTTAACATAACTGAGAGACTGGCACTTGAGATTTATAAAACAATTTTGAGACAATATATGGGTCTAATGTGTTGTTGAAGGCTTTCATGGCTGGAATCACTGGGTTGTTGCAGGTTTTTTGGGCTATATGGCCATGTTCCAGAAGCATTCTCTTCTGATGTTTCACCTGCATCTATAACAGGCATTCTCAGAGGTTGTGAGGTCTGTTGGAAATTAGAAAAATTGTGTTTATATATCTGTAGAATGTCCAGGGTGGGAGAAAGAACTCTTGTCTGTTGGAGGAAGGTGTGAATGTTTCAATTGGCCACCTTGATTAGCATTTGATGGCCTGACAGTTTTTAGGTGTAGTTTGCTAGTATTGGGGGAATCCTTTGTTGAGAGGTGATTAGCTGTCCCTAATTGCTTCTTGTCTGGAGTTCCCCTGTGTTTGAGTGTTTTTCTTTATTTGCTGTTTTAATGTTAGAGTTTTTTAATACTGGTAGCCAGATTTTGTTCATTTTCATGGTTTCTTCCTTTCTGTTGAAATTGTTCACATGCTTGTGGACTTCAACGGCTTCTCTGTGTAGCCTGACATGGGTCTAATAAAGGATCTGAACTTGGAGAACATATCACCGAAACTAAATAAGATTTTGAGATCTGTTGCTACCCGCAACTGTAAAGGAGAGTATTAAGATGATGTATTGCTGGCACCTGTGCCCCTTAAGACTATATCAATAAGAATTTGCCAGGTAGATCCTGGAGAGGCTATAATAATGTGGTACATTGAGATGTATGTAGACATGCTGCCCTAAAACAATTTCATTCTTCAATGATTTAAAGCAATAACCCATCAAACTTCTTACTTACAAAGTATTTTACTAATTTCCTCAATTTATGATAAAGAAAATGAAAACATATGTAGCTAGGATGAAGATAGCAAGGTCTTAGAAGAATTCACAAACTTTGTCCAGAGTTGTAACCACTGCATCATTACATAAAATGACACATAGATTCGACCTTGGCAGAAATGAAATTGCTGAAGACATTTTTGAGACTACATGATGTTCATTCATAAAATACCTAACACATGTACATTTCAGACATGGCATGCCATTGAGGAACATGATATTCTGGAAGATAGCATGTTGAGCACTTTTTAATACTATTGTCTGATTATACTTTGAATTATGGAATGTCAGCTGTGCTGGAGGAAGGTAGGTAGAGGATGATTTACTGTCATTTCATGAAAACTCTTAATTAGAATATTGTTTAAAGAACAAAGAATCTAGCAGTATGTTAAAGGCCAACTGGACCCCAACACATTTCTATCTTATGCTGCAACTAACACAGCTATCCCAAAGTAAAATATAAACATGCTGTTTATAGTTATAACATTAAGAAATAATGATACTATGCTGATTTTTATTTAAAATGTTTACTTCTCTTATTCATCTCAAAGCAACTCTATTTATTAATAGCATCCTGATACCTGACTGTTATAGATATTCAATAATTTTCTTTACAGGGTTGTTGTAGGTTTTTCGGGCTATATGGCCATGTTCTAGAACCATTCCCTCCTGACATTTCATCTGCATCTATGGCAGGCATCCTCAGAGGTTGTGAGGTCAAGTGAAACATCAGGAGAGAATGCTTCTAGAACATGGCCATATAGCCCAAAAAAATCTACAGCAAGCCAATGATTCCAGCCATGAAAGCCTTCGACAATACAACTTTCTTTGCTCTTTGAAAAATGATTTCTTTATGACTGTGATTCAACACATTTGCACACTTAATATTCAGTGCAGTCATCAAATTCATACACTGCCATTTGAACCCCAGCAGTCTTGCTTCATCATCCTCCTTTTAAGCTTTCAAAGAGAGATTTTAATTGACCCGCTGGACACAGAATAATACCAAGTTCAATTTCTGTTGGGTGCAGAACATCAAGCTGAGTAACCTGCTTTACTGTTCCTCTCTCCTTGCAAACAAAAACTGAAAGTGTATGGGTGTCACCTGTTTACAATTTTCCCTATGGGTTCTATGACACCTTTTCAAAAAGTCTGAAACTCAAGTAGAAGATCATTTTCATCATCTCCACCTCTTTGAAGTCTTCACAACCCAAATGTATAGAATTTCAGCCAAGCACAATAAACTAAGAATCTATTCAGGGAATATAGACAAAAGAACCACTTTCAGGGACTGATTTAAATACAGCCTTAATTGTGTCTCCCATGAAAGGTGGATTAATAAGAAAGGAACTTTTCTAAAGGAAGAAACTCCTGAGTGGTTTATATTCCGCATTAGAAACCAATTATGGGCCAGTTCTGACATAGCCCTTTGCTATTTCATTAGAGCAATTGTGACAAACTTGTGCGTGTTTGCCTGTTCATTCAATACCAGGTTATGCAAATTCAAGAAATAATTCTATGATTTCAAGGCTTTCTCGGTATTCTTTATCATATTTGAATCAGTCACTATTCTACTTAAGGCCACCCAATATGTGGAATATGCAGGTGGGAGGGAGAGTTAAAGGGCTGTTTTCTACAGCTCCTGAGCTCTGTTTTTCTCATAAAAGAAAAGTTAGCCTGTTCCTGTGTCAGATTACAACCTCCTTCTTTAGCTCAGTGTCCCCCGAATTCTGATCTTCTGGTTATTTTGGACTTCCACTCCACAAATCCCTAATCTCTGGCCAGGTCAACCTGAAGTTCCTGGAAGTTAAAGTCCAAAGTACCCAGAGGACTAGAGTTTGGGAATCACCGCTCTACCTATATGGCAATTTACAGAGTTCGTAGCCCAACAATTCTGAAAAGTCTCCGGATAGGGAAAGGGTAATGAACTATATGACAAGCAGGAAGCAGCAGAAGGAGCCAGGAGTTCTTCCACAAGAAGAAAAGCATATAGGGCTCTGTTTACAAAGCTTGCTGGGCAGAAAGTAAACGGTAAAGGTTTTCCCCTGGCATTAAGCCCAGTTGTATCCAACTCTGGGCTTTGGTGCTCATCTCAATTTTTAAGCTGAAGAACCAGTGTTGTCCATAGACACCTCCAAGGTCATGTGGCTGGCATGACTGCATGGAGTGCCATTACCTTCCAGCTGGTGTTGTACCTATTGATCTACTCACATTTGCATGTTTTCGAACAGCTAGGTTGGCAGAAGTTGGGGCTGACAGCAGAAGCTCACACTGCTCCCTATATTTGAACCTGCAACCTTTCGGTCAAAAAGCTCAGCAGCTCAGTGGTTTAACCCACTGCACCACTGGGGACGCCAATAGATGTCTTTAAGATTGCAATCTTAGAGAAGAGGCTGATTATATCAATCACATAAAAGGTCCCAATTAACTAAAAACATTATCACAGATTGTACAGTTAAATATTCTATGTCAACCTCTCATGCAATCCCAATTATTTCCCATGAGTATTTATTTCACTGGGTTTAGCATGGCTAGAGGGATGCTAGCTATTTTTTTTTTCGTGTCAGGAGCAACTTGAGAAACTGCAAGTTGCTTCTGGTGTTACACTCCTTGTGGTGCAATGGGTTAAAGCCTTGTGACAGCAGCACTGCTGACCAACAGATCAGTGGTTCAAATCCAGGGAGAGTAGGTTGAGCTCCCTCTGTCAGCTCCAGCTTCCCATGTGGGGTCATGAGAAAAGCCTCCCACAGGGATAGTAAAACATCAAATACCCAGGCATCCCCTGGGCAACGTCCTTGCAGACGGCCAATTCTCTCACACCAGAAGCAAGGGACTGAGATAAAATATTTGTATTGGTAAAGGAAACATTTATCTCCTGTAACCAGAGTGATTTTTAATATGCTGAATGAAGTTAACATCTCCATTCTAAATACTACTAGCTAAAATAACCTTAGAGGGCAATCATATAGATTCGAAATGCAACAATTATTTTGTAATGATTTCAAAAAAGCAAGGGCATGACATGTATACAAGACATTATTGCAAAGCTGGCTCCCATGGCACAGTAGCGTTCAATGGCTTACAATCTCTCTGTCAAACAGAACACAGAATGTTTGGCTTCTTCATTCAGGCTGCCTCTCAATAAGGCCCTATTCAAAACAAAAGAAAGGACCTTTGAGGGCAGAAGCCTAATGTTGGGGAACTTACATAAAGAGGTACTTCAGTGCAGCTCAATTCCATCGTGGCAGCATCTACAAACAGAGTAAACCAAAGTAATTATCACTCACTCATTCAGAGGCATTGACACTATTCTGTGTGGTGCTCAGAATCCTGTATTAAACCCATCACCATGGCAGCTGAATCACCCTTCAAGCCATTTCCTAATATCTCTCCAAGCCTTTGCTCCTTACACATTGCTTCATGACAAAGAGAACATAGCAGGTGCAAAGATGGCACTAGGATGAAAGTGATACTTTCATCCAATTAAAAAAGACAGTTGATTAAATTTAAAAACATTTCCACATAAAAACTTCACCATTAGTCACAATAACCTTCTAAAACATAGACTGTAGAGGAGTAGTTAATTTGTATCCTCGCCTTTTAATATCTGCCATTTTAATTGAAGTTTTGGTCAGTCAACAGATTAAAGTGAAGCACATTAAAATATTTATGGCATTTATGTTCTAAAAATATAACATGTATGCGATTTTTTAAAAAGTGATTATTTGAACAAATGAAAATCTAATAACAAACATTAACTGGAGAACTAAAACTTGTTGGAATTTTTTTCCACATGATATACAAAGTAGCAAAATGGCAGAAGTTCTGTGTAAACATCACTTACCAAAAATGTCCTAGCCCAGTGTTTCTCAACCTGGGAGTCAGGACCCCAGGGGGAGGTCATGGGGGGGGTCATGAGGGGGGTCAGAGGGGTCACCAAAGACCATCAGAAAACACAGTATTTTCTGTTGGTCATGGTGATTCTGTATGGGACGCTTGTATCTGTATCTGAACCCCACCACCAATTCTATCGTTGGTGGTGGGGTTCAGAATGATCTTTGATTGAAGGTGAACTATACATTCCAGCAACTACAACTCTCAAATGTCAAGGTCTATTTTTCCAAACTCCAGCAATATTCACATTTGGGCATATTGAGTATTCGTGCCAAGTTTGGTCTAGATCCATCATTGTTTGAGTCCACAGTGCTCTCTGGATGTAGGTGAACTGCAACTCCAACACTCAAGGTCAATGCCCACCAAACCCTTCCAGTGTTTTCTGTTGTTCATGGCAGTTCTGTGTGCCAAGTTTGGTTCAATTCCATCATTGGCGCTATTCAGAATGCTTTTTGATTATAGGTGAACTATAAATCCCAGCAACTACAACTCCTAAATAACAAAATCAATCCCCCCACCCCACCAGTATTCAAATGTTGGTGTATCGAGTATTTGCGCCAAACTGAAAATACATCCTGCATATCAGATATTTGAAAGATAGTGCAAACAGTATTTCCAACAATGGCAAGGCATCTAAAGGAAAGAGAGAATTCCTACTACACAATAGTTGAGATGGTAAGAGCATACAATTTCCTGCTACATTTAGATAACCTCCATGCAAAGAATATGTATGGGATACAGCAGGCATGGGCAAACTTCAGCCCTCCAGACGTATTGGACTTCAACTACCGGCTGTTAGGAATTGTGTGAGTTGAAGTGCAAAACACTTGGGAGGGCTGAAGTTTGCCCATACCTGGATACAGTTTATTTTATTCATTTTTCTTTAAAATATATAGAATCTAATTATATAATTCTCACTACAATTCTTTTCTTTTTTCCTGAGAAAAAGGACTTAATGTGGAAATGATTCAATCAACCCTTGCACAGCTGGTTTGGCTACCCAGTTTCCCTGTAACAGCATAAACTACTGCAGTGCATGTTTTCCGTCCTTACACCCATTCCCCTCCCCTGATGGGAATTTGCCATAGATCAGAATTCTTAAGGAACTCAGTCAGGAGGAGACAGTGTTCCAGTTTGGCTCCAATTTAGCTCAGGGGAAAACCTGTCTGGACATTGGTATGCTATGTTTCTCTATGCAAAGTAAGAGAACAATATAAAGAAGTCAGGGATAGTCCTAAATTCTGGCAGGTTTGGCCTTCTCCAGTTGTGTTTCCAATTCCACCCCCAATCGTTTGAGTGATCAAAGACTCTTTACTTCAGGTGACTTTATTTTACTTTACTTTATCTTCCGTCAGGTACTCCCAGAAAGTTAAAGCCAGTTCTGACAGCTTGCCTCCCTTGGATACATAATAAAGATTTTATCAAATAAGCACAAACACCTAGACCAGGCATGGGCAAACTTCAGCCCTCCAGGTATTTTGGACTTCAACTCCCACAATTCCTAACAGTCGGTAGGGCCGAAGTTTGCCCATGCCTGATCTAGAGACTAATGTTTGCTTTATCTAGCACAGAAACAACTTCAGAAAAAATCACAAAATGACTTACTGGGTGTAGAATTCAATTTCCTGAACTTTGTTTTAGAAACAGAGAACAGTAAATTTCATGCTGGTTTCGGCTGAAAGAGATGTTTCAAAAAGTGTGGGTGATGTCTGGCAAAAAAACCTCAAGAAACCAAGAGAAGATTTCCAGAGGGATTGGACTGGAGTTTCAAAATTCTTCATGGCTTCCCAGTGTATATGCATGTGTTGTGTATCTTCAAGTCGCCTGTCAAGTTATAGCGATTATGTGAATTGAATGCAGACAAGACAGAGGTACTCCTGGTCAGTCGTAAGGCCAAACAGGGCATAGGTTTACAGCCTGTGTTGGATGGGGTTACACTCTCCCTGAAGACACAGGTTTGCAGCTTGGGAGTCCTCCTGGATTCATCGCTGAGCCTGGAACCTCAGGTTTCAGAAGTGACCAGGGAAGCTTTTGCACAATTAAAACTTGTGGGCCAGTTGCACCCATGCCTTGGGAAATCAGACTTGGCCACAGTTTTGTTGCATTGAGTAGAGATTACTGCAACACACTCTACATGGAGTTGCCTATAAAGACTGTTTGGAAGCTTTAAATGGTCCAATGAGAGGCAGCCAGATTTCTAACTGGGGTGGTGTACAGGGGGCACACAAATCCTATGTTACGTCAGCTCCACTGGCTGCCAGTTTGCTATTGAGCACAATTCAAAGTGCTAGCTTTGACCTATAAAGCCCTAAATGCTTCTGGCCCAGCTTACCTATCCAAACATATCTCCCTCAATGAAGCATCATGGAAGCTAAGATCTTCTGGGGAGGCCCTGCTCTCGATCCTGCTTCCGTCACAAGTACGGTTGGTGGAGATGAGAGACAGGACCTTCTCAGTGGTGGTTCCTCAGCTCTGGAACTCTCTCCCCAGTGAGATTAGATCAGCACCCTCCCTCCTGGCCTTTAGAAAGAAAGAAAAAATGTGGATGTGGGACCAAACCTTTGGCCAGTAAAATAATGCAGTGCAAAGAACAATTAGGAAATATGTGCAGCAACAATTCGAAATGGCCATGGTATACAATTTTTGGATCATGTGATTTTAATATTTATATTAATACTAGCTTGGGGACCCGGCGTTGCCCGGGTTATTAGAGAAAGTGGGTAATGGCGGTTCTGTATGCCAAGTTTAGTCTTTATTGGTCTTTGGATAACGGCTGCATTATTTTCAGGAAGTGAGTGAAGGTACTTGAAGTCCCATCATCCATGGGCCATCCTCCTACAAACAGCAGCAGGATATAGAGTGGGTCATGGGGGCTCTGTGTGCCAAGTTTGGTCTTTATCAGTCATTAGATGAGGGTGGCAGTGGTGTCAGTAAGTGAGTGAAGGTATTGCAAGTCCCATCATCCAAAGTCCATCCCCTTTCAAATTGCAGCAGGATGTAGAGTGGATCATGGGGGCTCTGTGTGCCAAGTGTGGTCTTGATTGGTCATTAGAAGAGGGTTGCAGCAATCTTTGGAAGGGAGTGGAGGTACTTGAAGTCCCATCATCCATGGTCTGTCCTCCTCCAAACTGCACCAGGATGTAGAGTGGGTCATTGGAGATCCATGTGGCAAGTTTAGTCTTGATTAGTCATTGGCGAGGGTCTCAGTGGTCTCAGGAAGTGAGCAAAGGTACTGCAAGTCCCATCATCCATCTCCAAAGTTTTCCAAATAACACCAGGACGTAAAGTGGGTCATGAGAGGTCTATGTGCCAAGTTTGGTGTTGATCCGTCATTGGATGAGGTTTGCAGGGGTCTCAGAATGTGAGTGAAGGTACTGGAAGTTCCTTCATCCATGGTCCACCCTTCTCCAAAACTGCAGCAGGATGTAGAGTGGGTCATGGGGGCTCTGTGTGCCAACTTTGGTCTTGATTGGTCATTAGATGGGTTTTGCAGCAGTCTTGGGTAGTGTAGGTACTTGAAGTCCCATCATCCATGGTCTGTCATCCTCCAAACTGCTCCAGGATGTAGAGTGGGTCATTGAAGCTCCATGTGCCAAGTTTAGTCTTGATGAGTCATTGGCGTGGGTCTCAGTGGTCTCAGGAAGTAAGTGAAGTGACTGCAAGTACCATCATCCATTGTCAAATTCTTCCAAACCGCACCAGGATGTAGAGTGAGTTATGCGGACTCTCTGTGTAAATTGTGGTCCTGATCCATCATTGTTGGCAGTTATAATGGTCTTAGGAAGGGAGTGCAGGTATTGCAAGTTCCATCGTCCATGGTGCATCCTCCTTCAAACTGCACCTGGATGTACAGTGCGTCATGGAGACTTAGTGTGCCAAGTTTGGTATTTTTTGATAATTGGATGAGGGTTGTAGTGGTCTGAAGAATGAGCAATGGTACTGCAAGTCCCATAATCCACGGTCCATCCCCAGCCAAACCACACCAGGACGTAAAGTGGGTCATGAGAGGTCTCTGTGCGAAGTTTGGTCCTGATCAGTCAATGGATAAGGTTAACAGCGGTCTCAGAATGTGAGTGGTGGTACTGCAAGTGCCATCATCCATGGTTCATAGTCCTCCAAACTGCAGTAGGGTGTAGAGTGGGTGATGGGAGCTCTGTGTGCCAAGTCTGCTCTGTATGGGTAGTGTTCTGACCCAGCCCCCTTTGGCCTTTCCTTTCCTCTCTTTCTCATCTCGGAATGTTGGATTTGAGGCTGGCCAATCAGAGACCATATGCAAATTTCCTTCTGTCATGCCCCGTTTCTGTCATGAACCCTCTTCTCCACCAGGGGCTCCTATTGAAGCTGGCCAATCAGAGACCATATGCAAATAGCACCACAGTGGCAGCCAATCAGAACGCTGCCACATACACTTCCGCCCTCCACACTTCCTCTGTCCTTCCCATACAAACACTCTTCTTTATTATATATACAGATGTTTTAATGCTTTGTTTCAATGTTTAAATGTTGTTTATGTTTCATATTTAATGGTTTTAATGATTTTAATTTATTGCTATATGTTAGTGTTTAATTATTATGATTTTTTGAATTTTTGCCATTAATATGTTATAAACCACCTTGGGTCCTTGGGGGCCCCAAGGTGAGAAAGACGGTATATAAATATAATAAATAATTGATATTTTTTCCTTAGGCAAGAAATGCTCAAAGGAGTTTTGCCAGTTCTTTTCTTTTAAATATAGTCTTACAGCACATAGTATTTGATGGCAGGTTTCTCATCCAAGCAGTAAGCAGGGTTGACCCTGCTTAGCTTCAAAAATCAGATGAATCTGGTGCCAATAACCCTTACTATTCTTCTAGAATTATACAAAATGATGCAAATTTACCTGATTTACACAGCTGTTCATAATTCCACTCTTCCTGATACAAAATATGCAACACCTTGGCACACAATGCTTGTTTATTTTTAAAACAGTACATGTCACTTTGAATACAGTATTGTGTAGCATCAACAAAAGCAAAATATGAGGGAGAGAGATGCAAGAAGTTGATTAAATAGTATCTAATCCTCTTTGTCTTTTCAGTCAACCCAGACTTAGATGTTATTTTCTATACTGCATAGTTGAATCATGGCCATGAAGATTCCTCTAATAATTGTCCCCATTCTAGGCACTGCAAAACTAGTTATTAAGTCTTAACCTAAGAAAGAACACTGGGAAAATCTAATGTTTACTCAAAGAGTCAGAGTTTACTCAAACTTGCATTTTATCAAAGCATTTTTAATGGTCAAGGTCATGTGTATTTGTGTTCTGTATGTTTATATGTTCAGGGAACATTTCCAGAAGAAAGCGGGAGGGGTGGTCTAGCTGAAGCATCCCATCTAGCTAGCAATCTCCTATTCTCTCCCCGCCCCCCTCTCTCTCTTAAAACTCATACAGGTTTCCCCTGCCTTATCTTCCTGCTCCATCTTGCCATTCAAAATTGAGATAAAGAAAGTACAATTTACAACTATATCTGATTGCATGAAGACAAGAGGAGAATTATCTCTGTGACCAAAGTCAATAACAAAAAGGCCATGAGTTAATTCTTTACAAGTACATAATACCATTTTGAGCCTAAAAGCAGCCAATCCCATCTGATCTTGGAACATGAGACTGGTTAGGCCTGGCCAGGACTTGGAAGTGGGATACACATATCTGGCAACATCAGGTACTCTGGGCTACAGAGGAAGGAAATGGCAAATCTCCACAGAGTATTCCTTGCCTAAGAAACCCCTATAAAATTGATAGTCACCATAAATCTACAGGCAATGTGACTGAAATGTGTGTTTTACTTTAATGCATGTTTCAGAGGCATTTGCTTTTATATGCAAATAAAGCTTCCTTATACAAAACCATAGTATTTGCTGAGCATTATCGCCTACACCCCACACCACTGGATAAACTATACTATTTAGCCGGTATTGCACCACCTGACATCTGCCAAGAAGTAGCAGCCAACAATGAAAGGACCAAGGCAGTGACATCTCTGGCCCATTCCCTATTGGGATCTCAGCCAGCATGGTAATGCCTTAAATCAAGAAACAGCTTTCTAAGATCTACAGAGGTACTTGCAGGAACACCTCAGCAAGCAAGAGTCCAAAAGTGGCAGGATAAAACCCAGAACCTCAATCCATGGCAGATACCAAATGAGAGACTCCCTTCTGGAAAAACAGAAAACTGGGAGACTTGGAAGGTGCTGAACAGACTGTGCTCTGGCACCACGAGATGCAGAGCCAACCTTAAGAAATGGGGCTACAAAGTCGATGACATGCAAGTGTAGAGAAGGGCAAACTGCAGACCACCTACTACAGTGCAGTCTGAGCCCTGCCACATGCCCAATAGAGGACCTTCTTATAGCAATACCAGAGGCATTCCAAGTGGCCAGTTACTGGTCAAAGAACATTTAGTATAATGCCAAGTTTGTGTTTTAAATACATTACAACAGTACCTTCAATTTGCTTCTGACACAATCAATAAATCGTCTCTGAGCAGCAGTACTCTCCATTATATCAGGCAGGTTTCCTACCTATCACCTCCTACATAATACTTTTCTAATGGAGATGCCATAATTTGGGCCTGGGACCTTCTATACACAATCATTTGATACAATATTAAGTAAATTATATATCTCTGAAGTAGATGTGTTAAGGCCCACTGTGCCAGGTATTGCTACAGAAGACACACAGAACTAAACCTACAATATAATTTTGCAACACTGTCATTTTAAAAGGAATACATATTTTCTTCAAATGTCAGCACTTGGCATATACGATTTTGAGACAGTCAGTCAAGTAAGAAATTCCCAATTAATCTGCTGTATTTTACCTCTATGATCTTTCTGTTTTGTCACCGCAAAAGTAGCGTATTGAAACAAACATGACCTTTGATGTTTTTCAGAAAAGCAGAAGTGATGTTCTCTGAAATCATATCACAACTTAACCACACCCCAAATGGAAGGTGAAAAAAAAAAGGAAAAGATGCAATCAAGTCAGGGCTTGAGCTAAACTCCACTAAGCCAGCAACAACCTAGGGCCAAAACTTGGTATGTTTGGAGTATGACTAGATGTAGGAACATAAACATCCATCGCAAACTATCAGATCCTGAAACAGAAACCCTGACATTTATTGAACTACTGGTCAGTCTAGAAGAACCAGTATGGTTAAATGTTGTGGGGGAGATTATTTACTGAGACTACTGACATCAACCAAACACTCCTTAGTCCAATTCATCCCAACTGGAACTATTCTTGTATAAGTAGTTTGCAACTTGCAATCTAAACTATGCGACTCTGCATTTTTCCAAAGGTCCAAGAGAACAGGAATTGGGCAAAGAATCAACTGATCCATTTGAAATCCATTGGCCTCTTCAGCATTTCATAAACAATGCTGCAAAATATTAATCTTGAATTTCAATTTTATTCAGTCATTTAAAAAAACAACTTGTTCTCTTGAACTGGCAAATCTCCATCTTAATTCACAAGAGGAAGGAATCTGTGGGCTATAACTGATCATTAAATGCAATAGGTAAAGGTTTCCCCTGACATTAAGTCTCCCCGTGTCCGACTCTGAGGGGGCAGTGCTCATCTCTATTTCTAAACTGAAGAGCTGGCGTTGTCCATAGACAGCTCCAAGATCATGTGGCCAGCATGACTACATGGAACACTGGTACCTTCCCACAGAAGAAGTACCTATTGATCTACTCACACTTGCATGCTTTCGAACTGCTAGGTTGACAGAAGCTGGGGCCTAACAGCGGGAGCTCACCCCACTCCCCAGATTCGAACCGCCAACCTTTTGGTCAGCAAGTTCAGCAGCTCAGCAGGTTAACTATCTGCACCACCAGGGGGCCCGAAATACAATAAGATGTCAATATACCCTAACCCTCCATAAAATGGAATTCTTACTGGTATCAGAAAAATACCTCTAAATGCAAGCTTTTCCATTTATAAATTCTGTGCAAGAAGGTTCAGCTTACAGATCCTAAGTTATTCAGATTCCTATACTAAGATACTCACTAGTGTCACTTTAAAATGAGAAGATGATTGTCTGCTTAGTACCAACAATGTTGTTGTTTTTTCAAACCACCAGGCTCCTCTTCTAAATGCACATTAGCAGCAAGACAGACATCCAATAGCCTGTCTTATATTACTCTGTCTGTATCTCAAGCAGCCTAAAGCTCCATGAAACACTCTGGGGAACATTTGCATGTCCTCAACACAAAAGGCCAGCCACCATTGTTTTAAAGCACACTCATGATTTCCTTTATGCAAGTCCCAGTAAGGATGCAAATTAATAACAGTATTTCCTGAAAGGGACGTGCAGAAGAACATCGAATTGATCCTCTTTGGCTTCCTGCTCTTGAATCAGACCTTGTTATTGTCATAAGGAAAAAATACCGGAGCTGCACTCTGAGCTGATGATATGCACATAAAGTAGTAAAAATTACCTAGGATGGGTTGTAGCAGAGATAAAGTAAAGCTGAAGATTTTTTTAAAAAAACTGTTTCCTAGAGCAATTAGCACTATTTTTTTTCTCTGAACTTTGAAAAAAAATTGTGTCAGAAACGACTTGTGACCATCTGCAAGGATGTTGCCTAAGGGATGCCCAGATGTTTTACCATCCTGTGGGAAGCTTCTCTCATGTCCCCGCATGCGAAGCTAGAGCTGGCAGAAGGGAGCTCACTTCGCTCTCCAGATTCAAACCGCCAACCTTTCAGTCAGCAGTCCTGCTGGCACAAGGGTTTAACCCATTGTGCCACCGGGTGGTCTACTTTGAAGTAACTTTTTGTGAATGGTGAATTACTTGTAATTTTCTTTCTTTTGGCAATATTATATAATGAAAGAGAGTATCATTATATGTTTTGGTTCTTATTTTGTAACACAATTTGGTGTTCAATAGGTTTTTCCTTAATCCCTCCTTATTATCCAACATTTTCACTTATCCATTGTTCTGCAGGCCCATTTATGTTGAATAAGCGAAACTCTACTGGAATGGTTCTCAACCTGGGGTCCCCAGATGTTTTTGGCCTACAACTCCCAGAAATCCCAGCAAGTTTACCAGCTGTTAGGATTTCTGGGAGTTGAAGGCGGAAACATCTGGGGACCCCAGGTTGAGAACCACTGCTCTACTGTATTACAAAACTGAACAGGTGCCTCTTCACTGCACAGTTGTCGGTTTCTTATCAATGTAAGTATTCATACAAAATGTGAGGTCTACAGTATCTTTGTAGTGCTTAGAAAGCACCAAGATAGACTGTGAAACAATGGCTTGAGGATCAAATCAGTTAAATTCTATAGTGTAGACAGTTCAAAGAAGGGCACTAGAACTCTCCAGAAGAATATCCTAAATACTTCAATCAACCACATATTTCAAAATTCCTTAGGCTGGAACTACAACAATAAAATTGCCACAACATTGATATAAGAACATAGCGTTGTTACACCTTCTCTTACTTCTCTAGCTACAGATGTACACAATTTAAGCGACTAAATCCCTTTGGTACCACAAGCTGCAGCTCACAAAACACTAAAAAGTAACTATGTCCGGATTACTTTTGAGCAAGAATCATAGAATCATAAAGTTGGAAGAGACCTTGTGGGCCATCCAGTCCAACCCTCGGCCAAGAAGCAGGAAAATTGCATTCAAAGCATCCCCAGCAGATGGCCATCCAGCCTCTGTTTAAAAGCCTCCAAAGAAGGAGCCTCCACCACACTCCAGGGCAGAGAGTTCCACTGCTGAACAGCTCTCACAGTTAGGAAGTTCTTCCTCATGTTCAAGTGGAATCACCTTTCCTGTAGTTTGAAGCCATTGCTCCGCGTCCTAGTCTCCAGGGGAGCAGAAAACAAGCCTGCTCCGTTCTCCCTATGTCTTCCCCTCACATGTTTATACATGGCCATCATGTCTCCTCTCAGCCTTCTGAAGGCTAAACATGCCCAGCTCTTTAAGCCACTCCACATAGGGATTGTTCTCCCGACACTTGTTTATTTTAGTCGCCCTCCTCTGGACACATTCCAGCTTGTCAACATCTCCCTTCAATTGTGGTGCCCAGAATTGGACACAATATTCCAGGTGTGGTCTGACCAAAGCGAAATAGAGGGGTAGCATGACTTCCCTGGATCTAGATACTAGACTCCTATTTATGCAGGCCAAAATCCCATTGGATTGAAATATTTTCAAGAGCAACTGTAACTGTAACTATCCACAGTGGTGGGCTTGGAACCACAATAGTAACAAAGTAGTTCAAAATAAACTTCCAAGCTCATGTCTTTATTATGCCAACTTTCTTGGCATTCATTAGCTGCAGCCTATGAGAAAGTTCCCCAGGAGCAAAGCCTCAAGAAAGTTATCTCTCCCTGCCTGGAAGTATAAAACAAAAGAGATTGTGTCAACATGCTGAACCAAAATAGTCTGAATAGGGTGCGGGAGGATTTTGTTAACAAACCTTATTTAGTTTGCACACTACAGAGAGAAAACTGATTAAGCAAAGTACACAACACATAATAATACCTGGCAAAGTGATAGTTGGACACACAGGTTAACTTTATTTATCCTTCCTTCACTGCTACACAAACATTTGAGTGGCTATTGTTTATAGCCCTGTATTGTTTATAGCCTACCACCCGCCAGCTGCTTTCTAAACACAAAGGAAAAACACAGTTATCCAGAACAAGGCCCCAGTGAAGACAAAATAACTTTGAACATATACATATACATACAGTATGTATGTTACCGTCTTCCAAAGAATTAAAAATACTACCATTTGGACTAAATAAGTCACTTGCAGCAGAAATAGCTAATGAGTGATATTTGAATAAAATATTAATAGAAATGGAAGGACAATTTTCTGTGTGAATGGATGTCCATGAGTGACCAGTAAAGAGCCAAATAGCTTCTTATTTTTTTATTAACCACTAGGGTTGAATGAAAAGTAAAGCCTCCATCTTCATAACTTCTCATAACTGGCAGTACTGGTATGAGGCAGGTACTGGCTTATTCAGCAGACTCTCCTCTACAGTTCCATTTTGGCAGGAAGCCTTAGCATTGAATGGTTATGTTGTTAAAGTGTTAAGTATGGAACCCTGCGGAGACTTAAGTCAGTGCGACATAATCAATGTGCAGTCATTGAATTCTTGACAGCAGAAGGTGTCACCCCAAAGGAGATTTATCAGCGAATGCAAGCTGTTTATGGTGATTGTATTGATACGAGTACTGTGCGTCGTTGGGCGAGTAAGTTTAAAGATGTTGAGGTGAAACCTTCTGCTGTCAAGAATTCAGTGACTTCATGTTGCTTAAGTCACATTGACCAACTGTCACAACCTCTGAGGATGCTTGCCATAGATGCAGGCGAAACGTCAGGAGATAATACTTCTAGACAGGCATGTAGCCTGGTGGTTCGCGAAAGGCCTTACTGGTGCATTATTTAAACTGTTATGTTTATTCATATCATGATCTGATCACCATGCTCAATATATCCCATATGCATGGGGGTATTGAGGTAACGATACAAAAGGTTTGCTAGGGTAGACCCTCTTTCACTCAAACTCAGCCCCCCCCCCCCGAAACAAACTCAGCCCCCCCCCCAATCGAAATCCTGGCTACGGGCCTGCTTCTAGAACATGGTCATATAGCCCAAAAAACCTATAAGAACCCAGCGATTCCAGCCATGAAAGCCTTCAACAACTCATATTTGTTTGAAGCAAGAGTGAATGTTGCAATTGGCCACCTTGATTAGCATTTAATGGCCTTGTAGCTTCAAATCCTGGCTGGTTGCTGCCTTGGGTGTTAGCTGACCCTGAGTGATTCTTGCCTGGAATTCCCCTGTTTTATGAGTGTTGCTCTTTATTTACTGTCCTGCTTTTAGAGTTTTTTAAATTTTTTCTCCCACCCTGGACATTCCACAGATATATAAACCTCACTTGCCTAGTTTCCTACTGACCTCACAACCTCTGAGGGTGCCTACCATAGATGTGGGCGAAATGTCAGGAGTGACTGCTTATGGAACATGGCCATACTGCCCGTAAAACTCATAGCAACCCATTATATCACTGTTAACAATTTTTTTGGACATTTTTTAAGGAAAAGGGATCTCTACCTTTGGTACACACAGCTGGTGTAGAAGACTCCTTAATTATTTATTTTAAAATACAACCACAGTATGCAAAATCAATGAGTTGACCAAAAATGCTGCAGGTTATAGCTAAGGATTAATCACAGACTCAAAATATGGAAGAAGTAATGCATACTCTCTTCCACTCCCAAGTCAACATCTCTCTCAGCAGCCAGTAATTACTGAATGCTTCCCAGTGTTATGAACAGCTTCTGCTGAAGAAAACCAGAGCAGTAAAACAGTGACTGAGAAGCAGTGGCATTCCAGAAAGTTCAATTTTAGACTAAATGCTTCATTCAGTCTTCTTGTTAAATTTTAGGAAGACTGTATCAATGTGCCAAAATGCCATACAAACATAGCCTTCTGTTAGCAAGTGAGGAATGTGGTTTTAGAAGGAAGTTTCAGCAACTTGGGAACTGTATCTTTCTCCTTTTAAAAGTACAATTTTAATCCTTATGCCTTTTTTCATGTCAGGAGCAACTTGAGAAACTGCAAGTCTCTTCTGGTGTGAGAGAATTGGCCGTCTGCAAGGAGGTTGCCCAGGGGATGCCAAGATGTTTTTGATGTTTTATCATCCTTGTGGGAGTATTTTCTCATGTCCCTGCATGGGGAGCTGGAGCTGACAGAGGGAGCTCATCTGCGCTTTCCCCAGATTTGAACCTCTGACTTGTCAGTCTTCAGTCCTGTCGGCACAAGGGTTTAACCCCTTACATCACCGGGGGCTCCAAAGCACACAAAAATCACCAGCAGTGATCACTTAAACTTAGGGTAACCACTTAGTCTTTGCCAATAAGAAATGCATTACCAACAAGGAGGACAAAATATGTGTATATACATATATAGAGAGAGACAGGGTTCATATTTCAACTGATAGAGAGAAGCACACTTGGAAACTTTGAAATAATAACTAAAATTTAAATAGAAATTTCATGCATCTCATCTCATTAGAGGTGAATAACAACATAAGAACAATGTATCTCTCCCTATGAAACATCTGGGAATTTAAGATCCTCTGGGGAGGCCCTGCTCTCAAACCTGCCTTCTTTGCAGGCGTGTCTGGCAGGGACAAGAGACAGGGTCTTCTCAGCGGTGGCCCCTTGGCTGTGGAACTCCCTCCCTAGGGATATTAGATTGGCCCCCTCCCTCCTGATGTTCCGAAAAAAGTAAAAACCTGGCTCTTTGAACAAACCTTTGGAAATGCAGTGCAATAGACAAACACAGAATTATGTAAGATTGAAACAGGGAACAGCTTAGATGACACTACTGGAAATGAAATTAACAGGAAGACATTGGTTATTATATGTTTTTAATGGTCTTTGTATGGATTATATAATGTTGTTTTAAATGTTTTAATTGTATATTGTGGACTGTTATGGCATCAAATTGCTGCCAACTTGTAAGTCGCCTTGAGTCGCCTTCAGGCTTGAGAAAGGCGAGATAGAAATACTGTAAATAAATAAATACATGTTCAAACAAAAGCCTGTTTTATCTTCAGAGATGGTACCCAAACATTACAAGGAAAGAGGGCTGCTGTTGGAGGTGTCAGCCACCACTGAATCTGTCTTTGTCTCCATCTTTCCTTCACTAAGAACGTCTCTGTCTCCAGATGTTCATGCAAACATTAGTCGATGTTAGAAATACAACTGGCCCATGGTATTTTTCAAGGTTTGGTTCCTTGTGAACCCATGGGTGCTCAAGAAAAATATGAAAAATTGTGTATCTTATATAAAATAGCAAGCAACTCCAATGAGTTCTGGAGAGAACCTAAGGATCTGTCAGATGGCAGGAGATTACAGCAATGTATGCCTACATGGCAAAATCAAAGTTTTCCTTTTGGATTTTTTTTCAAATATTTTAAGCCATGGATGGTTGAATCCATGGATGTAGAATCCATGGATATGGAGGCCTAACTGTGAATTAAGAATTGGCTCTGCCAAGATGTCGAGCTGGGAATCACAGACTTCCAGTTCCCAACCTTCCTTTCCTGCTGCCTAGGGCTGATGGGAATTCCAGCTCAACAAGACATGGAGCACCACATGATTCCTGCCCCTGGAAGTGTATCTTCTCCTCACCACCATCACCACCACAGGCAAGTCAGCATGACTTCATTACAAGGGTGTGGCATTTCACAAAATCACAGGGTGCAATTAACAAAGTGCCTGTAATCAGTCATGCCAGCAATATGTAAAATGAAAATAATTGTAAATCTTCGCCCATGACCGCATTAACACTCAACAAAACCTGATGGAACAGTCTCAGCAAAACAGAAAGAAATTCTCAGCAGCAGTCCAGTAAATATAACTTTCTTTTAAAGGGTATTTATAACCACTATCAATATAAATACAATATCAGATTGAAGATTCCAGCTTCAAGAAAAAACAAACACATAACCAAAAGCAAAAAAACAGAAAAGTTTAAAGGTTTAAAGAGTTTCAATAAAAGCCAATGAACTTTTAATATGTAACTTAGTATGTAATACATATTTAATAAGTAATTTAATATGTGAATATGTAATATGTGACCTCATCATACTAGAGAATGAATCCACTTTAAATTCTGCCTTCTGAAGAATTCTGGGGTTTGTAGTTTAGGGAGGAGCCCTTAACAGGCTCACTAAACTACAAACCCCAGAATTCGGCAGGAGGCAGAAACTGGATTTAAAGTGGATTCATTCTCTAGTGTGATGAAGTAGTAAGAACTAAAGCCCCACACACTACCCCCACTACATTCCAAATTTTTGTTGTTGATGAAACTCAACAAAGAGAGAGATCAGTTTTAGTCATTTAAACCATGAATTGCTGCTAGAACAACTATGAGGGCCTATCTACTATAACACAAATCATCATCATCATCATCGTCATCATCATCTTTATTTGTAACCTGCCCTATCTCCCCGAGGTGCCTCATTCTCTTAACTGAGCAGCCAGTAGGGATGTTCCCAACTTTCTACTTGTAAGTAATTATTGCAATTTTCTCCCTGCTACAAGAAAGACTGTAAAAAACACATTGTTTTTAAAACGTGTTCGCGATTTGGGATTTATTCTGCACAAAGTTAGCATATGGTCAATTTGAATAGATAACAGTATTTCCTTCACAAGAAACAGTATTTTCTATATTTTCTAATATTTGTAGGAGTATTATTTCCCAAAAAGAAATATTGTTTTTCACACTGGAAGAATAATTTCCTCTATTGAAAAAGTTGTTTTCAGTGCAAATCAGTAACATACATATTTTGCACATACATATTTTACAACTGCAGCATTTTCTCCACAGAAAAAGCTGTTTCTTGCCTAGATTCCTACATGTTGTATAAAACAATAATGTGCAGATTTTAAACAGACTAAAGCCTGAACTACAACAATTATTGTCCAGAATTCTACCTGTCAGGCGTCTTGATGCCCAAAAAACATGTTTTTCAATCATTTGTTTGGAGCCCCCAGTGGCACAATCAGTTAAAACTTAATGCCAGCAGGACTGAAGACTGACAGGTTGGAGGTTCAAATTCAAGGAGAGCACAGATGAGCTCCATCTGTCAGCTCCAGCTCCCTATGCGAGGACATGAGTGACACCTCCCACAAGGATGGTAAAACATCAAAATATCCAGTCATCTCCTGGGCAACGTCCTTGCAGACGGCCAGTTCTCTCACACCAGAAGCAACTTGCAGTTTCTCAAGTCGCTCCTGACATAAAAAAAATCATTTGTTGAATAGTTCTGAATATTCTTTCCATCCTTACCAGCCACATGTCTTTAAGAAGACCAGAAGTAGGAACTAACCTCAACATCATATTCCAGAAACCAGTATAACAGGAACATTATGCCATCAAGACTACTAGATGGACTAGGGAGAGGTGTTTAGTATTCTTCCCTCTGCCTTCTTCTCCTTTTCAAGTTCCTATCTTTATTTATTTTTTTATTTTTTTATTTAGTACATTTCTATACCACCCCTCTCAGCCTTCCAGCAACTCGAGACGGTTTACAAAGCAGGAGTTCAATGTCACCAAGGACACAATTACAATATGCAATATATGTTTCCCTGCGAAACACAAGTGCTTAATATTGGGAAACAATAATGAGGAGGAAATGGTTAAATATAACTTCTCTTCTGGTCTAAAAGTTCTGCCCTACTTAATAACTCTAAGGGGGGGAAATAATAGGAAATGAGACTTGTAATAGAACTCTATGAAGTGATTCATAAATAGCTGTACAACTTCATTGTGCATTAGCTGGCTGTGACATGCCTCAGTGAGCTCTGGTGTAAGCAACTACCTCCAAAAAATCACATAAGTACGTTAAAAGTGCTGTAACCGTAGAACCTATATCAGCTGCTTCACTTACTCATTATTTCTCTTTGAACTTGCTAGGTCCTCCAGGTGATTCTATGGTATGCTGGAAGTTATTTTGAGTTGAAATTGGCGTATATAGCAAATTCCTAGAGATGATATCTCTCTAGTAATCTCTAGATCCTCCAATGCAAGTCTTCAGCAAATTGGGACCAGAAGTTTGCAAATGTAATTGTTTTCAGTCATATTGACTGATTGAAAGAAGTATGGTGTGGCTGGGAACACATCCCCTATGAATCTGGGAGCTTTATTGTAGTCAAACAGCATCCACCTGTGTGCAATTCTAGTGCCACATGATATCGGATTCAATATACTTATGGTATTTTCGGATGGTTGTAGAGATTGAGTGCATAGCTAAACAGTATCATTAACATCAAGGAACTATCAAAGAAAGTGCATGATAAAGTTGCACTTACCAATCAGATTTGGGTTGGGTTGGGGGGGTATCCAGGGACTAACCAATCGTGGATAACCTCCAAACTAATGTTAAATCCATTATTACAAAATGTAAAAAATATGGTTCAACTGTAGTTCTGCTTAGAAAAGACTGCCCAGTAAAACTCAATAGCTGAATAAAGATAGCATTAATCAGAGAAGGATCCAAGTTGATGTTGTTGTGGACTTCAACTCATTGCCAAGGGCTTTCTTGGCAAGATTCATTCAAAGGCAGTTTTGCCAGAAGCTAATGGTAATTCATTGAACAGCTGAAGATATTGGCAGCTGAGATGAGAGAACCCGTCCACAGATCACTATCACAGGGATGCCCCACAAAGCAAGGCTTCATGCAGAAGAAAGCCATTGCTGAAAGAAACCTCCATCAAAGAAGTTTACAAAAAGACATGTAGGAAACACTAAAACAAAACGTTTTGGTCTTGCTATGTACATTATAAAGCCTCATTGCTCTGAGAAGACCATTTCCACCCTGAATCATGGTGTGGTTCTTCTGGAACAGTGAAAGCTGCAACACTGTTGGATTGCAAAGACAGAGAGAAGCTAAAGAAATCTGCCTTCTCCCATCTTCACAACATATAAAATAGTCTGAACAGCAATTAATAAATTATCCTGCCCGCAGGGGAGAGGAAGGCTGAATCCACATTCATAAGATGTCTTCCTTAACATATACTAAGATATCTTCATTAACACTTATGCATACGGTTCCTCCAGGAATGTCTAGAACTTGAAAATGTATATTTGCCTCCATTCAATCAGGACACAACTGTATGCTCATATTTGCTATAGATCCCAAAGTCATCTTCATAAGGCTAAATCAGTGAAGACCATCTCTGCTGGTTCTATCCAGCTGCCATCTGAAGACCTGCTAATGGTGAAATACAGAGAAGCCTGTATATTTCAGCAGAGGAACTGCCAACAATGTATTAATCTGTCTATAAAGGGGTTTGGGGGGGGCACTATACAAATACACTATACAATTTCCATATGAGTATCTCTCTTTTAGAAATTAACATTTATCTTTGACATAATTGCATATTGTTCTATGGTGTATAATTCTTGAAATGTCTTTCCTGTAGGAATGAACATGTAGGTTTCCTTTATTTAAATATATACATTTTGTTGATTGAATAGATCTATACCAGTGGTTCCAAACCTTTTTTTGACCAGTAAACAATTTGACCAGGGACCACTTTGACCAAGGCCCACTTTGACCAGGGACCACTCTCCAATATCTCCTTTCTACCAAAAGGGTTACGAATCAGTTTTTGGTCAACTTTAGATTCAGTTTAGTTATCTGGGGTGCTGATTTAGAAAATTGCATTGGATAGACCACATCAGCTCTAGTTTCTAGTACAGAACATATGCCATCCAGTAGTCACCATCTGCTTGCCCACAGAAACCATATTGAATAATCTAGAGCTGATGTGGTCTATCCAATGCAATTTTCTGAATCAGCACCTCAAATAACCTCAGGAACAGGCCTAAAAACAAAGACACCCATTTCATGGGTAGTTGGCCTCCCCACTCCTGAGAGCAACCAGTCGCTGTCGTTGCAACGGTGTAGGAACAGTGAGGCCGCAGAACATATTTTATTTCTTATGGACCACTGGTGGTCTATGGACCACAAGTTGGGAACCACTGTTCTATACCAACAGAGTAATAAAGTAATGGAATTCAACTATTACTTCTGAATTTGCTTTATTTGGCCATTACTTTTGGATAAGTCCATGTTTTTCTTATAGCCCTTCATATGTAAACCAGACTAGGATCACAAATCTTCAAGTACAGGGAATATAGCTAAACATCTTTCTCCCATACATATGACAGTTCTGATCAATATTATGCTTTTCTGAATACTGTCTCTGAATACTTTTGATATCAGTAGATTACTTTAAAACTTCAATGACAATTTTGTGTGTTCATAAATATTTCATTCTGAATAGAGAATACTGTCTCTATGAGAAAAACAAGTCTGAGTTGCACAAACACTCCTGCAACTTTTTCTTTTTTTTCTAAAATTTTTGCTAATTTTTACTGAAAATCTTGAATTACCATTTTCCTGCTTTTTCGGTTTCTCCAGTAATATCAAAGTTTTATATTTCCACCCTCCGCTCCTTTTTTCCCTTCCAAGTTTACAAGTGTTACTCAAAGCCTGTTTGCCAAGGCTCTCAGGACACACATGGCTACTCATTCCTTTTCAAATCCGACTGCTGCAATCCGTCTTATAACAACAACAAACATAGAAGAGTCTCTCATTATCCCTCTTTTCCTACAGGCACTTTGTGGGCAAATATTTTTTATTCCCAAGCATCCAAATATTTCCTATAAATTAGTATGCAGAAATCTAGCTTTATCAAAAGAAAGGCAGCAACACATTTTAAAACTGAAAGTCAGCCAACAAAGCACAGAAAAGCTATCCCAGGTGGGGTTTTTCCCCCTTTGGAAACTGTCTGACTTGGACAATTTATTCCTTCAAACCATTCCCTTTATGTGTGGGAATTGAACTTATTAGTTTTCCCTGCCACTGCGTCTCCTGGTGCCAAGTACAGTGGCAATAATTCTCATTTACAGTTTAACATGCTGTAACATAATCCTCCCCTCAAACTGGCAAGGTTCAAGTGAACCTCTGCCAAGAGAATTTGCATAGCATTTAATTAATGGACCTGTAAATCTATAGGTATTATGCAACCATTGCCATGTCGGCTGACTCGCTTTAAGTAAGAAGTACAGCATGCATCTCTATCCTGAGAACTTCCTCTTTTACTTAGGCCCCTTCCACACAGATGAATAAAATCCCACATTATCTGCTTTGAACTGGAATATATGTCAGTGTGGACTCAGATAACCCAGTTCAAAGCAGATATTGTGGGATTTTCTGCCTTGACATTCTGGGTTATATGGCTGTATGGAATAATAATAATCATCATCATCATCATCAGCATCAGCATCAGCATCATCATCATCATCACCATCTTCAGAGTGTGGATTGTCAATGTTGCAATCCCAGGCAACAGCAGGATTGAAGAGAAACAACTGGAAAAGCTGACACAATATGAGGACTTAAAGATCAAACTGCAAAGAGTCTGTCACAAACCAGTAAAGGTGGTCCCAGTAGTGATCGGCACACTGGGTACAGTGCCTAAAGACCTTGCCTGCACTTAAACACAATCGGCGCTGACAAGATTATTATTATTATTATTATTATTATTATTATTATTATTACTTTATTTGTACCCCGCTAGCATCTCCCAAGGGATTCGATGCGGCTTACACAGGCCGAAGCCCCAAAACACAATACAACAATACAATACCTAAAGCAAATTAAAAACAGTTAAGCAGGAAAACAATAACAGTAACAATATAACAAAACACTATTAAAACTGGGCCGGCCGGAGTAGGGGTACAGGATTAAAAGTGCTGATGTGGCAGGAGGGATGTAGGATTATAATATAAGTGCGGTGTGCAGTGTGCAGTGATCTTGGTTCTACTAAGGTGCTTCTAGGATTTAGTGCTGGAGGTTCCTAATCTGAAAAGGAACATCGGAACAGCCAGGTTTTCAATTCCTTTCTGAAGACTGCTAATGTAGGGGCTTGTCTGAGATCTTTCGGGAGGGCGTTCCAGAGTCGGGGAGCCACCACAGAAAAGACCCTGTCTCGCGTCCCCACCAAGCGCGCTTGCGGCGCGGGCGGGATCACGAGCAGGGCCTCTCCAGATGACCGGAGTGAGCGTGTGGGTTCGTAGACAGCGATACGGTCACGCAGGTAGGGCGGTCCCAAACCGTTCAGGGCTTTGTAGGTAAACACCTGCACCTTGAATTGGGCTCGGAAAATAAACGGCAGCCAGTGGAGCTCCTTAAACAGGAGGGTTGACCTCTCTCTGTAATGAGCCCCGGTTAACATCCTGGCTGCTGCCCGTTGGACCAGTTGGAATTTCCGAGCCGTTTTCAAGGGCAGCCCCATGTAGAGCGCGTTGCAGTAATCCAGTCTAGAGGTGACCAAGGCATGGACCACCCCAGCCAGATCTGCCTTAGCGAGGTATGGACACAGCTGGCGCACAAGTCTCAGTTGTGCAAAAGCCCTCCCGGACACCGCCGATGCCTGAGCCTCAAGCGTGAGCGATGAGTACAAGAGGACTCCCAAGCTGCGGACCTGTGGCTTCAGGGGGAGTGTAACCCCGTCCAACACAGGTAGCCACCCTATACCCCGATCCGGTTTGCAATCGACCAGGAGGACCTCTGTCTTATCGGGATTGATCTTCAGCTTGTTCGTCCTCATCCAGACAGACACAGCGGCCAGGCACTCGTCCAACACCCGAGAGGCCTCCTTGGAATTAGGTGGAAAAGAGTAGTAGAGTTGTGTGTCATCTGTGTAGAGATGGCACCCAACTCCAAAACTCCGGATGACCTCTCCCAGCGGTTTCATGTAGATGTTAAAGAGCATGGGAGATTACCATCTGCAAAAGGCCACCCTACTGGGATCTGCATGCATTATTTGCCGATACATCACACAGTCCTAGACACTTGGAAAGTGTCCAAGGTGTGATCCAATACAACAGCCAGCAGAGTGATCTTGTTTGCTGTGGACTCATCTTGTTGTGTTTCAAATAATAATAATAATAATAATAATAATAATAATAATAATAATAAATCAGCATGACCATTTCGGTCCGCAGAAGAGGCCCTGCTCTGGGTCCCAGTCTGTCTCAAGCACGGTTGGTGGGAATGACAGAGGGACCCTCTCTGTGCCCCCCCCCCCCCCCGCTTGTGGAACTCCCTCCCAAAAGAACTATAAATTTGCTCCCTTCTCTCCTCTCCTTTAAAATGCTCCTAAAGACCAATTTGTGTAACCTAGCTTATGGAGAGGAGGAGGATTAACATATCTGATAGTACACATTCCTGCCTGACAATGGATATTTACTTCAGCTTGCTGATATGCTATGTTCTATTATATTGTGCTTTGAATGTATTGTTTATTAATTGGTATGACTTTTTATGTCTATTATGTGTATTTAGTTCAACCCTTATTATTGATTGTTTATAATTTATATTGAGTTTTCTTTATTTTATGTTTTGGCTTTGTCTATTTGGTTTTTGGTATTGAATATTTGCCATTTTGGTATTTCTGTAAACCTCCCTGAGTCCCCTCAGAGAGAGAGGGTGGGTTATAAATAAAGTATTGTTGTTGTTGTTGTTTCACTTCCTTAAGGTCGTTTTAGCATAGAGGATAAACCAATATTTTTATTAGATAATCAACAAAATCAGAGTATTTCCCATCTCAATATTTGTGTATGTATGACAGCTCATGGTTGAGCATTTTGATGTAAAGAAGGTCTCACAATTATTTCATGCAACTTGCTCTTCATGAGACACAATGCAACTGAATGCAGATTTTGCACTTTCATCTCTGAAGCCAAGTAAGAACACATCTGAAGAAGCAGCCTTTTGTTATCAGGTATCAAAAGCAGTATTTTCCCTTAAACTCTGGTGTTTGACCCACAACCTCACAAATTACACAGAGAAGAATGCCTTTGACTAGACAATTCCCCAGATAGCTGTCCCCAGCTAGGACCCAAGGATCTTGTCCTCACACTTTACTACCCAAAGCTAAAATTGACCTATTTTACATTGTTCTTATTATTACTGCTACCCACTAGCTCTATCCTTTAAATTGTTGTTACACCAGTCGGTCCACCTGTGATGGGAAATTGAACTTTATTACTGGTTGTTGGTTTTGATGGTTATTTTATATATTGTTACAATGTTGTTGTTTTATTTTGTTTTATACTGTTTTATGCAACCATGTGTTACTTTTTAACTGTGTTGATTGGGCTTGGCCCCATGTAAGCCGCCCAGAGTCCTTTAGGAGTGATGGAGGCAGGGTATAAAAATAAAGTTGTTGTTGTTGTTGTTATGTACTATATATGCAGGCCCCCAAATGTTTGTTTCCAATCAGGTTTGGATTACAAGTTCCTTCATCATCCTGACTATGCTGGCTGAGGAATCATAGGAGATGAACTACAAAAAGGAGAATGTTCTGAGATTAACTTTTAGGGCATATAAAATATGAGAATAGCTCACTCTTACAGCAATCTACATCACTCTTTATAAAATGGTGGGTCCTGACCCCAAATGGGCCCCGTTAGCTCAATGTTGGGGGTCACAAAAATTTGGCAAAAGGGAAAGTTTTCTGAATGGCACCCATTTGCACAAATTTGTTAGCAACAGCATGCAATATTTATAGTCGTCTCTGTAGAAAATGCTTCAGCTGTGCTCCTCAAAAAGGAAAATCAGCCTGTATAGCAAGCCCTGCAAATGCTGATTTATTATAATCAATGTTGATTTTTATACCTATTTTATATACCTGGGATCACGTAAAAAATTCCTGGGCAGAAAGGGGCCATTGAGTGGAAAAGGTTTAAGAAACCCTCATCTACTTGAGGCATTTCTGTGTGATATTATTTTCCAAGAGGCGTTCTAGAGTGACTCAGAGCTCAACTAATTTTGCCACATTTCTGCACTACATGATTTGACCACAAACAATACCGAGATGAAACAGAATGACGCATGCATCTGCAAGGAATGCCAGTTGGTAGGAACTAAAGCCAGGGAAGCAATTCAGACAGAGAATCAATGGGTAGACTCTCAGGAAAGAAGGTAATTCAGATGTGTTTTTGAATCAGGAATGATTGCATGGTGCATTTATAAAATGACAGAGAGATGAACCAGAATGACCCATCTCATACAGAAATCCCCAAACTTCCTCCTCTGGGTGCAGGTATTGCTACTGCAACTTAGCAGCGGGTTATTGGATCATCCCCTTGAGAGGGAGAAAAGGTGGAGGCAGTGACAGAGTTTGTATTTCGAGGTGCAAAGATTACTGCAGAGGCAGACTGCAGCCAGGAAATCAGAAGCAAAGATGAAGTCCTTTGGCCACATAATGAAAAGACAGGAAAGCATAGAGAAAACAATGATGCTGGAGAAAATGGAAGGAACAAGGAAGAGGGGCAAGATGGATGGATGGTATCCTTGAAGTGACTAGCTTGACTTTGAAGGAGCTGGGGGTGGTGACGGCCGACTGGGAGCTCTGGCGTGGGCTGGTCCATGATGTCACAAAGAGTCGGAAGCGACTGAACGAATAAACATCAACAAACCCAACACACAGGAGGTGAAAGGAGATTCAAACAAGCAGAGTTGAAATAAGCTGCTTCTTCCTTTCAGTGTCCAAGAGCCTTTATTTAATGTATTTATTTCATGCAACACCCTCGTTTGGTGAATGACTGGCTTGCATCAAAGGCCAGACTTGAGGACATGACGAAAATGCTTAGGTTTGACAGCTGTTGCTCTTTTCATTTGAGCACAGGGGTAACCAGAAGATGTTGTTCTAGGAAACAAGTGTGCCGGAATAATTTTAATTTGATTTTTCAAGAAGAACTTAACGTTTGCCCAGCAGGCTAAACTTGACAGGTACATGACAGGTGGCAACTCCACCCTGTGTAGAAAACCCTAACAGTAAATGCCTTTAGGGGATGGAGGAGGATAAGAATATGATGAAACTCTAAGCAGGGATCCTCCAAAAAAAGGAGCATCATTGGGAGGCAGGGATGAGAGGTTATATAGACTCCATGTTCTTTAGGGCCTATTGCATTTCACCTTGCCAAACTATAAATTACTTGAACCCTCCTCAGTCTGGGATCCATGTTTTTAAGTGCAGTAATTTGCAACCACCAAGTGATTTCCAGGTGTGCCGTGTGCAGATACCGCAATGAGACAGGCATCAAATTCACCATGAAATCAAGTTTAACATGCTTTATGGCACCAGTGCAGACATGTTCTGAGTCAGAAGGGCAATTTTACAGTACCTGAACAAAACAGGCATTTGCTACTACACTGGGCTTGGAAAACTGCTTCTGCGAAAATGCACACAAGCCTTTGAATGACAAAGGACCCTTTATCAGGCAGAATGGAAAAGTAAACCATTCTAGGAAAACTGGTTCAAACACAACCACTATGAGGTACACCTTGAATCATCAGCCTTATACTAAGCAACTAAGTTTCTCCTGGATCTCGACAACGAAGCAAAAGAAAACGAAGTTGTTTTACTAAATCATGTTTATCAGTGCAAATCTGTGCCAGGCTACACATTATAAAGAACTTTTTATTGGACGCTACAGGAAAAGTTTCTGTCGTGTTTAGATTGTATACACATGGCAATGGTAGACACAAATACAAACCACCTTCCTAACATATATAACTAAATCAACTTTTGGCTACACTTTACAAATGGACATCCTTCCCTGGCATTTCCTTGGTTTTAAAAGGCGCCACCTGGGAACTGCTCTGTTTCTCAACTGTGAGACAGGCAGATATTCAACAGGAAGGTTTCCACCATCACTCTTCCCCACAGTCAGAAAGGCCACTGTTGTGCAATTATAAAATCCATTTTTTAAACACACACACTAGCTTTGGGCAGAGCTTGGGTTGATTTTTAATAAACTTTACTATATTGACCATTACAATCTTAGGATTTGTGTGCGGCTGCAACTCCTTACAATGTTGGCAGACTGGTGTGCAGCTGCTATTCTGCTACTTTCCATTGCTATTTTTGGGAGGGGAAAGCAGAGAGACACTTTCAAATCAACAAGAACATGGTATAAAAGCTGGAAATTTTCAGTCAAAATGCTTCCAAACAAATAACTTGTGGTACACCTTAGAAGCAATTGCTCGCTACATGACAATGATGTTAAGAGTTATAGTATTTGACTATTCTTAAGGGTTTTTAGGTCATTGCTGACACATTTTAATATTTTACTGTTTAATGTTTTAATTACAAATCATTGAATTGTTGTTTGTTTGTTTATTTACTGTATTTGCTTGTAACTTGTGTTGTTTTAAATGTATGTTTTTTGTGTGTGAGAGGAGTGACTTGAGAAATTGCAAGTTGCTTCTGGTGTGAGAAAATTGGCCCAGCCAATTCTGCAAGGACGTTGCCCAGGGGGTGCTCGGATGTTTTACCATCCTGTGGGAGGCCTCTCTGATATCCCTGAATGAGAAGCTAGAGATGAAAGATGGGAACTCATCCAACTCTCCAAATACAAATGAATTTCATTATCATCATGATCAACATCTTTTAAAATGTTACCCCTCCCCATTAACTAGTATAGTGAGATGGTGAGAAAAGCAGAATGCAAATAATAATAATAATAATAATAATAATAATAATAATGCTTTTTAAAATGTGACACTCACAGACTCCAAAAAAACCCTACATATTATGTTGAGAGTTCTATTATGATGAGAAACATGGGCTGCAAGTATATATACTGATGATGATGATGATGATCTTAAAATGGGACACCCCTCCAGTAACTTTTATGGTGAGAGTCTCATCATGTTGAGAAAGGCAGTATACACATCATCATCAACAACAATAATGTGTTTACAATGTGACCCCCTCCTCCAAGCACCTATTACGTTAAGAGTTCCATTATGGTGAGAAAGATGAACTATAAATGAATAAATCAACAACAACAACAACATGTGATACCTCCCTCCAGTAACTATTATGGTGAGAGTCCAATCGAGAAAGGCAGGATAAAATAAATAAAATAACAACAATGCTTTTACAACATTACACCCTCCCCCCACTGCCAAGTTATCTATTATAGTTTGTTTTGAGGGTTTTGTGTGTGTGTGTGTGTGTCAGGAGCAACTTGAGAAACTGCAAGTAGCTTCTGGTGTGAGAGAATTGGCCGTCTGCAAGGACGTTGCCCAGGGGACACCCAGATGTTTCCTGTGGGAAGCTTTTCTCATGTCCCCACATAGGGAGCTGGAGCTGACAGACGGGAGCTCATCCACACTCTCTCTGGATTCAAACCTCTGACCTGTCGGTATTCAGTCCTGCCGGCACAAGGGTTTAACCCATTGCACCACTGGGGGCTCCAACTATTATGGTGAGAGTCTTATTGTAGTGAGAAAGGTGGGCAGCAAATGAATTAAATAAATAAATATGTGCCAGCTCCTCCACTAACTATTATGGTGAGAAAGGTGGGATGCAGTTTGTACCAATAGTCAGACATTCTAAGATTTGAGATCCAAAACCCAAAATCTGGGAACCAAATAATAATAATAATAATAATAATGCAAAAACTCTGGCACAAGCCAGTCAAGGTGGCCCCAGTGGCAGGCATGTAGCCGGGGGGGGGGGCCTTGGGGGGCTTCATCCCCCCCCCCAAATTCTCATGGTGGTCCAAGAGAAGGCCTTACTGGTACATTATTTAAATTGTTTTATTTATTCATATCATGATCTGATCACCATGCTCAATATATCCCATATGCATGGGGGTATTGGGGTAACAATACAAAAGGTTTGCTAGGGTAGACTCTCAGACTCCGCCCCCCCGAACCAAACTCACCCCCCCCCCCGAAACAAAATCCTGGCTACGGGCCTGCCCAGTGGTGATCATCACACCGAGTGCAGTGCCTAAAGACCTTGGCCTGCACTTAAACACAATCGGCGCTGACAAAATTACCACCTGTCATCTGCAGAAGGCCACCTTACTGGGATTTGCACGCATTATTCGCCAATACATCACACAGTCATCTTGTTGTGTTTCAAATAATAATGCTTTTAAAATGTGACAACTCTATTATGATGGGAGTCCCATTACGTTGAGAAAACGGAATACAAATCAACAAAATAATAATTTTTTTAAAAAAAAAATTACACATACACGTCCCAAGTAACAATTGTGTTGAGAGTGCCATTATGGTGAAAAAACTGGACTATGCAAGGATAAAATAATAATAATACTTTTTTCAATGCAACCACCCCCTAGTAACTATTATGTCGAGAGTCCCATTACGGTGACAAAGGCAGGATACAAAATAATAATAATAATAATAATAATAATAATGTTTGTACAATGTGCCCACCAAAAAAAATACTTATTATGGTGAGAGTTCCATTGTGATAAGACAACTGGGCTATTCATGAACAAAATAATAACAATACTTTTTTTTCAATAGGACCACCACCCCCACCCCCAAGTAACTATTATGCCGATAGTCCCATTACAGTGACAAAGGCAGGATACAAAATAATAAAAAATAATAATGTTTGTACAATGTGTCTCCTCCCTTAAAAAGTACATATTATGGTGAGAGCTGTTAGGCTGTTAGGAATTGTGGGAATTGAAGTCCAAAACACCTGGAGGGCTCAAGCTTGCCCATGCCTGGTGTAGAGACTCCTATAATGCAGTTATAGGAGTCTACACTGAGCATATAATTCCGTCTCCAACTGCATTACATAGCAGTGTAGATGATTTTCAACGGTGGCTCCCCTCCCAGTAAAGTAACTAACTACCGGTAGTTCCAGTGAAGGAACTTGTTGGCGTTTGGTGGCCTCGCTCAAGGCTCTTTCCCGAGAGCCAGGCTGATGGAGGGAGAGTCAGGCACCTTTCCCAGGCAAAGAGAAGGCGAGACTTACCTGCCATGGCGGGAGGGCGGATGGGGGTCCTTTGGGCGCCCGATGCAGACGAAGCACCGTCCTTCCCGGCGGTGGGAAGCCCCGGCATCCACGGGAAGGAGGCAGGGAAGGAGGGAGGAGCCAGCCCGGCCTTCTCTCCCAGCCAGACTGCTGGCTCCCGGCGCTGGCAGGGCAACCTCCTCCTCCTCTTCCCAAGGATCGCCTGGACGCCGCCGCTGGAAGGAGACCTGGCCGCAGAGCCGGGCAGCGCCCCCTAGCGGACGCGGACGCCCCACAGGGCAGCCAGGTTCACCTCCAAGGCCAAGCAGGCATCTATCTCTCTAGCACACCAGGCAAGAGCAAGGGACATTGCTGTGGCAAGCAGACTGAGAAAGCTCCTTTAAGATGAACTGAACCACCTAAACTGGGCTCTACAGGCCAATGGATACTCCTCCTCAGACATCAGAAGAGCTGCAAGACCAAGAACAAGCCACGAGAGTCAAGACAAAGATCCACCCAGAGGAAAAGTGTTCTTGCCATAGATCAGTGTTTCTCAACCTGGGGGTCGGGACCCCTGGGGGGGCGGTCACGAGGGGTTGCCAGAGGGGTCACTAAAGACCATTAGAAAACACAGTATTTTCATGGGGGTTCTGTGTGGGAAGTTTGGTCCAATTCTATCATTGGTAGGGTTCAGAATGCTCTTTGATTGTAGGTGAACTATAAATCCCAGCAACTACAGCTCTGAAATGTCAAGGTCTATTTTCCCTAAATTCCACCAGTGAGAACATTTGGGCATATTGAGTATTTGTGCTAGGTTTGGTCCAGAGCTATCATTGTTGAAGTCCATAGTGATCTCTAGATGTAGGTGAACTATAACTCCCAAACTCTAGGTCAATGCCCATCAAACCCTTCCAGTATTTTCTGTTGGTCATGGGAGTCCTGTGTGCCAAGTTTGGTTCAATTCCATTGTTGGTGGAGTTCAGAATGCTCTTTCATTGTAGATGAACTATAAATCCTTGCAACTTCAACTCTCAAATGACAAAATCAATCCACACCCAACCCCACCAGTATTAAAATTTGGGTGTATTGGATATTTGTGCCAAATTTCATCCAGTGAATGAAAGTACATCCTGCATATCAGATATTTACATTATGATTCATAAGAGTAGTAACATTACAGTTACGAAGTAGCAACGGAAATAATTTTATGGTTGGGGGTCACCACAACATGAAGCACTGTATTAAGGGGTTGTGGCATTAGGAAGGTTGAGAACCACTGCCATAGATCAAGGGAACCACTGACCGCATAGGGAAGCTGATGAGGAAACACAACATACAAACTATCTACAGACCCAAGAAAATCCAACAAATGCTATGTTCAGCAAAGGACAAGAGGGATCCTCTCACCTTTGCAGGAGTCTACCGTATACCATGCAGCTGTGGACAAGTCTACATAGGGACCACCAAACGCAGCATTGCCCAAACACAAATCAAGGAACATGAAAGGCACTGCAAACCAGGGCCGTAGCCAGGAAAAAATTTCGGGAGGGGTTGAAATTTTTGTGGGGGGGTTTGAAACCTGCCTCCTAGCTCACGCTGAAGCAAAGAGCACAGCAGAGGGCAGAGCAGCCTTCAATAGCCTGCAGCTCCGCCCCTGTCAACCACCTCCACCAAGTCTGGCCTCTTTAATGAGAGCATTCAACACTCCCCCCCCCCCCAACTTGGTTGCTTCGCTACATCGGCTATTACTGCAGATAATGACAGTGTGAATAAATTGTCAATATTTGCTTGAGATAGTGCTTGCAGTTCTGGAGGGACTCTTAATTTTTTGCATCTCATAGACTTAGCATGGGGATTTGGTTAACCAGTTAAAATTAATGAGTAAACCAGTTTTTAAAAAAAAGTCTGAAACATTTCGGGGGGGTTGAACCCCTAATCCCCCCCCCCCCCCTCGCTACAGGCCTGCTGCAGACTACTTCAACCAAAGAAGTCAGCCATAGCAGAGCACCTGATGAGCCAACCTGGACACAGAATATTATTTGAGAGCACAGAAATGCTGGACCACTCCAACAACCACCATGTCAGCCTACACAGAGAAGCCATTGAAATCCACAAGCATGTGGACAATTTCAACAGAAAGGAGGAAACCATGAAAATGAACAAAATCTGACTACCAGTATTAAAAAAAACTCTAAAATTACAACAGCAATACAACAGAAGGGAAACAATCTGGGACATCTAATCACCTCTCAACAAAAGATTGCTCCAGGCACTAACAAGCCACACCAAATAACAGCCAGGCCATCAAATGCTAATCAAGGTGGTCAGTTGAAACATTCACACCTAGCTCCAGCAGACAAGAGTCCTTTGTCCCACCCTGGTCATTCCACAGATATATAAACGCTTTTTCTTAGTTCCAACAGACCTCACTACCTCTGAGGATACTTGCCATAGATGCAGGCGAAACATCAAGAGAGAATGCCTCTAGAACATGGCCATATAGCCTGAAAAAACCTACAACAACCCAGACTGATAAAACCTTTGATTGTGTGGATCATAACAAATTGTGGCAAGTTCTTGGTGGTATGGGGGTACAAAGTAACATTGTCTTGTCAGAATACTATTAGTAGCCCACAGAATGTCTCAGCCTCTTTTACGCTGTGTGATAAAAACTCAAAAAAAATACACATGAGACTGTTGCTTTAAGTAGAAACAAAAATATAGTTCTATTCACTGTAGATCAAAAACACAAAGCAAAACAGAAGAATTGTTCTCACCAATATACAACAAACAATATCTTCAGTGTGTCTTCTTCTTTATTTATTTATTATTTAGACCATTTCTACCCCGCCCTTCTCACCCCCGAGAGGGGACTCAGGGTGGTTAACACAAGCAATAATTCAATGCTAACAGTATCAAAACAGCAATATAAAACAGCAATATAAAATCCATTACATAACAATTAAACAGTGGTATTAATTAAAATTACATAATCACATAGAACAAATCACATAATCACAGGTCATAAAGCCATTTCCAATTTTCAAACAATTCTATTGTCTGAGTTCAGTGCCTAAAGTGCTGCTGTGCCCACTAGCCAAAGGCCTGTCTCCAAAACACCGCCTTTAGTTTTTTCCTGGGGAGCAAATATCATAAACGGGGGTCACCACTGAGAAGGCCCTGTCCCTCGTCCCCACCAGACGCGTTTGAGACGCTGGCGGGACCGAGAGCAGGACCTCCCCAGTAGAGATACGTTCAGATAAGTAAGAGAGAGAAAGATACATTCAGATAAGTAAGCTGGGCTGGAGCCATATAGGGTTTATATGATGATATGCAAACTCATAGCAAAATAATACAGTCTTTCTACTCAATTATCAGCAGAATGCCCTTATCTTGCCATAAACAAGCAGTTTCTTTGGCACTCCAAACTGATTCAGTCTTCAGCTTCAGGACGCTGCATAACCGCTCCCAGCAACAGCCAATGGTTTCTTCAGCTCAAACGAGCCATCAAACTAAGCCAGACACAAAACTCAGAGCTCGCAAACATAGCACCTTTTTACATGCTGAAGCAGATAACACACCCAATTAACTTGTGGCAGCTGCAGCAGAAAAGGTTCTGATCCTCCCTGTTACTTAGAAAAAGCCTGTTGTAAACCCCTAGTAGCAACATGTCTGTCACCTGAGTAATCTGTATAACGACCAAGTAGCCACAGTCAGAACAGCCCAGGGAACAACCGTCTAGTTCAAGATTGGGAAAGGAGTACGACAGGGCTGGATTCTCTTTCCCGAACTATACAACTTGTATGCAGAACACATCATGCGATGTGCAGGGCTTGATGAATCCAAGGCTGGAGTTAAAATTGCTGGACGAAACATTAACAACCTTAGATATGTAGATGATACCACTTTGATGGCTGAAACCAAGGAGGCACTGAGGAGCCTTCTAACCAAGGTGAAAGAAGAAAGTGCAAAAGCTGGGTTGCAGTTAAACATTAAAAAAAAAACAACGAAGGTTCTGGCAACCAGACTGATTGATAACTGGCAAATAGAGGGAGAAAAGGTGGAGATAGTGACAGACTTTGTATTTCTCTGCGCAGAGATTACTACAGATGCATACTGCAGCCAGGAAATCAGAAGATGTTTATTTCTTGGGAGGAGAGCAATGACCAATCTCGATAAAATAGTGCAAAGTAGAGACATCACACTGGCAATGAAGATCCACATAGTTAAAGCAATGGTATTCCCCGTAGCAAGCTATGGATGCGAGAGCTGGGCCATAAGGAAGGCTGAGCAAAGGAAGATAGATGCTTTTGAACTGTGGTGCTGGAGAAAAATTCTGAGAATGCCTTGGATCACAAGGAGATCAAACCAGTCCATACTCCGGGAAATAATGCCCAACTGCTCACTGGAGGAAAGGATATTAGAGGCAAAGATGAATTACTTTGGCCCCATAATTAGAAGACAGGAAAGCTTGGAGATGATAGTGATGCTGAGGAAAATGGAAGAAAACGGAAGATGAACCAACCAAGGGCAAGATAGATAGATGGATGGATGGTATCCTTGAAAATGTCAGAGTCAAAACTAGAGATTGCCCCTGTATCTTTAATGGTTGTGTAAAAGAAGGCATTTCAGCAGATATTGCTCGTCATATGACCAGGTAACAAGCAACACTTGCTAAAATTCCTCCTTCTAGTCAACAATTAAAGGCACGGGAGCAGTCTCATGTTTCACTCTGGCCGCTCTAATTAGATCCCTAGTTTGAGAATGCTCACAGGGCTTTACTGAACTAATTTACTTTAGGCTCTTTCTACTGGGCCTTTCCAATTACTTCTGCCACCACACAATAGGAACTGGTAACAAAGATGCTGAAAGATCTTCTATATCTTGAGTCAGTAATTAATCAAAATGGGGACAATCAAGAAATCAGAAAAAGATTAGGGCATGGAGGAATTAGATAGCATTCTCAAGTATAAAAATTTGTTATGAAATATCCAAGTCAGAATTATACAGACTATAATATTTCCAATTTGGGCAGTGAAGAAAGCTGTGTGTGTCTTGGAGAAACTAAGTCACTTCTGGTGTGAGAGAATTGGCTGTCTGCAAGAACATTGCCCAAGGGACACCTGGATATTTTAACATCCTGTGAGAGGCTTCTCTCATGTCCCACATGGGAAGCTGGGGAGCTGACAGGTGGGAGCTCACCTCATCTCGTGGAACCACCAACCTTCAGGTCAGCAGTTCAGCTGGCACAAGAGTTTAACCCATTGTGCCACAGCAGCACATGAGTTTAACCCATTGTGCCAGGCAGAAAATAAACTAATTTGATATATGTGGATTGTGAGAGAAACATGAATGGGTCTTTCAACAAGTTGAGCCTGATATTTCACTAGAAACCAAGATGACTAACCTGAAGTTGTCCTATGACTCATTGGAAAATATAATACTTTTGAGTCAAGTGGAGGCAGTTAGAAAAAAATGAAGACTGCAGTACAGTTGGGTTGATTCAATCAAGTGAAGCCACAATATCAAGTGTGCAAGACTTTAGCAGGGCAGTTAAAGATGGAGCTCTTGGAAGACTTTCATTCACAAGGTTGTCATAAGTCAAAGTCAACTTGCCAGTAAACAAACAAACAAACACAACAGGGTATGCTGAAGTTTTTTCTGCACCTCCAGTAGAAATGATTCATATGATGGATTCTTACTTATTATGTGACAGTTAATGTCTTTCTCGAAATGGTGGGAAAACCTTACAAGTCTGCACTAGCAGTTCATTGCTGTGGAATAATTTACCATTCTATCATCGTCATCACTGTCAAGTTCCATATCATCACAAGCCTATCTTGAAGGCATGGAAGAATTCCATCCATTCACCACCAATTAACCCATCCAGTCAACCTTTAAATGTAAAAAATAAAAATGTAAATGTGATTTAAATGAGATATTTGAGTTTATTTCTTTGGGCTCACTGTTACCACAAATTCTATATGGGTTTTTTAAAAATATTGTAATGTCTTTTATTAAACAAATTGCCTACTTTGTTTCTTTTTTCTGTTTATGTATTTATTTGTTTAACAATATTTTTATTGTTTCAGCTTTACAATATGTTGCTTGCACTTAGTTTCCATTGTTGCTCATATTTATACACACTTCATTTCCATGTAACATTGCTTTCATCTGTACCCTCTCTTTTTATACATTCTTCTCTTTAAAAACAGGAAAAAGTGGGGGGAAGAAAAATAGGGGGAGGGGGAAGATAGGTGACCTCCGGTCTATCCCAATCTAGTCACAAAGAAAGCTAATATTTATTTATTTGTTTGTTTAGAAGTTTTCTCACCTCTACGAGGGACTCAGGCCAGTTTACAGCATATATGCAAATTACAATAATATACAAAAACAAAGTACATCAACATTACAGATTAAAATAGTACAGTAAAATATCATCATCTCATTACCCAAGCCAAATCGTCATACAATCACAGTCATAGTCATAGTCATAGTTCACCCTCCTCCTTCCATATGGACGAAGGTTATGGGATCAGTCCCCAAAAGCCACGTTCCAGAGCCAGGTCTTTATTAGTTTCCTGAAAGTCAGGAGGGAGGGAGGGAGATCTAATCTCTAGTGGGAGGGAGTTCCAAAGCCGGGGAGCCACCACCGAGAAGGCCCTGTCCCTCGTTCCCACCAGACGCAATTGCGAAGGAGGTGGGACCGAGAGCAGGGCCCCTCCGGAAGATCTTAATAACCTTGATGGTTCATAGGGGAGAATCCGTTCGGACAGGTAGACTGGGCCGGAGTCATTTAGGGCTTTATAGGTCAAAACCAGCACTTTGAATTGTGCCCGGAAGCTAATCGGCAGCCAATATCATATGCTTCACCCTCTAGAACTCTCTTTACTAACTCTTTTACTCATATTATAACAACATCAACAAAAAAAACACCTTCAATTTATTCTTCAAAACTCAGAATTGACACTTCTATAGTTTTGAAGCATGACCAAAAATTGCAACCCCCATTTGATCACACAGGATAATGTAACAGAAATAAATAATTCCAACTGGAGCAGTCATGTTGCTACAAAATTAATAATCAGGTGGCATTTTAAATGATTAGGAAATGTATTGAAAAATGACATTCTACAATATTCAAACTAATATTTGAGTGCATATGTATAGATCAGTGGTTCTTAACCTGTGGGCTGTGGTCCACTAGTGGGCCACGAGGATGAAAATCTGGTCCTTGAGCTTCCTTCCTCTTTATTTTATTTTATTTTATTTCCACTCCTTTCACAACCCCTGCCACTCCTTCCCTGTCACTGACCAGCCCCGACCCCTTGGATAGACCACATCATCTCTAGATTATTAAATATGGTTTTCTGTGGGCAAGCAGATGGCAACTACTGGATGGCATATGTTCTGTATCAGAAACTAGAGTCTATCCAATACAATTTTCTGAATCAGCACCCCAAATAACAAAACCAAATCTAAAGTTGACCAAAAACTGATTTTGGTACTAATGTTGGAGAGTGGTTCCTAGTCAAAGTGGTCTCTGGTCAAAAAAAGGTTGGGAAGCACTGACATAGATGGATGGGGAAAGAGAATGAGAGCAAAATGTTTTCAATGATGTTTAAAGAATGAAATGGAAGAAGTACAGGCCATGATGTACAAATATATGTATGAAACAGTTGTAGTGACTGTTCACAAAATAGTGTTCATAATATTAGACAACTTCAATGCAAAGGTGCTTCAAGGGAAAACACCAGTATGAAAACTGCTGAAGGAACAATTAGTGATAAATACTTGTAAACCATATTTTTGACAGAAAAGCAGGGAACAAATCAAAGCAATACAAAATGTTAAATGCTATAACCTGTTTTGTATTGCATCACTGTTGAGAATTAGCTTGTGTGGATATATATAGGCAGCTCCCAAGTTACGAACAAGAAAGGTTCTATAGGTTTATTCTTAAGTTGAATTTGTATGTAAGCCAGAACAGGTTCATTTTTAAGTGTAACTCCAGTTATATATACACACACACATACATACATACAGTAGAGTCTCACTTATCCAACATGAATGGGCTGGCAGAATGTTAGATAAGTGAAAATATTGGATAGTAAGGAGGGATTAAAGAAAAGCCTATTAAATGTCAAATTACGTTATGATTTTACAAATTAAGCACCAAAATATCATAGTAAAGGTAAAGGTTTTCTCCTGACATTAAGTCCAGTTGTGTCCGACTCTGGGGAGTTGGTGCTCATCTCCATTTCTAAGCCAAAGAGCCGGCGTTGTTCATAGACACCTCCAAGATCATGTGGCCAGCATGACTACATGAAGTGCCATTACCTTCCCACCGGAGCAGTACCTATTGAACTTTTCACATTTACATGTTTTCGAACTGCTAGATTGGCAGAAGCTGGGGCTAACAGTGGAAGCTGATGCTGTTCCCTGGATTGGAACCTGTGACCTTTTGGTCAACAAGTTCAGCATCTCAGTGGTTTAGCATGTTTTACAACAAATCAACAGAAAAAGCAGTTCAATACACGGTAACATTATGTATTTACGAATTTAGCACCAAAACATCGCAATGTATTGAAATAGCTGTGGATCCGGGCAGGAGGCAGACGGCATTGGATAATACAGAACTTTGGATGAGCAAAGATTGGATAAACGAGATTCTACTGTATACATGTATGTGTATGTGTGTGGCTGGAGTTACACTTTAAAATGTACCTGTTCTGGCTTACCTCCCCCGCGGTGTTTGTTTTGCTATCTCTGCCCCTGTTCAGAAGATTTCACCTCACATTTCATCAATTTCATCTGTTACAAAGTCTGGGAAATGTCCCTATGTAGTAGGACCATCTGCTTCCCTGACAGTTTCAGTAACCTGAGCAGAAATAGGAGGGTGCCTCCCTTGCCTTCCACTTGGAATCAGTGTTATTCTCCTTCCTGCTCACTCTCCCCCACTTCCCATCATGACCTCATTGCAGCGTCATTAAAGGTCAGCCTTGTTTTTCCTATTTGCATTGGGGTAAAAGGCTGCTCTAAAATTCCTCTTACAAAACAAGCAGGCTTTTGATCCTACCAGGTATACAAGCACTCCATGGGTTATGAACAAGATAGGTTCTGTAGATTTGTTCTTAAGTTTAATTTGTATGAAATTCAGAACAGGCACATTTTCTAAGTGTAACTCCATATTACATCTATACTAGCTTTGGATAGCATAGGGAAGGATGAGCACCACTGTGGTCTTTGTTTTGCTCTCTGTGCCCCTGCTCAGAAGATTTCACCTCATTTTCTGTCCCTGTGATAGTTGGGTTTTGAAAAATGTGGCTTATTGTGGAAACAATAATTGGTGATAAAACTTCAGTGGAGATACCTTTTCCCCATGATAACTCTTTCAGGAGTGAATTTCCCTTCCAAGGGGTAGATTTCTCTCACTTCCTGTTGTCTCAGCCCCATTCTTAATTATGAGTCATTTGTAAGTCTGATATTTGTAACTTACGGACTGCCTGTATGAGCAAAAGCAGAGCAGCTGGCTGTTTGGCCAAATTCCTGAATTTTCTGTGGACTTTCTCTGTGCCTATAGCTGACAGGTCTTCTTGAAATCCTGGTTTAATTATATGCATTGGTGACATGGAATGAGTCCTTTAAGCGCCCTTTCCGGCACTGTAGAACTCAAGTGGCTCAGTGGTTTTCTTCAGACTGTGGGCTGATTAAGAAGCAAAGGCCTTTGAAACTGGGCTCACCATTGATATGGCCAAAGGCATGTGCTGAATGGGTTGCTGTGAAGGACTGTTTTGGTGACACAACTGAATCCACAAATTGCTGGCCAAATTAAACAAGACTTATGGTCATGTGCTTCATGCAACAATACCTTTGGAAGTACGTTGTAGTAAATTTGCTTGGCATTGTGTATCTGGATTATAGGGCAGTGTAAACAGATGTATCCAGTCCGATGCAGTTAATCCACATTCTTAAACTGGATTATAGGGCAGCATAGTTCAAGTCACAGTTGGTCCTCTATAGTCATTGATTCTGCATCCATGGATTCCATCATCCACAGCTTGAAAATATTTTGCTATTTTATATAAGAGACACCATTGTACACCATCTATATAAATAAAAATGTAATGTTCGTTTGTGGAATGCACATAACTCAAAAACCACTGGACACATTGACACCAAATTTGGACATAATACATGTATCAGGCCAACAAGTGATCATCACTCATAAAAACATTGAAAAACACAGTGGAACGGACTTAAAAAGCTAAAAAATAAATAAAAAATTCAACACATGTGCATAACCACATATATATACGCAAACACACATATATACACATATACACAAATATATACACACACAAAGCACATAGACAGAGACTGGGCCACAGCAACGCATGGCAGGGGACAGCTTGTTATACATACTGGAACTTGAGCATCCACAGATTTACTATCCAGGCTCCTGCAAACAAACCAGTGCCTTGTATTGAGGCCAAAGGATTATTTGTAAATGTTGTTTTCATTACAAAAGAGAAGGGGCAAAATAGCAGAAAGCCACAATGGATTCCCTGATATAAGGTTCTGGAAATATGTAATCTGATCCAATTTCCACAAGAGAGGAGGAGCTGCAATCAACTAAGAGTTTTATGACAACTTAAAGGCTAATAAACTACTTTATCATAACTTTATCATAAACTTTAATGACCTCAGCCCACTGATAATGTTGAACATAGTCCACAAAAGCTTCTGCCATAAAACATATTATTTCTTCAGGTACCAGAGGACTCCTGGGTTTTTATTTCATCAATGTGGCAAAAAAATTAATAATTTCTTCCTTCCTAAAGCATGTTTGTGGATTGACCAGTGAGAGGCCAGCTCAAATCCCCAGGTTTACTGAGAAGCCATGGCCAGGCACTCTCCATTTAATTTTCCTTTTAGGGTTGTTGTAAAGGGGCATTATGTATGTCACACTGAGCTTCTTTGAGAGAGGGTGAGAAAATACATAATTCTTTCTATATATACTCAAAAAAGGCAACAAGAGCAAGAGCAAAAGGCCAGGAAATTAGAATAATAAATACTCCTGTGGACATGCTTTTTTTAAATCCTTGAATTATACTAATATTTCCACAGAATCATATCTCAAAAGGCACTCAGTCCAAGTTCTTTTTTTATCCCAGTGGACGAAGGTTGGATAAACACACAGATTACTGGATCTCAACAACTATGCTTTCAGTTATTAAATAACCCACAACTTCACAAACCTCTACATATTTTTGGAAAGTAAAACTATTGTAACATTTTCTTTTCCATTCCTTTTAAAGAAACACATTGGAACAGAAAAAGAGTTGTTTGTCACATACTTTTATGTTTCACATTCACACATGCATCCAAACTGGCCCCTACCAAAAAAGTATCTAACCAAAAGTTGTTAGCTTTCAAACAGAGCCTGGATGGCCCTCTGTCAGGAGTGCTTTGATTGTGCTTTTCCTGCATGGCAGGGGGCTAGACTAGATGGCCCATGTGGTCTCTTCCAACTCTATAGTTCTATGATATTAACCCTCAGTTAATTGTCTTAAAGATTAAATCTATTAAAAGCATCAAACATCCAAAACACCTTGTACTAAATGAATGTTGCTTCTACAAATGGAAGTTTCAGTGCAAGAAAACTTGCTGTTTTAAAGGATGGTTTGAGTGTTTTGTAACTATCCTTAAGCTGTACTACCGGAACATCTAGTCTTGATAAAAGTGAAGTCAGAAGGCTGACTGTATACAGGCTTCCCCAGTGACCCTGAACAGATACTGCCTTTCTCTGAAGTTGCTTGGGGTTGTATTTCATGGCCATGTCTGCATTACTATTCAATGGTGGGGGGAACTTGGGAGAGGAGTGATGAGAAGCCGGATGCCATATCATCACCTGAATATTTGTCATACATTTTATCATAAAGCCACCTTTTGAAATGATTTTGAAACAATTCAGAAAGTTCTGTAGGAAAACATATCAGAAAACCCAGTTTTAAAAACTTCTCTGGAGACTGCCCAGCATCATATGACTGAGATAGGAATCACTCTCCCTGAAACAAGGAATTGAACCATGTGTTAACTGTATCAGGTTTCTTGCATGGGGAGGCAACATTTCATACTTACTTGCAAGTATTCTGTTACTTCAGAGAGCGTTTTGTGTCCACAAATAACTCAGGCTTCCGCATGAAGAAGTATTGTAACAAGCATGCACAAGTTTGTTTGGCATGATCTTTCATTGTAGGGAGCTTAACGACATACTGATGCTCCTGTAAGTTGTGATCTACCAGCAACAGTTCATTTATACAATTGGTTACATTTATTATTTTCATGTCAGGAGCAACTTGAGAAACTGCAAGTCGCTTCTGGTGTGAGAGAATTGGCTGTCTGCAAGGACGTTGCCCAGGGGATGCCCAGATATTTTGATGTTTTACCATCCTTGTGGGAGGCTTCTCTCATGTCCCCGCATGGAGAGCTGGAGCTGACAGGGGGAGTTTATCTACGCTTTCTCCAGATTCGAACCTGTCGATCTTCAGTCCTGCCGGTACACCACCAGGGGCTCGAATTGGTTATATTAATAAACCCACTTTTCCTCCAATAAGCTCAGGGTAAGGTACATAGCAATCTTCCTATTCTGTTTATCATTACAATGACCTTGTGAGATGAGACTGACACAGAGTAACTGCCCCAATGTCATCTAGAAAGCCTAATAGCTTTGTGAGAACTTGAATATGGATTTGATTAAATCCATGCTCGATTGGGAGCTGAACAGGCTTCCTTTGCTCATATAGGTGCTGGTCGGGGGGGCATTCAAGGAGTCAAGTGTTAAGACTACATCATCCTGATGAATATTGAGCAGCTACAGGTCTGCAATAAACAATGCCAGCCTATATTTTTTAACTTTTGTACAATGCGAATTTTAGCTCTATCTGGATTAACTCTTCTAAACCACCCAAGTCCCAGGAAAAGGTGGCTATAAATAACAAGCCACAACTCTGGAAACATGTGTAAGAAGAAACCAATGTAGGTTGGACCAATTACCTGTATCTCTACCATGTGAACGTTCCCCTACTGGGAGGTCAAATTCACATGGGAAGAAACCACATTAGTGTTCCCACCCACAACAGTTCATTCCTTCCTACGCTTTCTTGAGATAACATGCAATCACGCCAGAGGGAAGTAGCAGTCAGGCCACTGCAGGGAAGTGTGAATCTCAAAGTAGATTCACACTTCCCTGCAGTGGATGTCCTCCAGGATTGCCACTGATGTTTGTTTTTATCACATCCTACTCAGTATTGAAATACTGTATGTCTGTTCTTGCTTTCATCCACTTTGCTTCATGGAAGCCATCTCAGATGAAGTCATATGGGATTCATTTGACATTAAGAATGGATTGGCCAAATGCAGTCCATAAACAATAAGACACCTCCCAGGACTCCCTTGTGTTTTTTAAAAAGTTGAAAATGCTTGTTTACTCCTTAGAAGCTGCAGGGGGCAATCTTGCAACATTACTCATCCCCAGTCAGTTTGCTTCTCCAAAAACTAGATATCATATGACTATTGTTTATTTCCAGTTTTGCAAAAGCAAGCCAGGAGTGTTGCAAAATTGCACTCCAGGAAGTGCAAATAGCTTTTTAAACGCAGAGGATATGAAGAATATATGCAACTGTATGACATCCAAGAAAAGACTCTGTGGCTCCAACCCTCTCAAAATTGGCCTCCCTATGCTAGAGCAGATACATAAACCCTGTAAAGACTGTAACTGCTTTAGGCAAGGACTGTGCTCAGCTGAGTCCCTTGAATTTATTTCGTGTCAGGGCAGCCAGTCAATTATATTACATTTCTAACAGAACAAAGCAAACAGACATAATACAAAATTTGTGAGTTTGGTAGTTGATTAAATGTCCTTTGACCAGTAGCTGGCCACTTGGACTGCTTCTGGTGTTGCTGCAAGAAGGTCCTCCCTTGTGCATGTGGCAGGGCTCAGGTTGCATTGCAGCAGGTGGTCAGTGGTTTGCTCCTCTCCACATTCGCATGTCGAGGATTCCACTTTGTAGCCCCATTTCTGAAGGTTGGCTCTGCATCTCGTGGTGCCAGAGCGCAGTCTGTTCAGCGCCTTCCAAGTCGCCCAGTCCTCTGTGTGCCCAGCGGGGAGTCTCTCATTTGGTATCAGCCATTGGTTGAGGTTCTGGGTTTGAGCCTGCCACTTTTGGACTCTCACTTGCTGAGGTGTTCCAGCGAGTGTCTCTGTAGATCTTAGAAAACTATGTCTAGATTTAAGTCGTTGACGTGCTGGCTGATACCCAAACAGGGGATGAGCTGGAGATGTCTCTGCCTTGGTCCTTTCACTATTGGCTGCTACTTCCCGGCGGATATCAGGTGGTGCAATACCGGCTAAGCAGTGTAATTTGTCCAATGGTGTAGGGCGCAGACACCCCGTGATAATGCGGCATGTTTCATTAAGACATGTTTTAGTGTGGTGAGATGTGTTCCACACTGGGCATGCATACTCAGCAGCAGAGTAGCACAGCGCAAGGGCAGATGTCTTCACTGTATCTGGTTGTGATCCCCAGGTTGTGCCAGTCAGCTTTCGTATGATATTGTTTCTAGCATGCACTTTTTGCTTGATGTTCAGGCAATGCTTCTTGTAGGTAAGAGCACGGTCCAAAGTGACTCCCAGGTATTTGGGTGCGCTGCAATGCTCCAGTGGGATACCTTCCCAGGTGATCTTCAGAGTCCCTTGAAGGTATCAAGTTATCTTATTCCGGGGTTGCTGTAAATTTTTCGGACTCTATTTTACCAGTTTGATCCAGAAACAAATCTAATAAACAACCCTGCAAATGGAGAATATCTCATTAGGCCTAATGTTGTGGGGTCACCATCTTGCAAATGGCTGAGACTAAGGCTATCAGGGAAAGTCATCTAGCAGTAATTATTGGAAATTCCATGCCCACCCTATGAAACCCATTCATCAGCCACTTGTAATTATGATAATATTGTACAAACCAAACTCATCACCTGGATTACTAAATTCCTGAACTATCTGAGTCACTGGCTGACACACTGTTCTTATTCTTATCAGAATATAAATGGAGTACGCAGGGGAAGAAGAGACATTAACTGCATGCTTGGCCACCTTAACGTTAATTTTAATCAGTTTGTGCTTCATATTTCAGGTTAATTTTAAAGGATATATTTGTCGGTATTCATCATAAGTATACTTAGATGCTAATAGGACAAATTTATGTTGTTTGTACAATGATTTTGTGGAAAATTTCAGAGAACAAAATCATTCTACCAAAATCTCTTTTTCTCACATTAAAACTCGATGACTTCATCACAAATCACTACATGTGTAAAATCCAACACAGTGCTATGAATTTGTGTCATGTTTATTTGTTTGATTAACAGGGGATTTAATAAATCGTCTGCAAGGAAACTGGCAGAAAAATAAAGATATTTGAATTATCTTACATGTAACCACAGTAAAATTGTATAAATAAAGTTCAGCTTTATACAACATCAGCAGAAATATTAACACTTAAAGAGATCCCGAGGGACTTGGCTCTAACCAGTCACCAGGACTTTGGATCCCTCAAAAAAGTACTTTTGACTTCTCCAGAGCAATACTTTGAATAAAAGTATTTAAACACATCTGGTTGAAATACCAGTCCAATGCAATGCAATCTCTAGTTAAATATCCAGCATCCTCTATGAGCCTTTGGTTTTGTCCTCATCCAAAGGAATTGGATTTTTTCTTGCCATAGTAGCAAACAGTGAATCCATCATCCCCAGGACTTCTAGTAACTCTACTTGATGTTCAATTTCTTTTTCTACAAGTTCCTGAAGTTTCAAAAATTGCTTGTCGATAAGTGGAGACTGTCCAACAACTGGCATATAAATATCTGGCAATAAAAAGAAGAAAGTTAATGTAGCGTCTGCACTTTGTGGGAATTGAGATAAGAATATTCTACATTTCCAGTATTCCCTCTTGCAACACAATTATGGATGGGACAGAAGTCAGAGGTCCACTTCAGGGCTACTACAGCATCTCATGTCCTGCTGCCACACACACTTAATCCTGTTTGTCCCACTGCCTCATTTGCCCATCCAGGAGGAAACACAGGACAACCTGGACCCAGAATACTCTACTACAGAACCAACCTACCAATGGTTATTTCCAGCTATCATGTTATGCCTGTGCACACTATCATGAGAATAACTGCAGTCTCATAGGGGGACTCTTCCACCACTAGCAGACAGCCACTGATCAGTATCATCCAAAGGCAGCCCTTTCAGCCAGTGGATCTGGAGGGAGACTAATAATAATAATAATAATAATAATAATAATAATAATAATTTCATAACTCACCCTATCTCCCTGAGGAAACTCAGGGTAGTTTCCAGAAAAATAACTCAGTGGTAAATGTGATGGCACGCCGGGAATGGGGGGAAAAAACTATACATGTCCGGCTATTTTCCCAGTGACCATCGGTATGCCCTATATGTACTTTAATTCCCCAAAATAAGACTCTGGAGACAAGACTAAATGGAACCAATTAAGTTTACTGAAACAATCAAGGTGAATCAAACAAAGTATTACAAAGGCACAGTTTGATTATTGAATGATATAGAATTAGAATAGTGAAGTACTGATATAAAGTACAGAGGTAAGTATAAATAACAGGAGACTATGAGATATAATGATGGTATGTGCTCTGAGGTAAAACAAAACTATATTCTATGAGGTAAGTACTCTCTATGATGGTACAGCTCTCATCTACGGGGCAAGTACATCTATGTTCTTTGAGGCATGTACTGCTCTGATTTTTTAGGCAAACACCAAATTATAAACTCTAAGGCCTGTACTGCTCCCAGAAATCCTAATAGCTGGTAACCTGGGGACCCACAGGTTGAGAACCACTGTGCTACATCCATTTTTGCAGCCCCAGTTTGCCAGCAAACCCTCAAACATCCACTGGGGAGAAAAGCCTTATATCACCTTTCTTTATTGAAGTTATGTAGTATTTGTGTGTGTGTTAAAAACCTGGACGGAAATTCTAGTCACTTCTGTGGGGGAGGATAGTTTGTGTTTGAGTGTGAGCTGAAGTTTGTTCCTGAGGACATTAAAATAGGCTCCTGGGGATGCCAAAGTTGCCTGACTGTTATCACTTTGCAGTGATAAGGCAAAATGTTTTTTTCAGAATCTTTGTTAATATTGTCGATTTTGAGAAGGAAAATGCCGACCTGCCACATAAAGACTTGATCTCAGTCATGACTAGAGCTGCTAGAGATGAAATGTTAAGATCTTTGGAAAATACAGGACTATCCTTTTACCACTGGCTAGACAGGCTTTTGTGGACTGTTCTAAATGGAAAATTGGCAATACTCAAGTGGCAAGGGGAGAAATAGAAAAAGACAATTTGGAGAAATATGGAATCAATGTTTTCCTCAAGTTTCAGGTTTAACCACCAATCAAGGCCTACCATTAACACATTTTGGCATAACAGCCTTTTTTAATTAAAAAAAAAGATTTAATATAAAGACTATCATTATAATGAAATAGGTTATATGAATGACACAGTAGTAAAGTAATTCAATCCTAATGTTTTTCAAAAATATCTGTGTGTGTGTGTATATATATATTAAAAACGGAAAAACTTTACATCCAGTTTTTTAACACACACACACACAATAGCCCATAAAATGTTGAATATCTTCAGCAAAGAAAGGTATTTCCCTTGAAGGCTGGTATGGGAGTATGCATTGTAACATTTTGTAGAATGTGGAAACTATACCAGCATATAGCTACTTGAAATAAAAGTATATTTTTATGCTCTTTCTTATGTGTAACAACAAATAACGACAAAATGGGGTATTTATTACATGTCAGTTATATTAATCTTGTTTAATTTTAATCCTTACCAATGATCATTTCTGCAACGTTGACCAGCACAGGAGCAAATCTTTCATCTGTCACATGGCTGTAAATTAAGGTAATAAAATCAGATGTTAACATTCATTCCCAGGTACAGAAATGTTCACATCTGTGACTCATTGGAGGCTATGTTCCTTCATAAAGAGAGAGAAAGGCAACAATGGAAAGGCCTCACTTCCACTTATTAAACAAAAGTTAAACTGAATTTTCATCAACTAAAAAGAAGCTCTTTCTACCAGTAACTGTCTTTGGATTCAATAGAATCATAGAGTTGGAAAAGACCTCATGGGCCATCCAGTCCAACTTCCTGCCAAGAAGCAGGAAAATCACATTCAAAGCACCCCTGACAGATGGCCACTCAGCCTCTGTTTAAAAGCATCCAAAGAAGGAGCCTCCGCCACACTCCGGGGCAGAGAGTTCCACTGTTAAACAGCTCTCAAAGTGAGGAAATTCTTCCTAATGTTCAGATGGAATCTCCTTTCTTGTAGTTTGAAGCCATTGCTCTGCGTCCTAGTCTCCAGGGCAGCAGAAAACAAGCTTGCTCCCTCCTCCCTATGACTTCCCCTCATGTATTTATAGATGGCCAACGTGTCTTCTCTCAGCCTTCTCTTCTGCAGGCTAAACATGCCCAGTTCTTTAAGCTGCTCCTCAATAGAATTAGTTGGGAGAATCCGAAAATGCTTCGGGCCAAGAAAAATAATCCACTGCTTTTTGAAGGAAACACTCATTGCACATTTTTTTTCCTATTTTGTAGCACAAGATTATGGGACTCTGAAATCATAGCTCTGGCATGGGTCATATGGTGTCAGCGTCAAAGATGAGTATGCTAAATCTTTGCTATAGTAAAGCATTTGGTTGTACGAACCATAACATACGATGGGTTCTACTTAAACACCTGGCTGAGCTGCAATATTTGACTGCCATGATGTGTTTCCTGCACACAGAACAAGAGGACAAAATATGGAAAAACAGGATGGTTTCAAATTGGCAAGGGGAATCAGCCATGGTTGCATTTTATCACCCCTATCTGTTTTAAGTCTATGCTTTTCTTTACATTTTTCTTGTCAGGGGCAACTTGAGAAACTGCAAGTCGCTTCTCGTGTGAGAGAACTGGCTGTCTGCAAGAACGTTGCCCACGGGACACCTGGATGGTTTTTTTTATGTTTTACTATCCTTGTGGGAGGCTTTTCTCATATCCCTGCATGGGAGCTGGAGCTGACAGAAAGAGCTCATCCATGCCTTCCCCATATATGTTTATGCTGAACATATATGTAAGGCAGAAACAGTCTCTGAGGAAGAAGGTGTGAAAACTGGAAGATGGAACAACAACCATTTAAGGTATACATATACCAGCAGAAAACAATAATTACTTTAAAAAGCCAGGGAAGGAAGTGCAAAAGTTTACAGTTGAACATTGTTGAACAATCCTCCCCCCTCACACACACACACACACTAATAATTTATATTATTTTATAGTAGATAGTGAAGATATCAAAGTAGTTCAAGATTTTGTTTGATGTTATGCTTTACAATTTAATAAATGAACTTCTTAAAAAAAAGGAAACCCCACATCTGTCAGGTACCTTATTAGAAAAGAAAGGAGGACTCTCAGCTGTTCTTCATCTCGCCCCGCAAGGGCATTTTTCAACGTTCCCCTGCGGTTTAAGTCTTGCATGACAGCCACGGCAACTTCAGGGAAGTTATTTTTCCCATGAGCCTTGAAATACAAAACATTTAGCATCACAACTTTGAAGAAAGATAATCAAGAACATTTTAGCAATTCAAATATTTTCCCAACCCATAAAAAGAGTCATTTAGAATGTAATGGTTGTATTCAAAATTCATGGGGTACTTGTGCTCTTTCTCTCCCCAATCCCTAAAATATTCAATCATTTGAGGCTGTGACACCAAAAGAAAACCAGCAAACTACATGTGTCAAATTCAAATGCCCTGTCTGAACCTGTGGAGCCACTGACAACCATCATAAACAATACTGAATTCAAAAGGCCAATGATCTGATATTGAAGAAAGCAGTTTTCGATATAAAATATAAACTCATAAAGTTTGCAGGGTAGGAGACATAGTTTCCCAACAATGTCTCCTTGCAATGTTGTATGTCCCACTGGTAGCAGTAGTGACTGTGCTGCATGCTCGTACAATCTTTAATAATCGGATTGTGGGATATTCACTGGAGATGCTGTGAGTTTTCCAGGCTGTATGACAATGTTCCAAAAGCATTACCTCCTGATTCCCCCAGGCAGCAACCAGCCAGGCATTGAAGCTGCAAGGTCATTAAATGCTAATCAAGGTAGCAAACTGCAACACTGACACTTGCCTCAAGCAGACAAGAGTTCTTTCTCCCACCTTGGACATTCCACAAATATATAAACCTCACTTGCCTAGTTTCCAACAGACCTCTCAACATCTGAGGATGCCTATCATAGATGTGGGTGGAATGTCAGGAGAGAATTCTTCTGGAACATGGCCATACAGCCCAGAAAATTCACAGCAACTAATTCTGGCCATGAAAGCCTTCGACAACACTTATTCACTGGAGAGTTTCACAGAAGTTGAGTATCCCTTATTTGAAATGCTTGAGACTAGAAGTGTTTTGTATTTGGGTTTTCTTTTTCCAGATTTTGGATTAATTGTATAATACATATTGAAAGATCTCTGAGATGAGACCCAAGTCTAAACATGATATTTATTTATCTTTCCTAGGGGTGTTATATAGACAGCCAGAGGATAAATCATATACAAAATATATTCAATAATTTTGTGTGAGAGACAAAGTTGGCGTACTGTCAACCATCAGAAGGCAAAGAGGTCATCATTTCAGCCACCCATGTGGACAATTTTGGAATATTCTGCATTTCAAAATTCTGGATAAGTTATTCTAAGCCTAAAGTTTATCAGAATAATATGGTCCAAAAAGAACCAAGTACTATCTTACATGAAGTACTGCATCCAGAGCTTTGGAGACCTCAAAACCTCTCAAGAGTTTGTCATATTTCTTCATATATGCTTTCACAGGTTTACTGACAAAGAAATCATCCTGAAAGGGGAAAGGGCGGGGCAGGGAAGAGAGAGAATATTCAGAGCCACATATAAGAAAACTTTATGCCAGTGTCACCTTATACTTGTTTTGCACCGTTTCCTCTGTCATTGCAATGTATTGCCAGATACGAAAAAAAAAAAACACTTGCATAGGGAAAAGATTAATTTCTCTGTTTCAAGATGATGCATACCTGTGTAGCAGGAGACACTATCTTAGAAGAGTTATCTCCTTCAAAGAAAATGCAATGTCCCTTCCAGGATGACGTCTGTGAACTCAGGACTTTTGCATTTTTAGTGTTTAGGACTACTAACTAGTATATTTGAGCACAAGCTGACCCAAATATAAGCTGAGGTACCCAAATTTACCACAAAAAAACTGGGAAAACATATTGACTCAAGTATAAGCTGAGGGTGGGAAATGCAGCAGCTACTGGTAAATTTCAAAATAAAAATAGATACCAATAACATTACATTAATTGAGGCATCAGTAGGTTAAATGTTTTTGAATATTTACATAAAACTGTAATTTAAGGTAAGACTGTCAGTGTCCAACTCTGATTAAACCATTATTTTAACCTTCTTCAGTGTAAATGTGCTTACGTATCTTTCAAATAATAATAAAGAGAATAAAACAATAACTGTAATAATAAGAGTAAAATAATAAATGTAATAATAACAATAGTAAATAGAGAAAAATAATAAATGTACTACTACTGCTAATAATAATAATAATAATAATAATAATAATAATAGAGTAAAATAATGTAAATATAATAATAACAGAGTAAAATAATAAATGTAATAAAAATAATAACAACAGAGTAAATAATAAATAACCTTAACTCGAGTATAAGCCGAGGGGGCTTTTTCAGCCTAAAAAAGGGCTGGAAAACTCAACTTATATTCAAGAATATACGGTAACTCAAAACTATTTAAAAATTATTCTAATTCAGCCTTTTCCAAATAACATAGCAGTGAAACGAATTATTTGCTAAATGTTCGTATCTTATTTACAAAGATCAGCAGCTGTAATACATAGTTAGTTATGTTCAATTTACTTATAAAACAATGTATCACAGGATAGAATATGACCAAGCTGAAATAAAATTGAATTTGTACAGACATTTGATAAAAATGAAAATGTAATTACTTATGTAGCAGTGTGATAAGGCAGTTTCATGATTATAGTATGTACATTTTGTGCTTAATGAACTGTTTTCCCTGCTAGATTTTCAGTTGCATACACTAGACATAATTCCTTGGCTCATCCTTTTCTCCATACCTGTTTTGGCATGTAATTTCGTCCTTTCACAAAGGTTCTATAAACAGGCCTTCTCCTTTTGTTCAAAAGTGCCTTTCCTCCTTCGTGCTTCCTATGCTTAACATTGAGTATTCCATTCGTCATGCCAACAACAAGAGTTTCATCTTCTGGCTGAAAGGAAGAAAAAACATTAATTGTAGTTCAGACTATTTCTCATGATACCTTTTTCATTTTATAAGATAAATACTTTAAGGGGAAAATGGATTCTAATAGGAACAACTCAGTGTCATGAACAGTCCAAAATGCAAGCTTAACTAGTAGTAAATCACCTTTTTAAAGGTTCTTGTTTCCAGATAAGCACATATAGGATTGTGTGGCCCAATGCTCGACAGATTAGGTGATCTGTACCAAAGCCAAGAACATTTAACTTGCCAAATTCAATGATTCATATGTTTATTTACAATTAAGATGACCCAGGGAGTTTTGTACACAGGTTACCACAACCTCCCAAATACAATAAATACCCAGGCAATTGCATGTACAACAATACCAAATGTCAAACAATGCCCAAATAATGAACACTGAAATTCCCGATAGAGATTTCTTTTTAAAGAAAGAATCCACTTGCTCCTTCCATGTTTGCATTACAAGCCACAAGGCATTTTTATTATTATTTCATTGTGTATATAGAAAATAAAATCAAAAGAAAGAAAGAAAGAAAGAAAGGGAAAGGAAAAAAAGACATACAAAAGAATCAACAGGTTTACAAAATAGTATATAGCGAGCGCTAGTTATACATGTGAGAAATCAAAATTGGCTGTACGGTTATTGAACCTTTACATATCTTATCCCTCTAACCCAGCCGTACTGGGACTTCAACTCCCAGAAATCCCAGCCAGCTTACCAGCTGTTAGGAACTGTGGGAGCTAAAGTCCAAAACACATGAAGGCCCAAAAATTGGGAACCACTGCTCTAACCCCACACCTGTGAACCTCCATGACCTCCAACGCCCCTCAATATGGATTACATAACTAACCAGCAACTACTCATATGTCTTCACTAAATCCCCTTTATGACAATCATAAAATCTACCTTTGTCTTCTTTTCCTGATACCCAAGTGCCACAAGGCATTTAAAGTAACCTGCTTAATTGAATTCAATTAAGGCCCATATAAGGACTGGAGAATTTGAGGCCTGACAAATGCTGTAAGACTATCCTTCCCATCAACCCGATGCAAGGAGTAGTGAAAGTTACAGTTATAAAAACACCTGGATGGCCAAACATTCCACATTCATTCCTATATGGTACAAAAGCAGATTATAGATTCCATGGAATGTAGCCAGACTGATTTTTTTCCCTTTTGGCAGACCTAACCACCCCAATAATATAATGCACAGAAAATGTTTTATAGACAACAGTGCAGTTGCTTTTAAGCCAGTTCAATGAAGCATGCCATATTCCGTGAGAATTACACCTGCCTTCCACCAATACTTGCAACTATTAAGCATTTTTTATTGGCAAGTAAAAATACTCTTAAAATTGTGATAGAAACATTACCTAAAGGCTTCATTACAGTACTTACTGCTAATGCAAGGCTGAGAATTGACGCTTCATAATTAAAGCTGTGGACAACTTTGTAAGACGTTGTACTGTAAACCTTGACATGCCTGCAAACAACAGCAAGAACATACTGAGTTCAGAGTTAAGATTTGTACAATATTTTATAGAAATCTGACTTTTAAGAAGGCTCAAAAAGTACAAGTAACTTCATGAAGCTCCCTATGTTAAAAATATAATGAGGAATATAATGTGATTACCAGGAAGTAATCCTGCCTCATCTGACCTGAAATATTTTATTTTGGGGGAAAACTTACACTGCCCCAACCCTGGGAAAAAAATTACAAGAGAAAAAAGTGGTCTCACAAGGACGTATATAGGCAAGCTTATTCTCAAACTGAATTAAGCTTATTGGAAAGTATATGCCAAATTATTAAACAGTGAGATGACTGAGGTAAGAAATACTGGATTAGATGCAGAAATTGTTCCTGCATTCCCTGTAAAGGGTTCTGTACTCTGCAGGTTCTACAGTAGCGTTTCTCAAACTGGGGGTCAGAACCCCTGGGGAGGTTGCGAGGGGGTGTAACAGGGGTCATCAAGTTTGGTCCAGATCCATCATTGTTTCAGTCCACAGACTCTGGGTGTAGGTGAACAACAACTCCAAAACTCAAGGGCAATGACCACCAAACCCCTCCAGTATTTTCTGTTAGTCATGGGATTTCTGTGTGCCAAGTTTGGTTCAATTGCATCGTTGGGAGAGTTCAGAATGCTCTTTGATTGTAGGTTAATTATAAATCTGAGCAACTACAACTCCCAAATGACAAAATCAATCACCTGTAACCCCACCAATATTCAAATTTGGGCGTATCAGGTATTTATGCCAAATTTGATCCAGTGAATGAAAATACGTCTTGCATATCAATTCGTAACAGTAGCAAAATTACAGTTATGAAGTAGCAACAAAAATAATGTTATGTTTGTGGGTCACCACCACATGAGGAACTGAATTAAGGGGTCGCGGCATTAGGAAGATTGAGATACACTGTTATCAACAGGATAATTTCTTTCCTTAAAACCCCCTTCTGTTTACAGAAGGCACTCTCCAAGCCACTACCATTCCCATTTTGCTCAAACTCCATATTTAAAAGCCTGGATAAAGCTACACCATATGCACCTACCTCGCAGTAAATGCCATCCCATGCACAGTAAAATGTATACATGAGCAGATATGTTCAGAATTATACTGCAAATCATGCACGGGAAGGATATGCAATCATAACTTTATGATTAGAAGGAAGGAATATGTAAGGTACTGATGCTCCATCTACTGATTTGTCAAAAATGTTTCACAGCCGCATATTTGAGCTTCTCTAGGTATTGAGATCTAATCCTTCACTTTAACTAATGTGCAAAGGAGAGAAACAATGTCCAGATACAAACAAATATCCTTGGGATGCTGCTGCATTATATGATCTATTTCATGTACTGAAGTTGTAAATCACAAATACAGGGTATGAAAACAGTTCTGTGTCCAGGACGACTCACTTACATGGAATCTTTTCTGGAAAGAAATAGGAAACTAAACAGTGAAAAAAACAAACCTGTCCAAGGAGCCAGAGAGCAACCTCTGTCCAGAACTACTTAGACACAAACAGGTTACGGTTTTATGGTGATTTCTCAAGGACACTAGCAACTGCCCTCCTTTAAGCATATCCCAGACTTTGACATACCGGCCACCTAGAAGAGAAAGGATAAGTGTTTTTTATTTGCAAATCCATCTTTCAAAAGAATAATCTTCAATGCCACCGAAATAAATAATGGAGCCTCTGGTGGCGCAATGGGTTAAACCCTTGTGCTGGCAGGACTGCTGACCAAAAAGTGGGCAGTTCAAATCTGAGAAGCAGAATGAGCTCCTGCCTGTCAGTTCCAGCGCTTCATGTGGGGACATGAGAGAAACCTCCCACAGGATGGTAAAACATCCAGGCATCCCATGGATAACATCCTTGCAGACGACTCATTCCCTCACAATAGAAGCGACTTGCAGTTTCTCAAGTCACTCCTGACATGGAAAAAAAAAACTCGAAATAGTCATAAACATATTTTGTCTGAAGCTCAAGTCATGCAGGACATGTCCAAAAAAGTTACCAAAAAATATGCCATGCAATTGAAAGAAGCTAAAAGTTTAACTTATAGCCATTTTGTTTCTCATTCATCTCATACATGCTCTAACTCAACATGAGATGTAGTCAAGGATAAATTTCCCACCAAATTCCATCCACTGAAGCTTTAGTATCCATCCCTGTTTCTTGGACAACCCAAATTTTTCAAAATCCAATTGTCATAAGGACGGAAAGTGACATGAAATCTTCTGAATTGGGCACAGACAGCAAAACAACTTTCACAGGGGTCTTAACCCTTTCCCAAAACTAATTGGGGGTGGAGTTACACTTTTAAAATGGACTTGTTCCAACTTACATACAAATTCAACCTACAGAACCTTGTTCATAACATGTGAGCTGCCTATATATGAGGCCCTTGTGGGCTGCATGTCTCTTTATAATTCATAAGTTTTGAAGGCCTCTTTTCAAAGCTACAATCAAGACACTCTGGCTCACAAGCTTTCATAAATGGTGCCAAACCTATGGCAATACTCCCTTGCCAATGCTGTCTATACCTTTCAAATCATATGCAAGGAGGAAAATTCACCCTTACAAAAAGGAAATAACTTTAAACTAGTTTTATATTAGGAAACACTGCCAACTCTGGGAAAATACCTGCAGTCACAAGAAGACCTCCAGAAGGAAAGAGATTAACACTCTCAATTGGCTGCCCATGTTCTATCGTCATCACACTTTTTTCTCTACGAGTATCAAAGACTTTCACAGTGTGATCGTATGAACCTAGAAGTAATTTCCAGTAAAAGGGAGAATCAAAAACTTGAACATATGTAAAAGAATGTTGTGTTAATGTAGATGCAACACTCAGAAATAAAACATTGATATTACTGAAAATCCATTTACTTCAGGTAATGACTAACTCTTATATTTCTCTCCATGCCAAACTATTATAATGTAAAACTGACTGGAATGTACACATGATTTATGCAAGCATGGTGGCTGGTAGCCAAAATTATGTGAGTAAAGACATAACTGAAACTATTCATTAAAAGTTTATTTTACTATGTCAGATCAAAGAAATTAGATTGGTATATCTCTTTTCACTCAAAATACAATTACAAATTTCTCTTATACCTTACCATTACATAAGCAGTATAAAACTATGAAGGAAGGAAAGTGAAATGAAATACATGCTAGAAGAATTCTAAAAAAGTTGCTCTACCAGCAAGAAATCGCACAAATCCCTATCTTCTAATTGACCAATGAAATGTTAAGCATGTACAGACTAAAGAAGCAACAGCAGTAAAGACCAATAGCAAAAGCAATTTTGTGCTGAAAATATCTACCAAGAGAAAGCATTCAGGAAGCCATTGTGACACATATAAATATAATGTAGACTACACACCTGTTACAAAGAGATCTGCATTCAGCTTACTTGTACAGGCACATCGCACATAGTCTGTATGCTCATTGTAGGATATTATTTCTGAGGAAGATGAAATGTCCCACACCTTTGCTGTGTAGTCATCAGCTCCAGATACTATGCGGTACTTATCAGAGAGAAAGCCCACAACATGTACAGCCCTACAAGTCAAGATCCAAAATATTCCCCATGAGACTCTTGTATTACTTGTTTAAATAAACGCTATTAATCTGTACGACCATTAATAACTATAATAAATGTCTAGTAAGGAAAAAGCAAACTATATACAGAAGTGTTAGAGCTAAATCCAGGATTCCTAGATCCTAAAGAACTTCTGCTCAGTTCGACCAGGCTGAACGCTTCATATAAATGGGTGTTGTGATATAGCCAACTAAAGAGCCAAAATATGTTTTCTATTCTTATACACCAAATTATCTACATGGGATCAAAGACACATAAACCAAGTCTACACACAAAGGATTTCTCATTTGAACATGTTATCTGAACAACTAGAAACAGATTAGTCTCTAAATCCCCAGGAATGCCTTTTGAACTTCACGGGTGTGTTTGAAGAAGAGTGAACAGTTGGTGGGGTAGAAAGTATTTATTCCCAAGAAATCCCCTATGGTTGTTGTTTTTATTTCATAGGAGGAATGGGGTGCATTGGAAGGGTAATTTTTTAAAATATGTTTTCCCTAGTAACTATGGAACAGTAACCTACACATACATCATTAACATGGGGAAAATAACGAACCTTCACCTTTTTTATCATGCTAAAAGGATTACTAAGAAAAAATATGTATGCTTTACCAAGGATTGAACCTGTGGCCTTTTTTAGTCTGTGGCCTTCCATACCCAAAAATACATCCTATGTCAATGAGGTGTGTCTTTTTTCACAAGGAATGCACAAACAATGATTGGATTTTTAATACTGTATAGCTAAATGCTGAGCTGGGTTGCTGTGACCTTTCCGGGCTATATGGCCATGTTCCAGAAGCATTCTCTCTTGAAGTTTCGCCCACATTTATGGCAGGCATCCTCAGAGGTTATTTTTAAATGTTAATTTTAAAAAAATAAAACAGCTGGGAAAGAACCACGCCGCTATAAATGAGTCTTCATTATAACTAGAATCAATAACATTGCAACAAACTGGGGGGAGGAGTGGATCTGGAGATATAAAAACCCTTAAGATTAATTTCTAAAAATCTAGACAGATGGATTGAGGCTCCTTAGCTGTCAAATTTTCCAGACCAAGAGGACATGGAAGAATAAACATCTTCAGAAGCAGAGGGCCCAAGCAAACCTGGGAAATTTTACAACAGAGACTGCATAATAACAACTTGCATTATGATTACAAAATACAAATCTTGAAATGCCTTTGCTATATTCTGGAATATAAAAATAGCAGTTTGTAGAACAGACTAAGAAACTATGAAAACAGCAGTAGAACCCTAAGTTGTTACATTACTTTATAGCTTATGTAAACACAAATGTTGACTACAGCTGAGCAGCAGTCTGCTTCTCAATTGCTTTTCTGAAGCCAGCTGACAGGAATCCTTCACAGTAACATTTCAGTTTGAAATTGTAAACCACCCACTTAAATAAAACTACATTTTCTTACTTAGTATGGCCATCAAACTGTCTTAGTGCTGCTCTGCCACTGATATCAAAGAGACGAACGATGCCCTCTTCGCTGCCAGCAGCCAGCAACTTCCCGTCATCTCGGTATGTAGCACAATAGGCTACATCTTTGAAGCGAGAAAATGTTTTGATTGGCTCTTGAGAATATCGACCATAAATATGAATCTGGAACAAAACACATTATTTCACTGTTGTAAACTATTTGAAAAAAACAAAAACAAATGGAAAAGCAAGAGGCCTCTAAAGTCCTAAACCAGAAACACATACTGTTTCAAAAAGGTAAAACAAAGATTTGGATACTGGGGGCAGGAGTTTTAGAAGAAGCCGAATCAAAATTTGTTAGTATGTACATAGAGACATGGTGGCCCTTTCTGGAATCCCCTCTCAATGAAACTGGAGCAACACAACAGGCAGTTCCAAAGTTACAGACAACCAACTTACAAACAAATCACAATTAAGAATGGGGTGAGACAACAGGAAGTAAGAGAAATTTACCCCTTGGAAGGGATTTCACTCCTGAAAGAGTTATCATGGGGAAAAGGTGTCTCCACTTAAGCTTTCTCACCAATTCTTGTTTTCACAACAAACCAATTTTTTTCAAAATCCAATCATCACAGGGACAAAAAGTGGTGAAATCTTCTGAACAGGGGCACAGACAGCAAAACACAGGGATGTTAACCCTTCCCTATGCTATCCAAAACACACACACATATATGGCTGGAGTTACTTTAAAAATTTACCTGTTCTGACCTACATACAAATTCAACTTAAGAACAAACCTACAGAACCTATATTATCCACAACCTGGAGACTGTCTGCAATTAGAAAGTAAAGATAAGGAAGTCTCCTCCATCATGAGGACACTTCTGAAGGCATCACCCCCACCAGGTTAAATTACAGTCATTTAATTACATGGAAGAAAGTATGCACGTGTAATGTTATGAGATTACCCATAGAACTAAAACAAGCCCATTAAAAAGCAAAAGATAAAATCCACAGAACAGGACACTACTAAAAGTCTTTGCAGCCAGTTCTCAAATGTTGGAACAGAAGAACTTTCCCCTGCTAACAGAAGAATGGCAAAAAGGGAGCTCTCCTAACTTCCTTAGGGAATGAATATCAAGGACAGGAGTGACCACCAAGGAGAACCTCTCTGTTATCCTGCCACACATAACTGTGAAAGTGGTGGAATTGAGAGAAGGGACTGCACTAAAAATATAAGAAGATGATCCTCTATATAAGCAACAGTTCATTTAACAAACTGTAGCACAGTCATTTGTTCTGTCAGGTCAGGCAAATTCAGTAGAGCCTCAAGATGACAGAATTTTGCAAAAGTGGCCAAATTCTCAGAGACTAGGGGTCATTTTCCTATCCTTGGAACAATCCAGGCATCCCTCCACACAAGGCATAAGCAACCTTTAATTTACTGGAAAAGCAAATACCAGTACATGTATTTTGTACCAAAAGCAGAGAAATGTTTTCTTTAGGAGATGATTGCTCTCCCTGGAAATTAATCCTCTCGCTTATAGAAAGCATCTAAATATGCATAATATATCCCATCTCTTAGTTCTGGGAGTTCAAGGGACTAAAAATCCACCTCAGAGTATGGAAATGGGTGAAAATACTATAGGATTGTTAAGAAAACCAAAACTTTATGTCAAATCTTACCCTTGATGAAGCTGTGACAGCATAGTTATAGGGAGAAATTGGAGAAAAGTCTACTTTATTCACTGCACCAAACTCCTTTATTTGAATGGGAGCCTTTAAGAAAAGGTACAATTTAAACATTCAATTCAATACATTTCTTTACAAAAGGAAAAACAAGTCAATACAAAAACACAGACATCATTAAAAATAATTTTAACAAATATTTAGTGTTATCAAATAGCAGTAGCATTGCTGCACAAGTATATCTGAGGATAAAACTCAAATGTCATATATTACTGAAATTATAGGAAATCTTTCCAGTAAAATAAGTACTCAAGGAAACATATGCACTTTTTTCAGCTATTGATTGTATCAAAGGTCTACTACAAAGTTCACATGCACCTTTTGTAATATTTAAGTCATATGAAATACTGAAGATTTAGAAAATAACAGATGTATCAGTCTTAATTCCAGTAATTATGTATCATTACCTTATAATGCTTCCAGTACAATGTATCCTTGGTTATTTTCTCACCAAGTTTTGGAAAAGATGGGACTACAACAGGCTTGTAGCTAGCCATTATTTTTTAAATACAACTTCTTCAAGTAATGAAGTTTATCTTCCAGCCTACCTCTTAAAGGAAAAGTAAATAATATTTCTGAAATAGGAAAAAGATGATACAGTTCAGAAGTCCACATTAAAAACACACACACTTGAAAAGCAGCCATTTGTGTCTTATGTTTTGAAGCAATAGACCTAACATTTGTTTCTAACCTAAAATATCTTTTCTCTGGTGTATCTTTGCAGTAATCTACCTCTAAAACGTTCTACATTATTCCATTACAATAATTTCATCTCCAATATTTAACATTCTATTAGAATGAAGGGCTTAGACAAGCTCTTCTAAAGTAACTCAAATTGACACTTCACCTAAAAATCTAAAGCTATATTTTTCTGACCATGCACATAAAAATACAACAAGAATTTTCATCAAGGGAAGTCATAGTCCTACTTTATTCTGCCTTGGTCTGACCTCACCAGCACAATTCAAGAAGGATATTGACAAGCTGGAAGAGCTCCAGAGATGGGAAACCAAAATGATCAAAGGTTTGAAAGCCAAGCTTTGTGAGGAATGGTTGAGGGAGATGGATCTGTTTAGCTTGGAGAAGAGCAGGCTGAGAGGGAATATGACATCCAGGTTTAAATATCTGAAAGGATGCCACATTGAGGAGGGAGCAAGTGTGTTTTCTGCTCTGGAGACTTAGGCCCCTTCCACACAACTGAATAAAATCCCACATTTTCTGCTTTGAACTGGAATATATGGCAGTGTGAACTCAAATAATCCAGTTCAAAGCAGCTATTGTGGAATTTTCTGCCTTAATAGTCTGGGTTCTATGACTGTGTGGAAGGAAGGGCACTGTGGGCCTTCCAGACAGGCCCTATATCCCAGGATCTGATCCTATGTTTTTTGCTTTAAAATGGATTATATGAATCTACACTGCCAGATATATATATATTTTTGGTCATGTCAGGAGCAACTTGAGAAACTGCAAGTTGCTTCTGGTGTGAGAGAATTGGCCATCTGCAAGGATGTTGCCCAGGGGATGCCTGGATGATCTGATGTTTTTATCAGTCCCTGCATGAGGAGCTGGAGCTGATAGAGGGAGCTCATCCGCCTCTCCCCGGATTCGAACCTGCGACCTGTCGGTCTTCAGTCCTGCCAGCACAGGGGTTTAACCCACTGCGCCACCGGGGGCTCCTATACTGCCAGATAATCTGGGATAAACAGAACACCCGTGATCAGATCCTGGGATATAGTGCCTGTCTGGAAGGGCCCTAAGGCTTCTTCCACATAGCTGAATAAAACCCCACATTGTCTGCTTTGAACTGAAATATATGGCAGTGTAGACTCAGATAACCCAGTTCAAAGCAGATATTGTGAGATTTTCTGCCTTGATATTCTGGGTTATAGGGCTATGTGGTAGAGCCCTAGGACACAATGGAAGTAACTGATTCAAATGGCGGGGGGGGGGGGGGGGGGAGAGATTCCATCCAAACATTAGGATGAATTTCCTGATGGTAAGAGCTGTTCGGGAGAGTGGCGGGGTCTCCTCGACAGGTTTTCAAGTAGAGCCTGAGTGGCCATCTGTCGGGAGTGCTTTGATTGTGTGTTATTGAATGGCAAGTTAGGGTTGGGCTGGATGGGCCTTGTGGCCTCTTCTAATTCTATGACTCCATGATTCTAAATCCAATTAACAGAATCCGGCTTACAGTATGCTGTAAGACCTTCATTATATTCCCCTCCACCCAAAAAAAGAGAGATATACTTTTCCTAACTCTGGTCAAATAAAAGCACCAGGCCCTTTTGTACTAAGAGGATTTGTTTCAATTTCCACTGGAGAAAATGGACGTTATCTTTCCTCCCTCTTTTCCAAGCGGTTCCTCACCTCTTCCTCTCAACTGGACGGTTTCCGCCTCACCGCTTTACAGTCACGTTGCCTCCCAAGGAAGCCGCCATCAAAGCACCGAGGATTCCAAAGCGCGGATTTACGTCATCGGAACGCGACCGTCAAAGCATTCACTCATCGGGATCCCTTTCCCAATAGAGATAGGAAAAAGTAGACTCATGCATCTCTATCTTTGGTCCTCCAGAGCAGGCATGGGCAAACTTGGACCCCCTTCATTTCCCCCTAAATTTGCCCAAAGGAAAGGGACTGAGACTGTTAGGAATTGTCGGACTTGAAGTCCAAAACACCTGGAGGGCCCAAGTTTGCCCATGCCTGCTCCAGAGTATAGACTTTAATTCTCAGCAACCTCTCTATGGCCTTATCATCATCATCATTCATTATATTGCCTATTACTATACTTTACCATTATCCTATTATTACTATTATTAATTATTATTATTTTTATATTTTGCTAGACTTCATCATTACCCTATTGTTACTATTTGTTTCTGGACTACTTCTTTTTAATATCCCACTTTCCCCCCAAAATTGGGACTAAAAGCAGCTCACATGACCGGAATCTGGGTTGTTGTGTGTTTTTGTTGTGTCAGAGGAGGGCGACTAAAATGCTCAAGGGTCTGGAGAACAAGCCCTATGAGGAGCGGCTTAAGGAGCTGGGCATGTTTAGCCTGAAGAAGAGAAGGCTGAGAGATATGATAGCCTTGTATAAATATGTGAGAGGAAGCCACAGGGAGGAGGGAGCAAGCTTGTTTTCTGCTTCCGTGGAGACTAGGACGCGGAGCAATGGCTTCAAACTACAAGAGAGGAGATTCCATCTGAACATGAGGAAGAACTTCCTGACTGTGAGAACCGTTCAGCAGTGGAACTCACTGCCCCGGAGTGTGGTGGATGCTCCTTCTTTAGAAGCTTTTAAACAGAGGCTGGATGGCCATCTGTCAGGGGTGATTTGAATGCAATATTCCTGCTTCTTGGCAGGGGGTTGGACTGGATGGCCCATGAGGTCTCTTCCAACTCTGAGTCTATGATTCTATGATTCCGGGCTGTATTGCCATGTTCCAGAAGCATTCTCTCCTGACATTTCACCTGCCTCTATGGCAAGTATCCTCAGAGATTGAGGAGTCTGTTGGAAACTAAACAAGTGGGGTTTATGTATCTGTGGAATGCCCAAGGTGGGAGGAAGAATTTTTGTCTGTTCGAGGCAGGTGTGAATGTTGCAACTGGCCACCTTGATTAGCATTGAATGGCCTTGTAGTTTCAAGGTCTGGCTGCTTCCTGACAAGGAGAATCCTTTGTTGGGAGGTGATTGTCTAAACCCCACTTTCCAACAGACCTCACAAACCTCTGAGGATGCCTGCCATAGTTGCAGGTGAAATGTCAGGCGATAATGCTTCTGAAACATGGCCATACAGTCTGGAAAACTCACATCAACGCAATATAAACACAAATAAACAAAATATAAGAACAATATGAAAATAAATGTCTGGTTGAGGCAGGTATGAATTTTGCAATTGGCCACATTGATTGACATTTCATGTAGCTTCAAAGCCTTACTGATTGCTGCCAGGGGGATCCTTTGCCTGCCATAGATGCAGGCGGAATGTCAGGAGGGAATGATTTAGAACATGTCCATATCTCTATGTTGCTCGTGGCCTCCTGCTCCTCCCCCTCCTCTGCAGGAGGAGAGTGACATGCGGACCAGTTCCGGGTCTCCCTCGTGTAGCAGCCGGAAGTGATGTCAAGTCATGCCATAACAACAACAGCCGCGCGGTCTTTGACAATGTCAGTGAGGAGGGACTCGAAGCTGCTGGCCTAAAGAGGTAAGGAGGAGGCGGAGGCCTGGGTCTGGGCTGGAAAGGAAAGGAGACCAGTCCTTCCTAACATTACAGGTCCTTACAATCACAAACTCAGCATTTTGGAAAGTTTGAGTGCATCTATACTTTAGAACTATTTTAGCTTGACAGCAGGGTTCTACTCTGACAATTTAATGCAGGCATGGGCAAACTTGGGCCCTCCAGGTGTCTTGGACTTCAACTCCCATAATTCCTAACAGTCTCAGGCCCCTTCCTTTTCGCCCTCAGCTGCTTGACGCGCCTTCATCTTGACGCACTTCACCCTTTCATCTTCCATTCGTGTCTCTTCAAATTCCACAGCACTGTTGGTCACAGCTGACCTCCAGTCAGAGTGCTCCAGGGCCAGGCCTTCCCAGATCTCTGTGTCTTTGCCACAGTTTTTAAGCTTAGCTTTAAGGATGTTAGCATGATTGCTGGGTCTGGAAGCCCTGAGCATTACGCACATTCCACAATGGCAGTTGTGAATAAGGGAAGGGAAGAGCGGCACACTGAGGGAGGGAATATACAGTTGCATTTGGTGGAAGGATAGAAAGGAGGGGAGTGTTAGGATAAGTTTTAGGGTAAGAGTTAGAGGTTAGGCTTAGGGTTACGCTTAAGGTCAGGTTTAGGGTTTCGGGATGGAGCCCCCAGTGGCACAGTGAGTTAAACTGCTGAGCTGCTAAACCTGTTGACTGAAAGGTTGCAGGTTCGAATCCAGGGAGCGGCATGAGCTTCCGCTGTTAGCCCCAGCTTCTACCAACCTAGCAGTTCGAAAACATGCAAATGTGAGTAGATCAATACTCACAATACTCCGGTGGAAAGGTAACGGCGCTCCATGCAGTCATGCTGGCCACATGACCTTGGAGGTGTTTACGGACAACACCGGCTCTTCGACTTAAAAATTGAGATGAGCACCACACCCCAGAGTCTGACACCACTGGCTTTAATGGCAGGGGAAAACCCTTAGGGTTTGGGTTAGGATTAGGGTTAAGGGTTGGGGTTAGGGTAAGGTTTAAGGTAAGTATTCAGGTAAGGGTTAGGGTTTTAGCATTGAAGAACTCTTACATTCCTTCTATAATATCTGTGTTGCACAAACAGCGCTCCTGAGGGAGTGAACAGTGCAATGCTCAGAGCTTCCAGACCCAGCTTTCATACTATTACCACTTTAAGCCCATCTTTAAATCTTTTTTTCCTGTCCACCAACCTTCCGTTTTCCATTCTTCAGTTGGGAGTAGAGTAACTGCTTTGGGAGATGGTGGTCCAGCATTTGGACAACATGGCTAGCCCAGCGGAGTTGATGGCGCAGGAGCATCACTTCAATGCTTGTGGTCTTTGCTTCTTTCAGCACGCTGATATTTGTCCGCCTGTCTTCCCAAGAGATTTACAGGATTTTTTGGAGGCAACACTGATGGAATCATTCCAGGAGTTGAGTGAGATGTCTGTAGACAGTCCATGTTTCGCAGGCGTATGACAGGGTTAGGAGGACAATGGCTTTATAAACAGTATTTTGATCTCCCTATGAATGTCTCGATCCTCAAACACTCTCTGCTTTGTTAGGAAGACTGCTGCACTCGCAGAGCTCAGACAGTGTTGTATTTCAGTGTCAATGTTTATTTTTGTGAAGAGGTTGCTGCAAGATTGGCAGAAATGGTCTTCATTTTCTAACGTTACACCATTAAGCTGTATTTCTGGCTACAATAATATGGCTGTTGTCGTTTTATAAGATCCTTAGCCTTCTCTGCCAAAAAGAGCTGTGCACCACTAAACTACAACTCTCTCAGGATGCCATATCATTGAACTACAGTAGTTAAAGTTGTCTCAGACTGCATTGATTCAGTGACAATTCACTCAGAGTGGCATCACTAGGGTTTGCATTAGTGCTTTATAATTTTTTTAATTATAAATTTTCTTTTACACTGATTTATATGTTAAATATGTTAAATATTTTTAACCAATAGTTCATTGTATATTTTAATATATTGCTCTTCCTTACAAAGGAGCTATACTATACAGTAGGCCCTGCCTGTTTGCGGATTTTACTTCTATGGTTTTGATTATTTGCTGATTCAGTTCATATGTTCTCTGTAGGAATCTCTAGGTCCTCCAGCACAACTATATGGCCAATTTCTGGTGGAAGTTAAGTATAGAGTTGTGCTGCAGGACTTTGAGATTCCTAGAGAGCAAGTTTTTCTAGGCATTTATAGATCCTCCAGAATTATCCAATTGAAAATGGACCATACAGTCATGCTGGAGAACCTAGAGATTCTGAGAGAGATTTTCTCTCAGTTAAAACTGGGTTTTTATTCCTGTTTTTTTCACTTTGTGAGAGGTCTTGCACTCTTAATCCAGTGAATGTGTTACTCAAATGACCTTGCTTGTTCAGGATGATGAACCGTTCTTCTTTTACGTCATAAAGAGTGTTTAGCATGATGTTACAACCTACTAATGTGTTGTTGCGTTTGTTTGCAGATTGTTGTAAAACTTGGCCATTCAAGATTTTAAAAAGAATCCATCTGGCTGGAAGACAAAATTATAAGAAAACTATTTAAATAACTTCAGACTGACAAAATGGAATCGTCAACAAATCTAGATGTTGACACCCAGTTGCTTGTGGAGGACTGTGCTGGCAACTATAGCTTGTCTCATATGCCAGACATCAAAGTGGAGCATCAGCTTGATTCTGGCGTTGAGGAAGGACCAGCTCAGAGTGTTGCCATGGGAATGAAGTTCATTTTGCCCAACAGGTTTGATATGAATGTATGTTCTCGGTTTGTCAAGTCCTTGAATGAAGAAGACAGCAAAAATATTCAGGATCAAGTGAACTCTGACCTTGAGGTGGCATCTGTATTATTTAAAGGTCAGAATTTAAAAGTGGTATTTTCTAAAGTTTCTGGTTGTCATTGCAAATGAATGCATAGAATTCCATTAAATGCTAGTATGACCATATATTGGTTCTTTCTTTATCTTGGCAGAGCCAATGTCTTTTAGCTGTCTTGTTTACTGAGAAAAATAAGGTCTTTCATTGCACTGGACCTTCTGGTGTTTTTGTATGTAAAGTGGCAAGGAGATATTTTTGCATATGGAAGTACTATGTCTACAGCCAATTTACTGTTGTCCAACGTAATCAGAGTAAAAGACTGTACTAAATGTTTGCACCGAAATAGCTGGCATAATTATTTAATGAGCCAGCTAGAAGGAACCTAGTAGATCCTGCATCATGTTTATTGTAACTTGGGTCAGTCAGTCAAACACAATAAGGAAAGCAGGGAAAAATTTGCACCCTCGGTTCATATTTTCTTATACAGGCAGTCCCCAAGTTATAAACTATAGATTTCTGTAATTTGTTCTTAAGTTTAATTTGTATGTAAGCCAGAACAGGTACATTTTTAAGTGTAACTCCAGCCAATATTAGCTTTGGATAGCATAGGAAAGGGTTAATACCCCTGTGGAGTTTATTTTGCTGTGTCCCCCACCCCCCACCTCAAAAGGTTTTACCTCACTTTCTACTCCTGTGATAACTGGATTTTGAAAATCTTGGGTTGTTGTGGAAACAAGAATTGGTGATAAAACTTCAGTGGAGACACATTTTCCACATCATAACTCTTAGGCCACTTCCACACCGCTGAATTCAATCCCACATTTTCTGCTTTGAAATAGAATATATGGCAGCGTGGATTTAGATAATCCAGTTCAAAGCAGATATTGTAAGATTTTCTGCCTTAATATTCTGGGTTAAATGGCTATGTGGAAGGGCCCTTGCAGGAGTGAATTTCCCTTCCTAGGGGTAGATGTCTCTCCCTGTTGGTTTCACCTCCGTTCTATGTGTCATATGCAAGTTGGATGTTTGTAACTCGGAGACTGCCTGTAGTTGTAGTAATTATTTGGAAGTAATTCCTCATGCAACAAACAAATCTACTTAAAATCTATTTAGAATCAGACTCAAGAGGTAGAGACAGCAAAGACATTCCACTGGTATTCTGGCTGTACAGGGATTTTAGGGCCTGGAACTATATGCAAGTGAAAACCACTTGTCTATTACGCTCATCTGCACCACCATATAATGCAAGTCCAAACTGTATTATATGGCAGTGTAGATGGGGCATTGGATATCTCACAACAATAAAATTTTAAGAATATGACTACCAATGTCTCCATGAATTACAATGGCATCAGGTTCAGACAGGATTCTAACTATTATATGATTTAAATCTTAATTATTTCCCAAGGTCATTATAAATAACGAGGTATACTTTCATGCTCATCCTAACTATATCTTGAGTCTGCGGTTCTTGATATACAGAGAAACTCTAGGATATGCCCAAACTTGATTCCGATGATTATATTTGTTGAAAATCATAACTGCTTATTACAGAACATGGGAAACTGTGGCTCTCCTAAACAGCCTGATCATTGCTGGGATATGGCAGTAGTTTTGCAATATCTAAAGAGCTAAAATGGTTTAATGGAATTTATGTATAGCTCTGAATAAAGCCTGGGGAAGCTGCTCATCGTTTGGATTACAACTCCTAGAATCCTTGTGCAAATACAGGCTGTAGAGAAAAAATGAATTCCCCCAAGGTTGGCTGTGACTCATGTTGTCAATTGTTCAACTGTTTCTTGAAAGGAGTTTCAAGTCACATCCTAGAAGCGTAGTTTCCTCCAAGAATCCAAATGAGGCAAGTGCCTCTCTCTTTGTTTTGTGCTTATCTGGATTTCATTAGTTTTGTCTGATTTTTAGCCACATCCAGTTTTCACTATCAAACATGCTCCCCAAAACAACTTTAAGCAGCACTATTCCTTAAAATAGAATTTGAAATGTCATTCTTAAAATATGAATTTTCACCTGTCCTTATTCAGGAACCTTTTGATCTTATTTTCCTGTTAGCTGAGTGCAATATCCATACTTCACCTTCTCCTGGGATTCAAGTAAGGCATGTCTATACCCCATCAACAACTAAGCATTTTTCACCAATAAAACAGTCAACCACTTTAACTAACAAGCACAGAGGAAATGAAGTTTCTACAACACCTTTACTTGTCAACTGTGAGTATTAGTACAATTGTGCATTTAAGTTTTTGTTTTGAAAACATTGGGATATTTCAAGAGACTCATTTTTGTGTTTCCTTTAAACAAGTTTATCAGTCAATATTTCATAGAATCATAGAGCTGGAAGAGACCTCATGGGCCATCCAGTCCAACCCCCTACTAAGAAGCATGAAAATTGCATTCAAAGCATCCCTGACAGATGGCCATCCAGCCTCTGTTTAAAAGCTTCCAAAGAAGGAGCCTCCACCCCATTCTGGGGTAGGGTGTTCCACTGCTGAACAGCTCTCACAGTCAGGAAGTTCTTCCTAACTTCCTAATATTTCTGCTATTTATTAATTTAAGTCAAAATAGTTACCTTAAAATGAAGTTATTTAGCTTTTAATAGTTGAGAAACAAAGCTTATTAAAATTGTATATAAGCTAGGTATATTAGTTTGCAGTCAGTCTTCAGTTTATGGCTAGATTGCATCATAGGAAATGATACAATATTCTCTTGTTGTCTCTGCAGCTCTATCTGTTCATCAGCTGGCAGCTCAGGGAGAAATGCTATATCTAGCCACACGCATAGAGCAAGGTGAGAATTTATTCTGGTAGTTTTTGGCAGCAATGACAATCTGCCAGGTTACAGTTCCTTTTACATAGATAATTTATGTTTGTTCTTCATTTCATAGATCCCTTTTCTCTTTTACTCATGAAAATGCCTCCCAGAGGATTTGGCTTAGCAGATCATAATGTCAACAAGCTTTATGGGCTTGTTGACATTATGTTTCAATACAACAGAAGCAAAAATGTAAACATAGCAGAAGCTTAATATACTTTGGTTTTTTTGTGTATCTGTTTGTTTTCTTAAATAGAAAGTGTCATCAATCATACTGATGAAGAAGGTTTTACTCCTTTGATGTGGGCAGCAGCTCATGGACAGATAGCAGTGGTAGAATTTTTACTGCAAAATGTAAGTGGAAACCTGGTTCACTTCATACATTTCTGGTAGTACAGTGTACAAATGCAGTGCTCATAATCCAGAACAATTACTGAAGATGTGTATTAGTCTTTGAAATATTGAAGCTTATATAAAACAGAGACAAAATAAGTGGGGCTTCCATGGCTTGGGACCATATTATGTGAAGGGCCTCTTTCTATGGGTTCCTGCCCAGGGTCTGGGATCATCATATGAGGCAAGCTTGACCCCTGAATGAATGGATTCAATTTATAGGAAAGGAGATTCTGGCAAAACCTTATGAGAAACATCTTGATAGTAGGAACTGTTGGCCAATGGAAGAGACTGCCTCAGAAGGTACTAGAGTCTCCTTTATAAAAAAATTTAAATTTAGGTTGAATGACCATCTCTCAACGATACTTTAGCTATGGTTTTCTGCATTGACAGGGAGTCGGATCAAGTGATCCTTGGGATCTGTGTGATTTTAATGTTTATATTGATATGTTTTTAATTCCATGTTTTAATGCTAAATGATGTCATGTTTAATTATTTAATTGATAATTGTATGTTATTATCGTTATGTTAGAATTCTGTATGTGAGGCATTAACTTTGCCATAATTATGTTGAAAACTGCTTTGAGTCCTCCGCTGCAGGGAGAAAACAGTGTGCAATAAATAAATAAATAATCTCTTTGAATTTTGTAAACCGATAGTTCTGTTGTCTGAAGTGGTTTATATCTCTAAACCATTGACAGTGTTTAGTTGAACTATTGTGTTTGATTAATACATCAACAGGTCATGTATCACCACTTTTTTCAACTAGGGTGCAGATCCACAGATTCTGGGGAAAGGGCGGGAGAGCGCATTATCATTGGCTTGTAGTAAAGGATACACAGATATTGTCAAGATGCTGCTCGACTGTGGAGTTGATGTAAATGAATATGATTGGGTAAGTCTATTGCTGAGATAGCTTTTGTCTTGGCTGCATCCCCTCATTACTGCCAGCTACACTAAATGAACTGTAAAAAGGGAAGTTAATGAGGCAAGCAAGAATGAAAATGCTACAAAAATGGTACAGGACTCCTGCACAACTTTCACATTTTGTACCAGGGGTAAAGGACAGGTATTGGCATGATTGTAAACAAAGAGGTGTGTTTAATCACACAATATGGCTAGATTGCATCAGAGTACAGGCGTACCAGAGAATGATTGAAGGAGAAATTAATAGAATGTTAAATTGTCAAATATTAATACCCAATAGAAATGTAATGAATTACATGTAAGGATACCAGGAGTGTACAATGTGCAAAAGGAAAACGTGGTTGACCAATTAATAGTGTGTGCGCAAATTATTTTAGTGCGGGGTTGGAAAAATAAAACCAAGTGGACTGACAAATTGGTATAATTATATAGCAAATATGTTAAATGTGGAAATAACAAATTGTAAATTGAACAATATAGACAAAATAGAAAATGTTATAATAATTATGAACATGTAGGATCAGTTAGGCATTATTTACAGAATGCATTAAGATGTGGAGAGGAAAAATTGAGTTTAAGACTGATATTTCAAATGTAATTTCTGTAGTTTATTGTATAAATTGTATGTCCAGGGGGGAGGGTGGTAAAAAAAATAAAATATAATATATTTAAAAGAAATGAAAAGGAAATTAATACCCATGTACATGCTATAGATTCAATTGCTCAATTCTCCCCCTAGACATAAATATCAAATTACAGAAGATACAATAACATTGTAATAACAGTTTGTGCATTGGACAACAAGTCTAGAGACCAGGGTTTGAATTCCCACTTGGTCATGGAAATCCACTGAGTAACAATGGGCAAGCCACTCTCTTGTATTCGAAGGAAGGCAAAGGGCAACCCCCCCCCCCCCCCCTTGAACAAATCTTGTCAAGAAAATCCTGTGATAGATTCACTTTAGGGTTGCCATAACACAGAAGCAACTTGAAAGTCACAGCAACAGTGAATAGATACCTATTTGGTTATTTTTGCATTTCTGAAGTAGAGGTGAACATGTTGTTGCAACCAGACTGGAAAAGAGAATTTAAGAAATATCTGACTTGGTAAAAGTCTTCATTCTTATGTAAAGAATTGGTGATTTAGTCAGCACCAGATTCTACCAATAAGCCCCATTTATATTCAGAGGTGATGTTAGAAAGGAGAAAAGAATCTAGACATATATTATAGGCCATTTAAACCATTCTGTCACATTCACATGTGACCAGAAATCAGAATGGAACTGTTTGAGGTAGATGTCATCCATACTGTATGTTGATGGTATGTGCATTGAAAGCTAATAGTGTGCATGGGGATCCCAGCATATTTTTGCTGTGCTAGCACATTTTACTGATTCCCACTAAGCAAATATTCCATGCTTTTATCAAGTTTCATACCAGAGAACCTACCTCTTGCGTCTTTTAATCTTTTCTCCATTTTTGTTGTCTTGTGCAAGATGAAACAGGAAGGAAGCCACTACCGCTTTCATGTTTCCCTAGCAAACAAGGTTTTTTGCTTTTTTTTGGTTAGGAGGGGAAGGCATTGGTGGTTGAAAAAAAAAAACACTTGCTTTTGCAAGAGAATATTGTTTCCTCTGAAGCTGAAACCACCAAAAAAAACAACTCTTTCATTTTCCTCCTCCATAACTCTCCTTAGAAGAAAAGAGGGATAGTTTCTTCCCTTATTGGGCTTTGGCAGACAAGAATACAGTATAGGTTTGCACTCTGTTCTGTAAACATCCCACTAGACTGATAGGATTAGTTATGACCACATACATGTTTTTGGTTGATAAACCAAGGTAAAACTTGACTACTCACCCACCCCAGTGTGCATACAGTACATCTAATAAACACTACACATTAATTCTGAGATTTTAAATTTTCTTGATTTTTTTTTTTTACAGAATGGTGGCACACCTTTGCTTTATGCAGTACATGGAAACCATGTGAAGTGTGTCAAAATACTTTTAGGTGAGTAGGTAATAGTAGTAATAACTAAAAAATGGAGAATCTTAATAAATCAATGTTTAAAATTCTGTATTATTTTAACTAGAACATGGTGCTGATCCAACCATAGAGACAGATTCTGGATATAATTCTATGGATCTGGCCGTAGCCCTTGGACATCGTAGTGGTGAGTATTTGGACATTTTAGAAGTTTTCAATTAATATATCTGTATGTCTGAGAGTCAGCATGGTGTAGTGGTTTAAGCATTTGACTAAGATGCCAAAGAAGGGCTTCATTCTCTATTCAGCCATAGAAATCTATTGAATGACCTCAGACAAATGGTATTTTCTTAAGACAAATGATACTCCAAGTTGAAAATGAATGAAGCAACACAAACAAATCAATAGTTGCTGTCTAATTTTTGTTCAGAATATGTATGAGAATGCCATAGGTTTTGACTGATCAGAAATACATCTGTTTAGATGCACGTTCTGCTGAAACTGGTATGAGTCAACAAGCTTTACTGTTGCTTTTAGACAGGCTTTCTTTGCCACCATTTACAGTAGTGAACTTAGAAAAGTGGTATGAATTGTTCCCTTAAAGGTTGTAGGAGGTACTCGATGTTTGGGTACCAAAAAATTCTAGATCTTCATCTTTATATTTTACCGAGCTCTGCTATAATCTAAAGATATCCTCCATTTTGGTTGTTCCTATATAGCCTTCAACAATACATTGTTCCTATATACATTACTAAAGCAAACTCACCATTTAAGAGCATGGAATAACCAGCCATTTAAACACTAATTGTGTTTTTTTTTCCCCCTTCATTTCAGTTCAACAGGTTATTGAATCACATTTATTAACACTACTTCAAAACATCAAAGAATAATGTCATACCTATTGGTTAAGGCTACATATATGAAGACCCGGAGATTTTGTTTTAGCACTTGTCAACATCATAAAGACTTTATTTTTCAATTTGTCCTTTAGTCATTGATGGATAGATTCTTACCAAAAGACTGCATACCATATTTATGAGTAATGTTGCAACTGAAGAAAATGCTGCCTTGAAGTGTGGTGGTTTCTTCATCTGCCACAATTCCTTAGGTTGGATGTCCTTGCATGGCAGGGGGTCGGAGTGGAAGGGCCTTGTGATCTCGCCCAATGTTCTGATTCAAAGTTGGCAACTTAAACTTGACATTTTTGCACTTTCTTATTGCACTCATAAGAGCAGTTAACAGTGCTGAAGCTGTGCTGTAGACTGTGGTCCACTTGTGGCTCAATGAAAGCATTTCCTCGACAGTTATCCAGCGTGACCAACTATCAAAAATGACTTGGTCAAGACTACTGAGTAAAAAACACCCACCTATTTGGCCAAGAAAAGTTTGAAATATCAAACACTTTACAGTCCATTAAGGTTGGGTTTAATCTGCCATTCAAATCCAGGGAGAGAGCGGATGGGCTCCCTCTGTCAGCTCCAGCTCCCCATATGGAGACATGAGAGAAGCCTCCCACAAGGATGGTAAAACATCAAAACATCTGGGCATCCCCTGAGCAATGTCCTTGCAGACAACTAATTCTCTCACACCAGAAGCAACTTGCAGTTTCTCCAGTCTTTCCTGACACGCAAAAAAATCTGCCACTGTTATGTTGGTAATATTTTAAGAGTGTTCCATTTCAAACATTTGACTGACATTATTAGTCATCTGTAAAGCCAGATCAACACTACTTGTAAAAAATGTCATATTCTACATAATTGTTCAAAAAGGAATGATGGAAGACTTCAGTATACAGAATACCATACTTCACTCCAACTAATGCATTGTGTACTTTTCTACATTTTTCTAGTAGGCTGTAAGTTAACCTTAAGAATTAAAAGCATACAAGCCAATGCTTGGACTACTGTATTTATTGAAATATATTGGGCTGGTGAGAGAAGGCCTCGTCATCTTATTTGTGCTTTAATACAAAAAATGTGTGTAAGACTGAAATAGCCAACCAGTTCTTAAGTAAATCAATCAATCCACAAACATTACTGGAGGTTAGAAGAGGGGAGAGATTTCTGCCCATTTCTTAGCGGTCGACTGCATTTCTTCATTGCATACAAATGGAACCAGCTGTACTCTGACCTCCTGGTGCTGATGGATATTAGGAATTGGTAGTTTTAAAAAGATTCCAGTGTCTCATTCTGCATTGGAGGCACAGCCTTAAAGTTACCAGATACACAGAAATTGATTGCCCTAACATCTAGTTTATTTGGATCTAGCAATCATTTTGTCATCGCCTTTCTTGTTTTCATTGCTTTTAATTTTTTCACAAGCATTTCTGGAAGTTTGAAATTCAAAGGCTTTGACAATATTAAGCAATATCTGCAGGGTCACAAGTTTCCCTGCCTTGGCTTCAATGAAATTAAGATATAAAGAATATGCTTGAATAAGACAATTTGAATGCAGTGTGGTCAGAAGTTAAAGTCTAACATTCTAACCGTGTTTACTTGGAAATAAAGTCATTTAAAACAAATACTGACTTTTGAGGACAACTATTTCTGAATCGTAAAACAGCAGTTTCTTGATTCTGAGATGGGAAGACTGATCTGCTTAATATTTATAACATTTAACGAATTACATAAAAATATTATTCAGTGAAAAACAAACACCTAAGGGAGGAGGTAAGCATGTTTATTGCAGGTTTAGAAGCATCTTTCCAGAATGTATTGTTCTAGTCACTGAAGGCTTTTCTCTATCCAGTTAACATGACCCATGGAAAAATGAATATGTGTACACCCGTTCTACAAACCTTACTTGCCAAAAATGATATTTAAGTTCTCCATAGCTTTTAAAGGTGAACATTCAAGTGTACCTCTCAATGAATTACATATCAGATGTACTATACACTAGGATATCTGAAATACAACAGATTCCCCCAACATGAAACACTGTGCTTTGATTTGGTAAACCTGACTTAAATTGAATTTACATTTTTTTTAATATGTAGAGATGTGATTTTCATGTATAGTGCAAATACAATGTTCTAATCATCTGCCGTTTTCAAATTGGTTTCAATTTGAAGGGAATACATTAGCAAGCACACACATTCGTGTTAATAACACATGTAATGTATGCTTGTAAATACTTTTTCTACTTTTACATTTGTAAACACTGGCAGACAAAATAGATTTATCAGACCTTGACCCCGTACAATTATACAGGCAGTCCCCGAGTTACAAACATCAAACTTACAAATGACTCATAGTTAAGAATGGGAGTGTGACAACAGGAAGTGAAATAAATCTACCCCTCGGAAGAGAAATTCACTCCTGAAAGAGTCACGAGGAAAATGTGTCTCCACTGAAGATTTATCACTAATTTTTTTTCCAAAATAAGCCAAATTTTTCAAAATCCAGTTATCACAGGAACAGAAGGGAAGATGAAATTTTCTGAATAGGGGCACAAACAGCAAAACTAAAACCAGAAGGGTGTTAACTCTTCCCTAGGCAACCCAAAGCATATATATATATTTGGAGGGAGTTACACATAAAAATGTATCTGTTCCAATTTACGTACAAATTCAGCTTAAGAACAAACCTACAGAATCTTTCTTGTTCATAACTTGGGGATGTCTGCATTTTAATTTTTCTTCTTAATGATCCTTTCCTGCTAAAGAAAGCTCTGTTGATGTCTTTCAACTGATGTTCTGTCTCAAGAGCAAATACAAAATTGAATCCAAAACAGATAGTTCATGTAATGGACTACAACTTGAAAATGAATATTGGCATATACATACTGCATATTCATGCATAGGTATTTTCTTGTGAATTTTGTTGGAGGCTCATGAATATATTTATATAAGGTAAGCGCTTGCACCTCTGCCATCTTCAATTAGTATTTTGTGACTGCTTTTGGTAAGGACAGATTACAGATGTTTAAAAGGGTACTCAAGGCTTCAAAACAGAATGATTATTCAGTAGGTGATTTTTCCACATATAAAATACTACTAGAATGTTTGCCTAAACATGTAGCCTTTATTAGCATTTTTGACTTAATACTTTTTCAATTTTGTGTTATTTCCAACCCAGCCGCAACTAAATGCTCCGTGCACTAGCAAGAAATGAGGAGAGCTGCAATTTGTAAGAGTTTCCAAATATTACAGATCTTTGATTTAAGATCAGTACAAAATGTTACAAATAAAAGTTACAATATAAAATAGCAGCTCTATATAATTTTCAAGTTTAACTTAAAGTGGCAGTTCAGTTTGCTTCATTCTTTGAAGCTTCATCAAAATTTTCCACAAGATCTGAAAAAAAAAGTTGGCAAAAATCAGGCGTTTAGAATGCTAATATCACTGCTATTGTCATGATAAAGTCAACAAGATTGGAATTTAATAAAATTCAACGGAGGACATCAACTTCTAGCCAGTTCAGCTATATAGATGTCTCCTTAAGTAACCATGAAATTCAGTAGCTGGGTAAAATAACATCTTAAAACAACAAACTTTGTTTAACCAAAACTTGTTCCATAGCCTTGACAAACCAGTGTCAAGTCACATACTCTCAGCTTTAGAAGAAAGCAAAAGCAACCTCCCTCTGAACAACCCTTCTCAAGATAACCCCGTGACAGGGTTACCTTGGGGTCATGATAAACTCAAAAAGCAAACCCATCCGCATATGATTATTTTGTCCACCAATCTGATTCTGAGGCAGCTCTGCATGCAGAGGCTCTGGAGAATCTCACAATCTTTAGTTGGGAAGATAATCCTTCACAGAATCTGGTTCAAAACCATTTTCAAAATCAAGGCCAGGACTTTAAATTGAGATCTGAAGACAGCAGGCCACTAATGCAATGTTACTATAGATGGTTAAAGTACTATTAGAATATCTGGAAACTGTGTTCTGCATTAGCTAAACTTCCAAAATGTCTTTCAAGAAGGCTGAACACTGTAGCAACCTCATCTGGAGGAAACTAAGAGTAATAAAAGAAACAACATTATATCTCTAAAAGGTTGCAATTCCTATATCAACCTAAGCGTCCACAATACTCTCCTAGCCATTCGCAGCACCCAAGTCTTTGCAAGAAAACTCCAATATGAAAGCTTGGTTTTTCTGAACAACTGTCTGAATGAATACTTCTTTCCAGCTGACCTCCCCCACCTTAACTTTCAGCTTTTCAACCTCATCCAGACCCTAAATGCTTCTGAACAGATACCTGTTCACATTACCTATGATGTAACAAGTACAGCAACATGAACTGTTCTTACCTGGAACTTCATCATCGTCTTCTTCTCCAGTAGCAAGTGGTGCTTTGCCATCAACAGCTATAATTAGAAATTTATAAAAACTGGATTATTTAATTTTTCCCAAGGAGAATCCATCTGAAGTTTCCTGGACTGAAAAGACATCCCCAATCTTGTAATAATACTGAAAAGTCTGAATCATGCAGCCTAATCTGTGCATCAGGTGCAAATGACAAGGCTGAAATTTATCACTGTGCATAAGGAGCTCCTCTGATGGAAATTCAAATCTCAACACATTTTTTTATACTGCATGAATCGACAGTAATGGAACTGTGCTTTAAAATAATGATGAATAAGCACCAAAGGTTGGACTTACGGTTGGATTCAAGATCCCATACAAGCATCCCACTAACCACCTCAACCCTATCTGGGGCACCCCCCGCCCCAAAAAATAAAACAGCATCTATCTAAGCCTATATTGATGCTACTGGTAATACTCCCTCATTTCCAAATATTGTCAGTGGAGACTTTAAGTCATGTATATTGTTCCTTCTACAGTGGTTTTTGTCATGCTTTTATCCACCCAATTCTACAAAGCATTCCTGAAAGAACTGATGAGTTGTAATACACTATTTGATGGCAGATCAGAATCAAATGGTAACAATTAAATTGGCCAGCTTTTGTGCCGCAGCACTTGCTTGTTGGCAAAAAATGACACCATAAATTTAGGGGAATTTTTTTCTGTATTTAATAATGTTTGCTTTTACATGCTTTTGTTTTTTTGTTATTGATATTGTTTGTTCGGTTTTACTTGTTTCTGTCCAACCAGTTAATTGTAATAAATTATTCAAATATTGTCCATATTTGTAACCCTGCAGAGCAGTGGTTCTCAACCTGTGGGTTCCCAGATGTTTTGGCCTTCAACTCCCAGAAATCCTAACAGCTGGTAAACTGGCTGGGATTTCTGGGAGTTGCAGGCCAAAACACCTGGGGACCACTACTGTAGAAGCTTTGCAACTTGATATCCTGCTCTAATTGTTTCCTATTTTAAACAGCAACAAACCAAAAGTGGCAAAATGGCCAGTAAGACAAATACCTGTTGACCATACTGGCCATTTCTTACTCAATTTTTTGAGGATTGGGCTTGACTCCCTTGGGAAGAATGCAAAAATAGTATGGGAGGGATCACATGTAGCCCACATTTTTAAAGGTGCAAAAATATTTGTTCTCAGTTACAATCATGCTTACGTTGTTTGGGTAGAGCTTCTGCTAGTCTTCTCAAGCTTGTCAGACTATCAGCACCAAGTTGGTTTAAGATGCTAGGAAGCATTTCAGTCAGTTGCTTTGTTTCAGCATGGCCTGTGATTGTGAAAGTATTAGCAGCTAGAGAAGCCTGGACCTTAGGGTTGTTGAAGTGGATGACAGTGCCTTGGGTGGTAAACATGTTTACCTGCAAAACAAGAAAGACAAGGCAGTCTGAATGATCAACCAATGGGCTGTAGTGAATTTGAATTTGACATTGCCACCAGCTCCTAAACTCAATTATTAAAATCAGCATTTTAAAAATTCAGGTAAGAATATAAGTGTTACCTCCTCAATGCCAGAGATATTATTTACTCCCAGCTTCTTTAAGGAAAACTGAAGTTTTTTGTCATCTGCTGTAGCTGTTCTGTGAACCACCTTCTTCTTTCTGCGGGCAGTACCCTAAGGATAAAGAGCACAATTTTCAAACTGCTGAAGTATACAGAACTTTTTATAAGCAAAAGCTCAGCAACAGCTCAACATCATTCACGCCCTGGGAGACACACCTTGCTACCTCATAAGAGTGGAGTTGAGGACAGACATCTAAGAAAAGCTTTTGTCTGCTTGCTTCCCCCAGAAGAACATAGAGAAGCTTTTAAACACTACAGGGGTTTTCCTTTCCTCCTCCCATCAATATGTGAGAAATGTCCAACAAAGATATTATCTAGGTAGATAATACCATCATGCAGGCTATATAAAGCAGTATGGTTTCTGAAGTTATCAGCAATCCCGACTTAATATTAAATGTCTGTATTTATGCAATTCTCACAAGAACTAAGTATTCAGTTTCACAGAGGACTGTATAAGTTTTTCAGGAATACATTCTGCACAGAGACGTCATTAAGCACTCCCACCGCCACACAGTCCAGATCTTTTGTTACAGATAAACTGTAGTGCACAATTACAAGAAATGGAGGACAAACCTTCCGCAGAAATTTGTTTAGTTAAAAAAAAAAAGAGGGTAGGATATTACAGAAATTGGATAGCAATAAAAGCTGTTCAAAACTGGAAAAAAAGTGCAATCTAGCTCTAGTCAAAGACAACCAATCTACTACATATAACAAAAAGGTATGAGGATTTGAACTTCTTTTGGAGGCCTTCAGGCTCAAGGAGTGACCAAAAGTAACTTTTTTCACTTCTGATTTTTAAAAAGGCTTTTTGATTATTATTTTTTCTAGGTTCTTGTGGGTTTTTTTCGGGCTATGGGGTCATGTTCTAGAGGCATTTCTCCTGACGTTTCATCTCAGAGAAGGAATGCAGCCCATGGACTGTGCTTGACCATCAGGTTCCATGTTATTGAAAATGCCTATTTGAATCCCTGGGAAAGGAATTTTTCCCAGAAGCCACTCCTCGCAGAACTAAGTAATGGTCTCTGCATATTTGATTATAATGTCAACACTGCTTACTGTGCAATAATTCTATTAGCTTTAGCTCTAGACTACACTAACCCACAATTAATAAAAGGGTCAGCTTCACCAAGGTTATTTCTACTACAAATTTGCCATGTTTTGTAATTAAGATGGATATTATAGTAATTATCTAAGTCCGATAAACGAAAGCACACAAATTCCATAGACAGTATTTTAAGACAGCAGTAATTACTTTAGTTCAAAAGCTGCCTCTATTTAAATTAAACCAGCATGATGAAACTTATTGTTTTGGGTTATAAAGCACTTCCTTATTATAGAACCTGAAAATCAACTGGCTCCACCTGGATTAGAGAGGTTTCTGATGAAATCTACATGCAAAGAAGGCTCCCAAACATGTTACAAACAAATAATGGTGACAGCACCATTCTTTAATCTCAACATTCTTCATTTCTGTCAATGAACAGAAAATTACATTGCAAACAAAGTGAGTCCCCACACTTTCTTCAAGAAAATATGGAAAATTGTTTCTCTCCTTCTCACATGTCTTTGTTTATTCTCACAATTACTCTATGAAGTTACTCAGACTAAAAAAATGAAGTTAGTCTAGTTAATTCCATGGCAGGGTTGAGATCTTGGGGACTTTTCACACCATACAATTATAGCACTATGATTCCTCTTTAATTGCCATGGCTGCATCCAATGGAATTTTGGTGCTTGCAGTTTAGGGAGCGGCATTGAGAATTCTCACCAAAAATGCAATCATATTACTGTAACTATTCAGTGTGAAAAGAGCCCGGGGGGGGGGGGGGGGGAAATGGGACAGATTTAAGTCTATCTTAAATCTACACTATCCACGAAATACAGTAGTTCACATACCTAATTTAACTTCATTCTCTCTTAAACGTTGTAATCACACATACATTTTAGAAGACAAATGAGAGTAGAGTCTAAGAGTGCAGCTGCACTGTAGAATCAATACAGTAACGCCACTTTAATTATCATGGTTGTATGCTATAAAATCATTGGAGCTGTAGTTTGATGAGGCACCAGTACTCTTTAACAGACAAGGCTAAAGACCTTGCTACAGCAACTTATATTCCATAACATTGAACCATGGCAGTTCAAGTCGTGTCAAACTGCAGTAATTCCATATAATAGATGCAACCTTAGACAATACCCTTGATATCTACAGAGGTATGGTTCCAAAATCTGTAGGTGCCCAAGTCCCATTAAATCCAATGGCATAATAAAATGGCAACCTTTAAATAAAATGACAAAATTTGCCTTTTGAATTTTTAAAAATATTTTCAATCTATAGGTGCAACATGTGCAGATACAGAAGGTTGACTGTGCCACATTTTCTCCCCACTCTCAGTAACTGAATCTTAAGTTTTTAGAGAGAGAAATTAAAATAATGTATGAACTACAAATGCTATGGGAGAGGGAAACAGGTTTCAATGAACTGATGCAGCAAGAATCAGTAAGCAGGTAAACAGGACAAAAAGGAAATAGGCAAATATAAATACAGGTGGATGCCATAAGGTATTTGATTATGTTAACAGTTTTTAAACGTTCTGATGGAATTTTAATTCATAAAACCATAGAGTTGGAGGAGACCTCATGGGTCATCCAGTCCAACCTCCCACCAAGAAGCAGGAAAATTGCATTCAAAGCACCTGACAGATGGCTATCCAGCCTCTGCTTAAAAACCTCCAAGGAGCCTCCACCACACTCTGGGGCAGAGAGTTCCACTGCTGAACAGCTTTCACAGTCAGGAAGTTCTTACTCATGTTCAGGTGTAATCTCCTTTCCTGTAGTATGAAGCCACTGTTCCACATCCTAGCCTCCAGACCAAGAGGAAAACAAGCTTGCTCCCACCTCCGTATGACTTCCCCTCACATATACATGGCCATCATTATGTCTCCTCTCAGCCTTCTCTTCTTCAGGCTACACATGCCCAGCTCTTTAAGCCACTCCTCATAGGACTTGTTCTCCAGGCTTGTTCTCATTTTAGTCACCCTCCTCTGGACACATTCCAGCTTCTCAACAGCTCCCTTCAATTGCAGTGCCCATAATTGGAGACAGTATTCCTGGTGTAATTGACTGGTTTATTTTAACATTTACGTAGATGTTGTGAAATGTATATTGCACTGTTTTTTAATGTTGTGGGTGCTTGCAGCCTCATGCTGTAATTTATCATTGTGCCTGAGGATTTCAATAACAAAAAATTATGTTAAAAATTGAACAAATAATTATTTTAATAGCCTGGATATTTTTCTTCAGTTCTCTCACTGATCCAACCCTACAACTGTAAGGTGAACAATTAGTTTTTTTCTAATTATTATTATTATTTATTAAACTTTATTTGTACCCCGCTAGCATCTCCCGAAGGACTCGATGCGGCTTACAAAGGCCAAGGCCTCAACACAACAACAGCAAACAATAACAATACAATACAAAGCAAAAATTAAAACATAAGCAATGACAAAAACATTACACTGTTACACATTAAAAACAGGGCCGGGCCAATGATGGGTACAGGTTAAAAAGTGCTGGGTGTGACGGTGGTATGTTGGAATTCTGGGCAAGTGCAATGTGCAGAGAGTCTTAACTCTAATAAAGTGCTTCTGGGACATAGTGCTGGAGGTTATCCTATTCTGGGAAGGCACATTGGAATAGCCAGGTCTTCAAGTTCTTCCTAAAGACTGCCAACGTGGGTTCTAGTCTAATGGGGAGGGTGTTCCAGAGTCGGGGGGGGGGGGGGGGGGGCAACCACAGAGAAGGCCCTAATGAATACCATTACAAGATTATGGGCACATAATAAACTAGTAGAGAAATAAAAGCAATATATAAATAAAGAGAATGATAATCTTGGCCCCTTCCATACAGCTGAATAAAATTCCACATTATCAACTTTGAACTGGAATATACACCAGTGTAGACTCTGAAAACCCAGTTCAATGCAAATATTGTGGGATTTTCTGCCATGATATTCTGGGTTGTGTGGCTGTGTGGAAGGGCCCGTCGAAAGAGGCCCAGCCTTACCTTGCCTCCAATGCGCACTTGTGCTTGCAGCTTGGCTAATTTCTCTTGATTCATGATAATTTCTTTCATCTGAGGAAAGACAGAAGAGAAATGGTTATTTAAATACCACAGAGGAAGGGGCCTTTTCCCCTGGGCCTGCGAGGCTATTAAATGAAAGGGCCCTCGATGCAGGAAAGTCAGTCAGAAAGGCAACAAGATGTCCCGAAGGAGAGAAAGCCCAAAGCCCTTGAGGCGCCAGCAAAAGGCAAGCGAGAGCAGCCGGAGAAGCGGCCCGTATCCCTGAGGCAAGCGTGGGGGCGCCCTCCTAACCCAGGCCGAGGCTTCTTCGGGACTCACAGGCCCGCGGCGGAGGAGGCGGCGTCTCACGGGAAAAAACAACCCCGCAACTGGCGACTCCTTCTCCCCCTTCTCCTAGTCTCCCGGAGCGGGAAGCCTCTTTGTACCTTCTCGGGAGGAAGCAGTCCAACCGGGTCAAGAAGAGGGAAGTCCGCCGAGGGAAGCGCAGAGCCTGGTGGGCGCACGCGGAAGGAGCCAAGATGGCGGCCGGAAAAGGGAAAAGGCAGGCAGCGGCAACGCGATGACGCAAGACGGCGTAGCCACTGCGCATGCGCTGTCCCTCTCTTGTGGAGGGTTTTGCAGCTGTTTCCCGACAGGTTGCTCTTGGTTTCGGGAAGTGGGCAGGTGTGGCCCGAGGTCTTCCGCTCGGTCCTAAAGAGATACGGATTCAGTTCATTGTTTTAAGTATGACCTTTTGCTCTTCCCCTGTATTTAAAGCGATTTATTTGTCGTGTCAGGACAACCAGTCAAATTATATTACATTTCTAACAGAACAAAGCAAACAAACAGAGAAAATACAAAATTTGTGAGTTTGGTAGTTGATTGAATGTCCTTTGACCAGTATCTGGCCACTTGGAATGCTTCTGGTGTTGCTGCAAGAAGGTCCTCCATTGTGCATGTAGCAGGGCTCAGGTTGCATTGCAGCAGGTGGACAGTGGTTTGCTCTTCTCCACACTCGCATGTCGAGGATTCCACTTTGTAGCCCCATTTCTGAAGGTTGGCTCTGCATCTCGTGGTCCCAGAGCGCAGTCTGTTCAGCGCCTTTCAAGTCGCCCAGTCCTCTGTGTGCCCAGGTGGGAGTCTCTCATTTGGTATCAGCCATTGGTTGAGGTTCTGGGTTTGAGCCTGCTACTTTTGGACTCTCGCTTGCTGAGGTGTTCCAGCAAGTGTCTCTGTAGATCTTAGAAAACTATTTCTAGATTCATTTCTATTTCATATGCAATTTATACACAGCCTGGAGGTTTTTATACACAATATAGTATACTCTCAGTTAACTGGAAACCTCAAGCAAACGGCAAAAAAACCATATATAATACTGTAGTATTATTATTATTATTATTATTATTTCGAACATTTTTACCCCCTTCTCAACCCCTAGGGGGACTCAGGGCAGCTTCCAATTGGCAATAATTCAATGCCGCATCAAAAAATACAAAATAGCAAATATAACAATTAAAAACATGAACATTACTAAATAAAGATTAGACAGTCTACTTACGATCCATTTAGCTATTGGCGGTCTGGTGGCTATTTATCTAGCCATAGACTAATGATTCCTCTGCTTAACCAAATCCACTTCCAAGCCATAGTTAAACATTATTAATTGTCCTTTAACCTAATTGCCCGAAGGCCTGGTCCCACAACCACGTTTTTACCTTGAGGAGGGATGACAACCTAATTTCCCCGGGAAGCGAATTCCACAGGCGGGGCCTACCACCGAGAAGGCCCTGACCCTCGTCCCCACCAAATGTGTTTGAGACAAAGGCGGGACGAAAGCAGGGCTTCCCCAGAAGATCTTAAACTCCAAGGTGGGATGTAGAAGGAGATACGTTCGGACAGGTACGCTGGACCTGTAAATCCCCTTTTACACTGCTATATAAAATCCAAATTATCTACTTTGAACTGGATTATATGGCAGTGTAGACTCAATCCAGTTTAAAGCAGATAATGTGGATTATTTGCTTTGATAATCTGGATTACATGGCGGTGTAGAAGGGACCAAAGATGTCTTTATAATGCAGTAAAGCTGTCACATTGATTTAAGTTTGTCTTTGTCTTCATTTGCTTTTAATTTCAATATCAATATAAAGTCAAAACAGAGTTTATGATATAGTATTAGTTTAGGCTTCTTCCTAATGGAAACTTTAAAGCAACCAAAAACTACTGTATATACTCGAGTATAAGCCTAGTTTTTCAGCCCTTTTTTAGGCTGAAAAGGTCCCCCTCTGCTTATACTCAAGTCAAGGTTATTTATTATTTTACTCTATTATTATTATTATTATTATTATTATTACATTTATTATTTTACTCTATTTGTTATTATTATTATTACATTTATCATTTTACTTCATTATTATTACAATTGTTACTTTATTGTTGTTATTTTCATTTATTATTTTACTCTATTTCACGGACCCTCATAAGTGTGTGTGTTTAACCTGTTGTGCTTTATATTTTACTATAAAAATCATTTTGGAGAAGTTTGCCACAGACCAAGTTTTGTGATGATCTTTTGCCCTCATCCCCTGACCCAGGAAGCTCATCCAGCTGTCTTCCTGGGCCTCATCTACATGAAAATGGATTCAATCATCCATCACTTTAGGGCCAGTTCATCTCTACTGATCCCATAGACCCCCAACTGGGCAGATGACAACAGTATCCATTTGCTGGCTCACCTGTCCTTTGTGCCAGTCACCTGGACATGATAATCCACGCATCACCCACCATGACAATCCAGTACACCAGGGGGGGTCATGCCCCGTTGTCACACAGTAACATTTGGGAGGGGGGAGTCCTTGACAACAGGAGAAGCTGGTATGTAAGCTTTAACTTTACTGTAATTGCCACCAATGAAATCTGGTTTAAGGTTGAATAGGGAGAAGCTATGGCCCTCCCTCTTCAAGGGGAGTGTAACCCCAACCTGCACAGACTGAATCCCTATATCTGCCTTTCAAGTAAACAGCAGTATGTCTGCCTTGTCTGAGTTACCTTGTGTTCACCTTCATCCAGTCCACTGCTTCTTAAACTCTTGGTCCTGAACCCAAATGGGGATCCCTTGGCTCATTGCTAGGATCCTAAAAAATTCAGCAACAGAAAACGTTTTTAAAACTGTTTAGAAGGATACCAAAGTCAATGGTATCAAAAAGATCCAGGAGTCCAGGGCACCTCAATTCAAGAAGGATATTGACAGGGTAGACAGTGTCCAGAGAATGGTTTTATTTATTTATCGAGTCATCAGCAACCAGGCAATTATATTACATTGATCATTTTGGTTACCATTCTCTTATATTATATCTCTTATAATGTAATATAAGAGAATGGTGACCAAAATGATCAAAGGCCTGAAAGCCAAGCCTCATGAGGAGCAGCTTAGGGAGATGGGTCTATTTAGTTAGAAGAGAAGACTGAAAGGAAACATGATTGTCATGTTTAAATATTTGAAAGGATGTCACATTGAGGATGGGTAAGCTTGTTTTCAGCTGCTCTAGTATGACACAGAGCAATGGCTTCAAATTGCAACAAAAAAGATTCCACCTAACATTAGGAATCACTTCCTGATTCAAAGAGCTGTTGGAGAGTGGAATATGCTGCTGCCTCAGAGCATGATGGAATCTAGTTCTCTAGAAGTTTTAAAGCAGAAACTGAGTGGCCATCTCTCAGGAGTGCTTTGATGTTGTGTTTCTGCATGGCAGGGGGTTGTATTGGATAGCCTTTGTGGTCTCTTCCGATTCTTATTATTCTGCCTCACAGAAATCCTCCATAGACACCCCTACGGCAGGCTTTCAAGGTGAAAAACAGGTGTGCTCAAATATACATAAGAGGCATTGTTTTCTCAACCTGGGGTCCCCAGATGTTTTGGCCTTCAACTCCCAGAAACCCTAATGGCTAGTAAACTGGCTGGGATTTCTGGGAGTTGTAGGCCAAAAACATCTTGAGAACCACTGGACAATATACATACAGTGAACAAATACCACTTCACATCTCAGTCATTAGGCAGCATGAATAACTGCTTTGGGTTCAAGCAGCAGATGGGTGGCTGGGTAGATGTAGTTGTGAAGCACCATCTTTTCCCTAGGCTTCCATTGGTTTAATTTAATACTTCATTTGTCCAAAGTGAATAGTAAGCCAAGGAGACAACTCTTTCCAAATAGTGGGGAATCATAGCACCCATCATCCAGGGGACCATGGGACTAGAGGAAATATAGGTTATAAAAGTAACATTTCCAACCTTTTTTTTCATTTGGAAAATGTTTTGACCATTGGGTTCAATTACAGTGGGCCTTCAGTAATTGCTAGAGTTTGGTTCCAGAATGCCATAAATATTGAAATAGATGGCTGCTTCACTATATACATCGCATAGTAAAATGATGTCCCTTATATAAAATTACAAATGCTGGAGAAAGACTTAGGATCTGTGAAATGGTCAGAGGCGCTAGTCAGGTATGCCTAGACACCAATGTAGTACTCATTATGTGGCAAAGTCAAGATTTTTGTTTTGGTATTTGGAAATACCTAATCAGAGTGTAAGTATACTGTTTTAATCTTTATTTATTAATGTTCATGTTAATTGTTATATTTGTTATTCTGTATTTTGTATTTTATGATGAGGCATTGAATTATTACCAATTGAAACTGTTGTCTAAAAAGGTAACTTCTCCAATATTTCAGTATTGCTTTCTTTCCTATTTCAGTCCTTTTCATCACTTCTGAGCAGTCCCCTTGGAGACAGGATTACAGGGGCTCAACATTAGTGGGCTTATGTAGGCCCTTTTACTAAACTTGCTGCCTATAATGGGGTTAGCCTGGGCATTGACCTCCAATACATTTTCTTCCTCAGTTTAACATGCAAAAAGAGAGCTTTGACAGAAGACTTTACAAGCCGACTTTTCTATCCAGAGTTGTACAAAATGAGAAGACTTGTCCATTGTGAGGAAATAGGAAGTGGCTCAGTGGGCACACTAAAGGAAGCGCTCATTCCCACTGAAGTCAAAGGCAAAACCTCCATTGTCTTTTCCTGCCCCAGGATTGTAGCCTTGATCCCACCTGGGGTGGGAAAAGGGTTTCTCCGTTTCAGAAATACTCTTTCCCACTGCTTAATCTTGTGTGCATTGTGACTTCTTTTGTGTTTAGTTCAATTTCCCCACACCAGTTGTATGGGAAATGTAACAAACTGTTGGAAATCCTTCCTCTGGAGGTTAGATAAGGTTGGAGCCCAGTGTGCCCTGCTTCAGTAAACTTAGGGAAATACTGGGTGAAATCCCAGGGTCTGAAATGCCCCAAGAGAATTCATGAGGCATGGATGTTACTTAAAGCTGAACTAGTTGCAAACTATTCCAGTCGGGAAGAAAAGTGGTGGGGGGGGGGGGTCCAAAGAAACTGGGGCAGATGTACAAAGAACTTTCAGATGTACAGAGATTTGAAAGAGACATCTCTGAGAAAGGGAAGACAGGGGAAAGTACAAAGAGGAATGCATGCGTTTTTGCATATATTCTTCTTTAGTAACCCACTAGCAGTCCCCTGCCATAGGTTGTGGTGGCCCAGTCTGGTGATCTGGAAAATAAAGTAATGAGAAAGTGTTGGTTTCTAATAAATGTTATTTATTTATGCTTGTGGGTAAACAGTACGTCTTGTTGTTTCTTTGTCAGTTTTGATGTAGAGATTGTCTGGTTTGCCTACTCTGGAACATGCAACATATAATTGTCCTTCTTTAGGGGTCCCTTTGAAATCTATGATACTATATCTGTCATATGCATGTGTGTGTGTGTATGTGAATCATATATATCTATTTGTATCTGTGGCTGGATGGCTCTTTATCTGGAGGTCTTTGATCTATTTTATTGCCTTGTGAAGGGAGTTGGACTGGATGGCCTTAAGGCAGCATTTCTCAAACCGAGGGTCGGGACCTTTGGGGGGGGTCATGTGGGGGTATCAGAGGACAGCCAAAGACCACCAGAAAACACAGTATTTTCTGTTGGTCATAGAGGTTCTGTATGGGAAGTCTGGCCCAATTGTATCATTGGTGGGGTTCAGAATGCTCTTTGATTGCGGGTGAAGTATAAATCTCAGCAACTACAACTCCCAAATGTCAAACTCTATTTCCCCCAAACCCCATCTGTGTTCATATTTGGGCATCTGGAGTATTTGTGCCAGGTTTGGTCCAGCTCCATCATTGTTTGAGTCCACAGTGCTCTCTGGATGTAGATGAACTACAACTCCCAAACTCAAGGTCAATGCCCAACAAACTATTCTAGTGTTTTCTGTGGGTCATGGGAGTCCTGTGTGCCAAGTTTGGTTCAATTCCATTGTTGGTGGAGTTCAGAATGCTCTTTGATTGTAGGTTAACTATAAAGCCCAGCAGCTACAACTCCCAAATGACAAAATCAATTTTTTTTTTAGTGATGGTCACTCCTTGGGTTAGTAGGTGTGTTGTGGCCAAATTTGGCAGCAATTTGTCCAGCGGATTTTGAATTATGATGTCAATCAAAATGAACACAGCATTTATATATATCTAGATTTAGAAGGTATGTAATAGCCGTGTATGGATTACAATATTTTCTCAGCTGTTTTTCCAGGTGTAAAAAAGGAATATCCTTCCTTGGCCAAAAGAACTGCAGGCAACAGCTGTTTATAACAAGTGCAACTTTGACTTATGGGTCCCATGAGTCCAGGTAGCATTCAAGATTAAGGGTGCATCTACACTGTCGAGTCAATGCAGGTTGACACCACTTTAAGTGCCACAGTTCAATGCTCTGGAATTCTGGGAGGTTTTGGCAGAGAAGGTTAAAGCACTGGTAAAACTACAGCTCCTACTATTCCATAGTATTGAACCATGACAATTAAAGTGGTGTCAAACTGCATTCATTCTACCGTGGGGTCCCCAAACTAAGGCCCAGGGGCTGGATACAGCCCTGCAAGGTCATTTATTCAGCCCTCTCTCAGGGTCAACCTAAGTCTGAAGCCACTTGAAAGCACACAACAACAACAACAACAACAACAATCCTATCTCATCAGCCAAAAGCAGGCCCACACTTCCCATTGAAGTACTAATAAGTTTATATTTTTAAAAATTGTTCTTCATTTTAATTATTGCATTGTTTTAAAGGGGTTTTTTTTTTGCACTACAAATCAGATATGTGCAGTGTGCATAGGAATTCATTCGGGTTTTTTTTTTTTCCAAATTATTATCTGGCTCTCCAGTTTGAAGGACTGTGACCTGGCCCTCTGTTTAAAAAGTTTGAGGACCCCTCTTCTACTGTGTAGATGCACCCGATGCAAGGTTGTGGGGTTCTTTTAGAAAACAATTCCTAATACAATGAAAAAAATATTAAAATAATAATATTTATTCTCGCATGAGAGATACATCTTGGAACACGAGTGCTCCCCAACATACTTCTGAAAGAGAATGAAAGTCTAAGGGTGCATCTATATCAAGTTTGGGCATGCTTGGGCCCTCCAGGTGTTTTGGACTTCAATTCCCACCATTCCTAATACCCTCAGGCATGGGCAAACCAGGCATAGGGCAAACTTGGGCCCTCCAGGTGTTTTGGACTTCAACTCCCACCATTCCCAATAGTCTCAAGCCCCTTCCTTTTCCCCCTCAGCCTGAGGCTGTTAGGAATGCTGGGAGTTGAAGTTCAAAACACCAGAAGGGGCCAAGTTTGCCTTTGTCTGATCTATACTGTTGAATGAATGCAGTTTGACATCCCATGGCTCAATCCTATGCGATAATGGGAGCTGGGGTTTGTGGAGGCATCTTTTGGCAAAGATGCAAAACTACAGATCCCATAATTCGATAGCATTGAGATTTGGCAGCAAAAGTGATGTCAATCAGGCATGAGTAAATTTTGGCCCTCCCCAGGTGTTTTGGACTTCAACTCCCACCATTCCTAACGGCCTACCGGCTGTTAGGAATGGTGGGAGTTAAAGTCCAAAACACCAGGAGGGCCGAAGTCTCCCATGCCAGGTGTAGAGGCACCCGGAAATGGAGCCAATAGATAACCACCTGGCTTTCCTCGAGAGGGCTGCACCGTCCTTCCACAAACAGGAATGACCAATCCTGGGAAGCGAAAGCCCTGCTCCTTGGGTTCCCGGCCACTAGATGGCGCGCTTCCTCTACACAGAACCTCCTCCCGGCCCAAAGCGCCCGGGGAGAAGAGAGAGGTTGCTCTATTTTGCAGGTAGATCTAAAGACCTTGTAAAACTACCACTCCCAAGATTCTATAGCAGTTAAAATGGTGACAAATCTGTATTCATTCTACAGTGTAGATGCACCAGTAGAGTCAGAGGCAGCTGGGGAATCCCCTGCCGATGAGGTGGCTATCAAAAAGGTCTGTGTCCCTTCGTATACATTCTGAAGTGCCTCCAGGCTTCCTTATATAAGGCAAAGGTTTTTTCCCCTGACATTAAGTCCAATCGTGTCCGACTCTGGGGGTTGGTGCTCATCTCCATTTCTGAGCCGAAGAGCCGGCGTTGTCCGTAGACACCTCCAAGGTCATGTGGCCGGCATGACTGCATGGAGCCATATATATGTATGTGTGTGTATAAAAAATATTTATAATATTATATTATTATTATATAATATAATATAATATTATAATGTAATGCAATATAATACTACTAATAATAATATGATATTATAATTATATATTTATATTACATGTAATATTACTAATAATATTACAATATAATTGTATAGTACAATATAATAATATTTAATCATTATATTGTACTATGCTAATAATATAATATATTGTGTGTATATATCTGGTAAGCCGCTCTGAGTCCCCTTCGGGGTGAGATGGGCGGCATATAAATGTCGTAAATAAATAAATAAATAAATAAAATATCTATTTAAATAAACAGATGTTTGCGTCCTCCCTTGTGTAAATAAAGTAATGTACGCCGCCGGTGGATGGATGGTGTATTTCCTCTTTTTTTTTCTCCCTGACCTCACTGCCCCCCCTTCCACCCACACAACCACATCGACTTTATTTATATATACACATGTGAAATTCTGGCTAAAGTCTCATGCGTCCAAGGAAGGGCACAAAAGTCGCTGCCATAATAAATCAGTCTTTTAAGAGGCTACTGAGCTCTTGTGTTTTGTTTTGTTTTTTTTTTCTTTTTCCTGCCACAATCTCCCTGGAGATATATTTCAATGTCTAAATAAAAAGAGCTGTAGGGAAAAGTGCCTTGTGACGTCTTTTGGGTGCATCTACATCTCAGAATTAATGCAGTTTGAAACCACCTTCACTCTCATGGACCAATGCTATGGGATCATGGACGTTGTAGTTTGGTGAGCCGCCATCCTCTTTCGCAGAAAAAAAAGGTAAAGGCCTTGTAAAACTATAACACCCATGACTCCATAGCATTGAGCCAACACTAGTCAAAATGCTGTCAGAATGTATTAAATCTGCAGTGTGGGTGTATCCTTTGAGACACTTTGTTTTCAGCGTGAGCTTTCATGAGTTCCAGGAGAAAGCCCATGCTGAAATAAATTGGTTATGCTCAGGAGTGCTCTAAGGCGCCTTTCCTTCTGGTACTGAAGCACAAATGCCTCATTCGCTGCTTCTACCGCCCCCAGCCCAAAATAGAGGCAATTTTCTGCTCAAATTGGGAACCCTTCCCATTACAAAAATATGGAGTTCTTTGAAAGAGGTGGAAACAGCACCAAAGATTTGCAACACTTCAAGATTTACCGTTCAAGCCTAATCTAGGGCTACTGAGAAGTAACAGGATGGCATGTTTATTTTGGCATAAGCCCCGAAGAAGGAGAGCTGGAGAAAGTTTATGCCATTGTATTTTCCCCAGTTTAAGACATGCCACAAGACTGTCTGGGTTGTTTTGTTGGAACACACTCACTAAGGGTGTTCCTCTGGAAATGCCGCCATTTAGTAAAAACGCCCATTGAGTTTAAGGATTAGTTGGAATTTTTATTTTTATATCAGCACGTTTAGAAAAACTAAAGGTTCCTCGAAGAATTTCAACCTAAATATATAGCGATTCTGAATATGCAAGGGCAAGTGAAAACAGGACCATCCAGAGCAAGGAAACATATATATCCGGAGGAGGAGGAGTTGTGTGTGTTTTTCCCTGCCTATCTATATCTATATCTAGACAGATATATTTAGATAGATAGATAGATAGATAGATAGATAGATAGATAGATAGATAGAACACCTCGTCGTCCTTAGGATATATATATATCTGTGCTCTGGATGGTCCTGCTTTCACTTGCCCTTGCATATTCAGAATTGCTATGTGTGTATATAATCCAGAACACTGTAATATATATGCTGCAATGTTATGGATTATAGATATTCCTCTGTGTATATGCACACACACATCCATACCCTTTTTATTATTGTTATATTATTATTGTTATTATTAGTAGTAGTAGTAGTAGTAAGAAAGTATATATTATATACACAGAAACAAAAAAAACCCACAAGCACACACACACACATGGTCCACACACATATATGATGTGTACACACATATATGATGTGTGTGTGTATACACTAGCCTTCCCCTGCCATGCGTTGCTGTGGCCCAGTCTGTGTATATGTGTTTTGTGTGTGTATGTATGTGTATGTGTGTATATATATGGTTTTGTGCATGCGGAGTTTTGGGAGTTTTTTGCTTTTAAAGTCTCTTCTGCTGTGTTTTCCAGTGTTTTTATGAGTGATGGTCACTCGTTGGCCTGATAGGTGTATTGTGTCCAAATTTGGTGTCAATTCGTCCAGTGGTTTGTGAGTTATGTTAATCCCACAAACGAGCATTACATTTTTATTTATATAGATATATATAATCCAGGACACTGTATATATATATATATATAGAGAGAGAGAGAGAGAGAGAGAGCGCAGTGTTTTGGATTATACACACACACACACGCATATATCCATACCCTTTTTATTACTGTTATATTATTATTATTATTATTATTATTATTATTAAGATATATATTATATACAGAGATAAACACTCGTAAGCACACACACACATATATGATGTTTATATATGATCCAGAAAACTGTAACATATATATTGCAGTGACATATATATCCATACCATTTTTATTATTGTATTATTATTATTATTATTATTATTATTATCATCATCAAGAAAGTGTAGATTACATACACAGAGACAAACACACATTTGTGATCCAGAACACTGCAATGTTCTGGATTTTGTATACATAGGTACATATACATACACACATCCTCTTCTTCCTCCTCCTCCTCCTCCTCCTCCTCCTCCTCCTCCTCTTCTTCTTCTTAGGAAATTGGTAAAGTGACCAATAAGAGGTCGATCAGTTCCTCCCCCTTTGGAATCATTCCAGTTCCTCTAAATTACTGCTGTGTGCTTTTTCTTTCATGGGAGAGAACCTTTTTGGATGAAAATATTTCAGATTAATTAATAAATCTTTTAATAAGGGAGGGCGAGAAGTATGAAATGAAATGAAATGAAATGAAACGAAATAGCCACCGTGGCGGAACTTTTGTGAGATCTGTTAATTCTCGTATTTTGGAAACCTGACCTAAAGGGCTAATTGGAGACCTGCTAAAATCATAAGGACTACCAATGCAGTCGTGGGCAGGTAGGCCTACTCAGGAACAAGGAGTATCGCCGTTCTGTGGGAATGACAGCCAGGGAAGTAGATACTGGAAAGGACTGCTCCACACCAACGCTTCCAAGTTCATTTGGAAGCTATTTCCACCAAAGTTAGGTCCATCTTACCGCTGAGTAGCCATGCAAAGGGTCAATGTTGTTGACACATTTATTGCTTGCAAGACAATTACGAAAATGATTTCAGATCACTGTCTTGGCAATTGCTCCCATACTTTTTCCGTGGGATATTGTTTTCCTAATAATACCTAAGACCAAACTTTTACATTTTATTTTAGAGATCCTTGGCTATCATACAATTAGCGATACAATTAGTTAAATGGCAATGGCTTCGATCATAGACGATTTCCTAAACATTTCCTCAAGTTTTGTTTATGGAACTGCCAGAAAATGTGGTTGAATGAAGGCTGTGCATAGACACAATGCTTTTGGGCAACAAAGGGTCAATCAAAGATCACTCCTATTCGGATTAGGACAATTGAAGTGAAGGGGATTTGTTAATAACATACCAATAAAATTAAATAAAACTCTCTGCTCTTTCCTAGGCAGGGCAAGCCCACAATGGGAATAAAACAATACATCCTTGTATATAATGCCCTGTTTATAATATGCTTCCTAATGTTATCTATTTAGCTGTAAAACTCTGTATCTTCCATTCTTTCTGTGGGATGCCCGAATAATTATAGTATAGTGGTATAGTACAATACAATAATATAGTACATATATAATGTATATTAATATATAATAATATTAATTATATATTATATATTATATCATATATAATACTAATATTGTGATATGCTAATAATATAATGTATTGTATACACATATAATATTTACAATAATATTATAATGTAATATAATAATAATAATAATAATACAATATAGTGGTTGTATATTATATATTGCATGTGATACTGCTGGTAATATTGCAGTGTGGTGTTGTGGTACAGTATAGTAATGTATAGTACTGGTGTTGTTCTGTGCTGGTAATATAGTGGCTTGTATATACATATAATATTGATGGTGATGTTATGGTGTCATACAGGACAGTACTAACAGTAGTGCAATATAATATATTATAATAGTATTGTGGTATGGTAGTGCTAATAATATAATATATTGTATATACAGATAATATTTACAATAATATTATAATGCAATACAACATAATACCACTACTAATACAATATAGTGGTTGTCTGTTATATATTGTATGTGATACTGCTGGTGATATTGCAGTGTGGTGTTGTGGTACAGTGTAGTAATGTATAGTACTGGTGTTGTGCTGGTAATGTAGTGTATTGTATATATACATATAATATTGATGGTGTTTTTATGAATGAATTGTTTATTGTACCAGCCATAACCATGACATGACATAATATACAACCTCTAAAAACACAATAAGCACTTTCCAATATAAACATTAAAACTTATTCCATATACTGGCTCCTTAAAATTATAGTAGCAGTGACATGAGAACAATCACAAATATCTGATTTGTATCATCCCAAACTATCTCCATTTCTAGCCTCTGCTGTGGACTTTACTAATTTAGCTTGGATTTTTTGGGCTGAGATGATGATTATGATGATGTTATGGAGTCGTACAGAACAGAACTAATAGTAGTGCAATATAATAATAACAATAATAATAATAAATGTGGTGTGGTAGTGCTGATGTCTTTAATGTAATTATTACTGATTATATATAATAATATATAATGATATACTGCTTTATTATTGTATATTCGTATATTTGAAGTTGTAATGTTTGTGATTGTGAGCTACTTTGAGTCTCCGTATGGAGAGATAAAGCGGGAAATAAATAAATTCATAAATAAATAACTATTTAATAATGATGATGATGATATTGCTAAAGTTAATCACTCTGATATGTTTGGGTTTGAGTTGTTGGCAAATCAGACAGATTATCCGAGAAGTTTGCTTAGGAACAAGAGCTGAAGAGCAGAGTTCTCATTCTATTTGGTCATAGAAACTGACCGAATGACCTTGGGAAGATCACACTCTCTCAGCCTCAGAGGAAGGATCCGAAAAAAACATACCACGAAAACCCGGGAAAGAGTGTTGCCTTAGGCCCACCCTGAGCTGGAAAGGGCATGAAGGCAAACAAGAAGTGTTCAAGTCCTATTATAGGAGTTGTCTCTCCTCTTATTTACTTTTTCTTCCAGCAAAGACCTTGGCAGTTAATAAACCCCATCGGATCCCTTTCAGGACACTTGTCTTTTCCAAAGAAGCGTACTGAGGCTGTGATTCTTTGCCTAAGAAAAGCCTATGGAAGTCACCAGCGATTTGAAAGCACATCCACAGAGACGTTCATCTCCCCTGTCCTGGGAATAAACCTCTGAATTGGATTGCACTATTAAAATCTGAGGATTCCTCTCATGCGGAGTGGGGGGCTCAAAGGTTAATTAACAAGAATTTCCAAGCGCATTCACCCCAAATATCTGTAATCGTTTCATCTTTCAACAGGCTTGTAATTATCATCACCCTCCTTTTCATCCTTCCTTCTCCTCCTCCTCCTCCTCTTCATCTACTATCATCCTCATCCCCATCTCCCCCTAACTCCAAGGCTATGTTATAATAGCTATGTAATTATTATTATTATTATTGATAGTAATTAAATTATTATTATTGTTTTTATTGATGATGATGATATCGAATAATGATACAAATATGCAGCCTAACCTATCTTGGTTTTTAGGCCTGTTCCTAGGATTATTTGGGGCCCTGATTCAGGAAATGGTGCTGGATAGACCTCATAGGCTCTAGAACAGGGGTCCTCTAACTTTTAAAACAGGGTCACAGTCCCTCAAACTGTTAGAGGGCCGAATTATAATTTGAAAAAAAACATGAATGAATTCCTATGCACATTGCACATATCTTATTTGTAGTGCAAAAAATACTTAAAAATAATACAATAATTAAAATGAAGAACAATTTCAACAAATATAAAATTATTAGTATTTCAATGGGAAGTATCTCTTTTGGCTGATGAGATAGGATTGTTGATGTTGTTGTTGTGTGCTTTCAAGTAGTTTCAGACTTAGGCTGACCCTGAGCGAGGGAGGGCCGGGTAAATGACCTTGGAGGGCCACATCTGGCCCCCCGGGCCATAGTTTGAAGACCCCTGCTCTAGAACAAGCATGAGCAAACTTGGGCCCTTCAGGTGCTTTGGACTTCCACAATTCCTAACAGCCTCAGGCCCCTTCCTTTTCCCTTTCAGCCGCTTAAGGGAAAGGGAAGGAAAGGGAAGGAAAGGGAAAAGGGAGGGGCCTGAGGCTGTTAGGAATTGTGGGAGTAGAAGTCCAAAACATCTGAAGGGCCCAAGTTTGCCCATGCCTGCTCTAGAGTCATAAATAGAGCAGCTATTATCATTGTTTTCTATAGGCAAGATGAAGTGGTATAGGGCATCTTTAAGTTCTTATTATTACTTTGTTATTAAGTTTAGAGTTAGGTTTGTTAGAAATAGCAACCTGTAAGTGTGTATAATTGTTAACCCATACTGTATTTACATTTTGATTTGTCAGTTTGACTGTTTAGTGTGGGAGGGGCTTCAGACACAGTACTCCATTTTATATTTAGTGTGTTTTTAGACCTCAATGGAGGTGGATTGTATGTCTGTTTTCAGACTTCAGTGAGTAGAGTTAGACAGTTTGGACTGTATCTATTTGTTTAAAGACATTGGACTAATATGCTGACTATATACAAAAAGTTTGTCAGTAAACAAGATATGTTATTTTCCAAAGTAGTATAAACAGAGTGCATATTTTAACTAAAAGGTTTCAAGTGCATATGTTTTTGGGCAACTGCAACTTCAAAGAAACAACCATCCTCTGCTAATCAAATATATTTCTGTAGTGGCATGTCTTTATCCTTGGCAGTTTAAAAGCATGGTTCTTTAGCTTATCAGCAGAATTACCTGTGTGCCATTGCATGGATGTTTATGAATATCACTTGTTCAAAGAGTTGACTTCTAACAAGGTCATACTTTTCTTGACTAGTGGTTTTCAAAAGGTGGTCTCCACATGTTCATGGAGATTCACATTTGCCAAACCTATGTGACATAATTTTTACCTTTTCAATAAGGTTATGGTGCAGTTATTTCCTATAGGTTATTGAATTTCCAATAAGGTTGCTTTTATATTGTTCAGTATGGTTTGTCCTGATGTTATTTGTTTGAATATTTTCCCCTTTTTGATATTGAATGTTTGCCACACATGTTGGAAACCATCCTGAGTCCCTTTGGGGAGATAGGACAGCCTAATAATAAAGTTGTTGTTGTTGTTGTTGTTGTTGTTGTTGTTGTTGTTGTTGTTATGTGTTGTGTATCTCAAAAACTACAGCTGATGAGGGTAACTGGTGCCATTTTTTGAATCAGCAGGTGAAATATGCCAGGAACAGGACTAACTGTTGGCAGTGGAAGCATGCTGGGCCCATAACCCTTTGTTGGGGAATCTGAAGTGTTGGGCTCAAAAATAACCCTCAGTTGAGGGTGATTCCACCATAAATATAGCAGAAGTAAGCTTCATAACCAGCAAAAACTTACATGTGATGAGCTGGGATAAGCTTCTATTCCTTAGGATTGTACAGGATTGCAGAGTCAGAACTATAGGTTGAAAAGTGGAGAAGAACTGTGGCAAGGAGGAAGAGTAAAGACAAAGCCCTTTTGAGAAACATGCATAGGAAGTCGGGGAGGGTGGAATCCCTCAGGGATGGAGCCCAACACTAATATTTGAAGCACCACATTTTGTGTTGGTCGGCATTATTATTATTACTACTAGTAGTAGTAGTAGTAGTAGTATCGCTAATTGTATTGTTGTTATAGTTATAACAGTGTAGCCTTGAGGTTAGGAGATGAAGATCTCCCTCCCTTTGTGCCTGACCTCTGTGCAGTGAAAATATAGACATATTTGTGGCCTGTCGATTGGGCAGAACTCCCCAAAGCACTCCCTGGGCTCTTCCTTCCCACTAAGGACCGAACTCAGAAGTTCCTGCTTGCAGGAGAATGTCCTAAGAAGTCGCCTCTGGCGATAGACACAGACAGACGCGAGCACGCACACACACAATAAGATCCCTTCGAGGGGAGAGACTGAGAACTTGTCCATTTGTTGTGTTCCTGCACTGAGGTCTTGCCCAAATGTTATTCATCCACATTTTGGGCAAATGTTATTTCTCAGGCGAGTCCTTCCTTCTCCACCACCCTCCACTGAAATCATAGAGACTCTCTTCCCTCCCAACCCACAAACTCGGTCCTGAAAATTCAGGCATTGTCAGAGTTTGCTCAAGTTGTCAAGTTTCCTTCTATTTCACGTCACACTCTCCAATAGCTTTTGATCCCGACTTTCCTTCCTAAGGAATGGAGGGGGGGGGGGTGAAGCGTGGACAAGAATGTTGTTTGGACGGAGTGTGTGTTCGCGTGGCAGGAACTCGCGTGAGCGAGGGTAAGGACACGGGAGACCCCTCCAGCCCTCCCCTGCCTCGCTTTCTGACCCCTGCTTTGTTCCGAGAAATATTCCAAGGGAGACAAGACATGGGCGCTTCCACCCAGGGAAATCGCAGAGGCTTGGGAAGAGAAAAGGATGGTGACACTGCACTGCGCCCCGCGCGTGTTTTCCCCCCAGGACCTAGCTCACCTTTCCTAACCCTCGCCCACGCGAGTCCTTGCCACGCGAGCACACACTCCGTCCAAACAACATCCTCCAAGGCAGGGAAGAAGGGGGAGAGGCTGGAGGAGGGATGGGAAGGTGCAATGGTGGAGGTATAAGGGGCCGTAGGCACTCTCACGTGTGCGTGAGAGAGGAGAAAGTGGACTGATTCTCCCGCTCGACAGCCTAACCCCCACCCCTCCTAGCTCCACAATGGGGCCATTCAAGGGATCAGGATTGTGGATATATGGAGAAGGGGGTGTTTACATATTTAGTCTTTTTCTCTGTCTTGTGCAGACATGGGCAAACTTGGACCCTCCGGGTGTTTTGGACTCCAACTCCCACCATCCCTAACGGCCTCAGGCCCGTTCCTTTTCCCCCTCAGCCCCTCTGAAAGTTGCAGTTGGCAGCCTTAATTAGCATTTAATGGCCTTGCAGTTTCAAAGTCTGGGGAAAACCTTTGTTGGGGTTTTTTAGCTGGCCTTAATTGATTCTTGTCTGGAATTCCCCTGTTGTTTGAGTGTTGCTCTTTATTTACCATCCTGATTTTAGAGATTTTAAATATTGGTAGCCAGTTTTTGTTAATTTTCATGGTTTCCTTCATGATTTTGAAATCGTCCACATGCTTGTGGATTTCAATGGCTTCTCTGTGTAGCCTGACATGATAGTTGTTGAGTCAAAAAACTCTAAAATCGGGACAGTAAATGAAGAGCAATACTTGAAAAGCAGGGGAGAATCAATCAGGGCCAGCTAACACCTCCCAACTGAGGTCTGTAGGAAATAATAAAGCATTTGTGGCGAGATGCAAAAATTAAAAATTCAAGCAATACTATTCGAATTACATTCAAATTCCACCATCTCTCCCCTCAAAATCCCACCCACATCCCCCCCCCCCCCCCAGCAGTGTGTCCGTCATTCTTTCGCAAATCCCTGATGGCAAAGACTTGTCTTTGGGAAAGAGGGAATTGGTCTTCCCCAGCACGCATCATATTGGTCATAGACTGGAGGAGCCACGCGGGGGATCTTGTTATGATTTCTCCCGGAAGGGTCTGCTTGCGTGTGTCTCCCGTGTCCTCCCACCCAGCCAGCCATCCAGCCATCCACCCCCTTCGCCCTGCTGTGGCCTGTGACGCGGAGAGCCACGTGACGCCCCTCTGCCCTCCGCCGGCGAGGGCGAAGAGAAGAGAGGAGGAAAGGCCGCCCCCTCTCAGACCCCGCGCCCAAGGCTCGCCTGCCCTAAACGCCGCCGCCGCCTCTGCCGCTCCTCTTCGCGGCTCACCCCGCCCCCTCCTGTCTCTCCCGGCCAAGGCGGAGCCCCTCTCTCCCTCCCTTTCGCCCTCTCCCCCCAGCCCCCAAACCGTCCCCACCCCCCTCCTGGGTCTCATTCATGTCTGAAGGCAGCGGCGCAAAGCACGCAACTTGCCCCGGCGCGCCTCCCGAGGAGGAGGAGGAGAAAAAAAGGAGGAGGAAGAGGAGAAGGAAGAAGAAGGAACCGGTGGAGGGAAGGAGGAACCGGGCAGAGGCGGAGAAGGAGGTGAGGTGAGGAAGGAAGAGTAGGGAAAAGGGGAGGAAGAGAAGGAAGAGGCGAAGAAGAGGAAAAAGGAGGAGTGAGGGAGGAGGTGAAGAAGGAGGAGGAGGAGGAGGAAGAGGAGGAGGAGAAGAAAAAGGAGGAAGAGGAGGAGGAGGAGAAGAAAGCTGAGGAAGAGGAGGAGGAGAAGAAAAAGGAGGAGGTGAAGAAGAAAAAGGAGGAGGAAGAGAAGGAGAAGAAAAAAGGAGGAGGAGGAAGAGGAGGAGAAGCAAAAAGGAGGAAGAGGAGGAAGAAGAGGAGGAGGAGAAAAAGGAGGAGGTGGTAAAGGCGGAGGAGGAGGAGGAGAGAAAGAAGGAGTACGTCCCTTCCTTTTAACACCAGAAGCCCCCTCCTGCCAGACCCCTCTTGCCCTCCCTTTCCTCCTCCTCTTCCTCCTCTTTCTCTTCCTCCTCCTCCTCCTCTTTTGCTTATGCCCGGCTGCGCCCAGCGATGACCCTGAGCTCGGAGATGTCCGATGCCGCCTCGGTTCTGGCCGAAGAGACGGACATCGACGTGGTCGGAGAAGGAGACGAGGACGAGGAGGACGAAGAAGACGAGGACGAGGAAGAAGAGGCGGACGGCGAGCCTCTCCCCCGGCGGCCTTACGAGGAGGAAGAGGAAGAAGAGGAGGAGGAGGAAGGCTGCGAGGAGGAGCTGTGCCTGGCCCGGGCGCGGACAACCGGGGGCTCCTCTTCCTCCTCCTCGCCTTCCTCCTCCTCTTCCTCGGCGTCTCCGCAGCAGGGCTCCCTGCGCTGCTCGTCCTCGGGCGTCGTCGCGGGGCCGGGCTCGTGCTCCCCTCCCGGGCCGGGCTCTGCTCCGGCGGGGAAGCACAGCCTGGTGAAGCCCCCTTACTCCTACATCGCGCTGATCACCATGGCCATCCTGCAGAGCGCCAAGAAGCGCCTGACGCTGAGCGAGATCTGCGAGTTCATCAGCGGGCGCTTCCCTTACTACCGGGAGAAGTTCCCGGCCTGGCAGAACTCCATCCGGCACAACCTCTCGCTCAACGACTGCTTCGTCAAGATCCCCCGCGAGCCGGGCAACCCGGGCAAGGGAAACTACTGGACGCTGGACCCGGAGTCGGCAGACATGTTCGACAACGGCTCCTTCCTCCGGCGCAGGAAGCGCTTCAAGAGGCAGCAGCAGCAGCAGCAGCAAGGGGTGCCCTCCGTGGGGCCCGCGGGGCCCGAGCTCCTCCTCCTCCGCGGGATGGAGCCCGCCGCTTTCCTCCAACACCAGCCGCCCCCTCCGCCTCCCCCTCCGCCACCCCCCTTCGCCTACGGGCCCTACAGCTGCGGGTACGGCCTCCAGCTCCAGCCCTACGCCCCGCACTCGGCCCTCTTCGCCTTCCAGGCCCCGGCAGCAAGGCGGCAGAACCACCACCACCATCAGCAGCAGCAACAGCAGCAACAACAACAGCCCCCTCCTCCGCCTCCGCTGCTCCCGGCCCCGGAGCTGCCCTCCAGGACGAGCCCGGCCTTCGCCTTCCCGGCCCAGCTCAGCCCGGCCTCCCTGCAGGCCGCCGCCAAAGCCGTGCCCAGGTCGCCCTTCTCCATCGAGAGCCTCATCGGGGGAGGACTCAGCCCCGCGGCGCCGGCGGGGGAGGGGGGCGCCCCGCAATCCTCCCTGGCGCGTCCCTTGGCACCCCCGGCCCTCGCTTCCTTGGGGAGCCTCCACCAAGGGGCCGCCTTAGCCAGCGCCCAGGACTTCGCCGCCAGGATTCCCAACTGCTAGAACTCCTCCTGGGCCCTCTCTCTCGCTCGGAGCTCTCCCTGCAGTTAGCCAAACCCTTTGGCTTTGACTAGACGCCGAAATATGTGCCGGTTTGGTTGGTACCTCTGTTTATGCAAAGCCATTTCTTACACAGGACAGAGAAGGGTTCCTCCATTCCTTCCCTAGGTGCCCTCTGCCAAGAGATGGCCCTGTGGCTTTGGGTGGCACCAGAAGAGACTTTGACTAGACGCCGAAATATGTGCCGGTTTGATTGGCACCTCTGTTTATGCAAAGCCATTTCTTACACAGGACAGAGAAGGGTTCCTCCATTCCTTCCCTAGGTGCCCTCTGCCAAGAGATGGCCCTGTGGCTTTGGGTGGCATCAGAAGAGACTTTGACTAGACGCCGAAATATGTGCCGGTTTGATTGGCACCTCTGTTTATGCAAAGCCATTTCTAACACAGGACAGAGAAGGGTTCCTCCATCCCTTCCCTAGGCACCCTCTGCCAAGAGATGGCCAAGGTTGGCACCGCAAGAGAATTTGACTAGACGCCTCAATGTTTGGTACCTCTGTTTATGCAAAGCCATTTCAACCACAGAGGGACGAAGGGCAGAGAAGGGTCCTTCCACCCCTTCCCTGGGGACCCTCCCCTCCGCCAAGGGATGGCCCTGAACAGTGTCGAAAACTTCGCCGAGAGAATTTCCCATTGCCAAACTGTCCGGACTCCAAGGTAGGGTTGGTCTCTCTCTCTGTGTGTTTGATATTCTGATCTCGTCCAGCAGTTAACCATCTACTTGGGTTTTGGATGGAAGGAGAGATGGAATGAGAGGAGAGACTTTGACTAGACGCCTCAGTGTGTGCTTTCTCCAGGCTCCCCAGCCTTCGATCCCTCTATTTATGCAAAGCCAAGAAGGAGTTCTTCCTTCCTTCCTTGAAGGACAGCAGAGAAGTGGCCCTTCATTCCTTCCTCAACAAAAGACAAACATGGTCCTTCTTTTGGTCCCCAACACTTTCCTCATCAAGAGACAACATGGAACACTTGCCCACGAGGATTTCCAGTTGTTCAACCTGTGTCCGGCCCTCCAGGTAGGATTGGTCTCTCTGTTTTGCTTTCTCTCTGAGAGTTTCCCTCGGGTGGAACGAGCAGAGACTTGGACTAGGAGCCTGCATTCGTCCCGGTTTCAGTAGCTGTGTTTACATGAAACCATTTGTAACATCAAGAGAGACGAAGGCAGAGGAGTGGCCCTTCCTCCATTCCTTCCCAGAAAAAAGCAAAGAGACACCGCCTGTTTTGATTGTTTTTATATTTTTGGACCCCTCTCCTCCCCATTTTGTTCCCATTGCAAAGATCCCAGGGATTAAAATAACTGCAAACTGTAGCAAAAGATATAGACAAACAGTGACACCATGGGAAGGGGAGGAAATAGGAAAAGAAGACCTCGAGAGAGAGGAAGAAGAGGCCTTCTCGCTTGACTTCCATGCTTTTGTATTAACAATGTTTACACAGAAGAAAACCGAGATTATCAATTCTTATTTTAACCTGTGTTTTTTTGTATCATAATAGGTTTATGGAATCCCTCCCTTTCTTTTATTATTTTGTACACCTAATTCTTTACGAGGAATATTGTTTATGATGATCTGCAAGTATTATTGTTCCATTCTAATTGTAATTATAATAACAATACCCGACTTTTTTTTACACGTTTTCCAAAATAAAAGCAATTAATTTCCAACAAAAATAAACGCCATTCCTGGTTGAAGGCCTTCGGATCGTTAGTGTTTTCCACTACTACCGAGCTTTTAATACATGCCTTATTGATCTTATTCTGTTCTGCGGGTTAGCTTTGATACCGAGGGGGAGGAATATTATGATGGAGAAGATACAGGAAAGGGCTTTCCTGGCCAAATAAAAAGATTGTGAAATATATATATATATAGGCAGTGTCCCCTGGGCAACGTCCTTGAAGACGGCCAATTCTCTCACACCCTTGCGATTTCTCAAGTCGCTCCTGACACACACACATACACACACACACATATATATGTATATATACATATATACACACACATACATACATCCGTGTCAGGAGCGACTTGAGAAACTGCAAGGGTGTGAGAGAACTGGCCGTCTTCAAGGACGTTGCCCAGGGGGAGATAGATAGATAGATAGATAGATATAGCATATAATTTAACAATCGTTTTATTTGACCAGGAAAGCCCTTTCCTGTAGCTTCTTGAGACTTGAGAAACTGCAAGTTGCTTCTGGTATGAGAGGATTGGCCGTCTTCAAGGACGTTGCCCAGGGGACCCTGCCTTTGACTCTGTTGTCCCCATAGCATTTGGTGGGACTGACATCCTAAATATGAAAGCTTAGTTGGGATAAAAGCCTCGCTCCTTTGACTCCCCTGAACTTCTGTAAGTAGAGAGAATCACTGTCATCTTTAAAGTAGTGTACTTCTGACTGAAGGAATCAACAGGGTCCGTTCTCCAGTTAAATGGGATCGGCTTACTTTCTGGACGGTATTTAAGCTTCCCTCTCACATTAGGCGAATTGTTATATAGCAGATGGTGAAAATCTTATTTTTTTTCCTCTAAGTCCAGGTGACTAAACAAAAAAAAAATCAAACGAGAGTCACCAAAGAAAAGAAGACTAACTCTTCTAAGGAGACATTTCAGACTCCGGTTATGAATGCAACATTTTGTATTTGAATGAAATAAATGTACATTATTTTAACAGTTTTAAAGCGTTGTCTGTGGGTCTGCAGCATGGGACCTTTGTGGTTCTGGGGAGCAATGTTGTGTTTACCTTAAACCGACATATAGCAAGTTATTGTCTGGGTTCAGAATATTTACCCCTAGAAACTGAGAAATAATTTGTACTTCTCTATAATATCTCTATAATATAAAGTATTATGTTTAAAAGTATTATGTTTAAAAGGGAACATTAGGTATCAGTTAAATGAACAGATACCAATGCTTTCTATTTTGCTTTCAAATGTGTTCTATGCTTTCTATTTTGCTTTCCAATATATGAAGGGTTGGGAAACAGATTTGAGATTGTATTGTATAAAAATAGCCATCAATCTGGATAAAATCACCAGATTTAATCAGTATTAAGGTCTAATGTATTGTCGAAAGCTTCCACGGCTGGAATCACTGGGTTGTAGGTTTTTCGGGTTATATGGCCCTGTTCTAGAAGCATTCTCTCCTGACGTTTCGCCTGCATCTATGGCAGGCACCCTCAGAGGTTGCCTGCCTCACAACCTCTGAGAATGCCTCCCATAGATGCAGGCGAAACTTCAGGAGAGAATGCTTCTAGAACATGGCCATATAGCCCGAAAAACCTACAACAATCCAGATTTGAGATTGCGTTGTCGAAGGCTTTCATTGTCGAAATCCCTGTGTTGCTGTGAGTTTTCCGGGCTGTATAGCCATCTTCCAGAATCAATCTCTCCTGAACGTCAGGAGAGAATGCTTCTGCAACATAGCCATACAGTCCGGAAAACTCACAGCAACTCAGGCTTCAGATTATTCATCATTTTTGAAACTGGAAAGCATTTCAAAATGTCTAAATGTATTGATCAAAACTAGAGTTGGTGCCACCTAGGCCAGCATCAGGCCTTCCCATTTTGAAATCCCAGTTCAAATAATAAGATTTTTTTTTCTCCTAATGAATGTTTTTAGGAGAAATCTGGAGAAGACTGTTTTATTGATTGAGGTCGGGTGAGATTTTGTTTAGCTTTATAAATATTTAACTTTTCCTTCTTATGAATCTGCAAAACAGGGATTGGGGGCCTTTCCACACAGCCCTATACCCCAACATATCAAGGCAGAAAATCCCACAATATCTGCTTTGGACTGGGTTATCTGAGTCCACACTCAGATAACGTGGGATTTCCTGCCTTGATATTCTGGGATATAGGGCAGTGTGGAAGGTCCTGAGGATTCTAGGAAATTCTAATGCCTTAGGGATCGTGGAATAAATAAATGGGGAGACCTAGATTTTCCAGAGGCTTGAACGAAAAGGAGAACCAAGTTCCAACCACATTCCTTTGTCAAAAGTTTGGCTAAAGTAGGAGACATGATTATTATATGCCTGATGTTCATCATATTCAGACTCTTTTCAAAGGCAGGAATGGATGCTCTGAGTTGTGTTATCTTCAACTGCTGTTGTTTATCGTCACCCCAGAGAAATGCAAAACAACATGTCAATCCCTCTCAAGAGGAAAGTTGCAAGAGTTCTTTAGAGACCCAACAGTAAAACACATGAGATGGTATATTGATGGGTTGCTGTGAGTTTTCAAGGCCGTATGGCCACGTTCCAGCAGCATTCTCTCCTGATGTTTCGCCCACATCTACGACAGGCATCCTCAGAAGTTGGGAGATCTGTAATATTATATATTATATTAATATTTATCATATTCAGGCCTTATTGTAAGTAGGAATGAATGGTAGGAATGTTTTCTTCAGCGGTTGTGGTTTATTGACACTCCAGAGAAATGCAACAGTATTTCCTTTAAAGAAGGAAGTGTATTGTCGAAAGCTTTCTTGACCGGTAACACTGGGTTGTTGTAGTTTTTCGGGATGTATGGCAATGTTCTAGAAGCATTCTCTCCTAACGTTTCGCCTGCATCTGTCGCAAGCATCCCTGAGGATGCTTGCGACAGATGCAGGCGAAACGTCAGGAGAGAATGCTTCTAGAACATGGCCATACAGACCGAAAAACTAACCCAATAGTTTTTTTTTTCCCAGTCCGTTCAGCCATGTTTTAAAGCAGGAATAGATGGTAGGAGTTATGTTTTCTTCAACCTCAGAGAAATGCAACTGTGTATTTGGCAAAAGGAGGAAATCGCAAGAGTTGTTCCCAGTCAAACCCTCGAAATGTGCCACGTTGGATATAATCTGGCGTAAAATGTGTGTGTGTCTCGCCAGAAGGAGCAGGTGCCGGCTAGTGAATCGTGACTAGGAAATCGTACAGGGAGAAATACTAATTTCACTTCTTTCCAGATGTGTGTCAGGGCTTTACAAAACATCAGGTGAAGGTATCTAGCTTGAAACGAGTAGGAAGCAGAGGATGGATTATTTTTTTTCCTCACAGTTTAGTACTAGACCAGGCCTAAATGCATTTGTTTACCTGGAAGTGAAAGGAGCGCCATTCATTTCCGCTTTCCAAACGAGGAGGCCGCTTTGGAAATGGGATGCGACGGAAGGCAAGGCAAGGCCACCTCCTCCTTCCCTGTGGCGCATTTTACGAGGGTCCAGAAGTCTCTGCTGTGGGCAGAAATACCACGTCTTTTTCCCGACGAAGGAGGAGGCCACCATCCTCTCCACCCCGCTTCCTTCCGGAAGACTGCGCTTCCACTCAAGCCCAGGTTGCTGCTGCCCTGGCAGGTGAGCTTCCGCATCGGTTTGTCTCTTGATATCAGGAAAAGGGGGGGGGGGGGGAATGGAGCGGTTTAAGTTCAATACTGTGTTGTTGCTGCGCGTAATGGGCGGCTGGGGTGGGTGTTGTGGCTCCCTAAGGCCCCATCTACGATTTTTCTGCGGTTTTCCTGCATCTTGGCAAGGCGTTGGTGTGGATGGCCCACGAGGTCTCTTCCAACGCTATGATCAAGGGTCTGGAGAACAAGCCCTATGAGGAGTGGCTGAAAGAGCTGGGCATTGTATTGTCGAAGGCTTTCATGACCGGAATCACTGGGTTGTTGTAGGTTTTTTCGGGCTATATGGCCATGGTCTAGAGGCAGGCGAAACGTCAGGAGAGAATGCCTCTAGACCATGGCCATATAGCCCGAAAAAACTTACAACAACCCAGAGCTGGGCATGTTTAGCCTGAAGAAGAGAAGGCTGAGAGGAGACATGATAGCCATGTATAAATATGTGAGAGGAAGTCATAGGGAGGAGGGAGCAAGCTTGTTTTCTGCTGCCCTGGAGACTAGGACGAGGAACTATGGCTTCAAACTACAAGAAAGGAGATTCCATCTGAACATGGGGAAGAACTTCCTGACTGTGAGAGCTGTTCAGCAGTGGAACTCTCTGCCCCAGAGTGTGATGGAGGCTCCTTCTTTGGAAGCTTTTAAACAGAGGCTGGATGGCCATCTGCTGGGGGTGCTTTGAATGCAATATTCCTGCTTCTTGGCAGGGGGTTGGACTGGATGGCCCATGAGGCCTCTTCCAACTGTATGATTCTATGATTCTGTGACCACTTAATGCAGTGTCCAGAGCGACTTGAGAAACTGCAAATCGCTTCTGGTGGGGGTGAATTGGCCGTCTGCAAGGACGTTACCAAGGGGACAATCCATCCAGTTGAGGCTTCTCTCATGTCCCCATTTAATCTTCAAACTACTCTTGCCAGACAGCAAACTCCCACCAAAGCTCACGGAAGTTCTTCAACAGGCTTCTGGAATGAGCTTCGTGTATTCCAAGTTAACTGGAACGTACTTAGTCCTAATCCTTTTTTTATACTGGTTTTAAACCACTTCATTGGATGTGTTGCAATAGCAGATTCCCAGATTAGTTTAGTGTTTACTCCTTATTTAATTTTTCTGGTTATTTAATATTTAATGTTTATTTTACTTAAGTGATATTTGTCTTGACTGTTCTAATGTAGCACAAATCCTCTGTAAAATCATACTACGTATTTTTGACATTAATATTGAAATCTGAAATATATACAGAAAGTCTTTACCCCCTCATCAGTGGGGTTTGTGTTATCACCTCAAACTGGTTCTAGGATTTCCTATGTAACCCTAACCAATTTGAGCCCTCCAGATGTTTTGGACTTCTACAATTCCTAACAGCCTCAGGACCCATCATTTCCCCCCTAAGCCGCAGAGGCTGTTAAGAATTGTGGGAGTTGAAGTCCAAAACACCTGGAGGGTCGAAGCTTGCCCATGCCTCATCTGCACTGTAGAATTAATGCAGTTTGACTCCACATTGCCTGCTAGGGCTTAAAACTATGGGATCATGGGGGCTGTAGCTTTACAAGCTCTTTAACCATCTCCCCAAAAAAAGAGTGAGACGGAGAACTAAACTACAATTCCTAGGATTCCCTAAGGAGCCATGACAGTTAAATAACTATCAAACTGCATTCTACAATGTGATATATTCCCCCCCCCCCCCATGGAACCTGGACTGCATCTACACCATAGAATGAATGCAGTTTAGGACCACTTTAACTGCCATATCACGTAGCTATGGAATCCCAGAAGCTGTATTTTTTTTGTGTGGCACTGTTGAGCAGAGAAGGGGAAAGGCTTTGTAAAGCCGCAACTCACATGATTCCACAGCGCTGACCCAGAACAGGTGAAGTGGTGCCAAGCAGCATTAATTCTCCAGTGCAGATGCAGCCCAATCCCAATGTGAGGATACTGTGCCCTTTCCCGAATTCCCGAGAGTCTTTCAGTTTAATGAAAAGCAACTCCACAAGTCTGCCTAGTGAACAGAAACTTGGCAACACACGTTTTCGGTGGGAATGTGGGTTGTTTCGTTTCGATATGTTGCAATGGCTCAAATGCATAAACACAGGATTATTTATTGTCGAAGGTTTTCATGGCCGGAATCACTGGGTTGTTGTGAGTTTTCCGAGCTGTATAGTCATGTTCCAGAAGCATTCTCTCCTGATGTTTTGCCTGCATCTATGGCAGGCATCCTCAGAGATTGTGGACCTTCAAACCTCTGCCTGCCATAGCTGCAGGCGGAACGTCAGGAGAGAATGCTTCTGGAACATGGCCATACAGCCCGGAAAACTCACAACGACACAGGGTTATTTCTCACTGACACAACGGGTATGTGTTTTTCTCCCTTCTCCAAGAAATTAGACCTATTGGGATCTGAAAGTGAGGAAGTCCGGATTTAAGAGCCCAGTGTAAGTGGGATGGGACTCAAGGCATTTTCCTCCATGGCACTGGCTGGTTTTTCGCTCCTTCCGTTGCTCTCTGGCCTCTGGGCCCGCTTGGTGTGGGCTCTAAACCGGCGGAAAGGGGCAACCAAAGCAAGCGGAGGCCGGAGGAGGAGGCCACCCCGAGCAGGTGCTGCTGCGAACAAAGGCCGGGGCGCCTTTGAAGGCCTTGCCTCCTTCCCCAGGGGCTCCCCACCGACTTAAGATGGAGACCGGGCTCCCAGGTCGCTTTGAAGGCGCAGCAAAGGGCTCTGCGAGGGGATCAGGCCCCCATGGTTAGGCCAATCGGCCCAAAAGACCCAACTGGGAGGGAGGAGGGGGTCATAGCTCTCCCCTCCCTCCCTCCTCCTTCCTTCCTTCCTTCTCCCCATCCTCCTCTTTTCTCTCCAGTCCCAACTACAAAGTGTAGATTCATTAACCCATCTTTTCTTCCCTGGTTCCCCTCTTTCCCCGGAGAGACCAAGGGCTGGGGCATTTGAATTGGGGCGAAGGGGAGGGGATGGAGGGGCTGAGCTGCTCGTCCAAGGGAGAGCTAATGTTTCAATCGCTGTGCCCCCCCCCCCCCCCCAGGACCACACAAAAAGCCACGGCTTCGTTGATGGGGCTATTATTATGTGGCCTTTGCAGCGAACGGTGGACTTAACCAAACTGTTATCTATTGGGGAACGGTCATAATGAAGCCCTTGGGTATGCAAGCGAGGTCCATGCCACACACGGTGCCTCACACGCCACAGGTCTCGGACTTAGATCCTCTTTGTCTTTCCTTCACTTTTAGGGAGAGAATTGAGCGAGGCAGCCCCTGTTTGTCCCACCACCGGTGGCACCTTTAAGACCAGTTACCTTGACTGGGCTTTTGTGTGACTGCAGCCCCTGTGCCAAGTCAAATGTGCTGTTCTGTAAGGCAGGGCCAGAAGAAATTGCTCTGTTCCCTTTTCTTTAGAGTTTTGTCTCCCTGACCCCAATATTCCTAGTTCAATGTATTGTCGAAGGCTTTCGTGGCCGGAATCACTGGGTTGTTGTAGGTTTTTTCGGGCTACATGGCCCTGTTCTAGAGGCATTCTCTCCTGACGTTTCGCTTGCATCTATGGCAAGCATCCTCAGGCGAAACGTCAGGAGAGAATGCCTCTAGAACAGGGCCATATAGCCCGAAAAAAATCTACAACAACCCATTCCTAGTTCAGTTTGATTTTTGAAAAGTATTTCCCCGAAGGGTTGGCTTCAGCCTTTTTATTGGAGCAAAGAAGATTAATAGAAGTTGTGCTTTGATGTGTAAATTACACTAGGGAACACAATTTTTGTTCCTGGGTTCTAAATGTCATTTCCTAATTGGTTCTATCAAAAAGCATGGGAGAAGTTGATTAAACTGCGAAAAACATTGTTTTTGCGGGACATCCTATTGCTATAGTTTTCCAATGAATACCACAGGCCCTTCCAGACAGGCCCTTTACCCCAGGATCTGGTGCCAGGTTTTCTGTTTATGCCGGATTATCTGGCAGTGCGGACTCATATAATCCTGGGATAAAGGACCTGTCTGAAAGGGTCCTCAGAGTCTCAACCAATTCAACCTAGTTTGTGGCAGTCACATAAAAGAAGTTTCTGGAGTATTACAGAAACTTCCAAGTAAGTACAGGAAATAACATTTCCAGGAATAGGAAAAATTTCAAATTTTGTTGTTTCTTCTTCTTCTCCTTCTCCTTCTCCTTCTCCTTCTCCTTCTCCTTCTCCTTCTCCTTCTCCTTCTCCTTCTCCTCCTTCTCTTTCTCTTTCTCTTCTTCTTCTTCTTCTTCTTCTTCTATAAAGAAGTTTAGTGCACAGCAAACAAGATCACTATCCTGGCTTTTGTATTCGATCACACATTATTGTTGTTATTGTTGTTGTTGTTGTTGTTAGGTAACTGAGTTTTCCGGGCTGTATGGCCATGTTTCAGAAGCATTCTCTCTTGACGTTTCTCCCACATCTATAGCAGGCATCCTCAGATGCATCCTTTGTCACAACCATAGATGTGGGCGAAACATTAGGAGAGAATGCTTTTGGAACATGGCCATTCAGCCCGGAAAACTCACAGCAATCCAGTGATTCCAGCCATGAAAACTTTCAACAACACATTATTATTATTGCTGTTGTTGTTACATTTATCTATACCCTTCTGCAGGCCCGTGGGGAGGGGGGGTGAGTTTGATGGGGGGAGGGGCTGAGGATCTACCCTAGCAAACCTTTTGTATCGTTACCCCAATACCCCCATGCATATGGGATATATTGAGCATGGTGATCAGATCATGATACGAATAAACACAACAGTTTAAATAATGTACCAGTAAGGCCTTCTCGTGGACCACCCTGAGAATTTGGGGGGAGGGGGGGGAGGCTGAAGCCCCTCAAGCGCCCACCCCCCATCCCGCTACGGGCCTGCCCCTCTGTACTCTCTTGAGATCCAAATTAAAACAATTAAAAACAATGCACTTTAAAACTTAACCAAACTATTACATCAATTGGTTAGGTTTTAAATTGCATTGTTTTAAATTGCATTGGTCCGAAATACCACTTTCCCAAGCTGCGTGAGGGCAAGTAAACATTGGCACCCAAGTATGTAACTATGCAGAAATGAGAGAACTGAGGCCTAAAATACCACCCTCACCCCAGTAGTTCTTTCCCGCCCCAAACTTGTAGCACGGTAGCAACTCATAGCTTCATTTGAGCCCTTAGGAAAACAGTTTAGGCACCCCAAGAAAAGAGTCAGGGAAAATAATCTGGAACTGGAAACACTGAAAATATAGGAGTTCTAGGTACCAACCCTTTTAAATAGAGATTAGGAGAGTGAATAAAAATTTCATTTGGAAGGAAGACATAATTCCTATTTGGGGAAGGGGTCAATGCCTTAATTTCTCCCTTGAGGACACTGGTACTGACACCTAAATCTGACAGTCCCAACCAAATAAAGACGTTGAATGGGGATGGGAACTCTCTGCCTCAACCCTTTGCGTGTCCCATGGATTGAATAGGCTGGATTGAGTTGGGAACACCAAATGGATTTAGGACTGGAGTTGTTGGCCGGCTCAAAACAGCCACCTATTGTTGTTGTTGTTGTTGTTGTTGTTCTCAAGGATCGAGGAGGAGCACAACATGCATAGATGAAAACATAATAGTAATAGTAATAGTAATAATAATAACTTTGTTTATATTCCTCTCTATCTCCCTGTAGGAACTCAGGGATTATTCCAATCACAAAAAGGCAAGCATTCAGTGCCTGAACACAACAACCAATACATACATAATAGGAAAAAATAATAACCCAACATATAAAAAGAAATTATAATTTAACATCTAAAATTAAGATAAAACATAGCCTATCAAATAAATGATATCAACATAGAACAAAGCATCAATCAGAAGCATCCATTTGCCAGAATTCATTGGGGGTATATAATTTGATTTGAATTCCTTGGGGGTATATAATTTAGTATATGAAAACACATATATTAAAAACATAGATTTGATATAATAATAATAATCCATACCAACAAAATATACATCTAAAATTCATAGTGTAAAATTATTTGGGTATCCCCATCGTAAGCGTTTGAAAAATATTCTATTTTTGGTGTTTGTGACCCAACATGCAACTGGATGGAAAACCAGAGCCTAGCTTGGAAATTGAGGATGTTTTCCCCCTTAGGGACCAAACTGAGCTTTACTTTCCTACAGCAAACAGGAAGTTCTGTAGAAGAAAAATATCCCTGGAGATTTTTTTTAATTTCCATTCCAAGATGCTTCCGACCAGAAATAGAAGGATTCTCCCACTTCGGGTTCACTTGAATTGGGTGGCCTTGGGGTGCGATACACTAGGGAAGTAATGCAGCCTGACATCACTTTATCTACTGTAACTCGATGCTATTTTTTCTGCTTTCTACTACTATTTCCTACTGCTTCCTCTGCCAAAGTGGACAGGTGCCTTCCCAATCCCACAGGATTCCCTACTACTGAGCCCGGGATTCGAACTTTCGGGGATTCGGATCTCTGGGGATTCGAACCTCCGATCTTCCGATCATCACCAAGTTCTGTAGCTTAGCTCTTTAACCTGCTGGACCACTGAGGCCCTGCTGCAGAGGAGATACACCTTGGAACAAGGCTTGGACGTGGAACAGAAGGGGCACCTCGTTTCCCAAGATCTCCACTCCTTCCCAGAGGACAACCCCAAGGAGGAGGGAGGGAGGGAAGCGTCTTGAGGAGGGCTTCCTGGGGGCTTCCTCCACCTCCAGCCCTAGACCTCCCCTCTCCCTCCCTCTCTCCCAGCCCCCCATCCGCCGCGGTAAGTCCTTATTGTAACCCCTGATTATTATTATTATTATTATGCCACCAGGCTGGGGAGGGGAGGACATTGAGATCATGACCATCTGGCCCTCACGGTTGGATTTGTATTTTCCTAGACTTCCATCATCCTGTTTCCCTTGGAGGGGGCTTCCCAAGGGGAGGGGTGAAGGAGGACAAGGCACTTCTTAGTACAGTGGTTCTCCACCTTCCGCATACCGCGACCCCTTAATACAGTTCCTCCTGTTGTGGTGACCCCCCAACCATGACATTATGTTTGTTGCTACTTCATAACTGTAATTTTGCTACTGTTGTGAATCATCTGGTAAATATCTGATAAACAAAATGTATTTTCATTCACTGGACCAAATCTGGCACAAATACCCCATACGCCCAAATTTGAATACTGGTGTGGTTGGTCTTGATATTGTGGGGTATAGGGCTGTGTGGAAAGGCCCCTGTGTCATCCGATTTTTGTTCCTGGGTGATAAATGTCCCTTTCCTAATTGATTCTATCATTAAAAATATGGAAAAAGTTTATTAAACTTTTAAAAACTTTGTTTTTGTGGGACATCCCGCAGCATATTTTTAATGAATATTTCATAGAGTCTCAACCAATTCAATATAGTTTGTGGCAGCCACAAAAATGAAGTTTCTGTAGGATAACCACTACTTTCAAAGTAAAGACCGCACAATTAAACAGGAAATAACACTGTTAAACCAGGAATAGATACTCCTCCTCCCAAATTTTGTTACATAGCTTAGTTTTAACACAGCCTTGTCTTTGAATGCTACAGTTGTGAAGTGTATTTGCTGTATGTTTGGGATGGGAAAAGGAGGGCAAAAAGGCGCTACTTACGATTATCCTCCTTCCTTCCTTCCCTTGTCTCTCTCTTTCCCTCCCTCACTCCTTCCCTTTTCTTCTTTTTCTTCCTATTTCAAGAAGTAAAATCGGTCCAATTTATGCTGTTATTTTTCACACGACCCCACAAATCATGGCTTAACTCAGAATACAGATTCGACTTCATTCTTTCACTTGATTTTTGGATTTAGTAGGATTTTCCCACGCAAAGATAGATGTGTCTCAGCTGGGTCTAGGCCAGGCATGGGCAAATTTGGGTCCTCCAAGTGTTTTGGACTTCAACTCCCACAATGCCTATCAGCCTCAGGCCCTTTTCTCCCCCCCCCCCCTTTAGCCGCTTACGAGACCCCATAGGATGGTAACACATAGGATGGAGTCCCCTGGGCAACGTCCTTGCAGACGGCCAATTCTCTCACACCAGAAGCGACTTGCATTGCTTCGGACACGATTAAAAAAATGAGGTATAAAGCTCCCCTTCAAGATCCATACAATTCCTATTTTCTACAATTCCTAATTAATTTCCAGCCCTTCTGAGAACACTTTATTCTGGTGGTGTCTTGCGAACAGAGAAACCCTCCAGTTTCGAAAGCAATTTATTAAAGAGGAAAAATCGCTTAGACTGGATTTGTGAGGTTTTGCTTCTTCGTCGTAATTATTATTATCCTAGCTGTGAATGGCAGGGGGTTGGACTGGGTGCCTCTTGCAGTGTGTCCCAACTCTATGGCGCTATGATCTCCCTCAAAAAGAAAGCATTTGTAAAACTAACTAAAATCGTAGTGGTTATGATTAGTAGTGGTGATCCTGGCTTTCTTCTGAATTCATTTGCGCTTGAGTGTAATTTTTTTTCCTGTTTTCAGTCAGATACAACCCAAAACCTAAATCAAGCTGGTAGACCTGCCTAGAAGTGGGCCCTAGAATCAATTGCCACAAAAAGTGAAGTCAGCACTTATGCAATTCCCAATTATTCAATGGTTCTACTTATAGTTTAGTTGTGGGGTTTTTTTTTGTTCTTTCTGTTTTTGCTGTGTGCCTTCAAGCCAAACTCCCCACTGATAGCAACCCTAAACTATCCTATAATGAGGTTTGCTTGGCAAACTTTATCCAGAAGCTTTAAATTGCTTAAAGCTACAGACATGGGATGTGTTGCAATAGCAGATTCCCAGATTAGTTTAGTGTTTACACCTTATTTTATTTTTCTGGTTATTTAATATTTAATGTGTATCAGCCTTCGGGCTCATATAAATGTTGTAAATAAATAAATAAATGCGGGTCAAAAGCTTGTGCTTCCTCTATTTTATCAAATTTATACTTATTTATGCAATACTTTCGACACGAAATAAATAAATAAATTCAAAAGCTGTTCCCTTTTGCTTTCTTCAGAGGCTGAGGCCCCTTCTATACTGCCATATAATCCAGATTTTTAAAGTAGATAATCCCCATTATCTGCTTTGAACTTGATTATATGAGTCTATATTGCCATATAATCCAGTTCAAAGCAGATAATCTGGATTTTATGTAGAAGGGGCCTGAGAGAGTGTGATTTGACCGAGGACCGGGAAGTCTAGTTGAAACTAAACTAATAATAATAACAACAACAATAATATAAGACTTTATTTATAGTCCGCTTTGAACTTGACTAGATGAGTCTACATTGCCATGTAATCCAGTTCAAAGCAGATAATCTGGATTTTATGTCGCAACGTAGAAGGTGCCTGAGAGAGTGTGATAAAACGGGGAAGTCTAGTTGAGACTAGACTAATAATAATAACAATAACAACAACAACAACTCTGGCACATAACAGTAAAGGTGATCCCAGTGGTGATCGGCACTCTGGATGCAGTGCCTAAAGACCTTGGCCTGCACTCAAACACAATCGGGCGCTGACAAAATTGCCATCTGTCAGCTACAAAAGGCCACCCTACTGGGATCTGCAAGCATTATTGATACATCACACAGTCCTAGAGACTTGGGAAGTGTCCTACGTGTGATCCAGTACAACAGCCAGCAGAGTGATCTTGTTTGCTGTGGACTCATCTTGTGGTGTTTCAAATAAATAAATAAATAAATAAATAATATAAGACTTAATTTATAACCCGCCTTCTCCCCCAATACAGAAATAACAAAAATAACGAACACTCAGTGCCCAAAAACAGATAAACAACAATCAAGGCAAAGCATGAATTGAAATAAATTCAATATAACTTATCAACAACCGAAGCCAGGAGTTAAACTAAATAAACATAATAAATACAAGGAGACAGACCAATTAAAATACTATACATATTATATTATATTATATTATATTATATTATATTATATTATATTATATTATATTATATTATATTATATTATATTATATTATATTATATTATATTATATTATATTATATTATATTATATTATATGTAACACGAAAGTGGGGGGGGGGTGAACCTACACTGTAGAATTAATACATTTGGACCCTAACTTTCCTGGCTCGATGCTATGAAACCGCGGGAGTTGAGGTTTTATGAGGCACAGACTATTTGGCAGAGAAGACGAAAGACATGATGAAGCTATACCTGATCCCAGACTTCCACAGCATTAAACCAGGGCAGTTCAAGTGCTGTCGAATGGCATTAATTCTACAGAGTAGATACACCCTTGGAAGCAGATCCTGGAGTGGAAGTCCTTCCGCCGGAAGACGGGAAAGAGGGATTGTATTCTCTTCATGGCTGTCCTTGATTTTCTTTGAATTCAAGCGACTTGATTTACTCCATCAGCCTAGATGCAAATAAACAAGCCCAAACTCAGCAGGATTATGCGCATCACCAAGGACAGGAGTATGGGGATTGAAGCTGGATCTACACGGCCATACAATGCAATTCAGAGTAGAGTAGATCCATATAATACATTTCCTATGGCAGTGTAGATCCAACCTGAGGCTCGGTCGGGGAGACAGAGACGGATGAGCCAGCTACAAGGCTTGGAAAGGCTTTATTTATCTATATTGCTTTCAGTGGCACTCGTGTTGTGGTTGACACTGACAGTCACCGGCGTCTTCACCTACTTCGCAACTTCCTCTCGCTCTTCCTTTGGATTTTAACTCCTTTCTTCCGATCCTCTTTTCAGAGTCTTGGGAAAGAGAGGATGGCGAGGGAGTCCAAGCCGGCGCTTGAAGCGGGTCCAAAGCGAGAGAGAAAGAAAGAAAGAAAGCAACCCTTCGCCTGCGGAAGAAGAAAGAGAAAGAAAAGGATGAGCCGCACTCGCACGCAAAGGTCTGTGGCGGAGGGATCTTTCCACTTCTTCCCTTTGGGCTCTTTGGACATGAGATGATGGCATATTATTTGCAATTGCCTTTTCCTCTTCCTCCATCCTCATTTATCCCTCCCAAAAGTGAGATTCTCTAGGGAAGAGTTCGAACAGATAAAGCAGAAGCGTCCCCTCTTTGCTAAACCCCCCCCCCCATGAGGTCCTTTGGATACTCTAGTAAAAGGAGTAAAGTTTTCCCCCCTGACATTAAGTCCAGTCGTGTGGTTGGTGCTCATTTCCATTTCTAAACCGAAGAGCGAGTCGTCTGCAGCCATCTCCAAGGTTTTGTGGCCGGCATGACTGCATGGAGGCGGTTACTATGGGTACTCTCTAGAATTAATGTAGTTTGACACAACTTCAGCTGCTCTGGCTCAGTGCTATGGGATCCAGAGAGTGGTACTAGGGTTGAATGAAAAGTAATGCCTCCTTCGTAACTCCTCAACAGATGGCAGTACTGGTATAAGGCAGAGGTACTGGGCTGTTCAGTAGACGCTCCTCTACAGTTCCATTTTGGCGGGAAGCCTTAGCATTGAACGGTTGTGTTGTTAAAGTGCGAGGCATGGAGCAACGTGCAGTCATTGAATTCTTGACAGGAGAAGGTGTCACCCCAAAGGAGATTCATCAGAGAATGCAAGCTGTTTATGGTGATTGTGTTGATGTGAGTACTGTTGGGCGAGTAAGTTTAAAGATGTTGAGGTGGGAACATCTGACTTGCATGACAAACAAAAAGTTGGATGTCCTGTGACAGCAACCACCGAGTTTCACAAGCATAAGGTTGACAGATTGATTCTCGGAGATCATAGTATCTCTGGGAGAGAGAGATTTCAAGCATAATCGGCATTTTACAAGTGCATGTTGGTCACATTATTGCTTTGCTTGGCTATTGGAAGATCTGTGCACGATGGGTTGCGGAAACAGAGTGTCTTATCGTTGGCAGAAATTTATCCAATTGTCTGGTGATTATGTCAAAAAGTGAATAGTGGTAGTTAAAGAGCACTTTCTAGGGATTATTTCTGTGTATGATTTATTAAAATATTCCCATTCAAACCCAAGTAACGAAAGTGGAGGCATTACTTTTCATTAAACCCTCGTAGTTTGGTGGGGTACTAACTCTATTGGAAATAGGAGCCTAAAGTCATCTGGAAGTTCAAAGCAACCGGAAAACTAGAGTTTGAGGATCACTATTCTATAGCATTGAGCCCTGGCAGTTAAAGTAATGTCGAACTGCATTGCACTCTTGTTGCTGAGTGCCTGCTTTATAGCGACCACGAAGGAAAGACAGGGAAACCTTTGAATGAGATAGTGGTGGAGGGGAGCCCCCTATTGCCTACTCCTGATATAGAATTCTAAAGCTGGAAGAGACCCCCAGGGCCATCCAGTCCAACCCCCTGCCATGCAAGGAGGCACAATCAAAGCATTCCCGGTAGACAGCCTCTGTGGAAAAGCCTCCAGAGAAGGAGACTCCGACCACACTCCGAGGTAACCTATGCTATTCTCCAACAGATCTTTCTCTCGGGAAGTTCTTCCTAATCTTTTCAGTCAAATCTCTTTCCCTGCCATTTGAAACTATTGCTTCCTTGTGCTCTGGTCTCTAGAGCAGCAGAAAGTCAGTTTCCCCCACTCTTCCTCCTCAATGAGACTCCCTTTTAAATCTGGAAACATAGTTCTCATGTTCCCTCTCAACCTTCTCTTCATCCCCCGAGGAGGAAAGGAGGAAGGAAAAAGATATGGAAAGGAGGAAGAAAGGGAGGAAGGACAGGAGGAAGGGTGGAAGGGAATGGAGAGAGGAAAGACAAAAGGGAAGGAAGGAAGGAGAAAGAGAAATAGGGAAGAAGGGAGAAAAGAGGGAAGGAAGGAAGAAAGAGTTGAAGGGAAAGAAGGGAGAAAGAAGGAGGGAAGGGAGAGAGGGAGGGAAGGAGGAAGGAAAGAGAGAAGGAAGGATAGGAAGGTGAGAGAAAGGAGGGGCTGAACAAATTGCTCAAGGGCCTAGCTTTGCCCATATCTGATCTACAGTGTAAAATTAATACAGTTTGATATCCACTGTAAAGGTCATGGCTCAATGCTATCCTATCATGGAAGCTGGAGTTTTCAAGTCCTCCCTGCCAAAGAGTGTTGACGCCTCACCTAATTGTAATTCTCATGATTCCATAGCATTGACCCAGGACTGTGAAAGAAGTGTCAAACTATATTAATTCTACAGTGCAGATACAGCCATAGTCCAAGTCCCAAACTGCTGTGGCCCTAGTCACCAATGTTGAAATATAATTATAGTGTGAAAAATTATTCAGAGCATGCCACTGAAATAGGGGGGAAAACAACAAATATAGACAATTAAGCACTCTATTAATGTCCCTCCCAACCCCAGCAACCCATCCTCAGGGGAATACTATATACATACAGTTGTGTGTGTGTGTGTGTGTGTGTGTGTGTAGAAACAAAAAATATAGAAAGCTCAGTGCTTTACTGAAGTTCACTGAGAAGGTGAGATAGAATAATAGAATCCTAGAGTTGGAAGAGACCTCATGGGCCATCCAGTCCAATCCCCTGCCAAGAAGCAGATGGTGGTTTCAGCAGAAAGGGCTCCCCCAAAATATCCCAAAACATGGCCATGGTTTTATTCAAGGCTTTGAATTGTACCTGGAAATGAACAAGTGGTCAGTGGAAATACCTGGGTACCTTTTTGGAATTTTGTGTGACTTCCAGTCTCCTTTGGCTCTCCAATTTTTGATTTCACTGTGTGGGATACAAAAAACATTCAAGGAAAGCCTGGGAGGGAGCTGTGCAAAGTGAAGGGCAAGGAAAGCTGGAGAGGTTGACTTCCAAGCCTGGAGGAGTATTTTTAAGCTGGGGGGCTTGTGAATGAGTGCCAACAGCAAGGGCTTGGGAAAGAAATACTTTGAGACACAGGACGTAGCTTCTGGAGGATTCTAGGAATTGTAGTCCCCCAAAGGCCATTTTAAAGCTCTGTTGTGACACAACAGAAGGGACCTAAGTAGTGAGTGACTGTGCTTCTGAATGATAACTATTGCTAGGAGAGCTGTCTGAATTTAAGAAGGTTTCCTTCCACGAAAACCTGTTTCCATTCAGGATGGGAATATTTTTCCAAGCGGTGGTATTTGAGGCAAGTGCTTCTGGTTAAACCCTCGCAACATTAATGTCTGGAAATTAATTCCATTCGATCCTAATGAAATGGAACATAATTCTAAACCCAGTGTTTTCAAGTAGGCCCCTTTCACAGCTGAATAAAATCCCACATTATCTGCTTTGAACTGAGATATATGGCAGTGTGGACTCAGATAACCCAGTTCAAAGCAGATATTGTGGGATTTTTTTGGTCTTGATTTTCTGGGTTATATGGCTGTGTGGAAGGGCCCTGAGTAAGTAAGTAAGTAAAACTGACTCACAACATAAAAGTCAAACATTCAATGCCATAAAATATAACAACAAGACAGTCGCATCTCCATATGCCTGGATACATGAAAGGGGCCTACTTGAAAACACTGGGTTTAGAATTATGTTCCATTACATAGTAAGGTTTTTATTTGCTTCCTCCAATGCCCTTCCACACAACCCTATATTCCAGAATATCAAGGCAGAAAATTCTACATTGGGAACTCAGATAACCCAGTTTAAAGCAGATATTGTGGGATTTTCTGCTTTAATATTTCTGGGATATAGGACTATTTGGAAGGGCCCCGTAGAGAGGTTACTGCTCTGGTATATTCCTCAGTATTCAGGGTTCCAAGGTATAAAACCCATTGCCTCTCCTCACTGCTATCAGAGACTTGGTGGTGGAAAGAGTCCATTGGCTGCTCCCAGGACCTGCAAGTTTGGATGTCAGTTGCTTTGTTGTTGTCCATGCCTTTAACACTGGTGCACCCCATGCCTTTTGTTACTGTGGATCATTTGTCTTCTTGCATAAACAGGATTGTTCTTGTTGTTTGTCTTGTAGTCATTTTAAGCTCTGTGATGTTTCCCACCTGCTTTCCTCTGAGGCTGGTGGAGTGTGTGTTGCTCAAGGTCTCTCAGTGGGTTTCCATGGCTGAACCCTGGTCTCTCAAAGTCCTAGGGTCTATCTACATTGATCCTGGGATATAGGGCCTGTCTAGAAGGGCCCTCACTTGGGTTGGAGAGAAACAATCCTGTTTGCAAGAAGACAGCAAGTGATTCACAGTAACAAAAGATATGGGGTGCATCTACACCGGAGAACTGATTCAGTTTGATCCCACTTTAACTGCCCTGGTTCAGTTTTATGGAACCCTAGAATATTCTGCCTTCTTTGTCAAAGGGGGCTGTTGCCTCACCAAACTCCCACTCCTAGGATTCCATAAAATTCAGCCAAGGCAGTTCAAGTGATGTCAAACTGCCTCCGTTCTCCAGTGTAGATGCACCCCATGCCTTTTGTTACTGTGGATCGTTTGCCTTCTTGCATAAACAGGACTGTTTCTCTCCAATTCAAGTGAGGGCCCTTTCAGACAAGCCCTTTGTCCCAGGATCTGATCCCAGACTTTCTGCTTTAAGCTGAATTATATGAATCTGCACTGCCAGATAATCCGGGATAAACAGAAAACCTGGAATCAGTTCCTGGGATACAGGGCCTGTCTGGAAGGGCCCTGTGTGTGTGTTTATCTCCCTATAACTGCATTATAGGTGTCTGGGCTGACCATATACTGCATTACAGTTTCAAACAGTGTACATGGGGCCCTGCTCTTGGGGAGGAAAGAACCCTGGGACTATTTTTGTCTTTAAAGTTAAGGAGGTAAAAAGAAAGGGAGTTAAGGGGCTGAAAAATATTTCAGTAGGATTGAAAAAGAATCATAGAGTTGGAAGAGACCTCATGGACCATCCAGCCCAATCCCCTACCAAGAAGCAGGAAAATGGCATTCAAAGTGAAAGCTATCTGCATAGGAGAATTAATGTAGTTTCATAGCACTTTAACGACTATTGCTCAATGCTATGGAATCACAGGATTAATAGTTTTTACATGATCTTTAGCCTTCTCTGCCAAAGGCTGCTGGTGTCTCAACCCAACTACAACTCCCAGGAGTGGCGTCAAACTGTATCAATGCTACAGTGAAGATGCGCCCAGAGAGGGAGTGCCTGTGCAGCAGTAGTCTAAAGTAGCATTACTGAATTGCTTAATGTATCATCTTTAAAACTACTTGGCATCCATCCCTCTGCGAGTCTTCCTTTTCCCTCACATTTTCCCCAGCATCATTGTCTTCCCCAAGCTTTCCTGCATTCTCATGATGTGGCCAAAGTAGTTCATCTTTGCCTCTAATATCCTTTCCTCCAGTGAGCAGTTGGGCTTTATTTCCTGAAGTATGGACTGGTTGGATCTTCTCGCAGTCCAAGGCACTCTCAGAATTTTACTCCAACACCACAGTTCTATCTTCCTTTCCCAGCCTTCCTTATGGTCCAGCTTTCACATCCATAGGTTACTATGGGGATGTCCATGTCTCTACTCTTAATCATTTTATTGAGTGGGTTGTTGTAGGTTTTTTCAGGCTATATGGCCATGTTCTGGAACCATTATCTCCTGATGTTTCGCCTGCATCTATGGCAAGCATCCTCAAAAGTTGTGAGGTCTTTTATCGAGATTGGTAATTGCTCTCCTCCTAAGAAGTAAACTTCTTCTGATTTCCTGGTTGCAGTAATCTCTCACCTAGAAATACAAAGCCTGTCACTGCCTCCACCCTTTCTCTCTCTCTATTTGCCAGTTATCAATCAGTCTGGTTCCCAGTATTGGGTTTTTTTATGTTTAACTGCAACCCAGCTTTTGCACTTTGTTCTTTCACCTTGGTTAGCAGGCTCCTCAGCTCCTCTTTGCTTTTGGCCATCAAAGTGGTATCATCTGCATATCTAAGTTTGTTAACGTTTCTTCCAGCAATTTTAACTCCAGTCCTGGATTCATCAAGCCCCACACATGGCATGATGTGTTCTACATACAAGTTGAATAGGTTGGATGAGAGTATACAACCATGCTGTATTCCTTTCCTAATCTTGACTCAGTCTGATCAGTTCTTACTGTTGATACTTGTTCCTTATACAGATTCCTCAGGAGACAGACAAGGTGGCTTGGTATCCCCATACCACCAAGAACTTGCCACAGTTGGGAGGCAGGCTAAGCTAAGTATACATTGCTTTTCAGAAATAAAAAGTCAACTTCTAATGGATTTTTCCATCCTCCAAAGTGTGCAAATGACAGGGAGGGTTTGGAAATCCTTCAATTTGGCTCGCTCCTGCCCCCTATATGTTCCTAGCTCTCAACTGACTTTCCCCTTATCTCTGGGTGATCATTGCTGGGCTACTAATGATACATTGAGAATGTTTAAACACGCATAAAGCAATCGGGAATCAAATCAATAGAGTCGTGCGTAGGATTGCAGACGGTGTAAGCCCTGTACAGCCTTTCCTAGAAGTCCCTCTAAACATAAAGGAGAGTTAATGTTCTGAATAAACATATATTAGGACCTCAGAAATACCTCAACTTTATGACCCGGTTCGTAATGCAAACCGACACTTACCTTTTACAAGTTGAACATTTATTGACTTAACCAGGAATTATTCGCAGGTGTTCTCTGTATATAGGAAGGCAGCTTTAACTGGCATGTAGTAATTGGCATTGCAATTTTTTTGTGAATGTTTTTCCCATAGAAAAGGAGAAGTCTGAGATCTGAAGCAGGAATAAGAAAATCCCTAATGTTTTCCTTGTAGATCAACCTACAATTCAGGCCAATCCGAAAAGTACTTGTGCCGATTTAAATAGAAATATTACACTTTTATTACTTCCCTTCTTGGAAAGGTAAGTAAAAAAAAAAAACCTTCAAAGACAATTAAACAACACTACTTTAATTACATCAGTGGGAGATTTGAGCGGAAAGCCTCTGATTGGTGGGAGCCACTGCTGTTGGGGGCAGGACAGAGTTAACCGGAAGTAGTTGCTTCTAAGATGTTGCTTCTAATTGGAATGTGGCAGTACCCTTAAGACTGGGTTTTTTAAAAACGATTTTAGCATGAGCTTCCATGGATGTAAAACCCATTTCTTCAGCTGGAGTGCCGAGTAATATTGGGTGCATCTACACTGTGGAATTAATACCACGTGACACCACTTTAATGCAGTGGCTTAATACTATGGAATCCTGGGATTTGTAGTTGGGTGGGTTGTAGAAATGGTTGGAAATAGCAATCTTCTTCAAACCTCCACTAGTGATTTGTTTATATAGAATTGAGATTGCTTATTGTATTGTAAATGTGTGTATTGATATGCAATTTTTCCTTAACTCTATGTTGTGCAGACCATGTTATCACATCTGGGACTATTAAGGACTCAGGCTCCCTTTTAGAAATAGTATGCTTTTAGAAGTCAGTTGAAACAGAAGGCTTTAGAGAAACGACTTCAAAGCCTATCAGTAACTGGATTGATAAGCAATACACCTGTATGCTGAATACACGAAGTTTGTAAGTTAACCAACTATGTTACTTTTAGTGAAGACTACTTTATTTTTGTCTCTTGAGAGCATGATATTTAAACCAAGATGTTTTAAGAGAGAGTAGATGTTTTTAGGCAACCTAAAATAACACTTCTGAAACTCTACTATATATACTAGCCGTCCCTTGCCACCCTTTGGTGTGGCCCAGTCTGTGTATACCTATTTTGTGTGTGTATGTATGTGTATATGTGTATATATGTGGTTTTGTGCATGCCTTGTAATGCATTTTTATTTTTGGCTTTTGAAGAATCTTCCACTTTGTTTTTCAGTGTTTTTATGAGTGATGGTCACTTGTTGGCCTGATAGGTGTATAGTGTCCTAATTTGGTGTCCATTCGTCCAGTGGTTTTTAAGTTATGTTAATCCAACAAAGGGACATTACATGTGTGTGTGTGTAATGTGCTTTGGCATATCTTTGTTCCTAACAGTTCAAAGAGACATCTAGGTCTCTCAGTTTAACCTTGCATGAATACTAGTGGATATTTACAACTAAGGAGAAGGTTGATTCAAGCAAGTTTTTTACTCTCCTCAGGGAGATTCCTGATTTTCCTAAAAGGTTATGAATGCCATTTTCCAAAAGGTTATGAAGATTTCCATTTCCCAAAATAAATTATGGAGAAAAATTGCACATTTCAAATGTCTGGCATACAAAAAAGCAACGTTAACTTCCCAATGAGAAGTTTTGGCTGAACGATGCCTTCTGAGTATTATGTTATCTCTTCTTCCACCTATTATTATTATTATTATTATTATTATTATTATTTGTTGTAGAAGGCGGAATCATTGGGTTGTTGTTTATTTTCCGGGCTGTATGGCCATGTTCCAGAAGCATTATCTCCTGACGTTTCACCTGCATCTATGGCAGGCATCCTCAGAGGTTGAGCCTCACTACCTCTGAGGATGCTTGCCATAGATGCAGGCGAAACGTCAGGAGGAAATGCCTCTAGAACATGGCCATATAGCCCGAAAAAACCTACAACATCCCAGTGAGTCCGGCCGTGAAAGCCTTCGACAACCCTATTATTATTATTATTATTATTATTATTATTGTTATCTTTATTTATACCCTGCTTTTCTCCCTGTGGGGACTCAAGGCAGCTAACACTCCACACTAAACAAGTTTAAAAGGTGCAGTACTAAAGTTAAAAAGCAATTAAACAGTAATAGTGTGGTAAAAACAATATTAAAATACAGAAAATATATTGAAATGGCCTTTCAAAATAACGCAGATATGGAGCTTTTTAGAGCATCAGGTCTGGATGTGTGGGTCTATAACTGCTCTTCCCCATTTCCTACTGCCACTTTTCTCAGCTTTGTCCTCTTTCCCAATGGATTGTATCTGCTTCCTTTTGCACCTCAGTGTCACTTTAGTTGTTTTGGCTTGTAGGGAGTGTTCAGGTTTGATTGGCTGTCATACCTACCTTCTCTTGGCAGTCCTGAGACTTACACACGAGTAGACATGGGAAGGATTTTGCCTTCTTACCCCATGGAAACTGACAAAGCCATTCCCCGCCCTTTCCCACAACTCTGCCGCTCAGTTAATGGACGATACACCCATCGTTTCCAACCTAATGGCATGCTGCTTTGTCTTTTGTAGGTCCAGAGTTTAGAGCCGATCAAACTTGGGAGCAAGCTATGTGTAGAGCATTCTTGGCCTCCTCCACCGCCTCCTTCCAGAAGTTGGAAAATATTTTTGGAACGAAGACTCTGTTAGAACATCCTTGGAGTAACGTTTCCAAGCTCTGCTTCGTCTCTGAAAACCTTCCCAAATCACCAACAACTCTTTTATCTGGATATCTCGTTTATCTCCAATCCAGCAACACCTCTTGCGATTTTGTTTGGCTCCTGATTTCATCTCAGTCCAGTACTATGCATTCATATAGCGTAGAGTTGGGGACGATTCCCTGCCCTTGAGGCTTCGAACCTACTCCAGATTTTAGCTAGATTTAAAAAGAGATCTATACTGTAAAACAGGTATGGGCAAACTTGGGTGTTTTGGACTGCCACTCCCACAATTCCTAACAGTCTCGGGCTTAAGCAGCTGAGGGGGGAAAGGAAAGGGTCTGAGACTGTGATGAATTGTGGGAGTTGAAGTCCAAAACACCCGGATGGCCCAAGTTTGCCCATGCCTGCTGTAGAATTAATGCATTTCGACACCAGTCTAAATGCTATTGCTGTGGAATCATGGGAGCTGTAGTTCTACAAGGTCTTTAGCCTTCCCTGCCAAAGGGTAACTAAAATACCACACCCAGCATATCGCAGAATTGAGGCATGGCAGGTAAAGTGGTGTCAAAGTGCATTAATTCTATAGTATAGATACACTCTTAAGGTTCTGAACCCAATTTAGGAATGGGGTCAGCACCTTGGATCTCCCTTGTTCGTACTAAATCCCAGAGAGGATTCACTACCACACTGTGAAGGGAAGCTAGCAGCTGATAGCAGAAAGAGATCACCACATTTGCTCTTTTAAGGACCTCATAACACAAGAGAATGAATCCACTTTAAATCCAGTATCTGCATCCTGCAAACTTCTGGGTATTTTTTTTTTTAGTTTAGTGAGGCTGTTAAAGGCTCCTCCCTAAACTACAAACCCCAGAATTCTGCAGGAGGCAGCAACCTGATTTAAAGTGGGTTCGTTCTCTAGTGTGATGAGGTCCTTAAAAGAGCAAATGTGGCGACTTCTTTCAGCTACCAACTGCTGGTAGCTGAAACTACAAGAGAGGCGATTCCATCTGAACATGAGGAAGAACTTCCTGGCTGTGAGAGCCGTTCAGCAGTGGAACTCTCTGCCCCGGAGTGTGGTGGAGGCTCCTTCTTTGGAAGCTTTTAAGCAGAGGCTGGATGGCCATCTGTCAGGGGTGATTTGAATGCAATATTCCTGCTTCTTGGCAGGGGGTTGGACTGGATGGCCCATGAGGTCTCTTCCAACTCTTGATTCTATGATTCTATGAGGTCCTTAAAGAGAGCCTTCTCCCCTGTGCCCCCCCCCCTCGAACTCGCTACCTGGTGAGATTAGGCAAGCCCCCACCCCAGCAGCCTTTAAGAAGGATTTGAAAACTTGGCTTTTCCGATGTGCCTTTGGAGAGTGACCATACATCCCATTTTGTTTATTCCACCTACAGTGTTGTCTTCATGATGCAACCCTCCCCCCCTTAAAGAAGGCCCAACCCCATTAATGGGATTGAGCCTTCATTAAGGAGGGGGAGGTGCATTATCTTTTTTGGGCTCCTCTCTCATTAATACACTCCCTCACAATTACACTTTCTCCCCACTCCTATCTCATCCAGGGTTTTATCGTTTTATCTTGTGCATTTGACCCGCCCGTTGTGTGTGACTTTCTATTATGTTATTTTGCATTGCTTATTTTATCTTGTTACATTATGCATTTTATCGTGATGTAATTTTTTGTTGTTTTGGATTTAATTTTGCTGTATTGTATTTTTGGGCTTGGCCTCATGGGCTTGGCCCCAGTCCCCTTTGAAGAGATTGTGGCGGGGTATAAATAAAGATGATGATGATGATGATTATTATTATTATTATTGTGTGGCCTGCCTTATATTCGCTCTTATTCAGCAGCCAGACCTGCGTAAAGGCCCAGGATGATGAGAAATGAGTGTATGCACCACCAACAACCCCCTGGACTTCCACTGGAATGCCTTGCAAGAAGTCCTGCCAAATTTTTAAAACTTGACACTCATCTCCTCTACACTCCAGGTCGGTCTTGAGACAAAGTAAGGAGTTCTCTCCTATTTTGAAACCAGGAGAGAGGCGGGAGGAGACTTCGTGCAGCCTTAAGGAGCTCGGGCAAATCCCTCGCCAAGCGAGATCTGGATCTTTGGGTTGAGAAATCGCTTTCCTTCCTTCTATGGAAATAGTTGACAAGAACACGGAGGATTAGTCGCATTCCACTCCGGATCACCACCCACCACCCCCACACACACATTTTCCCCCCCTGGCAAGATGTAGAAACGATTGATCCCTTCCCAAGGCTGGAAACAAGGCCCAGGGAAAGTGATCTAACGAGGATTTGGGTTGTTTGGCTTTCTCGCTTGGGAGTCCCTCTTGGGCCGCTTTGGCCAGAAAGCTGATGGGGGGCTTTGACAGGCAGTTCTCTCCCCTCCCCGGCTCCTTCTCAAGACATTTCATAGTATTTATCAGAAGCGAATCAAACAGCTGTATTGTACGTATTAAAAAAACACAAAGTTGGAAAACTTGGCATTCTATTAAATGTCCTTTGACCAGTAACTGGCCACTTGGAGTGCCTCTGGTGTTGCTATAAGAAGGTCCTCCATTGTGTATGTGGCAGGGCTCAGGCTGCACTGTGATAGGTAGTCTGTGGTTTGCTCTTCTCCACACTCACATGTAGTGGACTTCACTTTGTGGCCCCATTTCTTAAGGTTGGCTCTGCATCTCCTGGTGCCAGAGAGCAGTCTGTTCAGTGCCTTCCAAGTCGTCCAGTTCTTTGTGTCTGCCCAGGAGGGAGTCTCTCATTTGGTATCAGCCATTGATTGAGGTTCTGGGTTTGAGCCTGCCTCTTTTGGACTCTTGTTTGCTGAGGTGTTCCAGTTAGTGTCTCTGTAGATCTTAGAAAACTATTTCTTGATTTCATGGTTAAACCCTTCGCTTTTCTGTCTCCTCACCTTGCCATTCCTTTTGCAGTCTGCCGTGGGGAAGGTGGGTTTGTGAATTTAACAATTGGGAGGAAGAAGTTGGAGATTGAAGGCAAAACCAACTACAATCCAGACTCCCTCTGTGTGTGTGTGTGTCCTCTCTCTCTTTAGTTCTCTCTCTGTAATATATTTACTTGAAAGGATCCCAGAAGGGCTTATAAATGAGCAAGGGAACAAGATCATCTTGTGACTCTAAAATGCAAGATGGCAAAGGAATGGCGGAGGGAAGAGTCTACCTGTCCGCTACTTTATTTTAAAGATGGCATTCATACCGATTATGCTTGAGACAAGATTCTTCCCCAATGGAACAGTGAGCAAACTATACTTGTAGACTACTAACAAGATAGGACTTTGGAAGCTATTATTCAGAGTTTATGGAGCCATGATAGGGCCCTTCCAGACAGGCCCTATATCCCAGGATCTGATCCCAGGGTTTCTGTTTATCCCAGATTATCTGGTAGTGTGGACTCATGGGTTTAGCATACAATGGGCTGACTGTGCCTGGAGCAAACTCTTCTTGAAAGCTTAATTAGATGTCCCTGCAACAGCAAAAACAGCAGAGAGGAAACAGGCAGGGACATCTAATTACCTTTCAAGAAGAGTTTGCTCCAGGCACAGTCAGCCCATTGTATGTTAATCAAGGTGGTCGGTTGAAAGATTCACACCTAGCCCAACTGACAAAAGTCCTTTGTCTCACCCTGGTCATTCCACAGATATATAAACCCTTTTTCCCAGTTCCAACCGACCTCTCCTCTGAGGATGCTTGCCATAGATGCAGGCTAAACGTCAGGAGAAATGCCTCTAGAACATGGCCATATAGCCCGAAAAACCCACAAGAACTTATTACAAGTTGGCTTTTTCATTTCTGAAAAGCAATGTATACTTTAGCTTAGGGCCCTTCCAGGCAGACTATATCCTAGGTTTTCTGCTTTAAGATGGATTATATGAGTCCACACTGCCAGATAAGCTGGGATAAACAGAAAACCTGGGAGCAGATCTTGGGATATAGGGCCTATCTAGAAGGGCACTGTCTGGCTCAACTATAGGATTGCAATGCCGAATATGCTGCATTTTGACTTTTGAGGCATTGGGAAAGCTGAGAAAGACTGAGCTAGAGGGTTAAGCAATCTATATAAATAAAAATGTAATGTGTTCGTTTGTGGGATTAACATAACTCAAAAACCACTGGGCGAATTGACACCAAATTTGGACACAATACACGTATCAGGCCAAGGAGTGACCACGACTCATAAAAACACGGAAAAACACAGTGGAGCAGACTTAAAAGGCCAAAAAACAAACAAAAATACATTACAACGCATGTGCAAGACCACACATATACAGAAACATAATATATACACACAAATATACACACACAAAACCCATATACACAGACTGGGCCACAGCAAAGTGTGGCAGGGGACGGCTAGTGACTAATATTTATTTGTAGAAGGGAGAAAAAGGTGACCACCACAGAGCCACGCGAAAGCGGTGAGCTGAAGGCGGCGGAGCAACGTGTGTGTTGCCCTTCCTGACCGAAGCCATGCAGGGAGCGTGCGAGCGGAGGGTTGCGTGCGAGCCTTGCCAGGGAAGCGTGCGTGGCCGGGCTCCCCCGCCCCTCCTGCTCAGGAAAAGGGCGCGGCCTAATGACGTATAGATGGAGGCGTGGCCTAGGACCCAAACTTCCCCGCTCCCACTTGCTGCTGTTTGGGTTTCACCTTTCTCCGTTTTTTGCCATTCCTTTTATATTTTCGCTCCTTCGGGGTATTTTTGTCGCAAATTTCGCCGGACTAGGCTTAAACAAGGGCTGCATTTCTATACTGTAGAATTAACGCAGTTCATCACCACTAACTTATCAGTGCTCAACACTGTGGAATCATGAGAGTCATAGTTTGGTATAGATTCACTTAGGGCCCTTCCCCACAGCCCTATATCCCAAAATATCAAGGCAGAAACTCCCACGTTATCTGACAACCCAGTTCCAAAGCAGATAATGTGGGATTTTCTGCCTTGATATTCTGGGAGATAGAGCTGTGTGGAAGGGCCCAGAGACGGCTAGAGACCTTGTGAAACTACAGCACTCCTGGTTCCATAGAGTTATGCCACAAGAGTTTAAAGCGATGTCAATCTGTATACTACAGTCTAGATGCGCCAAGAGTTTGGGAAGTTTTATGTCACACCTAAACATTAGGAAACATTAGGAAAAAAACAAAACCAAACCAAACGCAGCACCCAAACATGAATCAAGGAACATGAAAAGCACTGCAGACTTCTTCAACCAGAGAAATCAGCCATAGCAGAGCACCTGATGAACCACAGCATTTTATTTGAGAAAACAGAAATGCTGGAGCACTCCAACAACCACCATGTCAGACTACACAGAGAAGCCATTGAAATCCACAAGCATGTGGACAATTTCAACAGAAAGGAAGAGACCATGAAAATGAACAAAGTCTGGCAACCAGTATTAAAAAACTCTAAAATTTTAACAGCACAACAACAGAGAGGAAACAAACAAGGACACCTAATCACCTCACCACAAAAGTTTGCTCCAGGCACAGTCAGGCCATTGTATGCTAATCAAGATGGTCAGTTGAAACATTCACACCTAGCTCCAGCAGACAAGAGCCCTTTGTCTCACCCTGGTCATTCCACAGATATATAAACCCTTTTCCCTAGTTCCAACAGACCTCACTACCTCTGACGATGCTTGCCATAGATGCAGGCGAAACATCTCTAGACCATGGACATACAGCCTGAAAAAACCTACAACAACTCAGTGATTCCAGCCATGAAAGCCTTCGACAACACAGGAAAAAAAACTTCGTGAAAGTAAAAGCTGTTTGACACTGGAATACGCTGTCATGGAATCTCTCTCTCTGGAGGTTTTTAAGCACGAGCTGGATGGCCATCTGTCGGGAGTGCTTTGATTGTGGATTCCTGTATGGCTGGGTATTGGACTGCCTGGCCCTTGTGATCTCTGTCAATTCTGTGATTTTATATATAATAGAATATAAATCATCCAAATAAAAATGTATTGCATTGTTGCTGTTGTTGTTTTTTTGCAAAGCAAACAGATGAATACATATAATCAATATACACAAGACTATAAACCACGCATGGGCAAACTTGGGTCCTCCAGGTGTTTTGGACTTCAACTCCCACAATTCCTAACAGCCTCAGGCCCCTTCCTTTTCCCTCTCAGCTGCTTGGAGGGAAAGGAAAGGGCCTGAGGCTGTTAGGAATTGTGGGAGTTGAAGTCCAAAACACCTGGAGGACTCAAGTTGGACCAGGCCTGCTATAAACCGACTAACATGCCAAAAGCTTTGAAAAACAAAGTTTTCAACTGAGATTGCAATTCCATAATTCTGCTTTTCCAAGGGAATTAAGAACCATTGCCCTAAGGGTATAAACATGGACTGAAATACCCTAAAGCAGTGGTTCTCAACCTGTGGGTCCCCTACAACTCCCAGAAATCCCAGGTGTCAGGATTGCTGGGCATTGAAGGCCAAAACATCTGGGGACCCACAGGTTGAGAACCACTGCCTGAAAGACAACAGATCTTGTTCGATCTTGGGAGCTAAGTGGGGTCAGTCCTGGTTAGTACTTGATGAATATCAATAAATATCAGATGCTGCAGGCTGTATTTCAGAGGGGGAAAAGTCACAAAACCAACTTATTAAGAAAAACTATTAAATTAATGGCATTAATATTGGTTATTGGAAAATCACTGGTCACATAACCAAATGGAGGAATATGATCTGTTAGGATCATAATCTATTGGATTATGACCAATTGGGAAACCATAATCTTTATATCTTTTAAGAAAAGAAATGGTATCTACATATATTAATGATTGGCAATTGGTTTTCAACTGCTAGACTGATTTCCAGGTGACTGAACCATTAGGAACAGAGAATATGCCAATGCACAATATAGAAGATCTTCAGAAGTGTTGTTTAGTATTCAAAAACATCTACTCTCCCATAAATATCTTGTTTCTATTTCATGCTCTCTGGAGACAAGACTTCAAGTAGACTTTTTAAAAAGAACATGTTTATTTTACTCATAACTTTGTGTATTTAAATATACCGACACATTTCTTGTTAGTTTAAACTTTGAAACATTTCAGTCTGTTTCTTTAATTTTCTTTGTCTTTATCTGTCTCTTCAACACTATACAGCTCTGTACAACTCTCTTTTATAACTGTCTACTTCCAACTGTCATCTTCAGTGGTCATCCCTCAACTGTGTTGCCATGGGAGATAGTTCTTCAGTTGTCAACAAATCTGACTACAACAGTGGTTCTCAACCTGTGGGTCGCCAGATGTGGGTCCCCATCTTTTAACTGTGTTCCAAACAGTTTCTGATCTGGTCACATGGTCTGCAGCCCTTCCCACAGCCTCAAGAATATAGAGTTAGGAAAAAGCTGCATGCCAAAGAACACATATACACTTCAGCAGTGGTTCTCAACCTGTGGGTCCCCAGATGTTTTGGCCTTCAACTCCCAGAAATCCTAACAGCTGGTAAACTGGCTGGGATTTCTGAGAGTTGTAGGCCAAAACACCTGGGGACCCACAGGTTGAGAACCACTGCACTTCGGTATTGAAGCAGCACATTATATACAGTCAATCATTAAACAGAGACTTGAGAAGGTGGCCTATTTCCAACAGCTAGGACTTGTAGTCCAGCAAATCCCGGAGGACCAGATGGTTCTCACCCTTGCTGTAAACAAACATAATTCAATCTCCTGGATTACTCTAAACAACAGGGACATTTATATTATTATTGTTGCCCTCTTTGTTCATGGATTGAGCTTTTTGGTGGTTCTTTTAATAAGGGCCATAGTTTTGAGTTTACTGCATTGGAGCACTTCCCCTCAATGTTTGTGTTTTACCACTACAAAGGGACTCCTAAATATTGTTCTTTCTTGGAAACAAATTTATTTTTAATATGAATTATACCACAAGGAATGGATTATAACAAAATTTCAAAGCAGAATGTTTATTTTTAGAAGACCATTCATACACATGTTGCTTAGCAGAACAGTCATATGCAATGACTAACACAGGACCAGTCCCAAGGAGTTTGTAGTGAAACCAGTTAGGGACAAGGTGATGGTCTCAATTATTTCACCACAGTTTCTACCTTGTGGATAAGATTTATTTTCATCCTTGACTTTCTCCCAAGGAGCCTATTCTTAAGTATGTGTTTTGCAAGTGCAAAGCTATACATGTTTACTCTGAAGTAAATATCATTGTGTTTAACATCTCATTTTCCACAGGGGTTCAGATTCTGTAATCTCCAAATAAATTTAGGAAGAGTTTTTCACACCCTGGAAGGCTACTGCTAGCCACTGCTCACAATATTGACAGACTATTGTTCTGAATCAAATTAAAGCAACTTTCAGTGTTTTATATGTATGTACTTTTTGAAAACCAGAATCTTCATAGCCTTTTGGACACATGACCTTTTGGAAGCATGACCTTTTGGAGATTAATTGGCATTCACACCATTTGGAATAATCATGACCTTTTTGTAAAGTATGATCTTCCTGAGAAGAACTTAAAAACTCATTTGAGTGAATCTTCTCTTTAGTGGTATATATCCACTAGTATTTATGCAAGGCAAATTAGGTTTCTCAGTTGTTAGACTGATATACCTGGTTATTTCTTTGAACTCTTAGGAAAAAAGATTTATGCCAATGCACAAAATATATACCAGATCTTCAGATGTGTTGTTTCAGTTGTCAAGATTTGAGGCCGAGAGAATGTGGCTTGTCTAAGTCAGCAATAATAATAATAATAATAATAATAATAATAATTCAACCCCTGCTGTCCAGAGTCTTAGCTCAGCAACCAGTATGCCATGCTGACTGGTTGGTAAATACTAATTTACAACCCCATGATTTCATAAGATAGAACCATGGCATTCAAAGTGGTATCAAAGTACTGTAAATGTGTAGTGTGGATACCCCCCTTTTGGGGGACAGTGGTAAACAACTCTCCAAATCTCCTAGGATTCTGGATGAAATCCTTGAAAGGAACTTTTGTAAGCTGTAGTCCATTTCAAGAGAGAAAGTATTTGGAATTGTCTCTCTTTCTCTTCCTTTAGGTCACCAAGGCCTCACTAGAAGGAGAAGGGGAGACAAGACCAAGATAAGGGTGGCCTCTTTGAAGTTTCCATTTGCTCTGCAGGTCACTTTTCACCATCAGGGCCACCCATTCTTCTCCAGGCTTGACCACACTATGAATCCCCTTTACCACCATGTCAGGCTCCATGACCTTTTCAAAAAAGGAGAAAAAGAGGGGGGTTGGGGGAGAAAGACAATGTTTTACAGAGACTAAATACTAGCTCCCAAATTGAGCCTGGCAGGCCTGATCATCACCCTAACTCCGCTCTGTCTGCCTTGCCATCTATCAATCCACCTTCCTAATTAGACTAATTAGGAGATCTGTGGACGCTTGCAAGCCCCATAGACACAGTGCTTAGGGGTTGATGAAAAGACCCCCTGAATACCCACCATGGGAGGGCGGCTTTTCAGTGGGGCGGCAACAGTTGCCACCATTTATCCTTTTCCCCATTGAAAAGAGCTCGATTAAAATGTTTGGAAACTTTGGCTGCCCCCCTCTTCCCTGCATCCCCTTCCCAATTAGGGGGCAGAGAGATCACTCAGAGGGGCAGGGGAGGGAAGGCCATCCTCATCGCATCCCCAGCCAATGCCTTCTTGCCTTTACTGGAGGGATCTAAGAGTAGAAAGAGAACTGTAGGCTTCACATTCTGTGAGGGGTGTGGGCAGATGCCACCCTTATTATTTTTATCTCCTCTCCTCAGTCATTCTCCCTTGTTCTCCTCTTCAGAAAGCATCTTTGTGGTGCATCTTTGTGTTCAGCCCTTGGAACTGCACAAGAGAACTCCTGAGCATGTGCAAAGTACATTTCAGTCATTGCTGCCCTGTCCTTCCCACAGATTAGCAGGTGCTGAATGTCAGAAAAAAGGGTGACTGGTTATTTGGAAGCTTGGTTTCTTTGAGGGATTAGGTAGCAGGCAACTGGATCCTGGAAGTGATCTTGAGACTGTGAGTATGTCAAAAAGGGATATTAATGCCTGGTTACAACGCTAGTATCTGGAGCCCCCGGGTGTGCCGGCAGGACTGAAGACCGAAGACCGACAGGTCGCAGGTTCAAATCTGGAGAGAGGCAAATGAGCTCCCTTTATCAGCTCTAGTTCCTCATGCGGGGACATGAGAGAAGGCTCCCACAAGGATAATAAAACATCAAATCATCCAGGCGTCCCCTGGGCAATGTCCTTGCAGACGGCCAATTCTCTCACAACAGGAGCGACTTGGTCGCTCCTGACACAACAAAAAAAAAAACAAAACCCCCCTAGTATCTCATTTATTTTAAAATCCCTCTTATGGGGTAATTAAGGCAGTTCGCCACTATTTTAACTGCCATGGCTCAGTGCTATGGAATTCTAGGCATTGTAATTTTAAAGGTTCTTTAGCTTTCTCTTCCAAAGAGTGCTGGTGCTCACCAAACTACTACTTCAAGGATGACATTGGGCTATTTCAGTTAAAGTAGCATCAAACTGTATCAGTTCCACAGTGTAGATGCACTGTAAAATGTGTGAACTTAATTTCTGATTTTATTATAAAGATAAATATCCCATCAGGAATTTAGCTTTGTTCCACCATGCACCAAATGCATGGGTTTGAATTGTGCCGCAGTTAGCACAATGGGTTAACTTTCAGCAGCAGAAAATCTTGCTGACTGGAAGGCTGGTAGTTCAAGCACAGGTTCGGGGTGAGCTCCTGCTGTCCGCCCCAGCACCTGCATACCTAACAATTCGAAACAGTAGTGTGAGTAGATCAATAGGTACCACTTTGGTGGGGAGGTAAAAAGGTGCCCATGAAGACATGCTGGCAATTTGATCAGTAAGGCATTAATGGACAACAAACTATTCACCTTGGAAGATGGAGCGACAGCATCTCCCTGTGGCCAGAATTGAGCACAACCTCCAGATGCCGGTGATGGAAAAGGGTGGGAAGCCTTTACCTCTGCTTATGTACTGTCTGTCTTTGTTAATTGTATAATGGCATTGAATGTTTGCTGTGTATATGTGTTTTTTAATCTGCTCTGACTCCCCTGGGGAAGATAGAACAGAATATAAATAAAGTATATTATTATTATTATTATTATTATTATTGTTATTATGATTGTGTTGTTGCATGTTTTTTTCAAGAGCTAAATCCAATTGCCCACTTGAAGAGAAATACCTTTTCAAATATGTTGTCACCAAAAAAAGGCAACCAGATAAGCAAGAAATGCCCTTTAAATATGTAATCCTTTTATTATTGGAGAATTGAATCCCAACCCTGATAAAAGAGAAGCACTTGCTTCTTTAGCTGTTATTAAAGCTAAAATTAGTTCCACCAAAGCTATTCGAGGGCACTTTCATGCAGAAGAGGGACTTCAGACACACCATTTCCTCCAGCAATATGCCTTTGGGGTGACTCTGAATTGGTGACCTCTTGCAGTGCAAAGAGTTTTAATTTTTTTTATTCATAATACCGGCGGCACAAAGTTCCCTATTTTTATTAATAATACTAGAAGCACAATGTAGTAGTTTGACCTGCATTGGCCAGGGATACAGATAGACCTCAGTTTGAGGGGGTTGAGTTTGCTTTCCTCTGAGACTGAGAGGTCGTTAGGAATTGTGGGAGTTGAAGTCCAAAACACCTGGAGGGCCAAATTTTGCCCATGCTTGATCTGCACTGTAGGATGAAGGCAGTTTGACACTACTTTAACTGTCAAGGCTCAATGTTATTGAATCACGGGAGTTGTAATGGGGTGAGCACCACAGTTGGAAAATGGATCATGAGAGTTGCAATCCAACAACATCTAAGTAGCCTTAAGATTTTCCTGCTTTAGATAATGTGAAAAGAACTGCAAATGGTAATTAAGAGAGAGAAGGAACCAGTGTTCCCTGAGAGTTCAGTTCAATGGTAGTCCCAACTAGAGCAGATTCATTGAAATGCAGGAAATCTGCTTCCATTTATGCAAATCCGATTGATTTAATTATGTCTGGTTTGCATGGATGTTGACTCTGTTCTGGAGCTGGGAATTGCTGCTAGACTGCAACTCCATCATCCCCAGTCACTTCAACAGCAGAAGAGCCAATATATTTGACCAAGGAGGGCCCTCCCCAATATGCATATATCACCTCAGGTGCATCTGCACTATAGGAATAATACACTTGAATTTCTATGATTGAATAGTATGGAATTGTGGAAGCTGTAGTTTTACAAGGTCTTTAGCCTTCTCTACCAAAGAGTGCTGGTGTCTCACCAAACTACTGTCAGAAATATTAAAAATTAACTAGGTATTTTTAATTATAAAAATTGTGAGTCAAACATTGAAAGAGTTAAATGGATGAAATGACTCAGCAAAAGCTGTAGTTCTATATAAGCAGGTGTGCCTGTAGCTTAGTCACCCTCAGTCTGTGAGAGGCCTCAGTGTGAGAAGGTCTAAGTTTTAGTTCGCCTCAGTCCGTGAGAAATGTCGGTGGGAGAGGGCCTCAGTATGAGAAGGCCTCAGTGTTAGTTTGCCTCAGTGTATGAGATATTGAGAGAGCCCTCAGTGGGAGAAAGGCCTCAGTGTTAGTAAGCCTCAGTATGAGAAGACCTGTTCTGAGAAGCTGAGGTGAAAGAAGCCCCAGGTTGAAGGTGATCATATGTATGGCAAAGTAGACTCATATAATCCATTTCAAAGCGGAAAATCCAGTGTAAATCCAGCCTGAGTTGTAAGGATCAAGTCTGTGGGTGCATCAACATTGTAGAGTTAATACAGGCTGACCCCACTTTAAATGGCTGTGGCTCAATACTATGAGACGATGGAGTTTCACAATATTTCTAACCTGACAAAGGATGCTAATGCCTTACCAAACAACAGCTCCCAGGATTCCATAGCATTGCACCCTGGTAGTTAAAGTAATGTCAAACCACATCAAGTCTACAGTTTAGATATACTCTGCAAGATCGTATTAAGCCATACAGTGGTTATTTCTCAAGGCGGTTTTTTCACCCCTTAAGCGCAGGAGAGTTTATGGTTCAAGGGGTTTTGAAAACAGCTAGGGCTGACATTTAGTTAATAACATCTTTTGCTAAGGTTCCCTTTTTCTAACCTAACAAGATTAAGAACATTGACCTGATGATATTTCTTTTGTGCATCTGGCTCTTTTCCATTAAGAGGGATTATAGCGGGACCCTCAGCTGTACAGATGGGAAAGTCTTTCCCTTCTTCCAGCTTTAGAAGCAGCCCAGGCAAAGAAAAACTAAGCTGAAGATTAGGAGGGGATTCAGCTGCATCAGGTGCGTCCACACACGTCTCTTCCAAGCTGGGAAGCCCCTCCAAACACTGTTAAAGTCTTAGTTTTTCCTTCTCCTTGAGCCTTTGGAGGGAGAGCTTGCTGCCTCCTCCCAACACAAGTCAAAAAGAAAAAGAAAAGATGCTGATTTTAATTCCCTAGTGTTTAGCTGCTAGGAATTGGCAATGAGTTTTCGGCTCAGGGTGCATCTACAATTAGGTTTGACACCACTTTAATTATGCTGAATGCTATGGAATTCTGGGAGTTGTGTTTTGGTGTGGCACCAATACTCTTCAGCAGAGAAAGTGAGACTTTGTAAAACTTCAACTCCCATGATTGAATCATAGCAATTAAAACAGTGTCAAACTGCATGAATATGTAGTGTAGACCAGGAATGGGCAAACTTGGGCCCTCCAGGTGTTTTGGACTTCAACTCCTAACATTACTAACAACCTCAGGCCCTTTCCTTTTCCCCCTCAGCTGCTTAAGATGAGGAAAGGGTCTGAGGCTGTTAGGAATGGTGGGAGTTGAAGTCCAAAACGCCTGGAGGGCCCAAGTTTGCCCATGCCTGCTATAAACCAACAAAATGCCTAAAGCTTTGAAAATCACTCACTCAACAACAGGAAAATCAAAGCAGAGAGTTATTTAAGGCAAAAGAGAAAAAAGGTTTAATATCTGGGTTGCTGTAAGTTTTCCAGGCTGTATAGCCATGTTCCAGAAGCATTCTCTTCTGATGTTTTGCCTGCATCTATGGCAGGCATTCTCAGAGGTTGTGAGGTCTGCTGAAAACTAGGAAAATGTGGTTTATATATCTGTGAAATGTACAGAAAGAACTCTTTTCCATTAGAGCTAGGTGTGAATGTTTCAATTGGCCACTTTGATTAGCATTTGATGGCCTGGCAGTTCTCAAGGTATCTGGGAGAATCCTTTGTTGAGAGGTGATTAGCTGTCCCTGATTATTCCTTGTCTGGAGCTCCCCTGTTTTTTTTAATGTTGTTCTTTATTTACTGTTATGATTTTAGAGGTCTTTTTTATAATACTGGTAGCCAGATTTTGTTCATATCCATGGTTTCTGCCTTTCTGTTGAAATTGTCCACATGCTTGTGGATTTCAATGGCTTCTCTGTGTATCTGACATGGTAGTTGTTAAAATGGTCCAGCATTTCTGTGTTCTCAAATAATATGCTGTGTCTAGGTTGGTTCATCAGGTGCTCTGCTATGGCTGACTTCTCTGGTTGAGGATGCCTGCCATAGATGCTGGTGAATTGTCAAGAGATAATGCTTCTGAAACATGACCATACAGCCCAAAAAATTTACAGCAACCCAGTGATTCCAGCCATGAAACCCTTTGACAACACGTTTAATTCTCTGTTTTGAAAAGTTTGTGCCTGCCAAGGTTTCTTGAGAAGCTATCTTTGTAGAGGACAGCCCTGCCTCCACAGCTGAACACATCCAGAAAAGATGGGAATTGAGGATAGTAAAAAAAGGATCATAATACAATTCTATACTTAAGTACTGGCTACAGTATGTGGATAATATATTCCGAGCTGTGAGCATCACTACATGGGTAGGATGGCTAGGACCGTTTTAAATAGTGTTATTTTAAATGGTGTATTTTAATATTTCAATAAATGTTTTTTAATGTTTATGTATTGTATCCAGGTATTGAATGTTTGCCTTGTATATGCTGTGCTCCGCTCTGAGTCCCCTTCGGGGTGAAAAGGGCGGAATATAAATGTTTTAAATAAATTAATAAATAAATAATAGTATTTACCCTCATTACTTTTTTAAAAAGCTAGTGGAGGGTGACTGAATGGGCAGAAAGAATGGCCCATCATGTCTAAAGAGGGGAGTTACTGACCACCTCCCATGCCATTATAATTTATAATTATCATCACTTTCTAATGTTCCTTTTTTGCACAAGGTTCTAAGGGGTTCTGGATAAGATGGATTATCATCTAGTCAGTGGTTCCAGATTTTAGATCCTCCAGGTGTTTTGGACTTTAGCTCCCACAGTTCCTAACAGCTGGTAAACTGGCTGGGATTTCTGGGAGTTGAAGACCAAAACATGCTGAGGACCAAAGGTTAGGAATCACTCATCTGTGGTTCCCAAACTTTTGTCCTTAAAGTGTTTGGGACTTTAGCTTCCTGAATTTCAGACAGCTGGTGGGGGCTTCTGGGAGTTGAAGTCCCAAGCACCTGGAGGACCAACTATTGTTCTACAATCCAATTTGATCAGGTTTCAGGCTTGGTTATGGACCAAAGATGTCTTTGGTTATGTTGCTGGTTGAACTATGTAGGGAGCTGGACTATGTGAAGTTTGTGTTCCTGCTGGTTCTGGGACTGTTCCTGCTGGTTCTGGGACTGCTTTTGATATCAGTTTGACAACACAGCAAAGGATTGGAAGAGACTACAAGGGCCATCTAGTCTACCCTCCCCTCCTCTACCCCCAATGTAGAAAAATACAATCAAAGCACTTCTGGCAGATCTTGTAATTTGAATCCATTGCTCAGTGCCCTACTACTGCTGCATCACACTAGAGAATTGGGTTTCTGACTCCTGCGGAATTCTGAGGTTTGTAGTTTAGTTTGGCTGTTAAAGGCTTCTCCTTAAACTACAAACCCCAAGAAGATGGCTGCTGGAACTCTAGCAAAGAATACCAAGTCAGGATCCATAAGAAACTGGTGTCCCACAGATTATCTTGGATGGAACAAAGCTTCTGTTTTGAATAAGTGATTTCAAAGTGTTGCCACTTCTTACATGGGCAAGGAAAGAAGACAACATATTAAGAAGTTAATTGGCTGAAACATCCCTATGATGCCAGAAGGAGAAAAACTCTGCTCTTCATTATGAACCCAAATCAGAGAAGGTCTTTAAAATAACAGAATACACACAACGGAGCGTGTTTCTGCTCCAGAGTTTGCAGAGGTTACAAAATCTCCTCTGCACATCACTGCGGCAAGCTCCAGGGAGCCATGCGATGAGAGGAAGATGAGGTAAGGCCAATTAAAACTAATCATAACCCAGCAGAAACACGGGGGGGGGGGGGGCAATCACAAGGTGGTGGTTACACTCCATGGTGGGCTTGAGAGACTGCAGATCACTTTGCAATGGAGCGCCAGAGAGTTAGCAAAAACTTTCATGACACAGAAGCACACTTTCCAATTTCCAGGGGATGCTCAGCACAGATGGAAGACCAGGTTGCCTCATCTTTTTTCCTCAGCAGCAGAATCGCACAAGTTCCCAGAAGAAAGTGAAATGGTTGTCAGGCTGAGAAAACACTCCTGACTGTTTGTGAGCAGCTTCTGTATTAGAAGCAGGTTGGAGGAGGAAGGACCAGGTGTCCAAAGGCCAAAGGCAGTCTGCTCTAAGATGGTGATGTAAAGGAAGGCCTCCAGGGTCCTACAACCAGCTTCCCTCTTCCCAGCATGACCACCCAGAGAGCCACAGATGATGTGGAGGCCAACTCCTGGGCCCACCCACTGGGACTGATGCTGGTCCCCCACCACTTCTTTTCATTATAGTTTCATTAATTAGGAAGTCACCATCTGGGCACGTACATGCTCTTTTTATGATGTTAATTCGAAGCTACCTTATTCTTTTCTACCACCAATTGATGCTCTAGTCCCCAGGCCCATGTGTGCAGCATTTGGTAACAATAAAAATTAATTACCTGCCTCTAGTTCCAAAGGAAAAAAAATGACACCACTATCATTGGGATTTATAGTTTGGTGAGGCACCAGCTCTCTTAGGCAGAGAAGGCTCAAGACCTTGTAAAAGTACAACTCCCAGTATTCTAGGGCAGTTAAACTGGTGCCAAACTGCATTAATTCCATAATGCGGGTGCACCCAGAGTTACTCAAAAACTGCACCAAAGGTTTCTCTCACAAGTGAAGGACTGTATCCATTGACTAAAAGGGAATGAATTGGATTTCATTCACTATAATATAATTGTATATGATAATGGTATAGTACCACTATAGTGGTATTGTACAATATAGTAATATATAATGCTAATATTATGCTATGCTAATAATATAATATATTGTATGTACATATAATATTTATCTTAATATTGTAATACAATATAATACTATTTTATTTATTTATTGTGTCAGTATCAACCAGACAATTGTATTACATTTTTAACAACTTTTTAACAAACAGACAAAACAGAGTTTGCAAGCTTGGTAGTTGATTAAATGTCCTTTGACTAGTAGCTGGCCACTTGGAGTGCCTCTGGTGTTGCTGCAAGAAGGTCCTCTGGTGTTGCTGCAAGAAAATAATAATAATAATAATAATAATAATAATAATAATATGGTATAATAATATAATAATTATATATTACATGTAATATTACTAATAATATTGCAGTATAGTGGTATAGTACAATATAGTAATATATAATATGAGTATTGTGCTATGCTAATAATATAATATATTGTATATACATATAACTTGTAAGCCACTCTGAGTCCCCTTTGGGGTGAGAGAGGGCGGGGTATAAATATTTTGTTGTTTATTCGTTCAGTTGCTTCCAACACTTCGTAACCTCATGGACCAGCCCACGCCAGAGCTCCCTGTTGGCCGTGACCACCCCCAGTCCCTTCAGAGGCAAGCCAGTCACTTCAAGGATACCATCCATCCATTTTGCCCTACGTCAGCCCCTCTTCCTTTTTCCTTCCATTTTCCCCAGCATCATTGTCTTCTCTAAGCTTTCCTTTCTTCTCATTATGTGGCATAAATATAGTAAATAGTAAATAAATAAATAAATTTCCTCTAGGACTACACTGACTTTTTTCTTCCAAGAACAAAACAAAACAACAATGATACAATAACAACAATAATAATTGCTTTCTTTTCCAGCCCTGGAATTCAATCCATCTCACAAAAGACAAATCAGATACAGGTAAAATTGCATCTCTTGCAAACTTTAATAGACTAAACAATCAATAAAATCAATTAAAAAGGAAAACAACACGTACAAGAAACACAGCATGTAGTTTGACACCACTTTAACGGGGGTAGCTCAATGCTATGGAATCCTGAGAGTTGTTGTTTGCTGAGGTTTCTTTGGCAGAGAAGGATCAAGACCTTGTAAAACTACAACTCCCAGGATTCCATAGCATTGAGCCATGGAGCAGTTCATAGCACTAATTCTACAGTGTGGATGCTCTTTGGGCTTGGGGGTCCTGGGAGGGATGTGCGGCCGGCACTGTCTTCCCAGGCACCTTCCTAACCCTGTGCCTCTTCTCCTCTGCTGCACTGCTGTTTCCAATAAATTCAAGGCAAACACTGCAACAAACCAAAATAAATAGACGGGTGGATTCTTCAGCCTTGCCAAGGGAGGAATAAAAAGCCAGGGAGTGGAGCAGACTTTTTTGCTGCTTGTCACTGGGGAACCATTTGCTTGGGGGCCCTTCCCATCCCTTTTCTTTCTTCCTTCCCCATAGTGGGTCTCTCTCTGTGCTGCTTCCTCCTGCTTTTTAGCCCACTTTTCACCCTAAAGGACTTGGGCCCTTCCCTTCTGGCTTTTAGCTACTGTTTGATTATGGGATGAGGGTGGAAATTTAAGAGATAAAGGGTGCATCTGCACCGTAGAATTAATGGAGTTTGACACCATTTGGTCTGCCATGGCTCAACGCAATAGGATTCTGAGAGTTGTAATAGACCTTGTGAAAATGCAGCTCCCACAATTCCATTGCACTGAGCCACGACAGTTAAAGTGGTGTCAAACTGCATTAGTTCTACAGTGTAGACGTCCTCAAAAAGAACTCCCTTACCACTGCAACTGCATGTTGGGATAAAGTGGCCTCTGTCTTTCAGGTTAGATATTAAGATGTTGTTGTTCATTCGTTCAGTCGTCTCCGACTCTTCGTGACAGATATTAAGGATAGACAAGCTAAATGCAAGGTCCTGGTTTTGACCTATAAATTCTTAAATGGGTATCTGAAAGATTACCTCCTACCAAATAAGCCTGCCCAAAATTTGAGATTCTCAAAGGAATAACTTGCCTAAAAAAAGCCAATGGGATTTTGGCCTGCATAAATAGGAGTATAGTGTCTAGATCCAGGGAAGTCAGGCTACCCCTCTATTCTGTCTTGGTCAGACCACACCTGGAATACTGTGTCCAATTCTGGGTACCGCAATTGAAGGGAGATGTTGAGAAGCTGGACTGTGTCCAGAGGAGGGCGACTAAAATGATCAAGGGTTGGAGAACAAGACCTATGAGGAGCTGCTTAAAGAGCTGGGCATGTTTAGCCTGCAGAAGAGAAGGCTGAGAAGAGACATGATGGCCATGTATAAATATGTGAGAGGAAGTCATAGGGAGAAGGGAGCAAGTTTGTTTTCTGCTGCCCTGGAGACTAGGTCATGAAACAATGGCTTCAAACTACAGGACAGGATATTCCACCAGAACATTAGTGGAACTCTTGCCCTGAGTGTGGTGGAGGCTCCTTCTTTGGAGGTTTTTAAACAGAGGCTGGATGGCCATCTGTCAGGAGTGCTTTGAATGTGATTTTCCTGCTTCTTGGCAGGGGGTTGGACTGGATGGCCCAAGAGGTATCTTCCACCTGTATGATTCTATGATTCTATCCCAACATGTCACAAAACTAGGTTCTTAAGCACACCTTGCAGAGCTTTCTTTGTAGCAGTACCCCAACTGGGAATCTCACTGCCAAAGGAAATTAAGCTTGCTGTATCTACTTTGAGCTACCTGTGGGTAATAATATGGTTCTGTGTGGATTTTGATATTTAAAAATGCTGTTTTAATGGTTTGTTTTGAAATTATATATTAGGATTGTTTTAAAACTATTGTAAGTATATTTTATAAATATTTTAATGTGTTTTAAAATGTTCATATTTGTACTGGGCAATTTCTTTTGGAGAGCCACTGTGGTGTAATATTTTGAGAGCCAGGGTTTGAATTCCTGCTCAGCCAGGGAAACCCACGGGGTGACTTTGGGTGAGTTAAACTCTCTGAGCCTCAAAGGAAGACAAAGACAACCCTTCGCTGAGCAAATCTTGCCAAGAAAACTCTGTGATAGGTTCACCTTGGGGTCACTGTAAGTCAGAAATGACTTGGAGGCACACAACAACAATTGCTTTTATTTGTTGTGTATCACCTCTGGACTTCTTGTAGTCCGAGAAGTGATATATAAATGCTTTAAATAAAATATTACATAAATACCTTCCACAATTCTCCTTTATGATAGCCTACATCACATATTATACATGATAAAGGAAGATGAGAGCCTCCGATCCTCTCAATGACCTTAGACTTCAGTTCCCATTAGCCTCACTCAGCATGGCCAATTGTGAGGGCTGATGGGGGATGACAGTCAGTAGCATTTGGAGCACCACAGGTTTTCTACCCCCTGTAGTTACATTTTCCCAAATGGCACCCATGGGTGGAAAAAACAACGTGATTTGCTCTTTCATCCTACCAGAACACACACTTCATGTAGCATGTAAAAAAGAAAAGGAAAAGAAAATTCTAACTTAGCTTTGCTTCAGGGTAATGCACAGTGGCAAGGCAGTACACAACCATCAGAAGAGAAAACAACCAGACAACTCTTGCTTTGTAGTAATAACAACTAAGGGAAAATAAAAGGGAAATTATTTTAACTGGACTAGATCTGTTCCTGAGAAAAGTGAATTACAAATCGGGAGCTGGAGAAGGTTGGCTGTCTGCCCACATTCTGTGTGGACACCCAGGGAAGGATGGTCAATGGTCTGTTAACATCCACTAAAGAGCAAATATTGCATATAATTTATTTAGATGAAGTGTGTGGAGTGTTTGTATTTGTTCTACAGCTTGCTGTCTCACCTCTAAGTGAACTCCCCGAACCGAGATCTCTTTGGACGAGTATGTGGCTCTCCCTTCTGCACACTTCCCTCCAACGTGTTTGCTTTGGCAGCTTGCGTGTTCTTACAAGCAATTCTTCCAAGGACATCAATCACTCTTGCACCCAAGGAGAAATATTGTACACTCAATATGATGACAAAATGAAACATGTTTGAAGCAAACCATGTGTTTCCATGTGCCAGGGATTATGTTATTTGCTCAAGGAAAATGTTCAGAGTATTTTAGGCTTCTGTTAAATCCAGGGCTTGTAAATTTTATTGTCTGGTTTTGGAATTCTTGAGTTTCAGAGATAATAAAAAAAGTTTCCACTGTAGAAAGATCATTTCTAAATGTAAGAAAACATCTTTTTAGTAGCACCTGAAATTTATTGGCTAAATAGGGAAGTTTTCTACTTAATGATTCGGAATGCTCAACAATTATATGGGGATTTCTGGGAACAGAGGATAGTTCCAATTTTTAGCATACTCAAAATCAAAACATATAAACTGGTGATTTTGACACAAAATGTATATTTTCTGTACTCAGTCCAAAAGTGGGAAATTCTGTCCCATTTCCCTCAGGAACTATCCACAGACTGACTCAACTCCTAAGGCATAAGTGGTGGCATAAAGGACTGATGCAGATTTAAGAATAAGGTGGGAATCATGTGACCCTCCAGATGTTGTTGGATTGCAGGTTCCAGCAGCTCTATCCAGTATAGCAAATGGTAATTAATGATAGAGATTACAACCCAAGAACGTATGAAGGACTGCATCATTCTCATTTCAACTTATACCAAAGCAAGCACGATGCAATTTAGCACAAAACTTGAGCATTCATATTTTATACTCTGGGCAACCAGCTCTTGCAGTATAGTCTGTTTTCCCTTTTCTCCTGGTTTCCTGTCCTGCACCAATTTATCAATCAATCAATCAATCAATCAATCAGTCAATCAATCAATCAATAACTAAACATCCTCATTAGGTTTTCTCCTAAATCAGATGTCATTGAACTTCAACTCTTCCCATCCCTGGACAGCATAGGCAATACTGAGGAATGCTGGAAGCTACAGTTCAAGGACCTCATCACACTAGAGTAGGGATCAACTTTAAATCCAGTTGCTGCCTCTTGCCAAATTCTCAGGCTTGTAGTTTAGGGGAAGGGGCTTTAAAATGCTCAGCTAGAGAGGTCCTGGGCCTCACTAAACTACAAGCACCATAATTCTGCAGGAGGCAGCAATTAGATTTAAAGTAGATCCATGGGCTAGTTGTGATGAGACACTCAGGTGTACTGCAGGATTTCCACTGTTTTTCTAGTTCTGCAAGTCTTTATGCTGCCCTAATGGTTATCTAAATGACTGCTTTCAGGTCATGGAATAACACTCCAAGGGAGGCTTTTTTCCTTTTTCCTGTTGTCCTGTTGGTTGGGTGTGTGCCTTGTTCTGCTCTACCTTAATCTCTTTGCTGCCCTCAGGTGTGGTGTGGGGATACCATCCAGTTGCCAGTGTTGGTGAGATTGTCATATATGTCCACACTGTTTTATTGTAGAGGTCACAAAATATTCAAGACTGTACCTGTCACTGAGGAAATGCTAAAGGAATGGTATGGAACAGGTACAGTGCCAGATAGTTTCAGGGCATATATTCTCTCAAAGGGTCTGACTTTACCCAGATGTTGTCAAAAATCCTCTTTTGTCTTAAAAAATGAAGTCACAATGCTGCTCATTGTGATCCTTCAGTTTGTTTCGTTGGGAAACTGTGGAGATATTTCCCAGAGATTTTAGAAGGCAGGGCTTGCGTCAAGATGACTGGAGTGGTTAGAACATCCAATCATGACGTTCTTTGTTTGTAAAACTCAGAAGATGAGATCTTGTTAATATTTCATTTCAGAGATATTTTCTTTGAAGTGAGTGGCACCAGCCTTCCCACAGCTAGCGCTGAGTCCGTTTTGTTTGCTCAGCTGTAAGAAGAAGACGGCATTCAGTTTCAGCCGGGACCTCCAAGAAAGTTCCTGCGATGGTGTAATTTCCACTGTTCTTCTCGGTGCATATGAGAGCCTGATAGGCATAATTTTATTTAGCACAGTCCTTTCAGACTCGGTGGTTCATTGAGAACCAGTTTTGCTTTGTCTAGAGTAAGTGAACTTTTACAAGGGTTCTTTCTGAAGCATGCATATATGAAAGCAAATTTCATAAAACTAAGCAAAACTTGTAAGCCAAACCTAGTCTCAGAAATTCCACTGAATTTGAAGGGAATGTATCTCTTTCTAAGCATGCTTGTGATTGCTGCCTTATTATCAGGTTATATAATAATAATAATAATAATAATAATAATAATAATTATTATTTATTTATTTATAATCCGCCCTATCTCCCCGAGTGGACTCAGGTACTATCTGCAATTGCCTTCTGTACATGATAAGTGAGACTTTGTACAAAAGCGCAGTTGTAACTATTAGAAATCAATAGACATTTTGTTAGTGTTCTTAGCAGAATGTGGAATGTACTTTTCCAGTGTAAGTAGCCTTCAATAAAAGCACAACTTGCTTGTAGCATAGATCCATCTTGCTGTTTCAGTTGTCCTCTGTTTATCTGACAAAGTATAGTAACTAATGTGTGCAATCTATCATGTCCTTTATGCAAACAAAGGCTTCCATGGAACAAGGGCAGAGTCTGAGGTCAGCTGCATTGATAGAAATTGGGAGTGAAGACAAGACCTAGACTTCACCTCACTGATGTCTTCAGTTATTTTCTAGACTTGGATTGTTATCAGGATAGAAAGCCAAAAGTCGAAAGAACCAATTCTGAAGTTGCAAGATTGTGTTTGCTCCATACACAACAATTAGCACATGTGAAGAGAAAGTGTCATGTCCTTAGAGAGTGGAGTGTGGAGTTCTTTCACACCACAGAGTTATAACACTATGATTCTACTTTAATTGCCACAGTTCCATCTCACAGAATGCAGAGGTGTGTTATTTATTTATTTATTGTTTCAGAAGCAAATTAAGAATCCAGTTATAATGTATAAAAAACTACAAAGTTAAAAGTTTGGCATTATACTAAATGTCCTTTGACTAGAAGCTGGCCACTTGGAGTGCCTCTAGTGTTGCTGTGAGATGGTCCTCCATTGTGCATGTTGCAGGGCTCAGACTGCATTGTAGTAGGTGGTCTGTGGTTTGCTCTTCTCCACACTCACATGTCATGGACTCCATTTTGTAGCCCCATTTCTTAAGGTTGGCTCTGCAAGTCATGGTGCCAGAGTGCAGTCTGTTCATTGCCTTCCAGGTTACCCAGTCTTCTGTGTGCCCAAGAGGGAGTTTCTCACCCGGTATCAACCACTGATTGAGGCTCTGGGTTTTAGCCTGCCACTTTTGGACTCTCGCTTGCTGAGGTGTTCCTGCGAGTGTCTCTGTGGATCTTAGAAAGCTGTTTCTTGATTTAACTCATTGCCATGCTGGCTGATATCCGAACAGAGGATGGGCCAGAGATATCAATGCCTTGGTCCTTTCATTGCTGGCTGCTACTTTCCGGCAGATATCAGATAGTGTAATACCGGCTAAGCAGTATAATTTCTTCAGTGGTGTTGGCCGTAGTCATCCTGCGATAATGCGACATGTCTCATTAAGAGCCACATCCAATGTTTTAGCATGGTGAGATTTATTCCATACTAGCATGCGTATTCAGCAGCAGAGTAACAAAACACAAGGGCAGATGTCTTCACTGTATCTGGTTGTGATCCCCAGGTTGTGCCAGTCAGCTTTCGTATTATATTATTTCTAGCACCCACTTTTTGCTTGATGTTCAGGCAGTGCTTCTACAAATCAGAGCACAGACCAGAATGACTCCCAGGTATTTTGGTGTGCTGCAATGCTCCAATGGGATTCCATCCTAGATAATCTTCATTTATTTTTGGAGGACCATTTAGAAATCTCAGAGAAAGAAATGGCAGATCCCAGGATTCCATAAGATATATAGCCATGGCAGTTAAAGTGGAATCATAATGATAGATCTGTGGTGTGTGAATGGGCCTGTGGGTTTTAAGAGTTCCAGGTTCTAATCATTGAAACATTGGGTTTACTGAGTAACTTTAGACCAGTCACACACCCCTGAGGCTTGATCTAACTCACATGGTTGCTGGGAGGATTAAATGTGAAGGAGCAAGTGCCTGTTTGGTCCACTGAACTCTTTAAAAGAAATAGTAGATAAAAAGGTAACAAAGACATTTAAAAAACAAAACAAAACCCTTTATCTTTCATATTTAAAAATACAGTTTTGTAAGATCAAGTAAACATTACATCACAGAAATGGGGATGTACGATCCCAATTTCTATGTTATAGGACATTTCTGAAATGTAGGCAAGTTGTATCCACTGGTGTTTGCTTGAGGGGTTTTCCTCCACTCTGTTTCTTTTAATCTTTGTCTTATCCATGCCAGGCTTGGTAAAGCAAGTAAAGCAAATAGATATTGTGGAGTTCCTGATGGAGATGTTGGTATCGTATTACATCTAAAATGCATACTGGGACAATGAAGAAATATTTGTGTGTTCTTCTGCAAACCTAGGGTTTTCTTGAGTTTGTAGATACTTGCCACTTGTTTGTCTATAAATTAAAATCCTCACAGAAATGAGTTTTCTAGTTGAATATAGAATTGGAGTTTTTGCATTGGAGTCACCTATTTTTGGCTTTAATGCAAAGTGAAGAACTTCACATTGGGTCCCACACTGCCTTGGGCTGCATACCAAGAGAAAGGTAAGGTAATCTATGGACAAACAAACAAACCTACTTCAGATCAGTGACCAAATCCAGCTGTCTGGGGATTCCCAGTCTGGCTCTTTGGGATTCTCCAGATGGCTGCATACCATACTACATTAAAAACATGGTTTGGTGGTGTTTCAAATGCTTTCCTTTTAATTCTCAACAGTGGAAATACCTCTCTTAAAGCTGAGGTATTGTTAAGAGCATGATGCTAAAATATGCTGGTATTTTAAATCCTACCCTTTGATCCCACACACCACTGAAGTGCATTCCCCAAGAAATTATCTGAAATTAAATGCTGATTTTGGTGCATTTAGGGTAATTGGGCCCCACACAATCAATTACTCCAGGGGAAATTCCTTGCAGTTAAAAATGCTGTCAATTTCTGTTGAGTCTCCTGCAGGAGAGATAATGCACAGGGTATAAATAATAATAATAATAATAATAATAATAATAATAATAATAAAAACAACAACAACAACATGTTTGCTATGGACAGAAATGTTGACTAAACTAGCAATGTCTTCCACACTGAAGATGGCATTGGGATCAAGTGACTACTTTGTCCATCTGGAGCAGATGGGCAGCTCTTGCAGGGGCCATGGTGGCACAATGGATTAAACCCTTGTGCTACTGAACTGCTGACCTGAAGTTTGGCAGTTTGAATCCATGGGACGGGGTGAGCTTCCGCTGTTAGCCCTAGCTCCTGCCTACCTAGCAGTTCGAAAACATGCAAATGTGAGTAGATCAATAGTTGTGATCCCCAGGTTGTGCCAGTCAGCTTTCGTATTATATTATTTCTATTATATTATCCTGCTTTGGCGGGATAGGCAAAAAGATGCTCCATACAATCATGCTGGCCACACAGCCAGGAGGTGTCTATGGACAACGTGGGCACCTCTGCTTGGAAATGGAGATGACTATCTCCCGCAGAGTCAGAGATGAGCACCACCTCTAGAGCCAGAAATGAAAGGAGAAGCCTTTGCCTGTGTATGTGTGGTTCATTGTATTTCACTGTAACAAGGCATTGAATATCTGCCTCTGTCTGTTTGTATGCTGTAATCCACTCTGAGTCTGCTCAGGGAGAAGGGTGGAATATAAATAAAGTGTTGTTGTCTTGGGAAAGTTGCTTTTTTGTGCTACAATTCCCAGAATGAATCTTTTGGTCAGGCTAGCTGGAGGATTCTGCAAAGTGTAGACTAAGATATCACTTTCCCCATCTTTGATTTGCCCTGTTCAATCTTGGGTTTTCTTTGCATACCTTTGTTGTGATAGCTGAGCCATATACAAACAAGTGACTCTTAAGCCTGCATAAACCACCTTGCCCACTCCATCACCACATGTATGAATCAATGCATATGAGTTCAGAACTTAGAAAAAATCCTGCTCGTAATAGCAGTTTCCATGATAGTTGGAGCATTCTGACAAATGCAATCTAAAAGTTATTGTCCAGGCTGGAGGAGTCTACAAGTCATAATTCAGGTGACCTCATACCATCTGGAGGATTTCAGAAGCTGTAGTCAGAAGATGTCATTTTGCCAAGCCCTGCAAATCGGGAATGAATATGAGATTGTCAGGTAAGATTAGCTGGGTAAATTGGCAGAATATGGCAGAGTGGAGAAATTTTGGAATTAAAAACTTTTCCTGTGAAGTCTAAAACAACATTTTGTCGAACTGGCATCTACCGATCTCTACCATGGTGTTCTGGCTGATGGAGTGTTACCAAGAAAGGTTTCCATATTGCTCCAAAAGCTCACCCCACATTGTTTGCCTTAGACACATGTGGTGAGGGCATGGCACATGATGCTGTTGAATGCTGAAAGATGTGCTTCTAACTGCTTATTTTACTCTAATAGATATATTCTCAGCAGTGATTGATCTCTAGAGTCAGGGCAAAATAATCTCAAACACATTTGGTTTTATAACAAATTAATGCTGCAGTCTATGTGTTGTTTAAAGGGAAGTCTAAAGCCAAAAGCCAGGGCCTGAAAAAATAAACACTCATCAGCAAATATTTTGATTAGCCTAAAATGCTTTAAGTGTCTACCTCTGTAAGAGAAATTGGTGGGGGGAGAGAAAGCAAGCCAGTTTATAGCAATACCAAATGATTCCCAGCTCATCCCGTTTAGTTCATTTGGGGCCCATCTAAACAATAGCTTTAAGTCAGTTTCACAACCAGATGAAGAAACTTTGTGTGCTCCAAAATCTCAACCTCTGGGAATGCTAATTTATATGAACATGCTGGAAATTCTTTTGTTAGAGAACACTAACCTCTAAAGTTCCCAGTTTTCCAAATTAGGGAGCCAGAATCATTTTTAAATAAACTTGAAACTGATTGAAATTTATGTCATAGATATATGCTGACAGGGAGGTCGGGTTTTGCTGTAATTGGTAGAATATGCAACCAGATCGTATTAATATTTGATTGGAGTTATATCTGATAATATTTGGGTCTTGCTTCCATTATCAACTTCAAAAATACCCATTGGAAGGAATTTGAATAGGAAAAAACAATACAAGGGATGTCTCCCTGGGAGCCTTTGTCAGTCAAGAGTATTAAAGCTAGGTTCTTGTGGGTTTTTTCGGGCTATAGAGCCATGTTCTAGAGGCATTTCTCCTGACGTTTCGCCTGCATCTATGGCAAGCATCCTCAGAGGTTGTGAGGTCAGACCTCACAACCTCTGAGGATGCTTGCCATAGATGCAGGCGAAACGTCAGGAGAAATGCCTCTAGAACATGGCTCTATAGCCCGAAAAAACCCACAAGAACCTAGTGATTCCAACTATGAAAGCCTTCGACAGTATTAAAGCTGTCCCCAGTGAATCAAAGAGAGGTAACCTTGTACCCTTCAGATCAGGCATGGGCAAACTTGGGTCCTCCAAGTGTTTTGGACTTCAACTCCCACAATTCCTAACAGACTCAGGCCTCTTCCTTTTCCCCCTCAGCCGCTTAAACAGCTGAGGGGAAAAAGGAAGGGACCTGAGGTCAGGAATTGTGGGAATTGAAGTCCAAAATGCCTGGAGGACCCAAGTTTGCTCATGCCTGCTTCAGATGCTTATAACTACAACTCTTATCAGTCCCAGAACTATCATGGCCAATAATTGGGAATTATGGGAACTCAAAACATCTGAAAGATACTGAAGGGGGAGATGCCCCAAAATAGTCAAAACTGGTTCAAAATTGTGTATGCAACTAATTGAAGTATAATTCAATATGCTTCAAATTTCATGATTAAGTCACATGGAAGACTGTGGAGAAAAGCATAGAGCTATAGGTGCCTGCTAAATCCAGTGTCAGTGAATCTGTTCTAGGTTTTAGTCTGAAATCAAAATATGTTATCTAAGGTGCTGGACTGATTTGGTCAATGGAATTCAGCACCACGGATAGCTCATTTAAAGCTGAAATTAAAACATGAAGAAGGTTAACTGCTCCCCTGACAAAGGGGCCACTAACTATCACTGAATGGGGTTTAAGGTAAAGGTAAAGGTTTCCCCTTGACATTTAGGGGATGCTGCTCACTTCAATTTCTAAGCCGAAGAGCCAGTGCTGTCCATCGACACCTCCGAGATCATGTGGCCAGCAAGACCACATGGAGTGCCTTTACCTTCCTGCCAGAGCGGTACCTATTGATCTACTCACATTTGCATGTTTTCAAACTGTTAGGTTGACAGAAGCTGGGGCTAACAATGGGAGCTCACCCCACTCCCTGGATTTGAACCATCAATGAAGTTCAGCAGCTCAGTAAGTTTAATGTGCTGCACCACTGGGCGCTCCGAATGGGGTTTACTTCGATGTAATATTTGCTCTGAAGAATTGCCCCTTTTGCTGTCTTTTGAGTGTTTGGGTCTACGTCTTCTAGTTTTTGGAAATGTTACTTTTTCAGATGACAGTTCCCAGAATTCTCCAGCTGAGAACTATGCTGGATTTGGAAGATAGCCACCCAAAATTAATATTTCCACCTTTGGGTATCTCTTTCCATGTTGGTTTTTTACACCTCCTTCACCTTGTGGACCATTCTTCTTCTGCCCCCCCCCCCCCCTTGTCTACTTGCTCCCCAGTCCCTAATGCACTTGGCTATGTGCTGTAAGCAACCTGTGAGGTTTTCAGTTTTCCAAGAGCCAGGACACTTTAAATATATGCCGCAAGTGCCCTTGTTCATAAGCTGAACCCTTTATAAGTGTCTTTCCCGTCAGCTCTTTATTAACTACTACCTCCAAGGAGTGTTGCTGTGGCTGCTGCTGCTGCTTCTCCTCCTCCTCCTGCCTGGTGGTGGTCTGGCTCCTCCACGAAGCACACATGCTAAACAGATTAGCATGCTTGGGCTGACCCAAACTTCACAAACCAGGGATAGAATTTCTTCAGCTCCATGTGGAAATTAACCTATATGTAGCACTGGTCAGCTGCAAAGACGGAGCTTCGGCTCTGGCCGGGCAATCTAAACAACCAATGTTCTTTGTTACCCGTGGCCTTTCCCTCCTCCCTCTCCTTCCCCAAAGCTAAATATTTATTAAGCGGGGCAGAGGATTGGGGGAAGCATTGTGCTCTACGTTCAGACTGGGCACGGCTCTGGAAAAGCTTTATTTGTAACTGTTTTTTGGCAACTCCAAGATTGTTTATAGACTTGTTAAAGATCCCTGAAGGATTGTTTAGATATAAATTGCACAGCAGAATAGGTCTGATTTTGATTTTAAAATATTCTCCCCCTCCTTCCCAATTGAGAATCAAATGCATGCCACTGTATATCCCTTTGCAGGGATACACTCTGGATTGGAGATCCCAGCATTTAGCATCTCTCTTCTCTAAAATAGATTGCCAATACTCAGCACTATGCAGCATGATCCTGAAACAACTTAAACAAGTTCAGCCACTTTAACATCAAGAAAATCAAGAGAAGAATTGCAATTACTCACACAGACAGTGGCCCAAATTCTAATGTTAGTCCCAACTAGAGCAGAGCCATTGAATCAATTGGATTTATCTGTATTGACTCTCCATTCAACATTTGCTTCAATGGATGTGTTTAACTCACAAATCTCAAGCATTTTCACTTGAAAATAAACCTAAGCAATCATAGCTTCATGAGCAATGTTCTCTTTTTTTGGGGGGGGGGGGGGGAGGGTTAGATGGTTTTGTAAAGGTGTGTCTTTTATTTTTTCTTAATGCAGGAGGGGAAAAAGCATAACCGTCCTCATAGAGCAAGTGTGGGCAAACTTCAGCCTTCCAACTGTTTTGGACTTCAACTACCACAATTCCTAATAGCCTACCAGCTGTTAGGAAGTTGTGGGAGTTGAAGTCCAAAACACCTGGAGTGCCCAAGTTTTCCCATGGAGTGTATCTCCCATCAGACCTACCCAGCATAGATAAATCTGAGAGATGGTGCAACACAACAGCATTTGAAGAACCATTCATTTCCTGTTTTAAAGCATCCTTGATATACCACTAACAGAATGTAACTACATTTGTGTTTACAAATCAGGGTTATGAATCAGTCTTTGGTCAACTTTAGATTTGTTTGGTTGTTTGGGGTGCCGAGTCAGAAAATTGCATTGAATGGACCACATCAGCTCTAATTTCTGATACAGAAACATATGCCATCCAGTAGTCACCATCTGCTCGCCCACAGAAAACCATATTTAATAAGCCTCAGCACCATAAGAGGGTTTTGCAAGACCAGTTGCTCTCGTTGTAAGTAACAGTTATAGTGTAGTAACAGCGAGGCCATGGACAATATTTTAGTGCTTGGGGACCACTGGTGGTCCATGGACCACAGGTTTGGAAAAAACTGATGTAAACATATGCTACCAAAGTTGGGTTTCCTAGATGTGTATATACTAGAATATAATGCCTGCCTGTTGCGGATTTTATGCTGGAGACACAAATTTAATTTTTGTTGCCTGACATAATCGTAGCATATGGATCTCTCCCAATCTTTCTTTTTGAGATTTACAGGTGAGAAAGTGAGGCTGAAACCGAGCCATTGACTCAATAGTCTTCTTTTGACTGAATCTTTAGAGTTCAATATTTGTCCTCCTCTCATAGCTCTGCTTTCATTTGGCACAGGGAACTTGTGGCTCTACAATATATTCAATGTATTGTGAAAGGCTTTCTTGGCTAGAATCACTGGGTTGTTGGAGGTTTTTTTTTTTTTTTTAAAAAAATATTATACATTTATCAAACAACATGTATAAGCATACATTCTTCCCTCTTTTTACAACATCTTAGACAGAAGAATTTGTCATATTATATACAATCTAACAGTAAAAATAATCAAATACATCTTTAAGCATATTTCTTATCATTCCGTTGCAACTTATACTATGTATATCTCTACCACACACCTTTTATCTACTTATACATGTTTTATTGTTAGAGGTTTTTTGAGCTGTATGGAACATGGGTTCTAGAAGCATTCTCTCCCGACATTTTGCCTGCATCTATAGCAGGCATCCTCAGAGGTTGTGAGGTCTGTTGGAAACTAGGAAAACTGGGTTTATATATATATGTAGAAAGTCCAAGGTGGGACACCCACCATGGACTTTCCACAGATATATAAACGTCAGGAGAGAGTACTTCTAGAACATGACCATACAGCCCACAAAACCTACAACAATCCTCCAAATATGTTGTTGGACTGTAATTGCTGTAAGGCCTCACCAGTATAGCCAATGGTGAGGATATTTGGGCAGTGCAATCCAGCGGTGCCTTGTAGGGTCACAATTTTCCCATGTTGGAAAAACATCTCTGTGAATTCTTAGCAGTTAGCATTAACTGATCTTCCAGAATCTAGTTCAAGATCAGCTACGAAGATCCCAGAATATACAGCAGAAGTCCTTATAAATGTCTGGACAGATTTCAATGCAGATTTTTGCCTTGCTTTCTCCAAGTGCAACTCCTTTCATTTTGGAGGGATAAAGGAGCAAACGCCAGTTGTTGCAAGTAACAACAAACAAAAGTCACTGTTGGTTTATGTCATGAAAGACTGTCAGGATAATAAAACACACAGTTTCCCCGCCAGGAATGCCTGATCTTCTCCGTGCGGCTCTATCCCTGTGGACAATATCATTACAGGCCTAAACAAATAAACAGTTCCCCCTCCCATTAAATGGGATGCACGAGGGACTACAACTCCACTCTGCAGAGATGATACAAGTATATTTACGCTCACGAATTGGAGTCAGTCCAGTCACTATGAATAGTTATTCAGTTCTGTAATGCCCTGGCTTGAAGCGGAGGAAGCAGCCATTTGCCCTCCTACACTCGACTTGCAGCAATCAATGTGAGCTATTCAGAGCCATGTTTTCCTTCCTATCCTCTGCTGAGAACATCAAGGGCTGGTAACACCTTTTATGAAGCCAGGCAGGCTCCCTCAAGGAGAAGTTTTCTTTACTTTTTAACTACATAGTTGAGTCCATTAGGAGCCAGGGATGAGAATGACAGGTTAACATACTCTTGCCTTGCCAAACACCCAGTCGAACATTCAGATGGGATTTCCTGTGTTGAGTCTTGTTATGCAGCATCCTTGATAAATACACACAAGTCATGAAGTATACAGCCACAATCTTTCAAATTCAATTAGAAAGGAGAAGGAGAAACAGCCTGTAATAAAAATATAATGTAGAAGCAAGCTGGGATGGAGATCTTGCACAGACATTTTAATCACTTGCTATAAATTCAAATGCCAGGCGGTAATAACATGACTGACATATTGGAAATTCCTGGTCCTTTTTAAAAAAGAAAAATCCTAAAAACAGATTGTGAATCAAGTTTATCTCTATAAAACAGATGAAAAAACATAAAAATCTTCATCTCTTTTTTAGAAAGGAAGATTAGGTTATTTCTTATTTGGTAACTCTGTACCTGTGTGGGTGCTACTTTCGTTATCTTTGATTTTCCCAACTCCAAGGGCACTGTGATATATTTTTTAGAGACAATTGGATTAACATTAACATTGATTTAACATTTAGCAATTTATTCAATGGGTTTACTATATGTAGAATTAGCAATTGAATTCAGAGTTATCTTCAAGCAACCACAGAATCAATGCGGATCACATAGTCTCCAGAGGATCTTAAGTGTTGAGACAGACTTTAATTTAAGATAGGTTCAGAATGTATTTCCATCAATATCTCAAGTGGATTATGGGCAGTCTTTCCCAATGTGGCATTCTTCACATGTGTCAGTCTCCCCTTTCTAACATCCCATTCTACTATTGCCGATGCTGCCTGTACAGAGATGGCTCTACTATTTTGAAACCAAATTACACATAGCTGCCTAGGGGCCCTTCTGCACAGCCATATAACCCAGAATATCAAGGCAGAAAATCCCACAATATCTGTTTTAAACTGTATCATCTGAGTCCACACTGTCATGTATTCCAGTTCAAAGGAGAAAATGTGGGATTTTATTCAGCTGTGTGGAAGGGGTCTTGATCTTCATGAAAGCTTGGACCCACTTCTGGTGCCCCCATCCATCTCAATGAGGACTGCTGAAGGGGGATGGGGTTAAAAAATTAGTTGCCCAAACAAATTGTGAAAGACTGACTGCAAATCCTTTATTTTAAAGTGAATGTTGCAGAGAAAAGTGTATTTTCACCTGATTACTACAACATCAGGAGGTTTGGGGCTTCAGCACCTGAGATGAAAAAAGGCCATAGATTAGTGGCAGTATCACTGGTTGCTTGAAAAGGGTCTTTGAGTCAAGGAAATTAAAAATGTCCCCACAGATGAAAATGAACAAATGATTTGATCTTGTTTCTGTGAGTGTATGGATTCTTATTAGGCTTCAATGCCCACTCTCTGATAAGTTACAATGCAAACTATGTATGTCTGCCAAAAAGTAAGCCCCATGGTTTCAACAAGATTTATTCAGAGATAAGTGAGTATGACTGGCAGAGGTAAGTGGGCATGATTGAAGTGAAGTGACTGGCTTGAACTTGAAGGAGCTGGGGGTGGAGACAGCTGACAAGGAGCTCTGCCATGGGCTGGTCCATGGAGTCATGAAGAGTCAGAAGCAACTCAACGAATAAACAACAACAAGTGGGGATAGGAGCAGTGATTCCCAACCTTTTTTTATTATCAGGGTCCACTTTGATCTGGGTCCACTTGACCTGGGGCCACTTTGACCAGGGACCATTTGACCAGGGACCACTTGAACAGAGACCACTTGAACAGGGACCACTTTAATCAGGGACCTTTTGACCAGGGACCACTTGACCAGGGATTACTTGACCAGGGACCACTTTGACCAGGGACAGCTCTCTGACATTAGCACCATAAGGGGCGGGGCTGGTCAGCTCTGTGGAAAGAAGTGGAAATAAAATAAAATAACTAAAGAGGAAGGAGGTTAGTGGACTGGATTTTTGTTCTCACGGCCCTCTGCTGGGCTGCAGTCCACAGTTTGAAAGTCACTGGATTTGAGCCTGAAAGCCGCTGTTTTGACTTTAACTGCTAATAAAAGAACATAACACACTCTGCTGCTGAGAGAGAGAGAGACCAAAGTCCAGCATTTCCTCATGAACAGTGGCAAACCAGATACAGAGTGTTTTCTTCATACTGGTAGACAGGTTGTTTACTAAAATGAAAAAGTTATGGCTTGACCTAAGAGATTTGCATGGTATAACCATTGACTAAGAACTGAGGAGAGTTTTAGATCTTTCATAGATCCTAGACAGGAAGAAAACAGCTTCATACAAAATCTAGAATATTATTTTTTTGTAAACCAAACATGTTAGCTGTCTCCTGTTAGAATGTGTTCACTAAAACCCTTCCTAAGCTGGAGCTGCCTAGGATTCTCCATCCAAGAACTGAGGCCTTCTGACAGTATTCATACTCCTTTGTGGGAAGATGTTTTAGCAGACAAGAATAGAAGCACAGGAGCTGAACATTTGTTGGCTTCCTCGCCTCTTTTTCCATTAATAAAACTTACAACGGAGCCATTGACTCCGGACTCCTTTTCATCGCAATAAAGCTGGATGCAGAGAATGTGGTTGTGTTTATTGGTAAAATTGTAAATAAATCAATGATGTAAGAATGTAGGCGGTAGGGAGGTGGCAAATTCAATCCCAAAGCTACTAAAACTGGGCTTTCTGGGTGAAAAGTTTACTCTGTCAATTTCCCCCTTGAGACACGAAGGTTTAAGGAAATGTTTGTACTGCTCTAGAGGAAGGGTTGGTGGTGTGTTTTTCTTTTGTGCTCAGGCACTCTGGAAGAAATTCCTGTGGGCATAATCATCTCACATATGGTAAGTCCAAGACAGCAGAAGGAAAGAAAACCTTCCCTCTATCTAAAGGTCATGTGGATGTTGCAAGATAGAATGAGAATGAAGGAAATTTAACTGGTATGGACAAAGAATAGATTCAGATAGTGCTGGCTGGGTCCTAGTTCTTAATCTGAACAACAGGATTGTTTCCTAACAGAGCAAGCTTCCGTCCACAAAAAATCTTTAAAGGAAAAAAAAATCAGAGATTGGTAGGTAGAGGATCCAGTACAACTGTCTCATCATTGGGTTGTTGTAGGTTTTTTGGGGTGTATGGCCATGTTCCAGAAGCATTCTCTCCTGAAATTTTGCCTGCATCTATGGCAGTGATTCCGACCATGAAAGCCTTCAACAATATATTTTCTCATCATTGTTTTCCTGGGATGGTGGATTTTAAAGCACAAAAAGAATGGGCTTTCTGGACTCTTTCTTCAGAATCCCCTACACAGCACACAGAGAAACATGTAAACCTCCAAATGTTGTTGAACAACATCTCCCATGACTTCTTTTTATTGGCACCACTGGAAAGGTCTGATGAAAGCTGTAGTCCACCACCCCTAGTTTGTAACAATGACTCTGAGGTGTGGAGGGATGCTGCTGTCATGACTAGCATCCCATTGGCTGCCTTATTTTCCATGAAATGGTCTGATTTCCTTTTAAAGGAGTTTCCACAGCAAACAAGAGAGTGGCCAGATGCCGTTCCTTGTAAACACAGAAGCAATTGCTACAAAAGGCAAAAACCATGAGATTTCCAGGTACGGGAATATCCTGGTTTTGAGCTGAATATCTGCATCTTCAAATGTCTGTATGTCCCTGCAATCAGAAATCACGGGGTTTTTAAATCTAGGTTTGTTTCCAGGTTTTAGATATTTGTTCCTGCGTGGTTGGTTTCTAAAAAGAAGATGACAGTTGAGTAGAATATGGAAACTTTGTTTGTGTGCCAGAAACTTTATGAAATGTGTGGAGGTCACGTTTTCTCTGGCCAGGACAAAGAACTGAACTTTTGCAGTGATTCACTGCAGTGATTCTCTGCATATCCGTATCTTGAGGTGTTTTTTTTAAATCACCAAAGTCCCGTGGCAGCCATCTTGGGAGCCTCTAAATCTCACAACAAAGCACCAAGTCTGGATAACGGAGGCAGAAATACTGGGACCAACAGGTCTGTATGTGGACCTCTTCTGAAGTCCCAGGATTTTTGCCCCTGTTTAAAACCCATGATTTAGTGCTGTCTGGAAGCATCCATAGTCAGTTTATTAACAGAAGTATCTTAGTTGTGTATGAGTCTAGCAGTGATTCTGCAAATCAACAGGGAAAGTCATGCTGCCCACAGTTTCCTTACTTTGCATGTCTCAGTGTGTAAATCTGTAAACTAACAGATTTCAGGAGGACTCAAATGCGGTCTCCTTCAAAGGAAACAGAACCTTCAAAGGCTGCTTTGAACTCCCCATGGCTCAGTAACTGAGAAATTAAGCCATACCTTATGGGCAGGGCATTATCTATATTTGATGCCCAATCTCAACTTTTCAAAAAGCACATACATCCCTGAATCTGCTAGCTTGTCAGAAAAACTCGATATATCTTCAAGGAGAGCAACATCCTCATAAGGAATCCATAAGTTGACTGAGGCTATATACGTTTTCTGGCTTCATCTTCAGCCATGTAAGGAATTGCTTGGTGATTAGAAGCAGAATTTTTTAAAAAATGTATATGATATCATACATATGGAATTGTAGGGGGATGTGTTGTGCTTGCAAATTAAGAGTCATCAATGTGGCCATTTTTCACACTTGCTTGATTGCCTTTTTAAATGGGACCACATGAGTGTCTTAAGTGTGAACACATCAGAAGATCTAAAGACTGCTGTACAGAACCATCAACAGGATCCTAGTCTGCCTGATCTGGTTCATGGACTAATCCTGGTAACCAGCCTAAGACCAGCCTAAGATAATCTGTACATAAAAAGGTAAATAACGCATCCTTAAAAAAAAGTTCATGTTTGCAAAATTTTAAGGGTCCACCATTGTTATCACATGGATGGGAAACCACCAACAAATGCCTGCTGCTGTCGGCTACATTTCAGAGGAAGGAACTGGCAAAACATTTGAGAAGTCGTAGCTTGAGTAAACCCTATAAGTTGACAGGCAACTTGAAAGCACATGTACATACACCTGTTCCTGAACCTTTAGCAATTGTTTGAACTGCAGATATTGCTGACAACAATATTTATCTCTCGTACTATGAAAAGCTTTACCTGAAAATTCCTCGGTTTGTCAACTTGCTGTTGATCACACAGGAACACCCACAAAATGTTTTTCAAGAGGTTATTAATTTACCCTATTAGAATATTAAACTTCTCTTTGCATCCAGTCGCAAAATGGTCCTCAAGATAGCAGTCAGGAGCTTGAGCCCTATTTTGCCAGACTCATTAATATCATGGGATTTACCAACATGCCCATTCACCCTTTGACCACTGGGCCAATAGGTCTACTCTGGTTGGATTTAACCAGCCAGATTATTTCCTCCTGATGAATCATTCCATGTTGTTAAAACAGTTGCTAAAACGGTTTCAGCGGAATTAGGGAAAGGCAGACTCTCACAAGATAAACACAATTAGGCAAACAATATGCCTTGGCAAAACTGCAAAACCGGGGGCAAGCCGTTTCATACTATTCTGTGAGCTTTTGTTTTTGCAACCAAATAGCTGTGCGGTTAAACTGAATTCACTCGAATTCATGTGGATTACATAGGCCAGAAGGCACTCATCCTTTCTTCAAGAAAGATGATGATTTGCTTCAAATGTTGATTCTCAAGATGTCAGGAAATGTTTTCTTCTATTAAAGTAATCACATTTTAAAGTGAACTCTGTGCCAGAAAAATAAACAGTGCATCTTTTATACACACATCCAGGAGCACTGATGAGAAAAAGCAGATCTTACTCTTTCCAGGAGGTTGATTTGGGAAGACAAACGACTAATGAGTTCTCAGTTCCAAACACATTATGACCAAGAGGTAACATATTGCTACAAAAGCTCCTATTTTACATATTAGTACCAAGATCAGCACCATCACTTGTCTTTCCTCCCCAATTATTAGATTTGGCAAACTCCAAGTTAGCATTTTCCCTAATGGATTCACACAACACATGTTTACATCTGTTTATTAATTTGCAACTGAACATTGGAATAATATTCAAATATGTTCATTTTGAGTTAAAAAGTGCTCCCATCTATGTTCTTTATTTACTGTTCTGATATTAGAGTATTTTTAAGCTCAACAACTACCATGTCAGACTACACAGAGAAGCCACTGAAATCCACAAGCATGTGGACAATTTCAACAGAAAAAAGAAAATCATGAAAATGAACAAAATCTGGCTACCAGTATTTTAAAAAACCCTCTAAAATCAGGACAGTAAATAAAGAGCAACACTCAAACAACAGGGGAATTCCAGACAAGAATCTGGAAACCTACCATCAAAAGATTTCTCCAGGCAGCAACCAGCCAGGCTTTGAAGCTGCAAGGCCATTAAATGCTAATTAAGATAACAAATTGAAACATCCACACTAGCCTTCAACATACAAGAGTTCTTTCTCCCACCCTGGACATTCCACAGATATATAAACCCCACTTTCCTAGTTTCCAACAGACTTCACAACCTCTGAGGATGCCTGCCATAGATGTGGGTAAAATGTCAGGAGAGAATGCTTCTGGAACATGGCCATACAAACTGGAAAGCTCACAGTTACCCAATCCTGTATATGTTAGGATACTTCCACAACTTTGCCCATTAGCTAGAAGAGAGTGTGTTAAGAGTTTATAGCCATCTGTGTTTTCACATACTATAGTTTCCCCTTTGATTGATGTACGGTATTTTGTTATTATGTTATGATTGCTTTTATGGTAGTTCTACAATTAAACATGTCATTTGGTACATTATCAGTATTATATTTTATTTTAATGAATTGTATTCTGTACCCAAACAGTTTTGTACAAAAACACATGGACATAGGAAAAATATATGTCTTGAGGTTCTCCTAGTTTAAAAACAATTCTGGGGTCCATACTTGCTTCTGGGTAAACATGTGCCATTTATATTCCTTTTAAAAACAGAAGAACCCTATCCTACTACCACATCGCAACGTTTTAAAATGTCCCTTAGTTGTTGAGCTGTGCAACGCGTAGATGAGGAAGCTGTTGTCTGACAAATGTAATCCAACATAAACAAGAACTTGGTTCTTTGGATCTTGGCCACTGTCTTTAATTGAAAACTTACACCCTTAAGGAAAAAAAAAGTCTACAGCTTTGAAATCTCATCTTCAGTCAGAAAAGCATGTTAGACTAGAACTAAGAAGCTCTTTTGAGAAATCAGGCATCAATAACTTACTTGGCTAAAATGTCTTTCCAACCGTTCCCAACTCAAAGTAGCCAATATGTGTTAGAGTACAATTCCCATCATCCTTTATTACCATTGAAAGGATAATAGAAGTTCAAATCCAACACAGTGCTATTGGACCGATCCCTAGCTATGGGACTAACCCCTAACCATTATTAGCTGCTTTTAAGAATGATGGCCTATTGTGGCCAAAAAAAGAAGGACTTTAGCTGTAGATTTATTTTCTTTTTGAAAAGTCCTAGTAGATCATAAATATGCTTTTAATGTAGTTTATGTTAGGTTAATTTCCTCATCCTTCCTTTTCGTTGCTGTTTGGAGATTCCATGCCGTTTCTCCAGTCTGGAGATGAGCATTAAGTTCCCTGACAGAAACATTAAAATGTTTTATGATCTGAACTCAGGGAGCACGGTGCTTGCTTTACCTGTGTGCAGTGCATGATTTATGTTGCTTGCACTGCTAAACCCTATAAATCACATCTGGTACGCGTTCAGCTTCATCCAGAGCTTGCTGACTAAACCCGCTCCTTTTTCCTTCTGCAGGAAGAATAATTCACTGTGAAAACATTAACATCGCTTTAACGTTTACATTGGCATAAAAATATCTCTGAAGTGATTCGTTGACATGAATGAAATCAAATAAAATACATAATTGAGGGGAGGGGATGCTGCGATTCAGATCTGCTTAAAAAAATACTTTTCACAAAACAGAGCCAGAGTGAAAAGGAATTACAGGGCTTCCTTCCACTTAGCTTCTTTAGTTGTGTTAAAGAACAGAAAGCTGCAAACATAGCATTTAGGATTTTCACAACTGGATCAAGAAAAATCTACAAGACCACCTGCACTACTCATTCAGAAAGGTTTAACACTACTTTTAACTGTCATGGCAACTGAAAGGACCATGGCATTGACATCTCTGGTCCATCCTTTGTTCAGATATCAGCCAGCAAGCCAATGCCTTAAATCAAGAAAGAGCTTCCTAAGAACTATAGAGATACTTGCAAGAACACTTCAGCAAGCAAGAGTCCAAAAGTGGCAGGTTAAAACCTGGAACTTCAATCAGTGGCTGATACCAGATGAAAAACTCTCCCCTGGGCACACAGAAGACTGAGTGACTTGGACTTGGAAGGTGAACAGACTGTGCTCTGGCATCACAAGGTGCAGAGCCAATATTAAGAAAAGTATGGAGAAGAGCAAACCACACACCACTTACTACAATGCATTCTGAGCCCTACCACATGCATAATAGAGGACCTTCTTACAGCAACACTAGAGGTACTCAAAGCGGCCAGCTTCTGGTCAAAGGAAATATAGTACAATGCCAAATTTCAGTATATTATAACTGTATTCTCAATTCACTTCTGACACGATATATTAAAAATTAAAAACTGTCACAGCTTTGCATAGAATCCTTGGATTTGAAATTTGGTGAAGTACAAGCATTTTCTTCAAAAGAGCACCAGATATCAATTATTACAGCCCATAGAGTCTAAGCAAACTACAAATCCTGGCATTTCATAGGATAAAGCAATATCGAGGGGTGGGGGTGGTCTTATAGGTATACATCTGTGTACACACAAGGTCCCCACGGTTCTGTTTATTACATTCAGTTCTGGGTATTTTATTTTCAAGATACAGAAAAGTTGAATCAGGTTCAAAAGAGAGAAACACAGAAGATAAAAGGTATGGAGAATGGAATATATAAAGAAAGGTAAAAGGAACTGGGCATGTTCAGCTTGGTGAACTCTTTATATATCTCTGGCTCTAGAGAGGATGGGACAGATCTCAACTCAGCTGCTCCAGAGGTTTGCACCAGGTTTGCACCAGGTTTAATTATTTGAAGTAGCAGGACTGATCTGTTAGGTTCAAAATAACCCTCAGTTGGGATGATTCCACCATTAATATAGCAGAGTACCAGAAGTAAACTTCATAACCAGCAGAAACTTATGTGTGGCGAGCTGGGATAGGCTTCTATTCCATAGGATGGCTTAGGACTACAGAGTCAGAACTTTAGGTTCAAAATATTTATTGAAATAAAAGAAATATATTATTGATAGAAAGGGTTTTGGAGATAACTAGCTTACTAAATCTCATCTTCTAAATAAGGGGAAAAGGTAAAAAGATCCATGCAGCTACATTTTGCCTTGAGAGAGGCAAAATGCGTCCTTACTGGAGGAAGAAAATGCAGAAGAGACTGGGAAATGGCGAATGATCACATGGCCAGTCCAGGGCAATAAAACTTAAAAGGAAGTTCCTTCACAGAATTTTATCATCAAAGGGGAAGGAGACAGTGGCTGGCAGGAACAGGAAAGAAAAAGGCCTTTCTGGGAAAACATGCATACGTATGTGGGGGGAGGAATCCTTCAGCCTGGCCCTGTCTCTAGTCAGGGGCGGCTCGTCCATTACGCGAAGTAAGCGGCCGCAGAACACTTTTTTTGCCAGGGGTGCAGAGGCGCCTCTGTAAATGCCCCTCGACTGCCACTTGAGGAGCGCCCCCTCAGCTCACAACAGCCCTAGTAGTCCGGGGGGAGCTTCGGCTTTCTTGCCTCACTGCCGGGTGATCGTTTTCCCAAAGGAGCCAGGCCCTTGAGCCTCGCCTAGCCCCTCTCGTTCCTGCTCCACCTGGCCACCGGGTGTGCGAGCAGAGCCGGCGTTCAATCGTTCTCCACATTCGATCCCTTCCCTGTGACTGGCTCCCTTTCCCGATCCCCTGGCGCTCCGCCCGCCTCCTCTCCTCTCCCCAATCCGCGGGTGGGCCAAGGGGCGGAGCTGCCGCGCCTGGTCCGCTTCGGGTCCGGAGGCGTGTCTGAAGACCCCAGCGTGCGCACCAAAAGTCGCCTCCTCTCCTGACTTTCTCTTCAGCCATTGAGACCAAGAGAGAAAGAGAGAGAGCCCCTCCGGCTGGAGGTATCTCCCACCTCAGCTCCCTCCTTTGTTTTTGCGCCTACCTTCAGGAAAGGTGGGCATCTCCACCTCTTTCTCTCTCTCTCTCGGTCCCAATGGCTGAGGAGAAAGTCAGGAGAAGAGGTGACTTTTGGTGCACACGCCAGGGTCTTCAGGCACGGCTCCGGACCCAAAGCAGGCCAGGCAAGGGAGCAAATGCGGCAAGTGTAGTTACTGGGATGTATAGTTCACCTACAATCAAAGAGCATTCTGAACTCCACCAATGATGAAATTGAACCAAATATGGCACACAGAACTCCCATGACAAACAGAAAATATATATCAATGATTGGTTGGGGGGGGGGCGCCAAAATACTGTTTGCTTACCGATGAAAATTACCTAGGGCCGCCTCTGTCTCTAGTCTAGCTACTCACTGAGGTCTGGAAACTTGATGACACAAGACACTTGTGCAGTTCAGGGATGAAACCCAACATACATGTTATGCTAATAAAGTGTAACATTTATAACTTAAAAACAGACACATTTTCACACGTCTGACTTGAGAAAGGCATTTCAACCTCTTATAATGGAGACAGAGCCAATGTTATCATAAGGAAGAGTGTGGCCATCCAGAAAAATTGGAGAGATAATTTGGAGCTTTATGTGAATTGAATTTAGCCTTCAAATCTAAGGTTTTACTTGCTGCTTATACAGCAGAGAGTTAAACACATGATTTATAAATGTACCTTGGGAAGTCTGACTTGGCCATGGTAGTCCATGCTCTGGTTACATCCCATATAGACTACTGCAACATGCTCTATGTGGGGTTGCCTTTGAAGACAATTCAGAAGCTTCAAATGGTCCAACGGGTGGCAAGCAGATTGCTCACTGGAGTAGCGTTCAAGGAGCATACAACTCCCTTTTTGCGCCAGCTCCACTGGCTGCCTGTTTGCTACCAAGCACAATTCAAAGTGCTGGCTTTAGCCTATAAAAACCTAAATGATTCTGGCCCAGCTTACCAGTCCGAACGTATCTCTCTCTATGAACCATCTTGGAGTTTAAGATCATCTAGGGAGGCCCTGCTCTCGGCCCTGCCTTCTTCGTTGCCACAACCGGCGGGGACGAGAGACAGAGCTTTCTCAATGGTGGCCCCTTGGCTGTGGAACTCCCTCCCTAGAGATATTAGATCAGCCCCTTCCCTTCTGACCTTATACAGTAAAGTGAAAACATGTAAAGTGAAGACATGTACAAGCCTTTGGGAACCTAGTGCAATAGATAAATACAGAACTATGTGAAAATGAATACTGGAATGGTTTATGTGATTTTTTGGACAACGAGGCTAATAGTGAAGGTAGTGGTTTTATATGTTTTTAAAGGTTTTAATGTATATTTTATAATTCTGTTTTAAATGTTCATTGTAATTTTTACGTTATTTTAATGGCATTGAATAGCTGCCTATGTAGTAAAGCCACTTTGAGTCACCTTTGGGTTCAAGAAAGGCAGGGTAGATATATCACAAATAAATAAATAAATAAATTTATCAAAAGCTAGCATGCATTTCCTCCAAGTGGTAGAAATGTTTCTCTCTCACTCTCTACTCTCACACCAGCGAAATAATTGCTAGCTATGTTGCATGAATTCATATAAATGTTTCTGTGTATCTATTCTCCCAAAAGAGGTGAGGAAACTGCTCCTCCCTGACTTCACATAAACTGAAGTTGGGAGCTGCACTTTCTTGTTTGTTTGTTCATCCTTTGGGATTTTCTATTTATCCCCAACTTCCTTTTATCCACAGGACTCCCGTCTGCCTGCAGCTTGATAGCATCGCCAGAAATTTCAGGGCAAACAAATTGACAGACAGTGCCACCCATCCAGCTATTGCTTTTCTCCTTGGAGAAGATCAGCGGGTCACACACCTGCAATCCACTCTCACCCTCTGGAAGCATTTGAGGCTTCTGAAGTTAAACACACAGACAACAGAGCCCTGGTCCGGAGAAGGAAACCCTACAAGAATTGTGTTCATCTTTAAGGTGCCCCTGATCCTTTCCTTGCTTTTGCCATATCATGTTGGACATATTGGCAGGAGAATTTAGGGAGCTGTCAAAAAATATACAATAGGTTCCCCACATTTTTGGCGTGACAAACTAACACACCTATCTTTCTGTTAATCAAATACTATTTGTGTGAGGACAACAAGTACAATTCTTCTGTACTAAAAAGAGAACAAGGCAATTTTGGGATAGTTTTACACAACTCTTGTTGTGTTGCAGGACCCTTTACAAAGTATACATTCAGGAAACAAAAAGGGATCTGTCCAATTGTTTAGATGAACATATGTCAAATATTAGCAGACACCCAACTGCACCTGTGGAAACATGCCTCTGTACAGATGGATGCCCTAGTTAAGACATCAGAGACTGGGGCCTCTGTTGCTTTGGACAAGCTGGAATTTAAACACAGAGCTTCCTCTTCTCTCTCTCTCTCTCTCTTTTTCTTTGACTGGAGATGCTTATTTCTGTGCCCAGGGCTCACCCAAGATGTTTTGCAGCCTCTGGAAGAGCATCAATTTTCCCTAAGTCCAGGTCAGCCAATTTATTTTGGCACCTCCGGCAGAAAATCCCACAAGCACTTATTCCCTTTGCTTGCAATAAAAACATAACAATAATGGGTTAAATGATGTCTTTTCATATCTTCTTAAAGGTAGGGCTGGTACTTGATGAAGTCTGGCTGCAGCCACACTGTAGTATATGTGCAGTTTGACACCACTTTCACTGCTACAGCTCAATGCTATGGAATCCTGGGAGTTGTAGTTTTACAAGGTCTTTTGCCTCTGCCAAATTCTGCTAGTGCCAAACTACAATCTCGGGATTCCATTCTTTTGCACCATTGCCATTAAAATGATACTAAACCACATTAATTTTACAGTGTAATGCAACCTTTTATGTCTTAGGGATCATTTCACACAACAAAATTATAGCAGTATAATCCCACTTTCAGTGCCATGGCTGTATCTTGTGGAATTGTTGGGCTCTGAGTTTGGCGAAGCAAGACAGCTCTCCAAATGATAATTCCAGGATTCCACATGGCAATTAAAATGGAACTGGTCCAGTTTGGTCCAGATCCATCATTGTTTGAGTTCACAGTGCTCTCTGGATGTAGGTGAACTACAACTCCAAAACTCAAGGTCAATGCCCATCAAATCCTTCCAGTATTTTCTGTTGGTAATGGGAGTTCTGTGTGCCAAGTTTGGTTCAATTCCATCATTGGTGGAGTACAGAATGCCGTTTGATTGTACATTAACTATAAATCTCAGGAACTACAATTCCCAAAAGACAAAATCAATCCCCAAGCCCACAAGTATTCAAATTTGGGCATATCAGGTATCTGTTCCAAATTTGATCCAGTGAATGAAAATACATCCTGCATATCATATATTTACATTGCAATTCATAACAGTAGCAAAATTACAGTTATGAAGTGGCAACAAAAATAATTTTATAGTTGGGGGTCACCACATCATGAACTGTATTAATGGGTTGCAGCATTAGGAAGGTTGACAACCACTGATATATATACTGGGATCTAAGAGGTTTTGCTACCTGACAGAAACACTAAGGTGGTATTTCTGCCCCCATTTCCTGGACAGTAGTGAAGTGAACTTGATTTTTACATCATCTCAGGTGTTTGGGACAATATTCTCCAATACAAAAGGCAAGCTAGTTTAAAGCACGCATCAGAGGTAATTGATGGCATACAAAGTGCTTCATCTTCCCACTGATGGAAATAGCTGCTGAAAAGACACCTAGATGGAACAGAAACAAAATAATTTGAAACAAATGTGAAACACAAATGCAATGCTGACAGAGTTATACAAATAAATAAACTCCTTTAATCATTTGTTTTATTTATTTCAATCATTACCATTCTTTCAATAATGAGTTTCAAGGCAGGGAAGATGACAATATTTGAAAAAAAGATTAAAAACTATAGAAAAGCTTTAATAACAGTATAAACTTTTGGAAGTTATTTGAAAACAGATATTGTTTAGACATGTCTATTAAGAGACAAATCTTTAAAACAGCACCATACAGCATTAAAAGCCTATCCCAATTGGTTTCTAAAAGCCTGATGGCATAAATAATTTTTACCTGGGAAACTACTTGGGTCCCCTTTCAGAAGAAAGGCAGCATACAAATAAAATATTTAGAAACACATAGTAATTCATAGGTTTGCAAATGTTGTCTCTTTCAAACCTTTAAGAAAAAAAGCCATTGCCCACTAACTGTCATCACATCTCATGGAAATTTGTTCCGTAACTTACCGTGTGATCCGTTCCCCTTCAGAGTTAACTCTCTCACTGCATGTCTTCTTGAACTTATCTGTGATTTGGCTTTACAGCCTTCCAGTTTTAACCAGGGCCATAAGCACTTTAATCATTAACAGGTTTCACTGTTTAGAATACACAGTGATAAATGCGAGTGCACCCATAAATGCGAGTCTGAAATGCTGATATATAATTACAAGCCAATAACCAGGACTATAAAATATTCTGAGTTATGTGGTAGGAAAGGAGAAGGGACAATTTTATTGCCTGTATAAAAACTGGTTATACGGTGACTCATTTCCACCTCTTTTGACAAGTTAAAGGAAGAGAGAAGTTCCTCAAGAATCCAAAGTGCCTCATTCTACCAAATTTCCTTTTTTACATATTTTACTAGAAAGTCGGGTAAACTCGCCGTAAAGGAGAAATACCCTTCCTATATTCACGGGCTCTCTCTTGGTTTTGTTTTCTCATGGTCTGTAGACTGAAGATGTGTTCCAGACAAAATCCTGCTCATCCCATATTCTCATACCATGGCAATTTAAGTGGTATCAAACTGCATTAATTCTACAGTATAGATGCACCCCTAGTCCAAAATTCAGTCCACAGCATGCTGGCTCATGAATTCTGAGCAGGGGATGTTTAATTTTACATCCATGCTTACAATCATATTTATAATCATGCTATGTGTACACACAGTAAAGGTAAAGGTTTCCCCTGACATTAAGTCCAGTCGTGTCCAGCCAAAGAGTTGGGGTCCGTAAACACCTCCAAGATCATGTGGCCAGCATGACTGCATGGAGCGCCGTTACCTTCCCGCCAGAGTGGTACCTATTGATCTACTCACATTTGCATGTTTTCAAACTGCTAGGTTGGCACAAGCTGGGGCTAACAGCCGCTCCCTGGATTTGAACCTGTGGCCTTTCGATCAGCAAATTCAGCAGCTCAGCAGTTTAACCCACTGTGCCACTAGGGGCAGTATACTTACATAGAGTAATATATTTATGGGTTCATTTTTTCTCTTACCCCATCTTCCAGTACATAAACCCAGAGATATATTTCCCCTTAAAATTCTAGTTTTATGTATTCTTGTACAAATAATAATAATAATAATCATCATCATCATCATCATCTTTATTTATAGACTGCCCTCTCTCCCTAAGGGGACTCAGGACGGTTTACACACAAAAAGGCAAACATTCAATGCCCAAACTCAAATATAAATATTTTAAAATAAACAGAATAATACAAAAGTAATAACCATAAACTTGTGACAAAAGAGAAATTAACACCAAAATGAGGACCAAATATGAATATTCAAATAAACATAATTATACTAATAACATAAATTAACCATTTAAACAAAAACCTAGAAAAGATAATTAAAATACATTAAAATGACTGTCAAGGTTGTTCTTCTCATGTACCATAGCAGCAGTGGACTACAGATAGGTTAGCCAGCATTCCGGTGGAACTAAAATGTACTAATCCTCCTTCTCTCCATATGCCAGAGTGTACAAATGCATTTTCAAGAGTTTTTTAAAGGAGAGGAGGGTGGGTGCCATTTTTATTTCTTTGAGAAGGGAGTTCCAGAGACGGGGAGCGATCACGAAGAAGGCCCCCTCTCTCGTTCCCACCAACTGCTCTTGTGACAGGGGTGGGACCGGGGGGAGGGCCTCCTTTGCTGAACGTAGTGCATGAGATGGTCTGTATATGGAAATGTGATTGGATAAATAGCCTGGACTCAAACTGGCTTTATTGGTAACGACCGGTACTTTATATTTGATCCAGAAGTAGACCGGCAACCAGTGGAGCTGTTGCAGCATGGAAGTCACCCTCTCACGATATGGCACTCTGGTTAGCAATCTGGCTGCCAATCTCTGCACCAATTGCAGCTTCCAAACTGTCTTCAAAGGCAGCCCTACGCAGAGAGCGTTGCAGTAGTCCAAAGGGGATGTGGCAAGGCATGGACTACCATGGCCAAGTCAGGTGTGTCAAGGTACGGGTGCAACTGGCACACAAGTTTTAACTTTGCGAAGGTGCTCTTGGCTACCATTGACACCTGGGGTTCCAGGGTCAACTATGAATCCAGGATCAGCTCCGGACTGTGGACCTTTGCCTTGAGGGGGAGTACGACCCCATCCAACACATGTTGAAATCCCACACCCTGATCTGCTTTACGACTGACCAGAAGTACCTCTGTCTTGTCTGGATTTAGTTTCAGTTTGTTGGCCCTCATCCAGTCCAAACAACATTATAATGGTAAAAGAAGAAATAATAGAGGAAATATTTCAAATGTGGAAAATGGATATAGAAATTGAGAGGGAAGACATCCAAAGGAAAATAAGTAATATAGCAAAGGAAAAATATAGTATACTAAGGGAAGCAAGAAGGAAAATCTTACAAAAATGGTACAGGACTCCTGCACAACTTTCACGTTTTTTACGAGGGGTAAAGGACAGGTGTTGGCATGGTTGTAAACAAAGAGGTGTGGTTAGCCACATGATATGGGAATGTGACAAAACACAGGCGCACTGGAGAACGATTGGAGAAATTAATAGAATGTTAAATCTTCAAATAATAATAGCAAATAGAAATATATTACATGCAAGGATACCAGGAGTATATAATGCACAAAAGGAAAGAGTGGTTGACAAATTAATAGCATGTGTGCAAATTGTTTTAGTGAGGGGTGGGAAAGATAAAACAAAGTGGACTCTGACAAATTGGTATAATTATATAGTAAATATGTTAAATGTGGAAATAACAAATTGTAAATTGAACAATATAGACAAAATAGAAAATGTTATAATAATTAAGAACATGGGGGATCCAGTTAGGAATTATTTAGAGAATGTGTTAAGATGTGGAGTGGAAAAATGAGATTAAGACTGATATTTCATATATATATATATATATATATATATATATATATATATACACACACACACACACACACACACAATGTCCATTTGTTCACATGCTCATGTCACTCAGCCACACGCCTTAGGAATTCACAGGGTCTCCTGGTGGTGCAGTGGGTTAAACCGCTGAGCTGTTGAACTTGCTGACCAAAAGGTTGGTGGTTTGAACCTGGGGAGCAGGATGAGCTCTCGCTGATAGCCCCAGTTTCTGCCAGCATAGCAGTTTGAAACCATGCAAATGTGAGTAGATCAATAGGTACCACTTCTGCGGGAAGGTAACGGCACTCCATGCAGTCATGCTGACTTGGTGGCATCTACAGACAATGCTGGCTCTTTGGCTTCGAAATGGCGATGAGCACCATCCCCCAGAGTCGAACCGACCAGACTTAATGTCAGGGGAAACCTTTACCTTTACCTTTTATCCTTATTTTCATTTGTGAAATGTTAGTGGATATGGGTTTAGATCTGCCTTATTATGCTGGCCAAGGGACAATCTGATTCTGGGCATAGTCTTCCCAAAGGTAACTTTCCCAAGGTTGCCTTGTATACGCAGTGAATATGTTGGGGAAGCGGAACAGCAGCATTCCCATTTAAGGCTATCACCCTCCTTTTGAAAAAAAAAACAAGGGGGAAAGCTGAATAGCTGAGCCCAGTTTTTTTTGTGTGCTAAAAATAAATGTTACGAGTTAGCATGCAGTTGCTTATATCATATAGTCAATTCAAGCTGAAGTATTTTGTTTTTGCCACATTTGAGAATACTTTTGGTTATGGGGCAGGGTGGTAAGGCCAGCGGAGACAACCTGGAAGCTGGATGATGTGAGTGTCTGGGTTTGATATAGCCTGGGACACACAGAGAAATGCAGGATATGAATATGTCTGGGCAGACGCTCCTTGATTGCTCTGGGGACGCTAGGAAACCCGGCACCATTCTCTCCTACAGATTGTGGTTTAAAATTTAACAAGCTATCCCCAAAGTCTGGAGTTGGTTTGCAAGAAAATTTGTGGCTGTATTTAAAATATAAAATGTGTTGGTAGCTTGGGTTAGATTTATAGGCCATATGGCACTCGCCTGGCTTCCTGACAAGGTGATCATAATTCCTTCAACTGATTTCTTCTGTGGTGAATTATCACGGTTAAGAATTTAAAAGACTCTTTCTAATGTCTATTTTGGATTGCGTAAATCTATCATGGGCACTGGATTGTATTTAAAATATATCTTTCATATAATCCCCTACCAGTAAACTTGCAAAAAGGCAAAAGCAGAAATGAATGAATTAAGTAACGCATCCTCTTTAGGGAAAGGGGGCACAAAAATTGCCCAACCTGTTCGTTTAACTTATGTCCTGTATCTTTTTTCCCCCTGACATAGGAAAATGTGGAATTCTTTTAAAATATTACAATACAGTTAACAATACAGGACACCCCCCACTATAAAAAGACCCTTTTGCACAAGTAATAATAACATTGGCCAACACACATTTTGGTGCCTCAGGCGTTAAATCAGTTTTTGGGTATATTTGACCTGTTGATTTTAAAAATGGCACGAGTTTCTCCCTATCAGCTCTAGTTTTGAATATACAGAACATGTGCCACATATTAGTCTTCATCTGCTCATCCATAGAAAACCATGGTAGCCATATCTAAGAATCTAGAGTCTACCCAATGCAGTTTTCTCTAATCAGCGCCTCAAATAACCTCAGGAACAGACATAAAAACCAAGTAACCAAGGACCCTTCCAGCCAAGTCCTATATCCCAGAATCTGATCCCAAGTTTTCTGTTTATCCCAGATTATCTGGCAGTGCATACTCCTATAATTCAGTTAAAAGCAGAACACCTGGGATCAGATCCTGGAATATAGGGCCTGTCTGGAAGGGCCCCAAGACACCCAGAATTTTTTTGTTCAGCGGTGTAATCAAAAGCCAGTTTAAATAAAATGATCTTTTTTGGAGGTTGTAAATGTAAATAAACAGAAGCTTTACCACTGTTTCTGAACCAAAATATACCCTGCAGTATAATAATGTGTCACTCAGATTTGTGTAACGAGTAACAGTAACTTTACTTCAGTTCAAAAGGTCAAATAGAGCAACAATATATACAGCTGTCTCTCAGAATTCTTACAGAGAACGGAGGGAATAAACAGTCCTTTTAAAATAGTCTTTTAAAATATGCTTCATGCCTTAGAAATGATCAGGCTTCAGAGAGTTGGCAGCCATTTCCCTCCAGGCTGTTTCCAGTCAGCACTCTCTTCACTCTCTGAGATGAAAAATGGCAGTTAAAATCGTTTCTCCCAGCTAGAGACAGTAGCCAATCCGAATTCTGGCTCCTGGCATGCGCAGCCAATCAGCTGCCAACACATGTCTTTCCAGTCAACCCATTACATCATGGTGCCTTTTTACAAATCCCCACAATCTTTAGTCTTCTTGTGGAGGAAATTTGACAACCTGGCAGCAGACTCTATGCTGTGTCTACCACAGATGATCACCAATAGTGTTAGGATCAAAAGAAAGCTATCTGTTAAGTATTTTAAGATATTGGAAAAATTATACAGTGAGATGTTATCTCTCAGTTAGACTAGACCTAAGCGATTTATAGATTATAACCATTACTTTGAAGTGTTCCAATGAACCAGTACCCAATGAAGCTATTTCAGAAAGTAAGCACTGGTGCAATTAGGATACAATGAAAAAAGTGAACAGGGAAAGAACTTGCAGGAAAGGAGTCCTAATGTCCAATAGATCAATTTTCAAGAATCATTTTCAAGAATTATTAGTCTCTAGGACCAGTCCTTAGGTAGCCACGAACTCTCTATCCTAAACTTCATCCACTTCCTCGGCCCTATGATACACTGTTTGCACTATCCCATGCATAGCTTTTTTTATAGGTGTCCACGTTCATTTTGTAATCCTGGCCATTGGTTTGTTGAACCTCTACTGATAGAGCTACAATGAAATAGGTTTTTAATATTTTTTAGTATGTTTAACAGGATTTTGGTATTTTATGTTACTTTTAGTTGTTGCTATTTTGTTAAGTTAATTTAGGTTGTGGTATATTGTCGAATAGGTTAATTTTGATGTATTTCATAGAATCATAGAATCATAGAATCAAAGAGTTGGAAGAGACCTCATGGGCCATCCAGTCCAACCCCCTGCCAAGAAGCAGGAATATTGCATTCAAATCACCCCTGACAGATGGCCATCCAGCCTCTGTTTAAAAGCTTCCAAGGAAGGAGCCTCCACCACACTCCGGGGCAGAGAGTTCCACTGCTGAACGGCTCTCACAGTCAGGAAGTTCTTCCTAATGTTCAGATGGAATCTCCTTTCTTGTAGTTTGAAGCCATTGTTCCGTGTCCTAGTCTCCAAGGAAGCAGAAAACAAGCTTGCTCCCTCCTCCCTGTGGCTTCCTCTCACATATTTATACATGGCTATCATATCTCCTCTCAGCCTTCTCTTCTTCAGGCTAAACATGCCCAGTTCCCTAAGCCGCTCCTCATAGGGCTTGTTCTCCAGACCCTTGATCATTTTAGTCGCCCTCCTCTGGACACTTTCCAGCTTGTCAATATCTCTCTTGAATTGTGGTGCCCAGAATTGGACACAATATTCCAGATGTGGTCTAACCAAAGCAGAATAGAGGGGTAGCATTACTTCCTTAGATCTAGACACTATGCTCCTATTGATGCAGGCCAAAATCCCATTGGCTTTTTTTGCCGCCACATCACATTGTTGGCTCATGTTTAACTTGTTGTCCACGAGGACTCCAAGATCTTTTTCACACGTACTGCTCTCGAGCCAGGCGTCCCCCATTCTGTATCTTTGCATCTCATTTTTTCTGCCAAAGTGGAGTATCTTGCATTTGTCACTGTTGAACTTCATTTTGTTAGTTTTGGCCCATCTCTCTAATCTGTCAAGATCGTTTTGAATTCTGCTCCTGTCCTCTGGACTATTGGCTATCCCTCCCAATTTGGTGTCGTCTGCAAACTTGATGATCATGCCTTCTAGCCCTTCATCTAAGTCATTAATAAAGATGTTGAACAGGACCGGGCCCAGGACGGAACCCTGCGGCACTCCGCTCGTCACTTCTTTCCAAGATGAAGAGGAAGCATTAGTGAGCACTCTCTGTGTTCGTCCACTTAACCAATTACAGATCCACCTCACCGTAGTTTTGCCTAGCCCACATTGGACTAGTTTCCTTGCCAGAAGGTCATGGGGGACCTTGTCGAAGGCCTTACTGAAATCCAGGTACGCTACATCCACGGCATTCCCCGCATCTACCCAGCTTGTAGCTCTATCGAAGAAAGAGATCAGATTAGTCTGGCATGACTTGTTTTTGATAAATCCATGTTGACTATTAACCGTATTTATCTGTACGGTTGTCTTTCCTGCAATTGAATATTTGCCTTATATGCCCTAACTGCCCTGAGTCCCTTTGAGGTGATAGGGTGGTATACAAACAAAGTTTTATTAAATGCCTGCTCAACTCTGAAACTCACTGGGTGACCTTGGGCATGCCACAATCTCTCAATCTCACGAGAAAACTCTTTTAGATAAATCTTGTCAAGAAACTCTATGATAGGCATCGTATGGTTGACACAGGTAGGAAACAACTTGAAGGAATACTACAACACTTTTCCTGAGCTCTCCTTTGTAACAGGTATCAAGCTTCCATCAAATGAAAGCTTTCTGCCACTCCATCAGAAATGGTGCAAAAAGAAAGTTTGCAACCGAAGACTGAAGTTATTCCAATATCCAAGACGCTTTTTCAAGACACAAGGAGAAGAGCACTAAATCTTGCATAGTTATTTCCAGTGACACTTTGCAGAAACATAGGCAAGCCTTAGTCCAGAGTTGCAATCAAAGCACAGGGCAAAAAAAAACCCACTTTTAATTTTGATTTAGTTGTGGTTTGGTTTCATTTCTAAAATTTCTCTTGGCAACCAGTGGCATAAAGTTGTAGAGCATTTCACCCTTTCTATTTATTTAATAAACCAACAAAATAGATCTGAGAATGTCCTAGTCACCATGGGAATTATACCAGTAGTTCAAGAGCACAAACTCTTTGAACTTGGTATATGATTGATAATCATTGTTAACTGTGAGTAGAGACAATATGTTCTGAACTGCAGAGATCTACAGTATATAGAACAGTATTTCTTGTTATCCTGTCTTGTCTCTTTCCTTCTTTCTCCTTCCTTTTCTGCTTGAAATATGCCTGGGTGGACTCAATTGGAAGCAATGAGCTACAGGTTACCTTTAACAAGTTAACATTTTTGGACATAAGTCACATTTCAAAATATGTTGGGATTATGTTACTTTATTGATGTGATTGATAACCTTTCCTACTTCTAAGTAGGAAACCTCTGGCTAGCCTCTTGTGTTAGGTCATGTAAGATATCAGTTAGTGTGTGTGTGTTAACTGTAAAATAAGAAGCATGATGTTGATTGGCTGGGCCACACCCAGGGAGCTAGCTGAGCCTGGGAGTTTTGGTTACTGTTACATTTTCAGGCATGAGCTGTGCAGGTGCTTGCAGAGAGAAGTGGAGAGAGAGACAGTTTAGAGTGTGTTCTTACTTCATGAGCTGCTGAAAGGAGACTTTCCACATGGACATCTAAAGATCATTTTAAATCTCTCTAAAAGGACATTATGTGAGTTGATGCCACTGATCACATGATTGTATATTATTATTATTATTATTATTATTATTATTATTATTATTATCTGTATTTCTATACTGCTTTTCTCACCCCTGGGGGGACTCAAAGCAGTTTACAACATAATAAATGGCAAATTCAATGCCTCACATATATATAGATAAATATCACGTATCTAAATCAATAACATATAACTGTAGATTAAAACAATTAAAAGTATTAAAAACATATGTTGTTCTGCATTACGAAGAGTAAACTACTTGTTCTTTATTGATCATCTGCGTGGGATATTCTCTTTCTCTGACAAGACAGTGTGTGGACTGATCAAACATGAACTACGCATGATTTTATATTATGCCACATCTTGCACCATAATAAGAGAGAAAAGTAAGGGAAGAAAAATGGAATTTGGCAGCACCTTTAAGACTAACTGGTTTATATTTTAGTATGAGCTTTTATGAATATTAACTACATTCTTCAAATGCAGTACAGAATGATATTAAAGCTTCCTAATCTATTTTGGTACTATTTATTTATTTATTTATTTAATGTCAAAAGCATTGAATAAATAAATCTATTTTGGGAATAATATACAGATTCTTGGACTCCCTCCAACTGGATTCTCTGCTATCCATTGGCCTCTGCTTTTCCCATCTATTCTTTCCCTCTTTGCGGACACAGACACAGGCAAAGAGAAGAGGCAGAAATTGGGAGAGAGATGATTAGGAACTCCTGAAAAGGGGGGAGTGAGGAATTAGGGACGATACCCTTTGAAAATGTGTATGAGGGTCCTTAATGGTCCCTGCTTCATTTTCCACTTGGCTGCTTTATGGCTGAACTGTAAACTGAAAATGACATGGGCTCATTAATTTGGCAGTGACTGGCAAGATTTGGTCATGTAGCATACCCAGAAAGCTATTGTTTATGGCTAGGTCATGTCAAAGGTGATGCTAAATTTGGCCGAAGCTCCTAAAAGATTGAGCCGAGGAGAATCTAACACTCCGCTGTAACCTCTGCTTGTCCTCATCCGTGTGACTAGCTTGGGATTTCTGGGGAAGACTTTCCATAAAGCTGTCAAGTTACTAGCAATATTATGTCAGATGGCTTCTTTTTAAAAGCAACCTCAATTATATCATCCTCCATTTATGTCTGAGAAGCTGTGCTCACGATGGGAAAGAATGGAGATTGTCACCCATGTGTGGAAAGAGCAGTGCAGAGAGAGGATCAATGGATGGATGGGTGGATGATCATGAGGAGAAATTGTTGAGATGGTGTGAAGCCAAGCTCAAAAGGCTTCAAACGTCAAATGCAGCAGACTCAACCCAAAATCACTTTTGGACATTGGGTTGATTGCATCTATTTGATTTAGAGAATAGATGGTTAATTCCTTGGGTTGTCAAAAAATTGAACTCTGTGGCAATCACACTGTTCCCATGGAATTCTGTCTGAGTTCAGGGTTAATACAGCTAGACATAAAAATCTGCTTGCAGAAATGCACAATCTCTTAATAATAAAAAGGGTTCGGGGAGAAGAAAGTGAATTGTTGTAGAAAAGCTTGCCTTCCTTTTCAGATATGGTAAAGTCTGAAGAATAGGAGCTGATTAAGGCAATCTCCATAGCCATGACCACATGGAGAACACACAAATATAGGAACTGTACTGCTTTACATCAACATCCAGGTTCCATTCATGTCTGCCATCTAGAGCAATAATAATAATAATAATAATAATAATAATAATAATAATAAGCCTTAAAACCTTGGCCAGCACTTGAAAACAATCAGTGCTGACAAAATTACCATCTGTCAGCTGCAAAAGGCCACCATATTCCGATCTGCATGCATTATTTGCCGATACATCAAATAGTCCTAGACAATTGGGAAGTGTCCAACTTGTGATCCAATGTAAAATTCATCATAGATGGCCAATTTAAACATTCACACCTATCTCCAACAGACAAGAGTTCTTTCTTCCACCCTGGACATTCCACAGATATATACACCCAATTTTCCTAGTTTCCAACGGACCTCACAACCTCTGAGGATGCCTGCCATAGATGCAGGAGAAATGTCAGGAAAGAATGCTTCTGGAACATGGCCATACAGCCGAAAAACTTACAACACCCAGTGATTCCAACCCTGAAAGCCTTCAACAATACTTTTGCAGAGCATATACTATGATTTCAAATTAAGTGCCAAGGCAACATCCTATGGAATTCTAGGAGCTGCAGTTTGGTGGGTTATTTAGATCCCGTCTACACTGCCATATAATCCAAATTCTCTACTTTGAACTGGATTATCTGGCAGTGTAGACTCATATAATCCAGTTCAAAGCAGATAATGTGGCCCAACTGCTTTGATAATCTGGATTTTATATGGCAATGTAGAAGAGGCCTTAGAATTCTTAGGCAGAGAACTTTAGTGCCTCCCCAAAGGACAGCTCCCGGGATTTCCTAGGAGGCAGCTGTAACAATTAAAGTTGAATCATAGTGCTATAATGGTGTCATCTCAAAAGGCCCTTTTGGCTCGGGAAAGAAAGTCGAATCAGAATAATAGAACTTTAGAACTGGAATGGGCTGCAAGGGCCATTTAGTACAATCCCTTGCCATGCACAAATGATATGTTTCTTTTTCTTTGGCAATGACTTAGGCTGTCCCACATGAACCCTATTGAATGAGCAGATGCTTTGTGCCTTTCTGTGCTGAATGCAGGCTATAATCAAGAGCCCTACCATTTCATCTTCATGCTTTCCCATTTTAAGATCTTCCCACCTTTTAAAAAATTGAGCGAGTGATCAAGAAAGGAATGGACTTTAGGCCATGGTCCTGGTGAAATAACGACAATTATCATGATGAGTGGGCCTCCCCCAAAGAGCAGAGGATTCAATTGCACACTTCGAAACACTTAGGGGAGATTAGACTCCCTTGCAGCCCATTTGAAGTACTGGTAACTTGTTTAAGACAGAAGATCAGCATGGCAAAAATGTAACAAAGTGTAGTACATGGCTGTGTGTGCATGTCTTCAAGTTGCCTGTTGGGTTATGGTGACCCCATTAATTTCATTTGGTTTTCTTAGGCACAGAATACAGTACTCACTCAGGTGCAATTTTGTCAGATTCTTTCTGACATATAGCCTACAGTGCCTGGGGTTGGTAGTCTCCCATCCAAGTATTAGCCAGGACTGACTCTGCTAAACCTCCAAGGTCAGTTGGGATCTGTGCCTTTGGGTGTATAGTACACAAGCTTAATTCAATAGTTATTGCATGTACAGTACTAATTTATATATATTCTATACAATGTAGAAGTAGAGCTTGGAAAAGTTGCTTTTTGGCCTACACCTTCCAGCCACTTATGGGCGTGATACTGGAAAGTGTGGTACAAAATGTATAAAGTAGAAATGGCCCCCTGGTGGTGCAGCAGGTTAAACTGCTGAGCTGCTAAACTTGCTGACTAAAAGGTTGTTGGTTCTAATCTGGGGAGTGGAGTGAGATCCTGCTGTTGGGTCCAGCTTCTGCCAACCTAGCAGTTTGAAACCATGCAAATGTGAGTAGATCAATAGGTGCAGCTTTTGCAGGAAGGTAATGGTGCTGCTCCATGCAATCATGCTGGCCACATGACCTTGGAGGTGTCTACAGACAATGCCAGCTCTTTGGCTTAGAAATGGAGATGAGCACCACCCCCAGAATCAAGGGGAGTGAAATGCCATCCAGCACAGGTTTTAACCCTATAGAGTTGGACGTCATCTGCGTACAGATGGCATTGAACTGCAAAAGTCCGGATGATCTCACCCAACAGCTTCATGTAGATATTAAACAACATGGGGGACAATACTGAGCCCAGAACAATGGCTGCAGGTCCAAGCAGTTGTCTCCCAACAACACCTTCTGAGTACGATCCTCCAGGAAGGACTGGAGCCACTGCAAAACAGCACCCCCAAAGCTCATCCTCGCAAGGCGACTCAGAAGGATACCATGGTCTACAGTATCGAAGGCTGCTGAGAGGTCTTGGAGAAGCAACAGGGACACACTCCCCATGTCAAACTCTCTGTGGAGATCATCCACTAAGCCTACCAGGGCTGTCTCAGTTCTATGACCCGGTCTGAAACTGGACTGCAATGGTTCCACATAATCAGTTTCATCCAATAATCCCTGAAGCTGCAAGGCAACCACACGTTCCAAGACTTTGGCCCAAAAGGGGAGATTGGAGACTGGCTGAAAGTTGTTCAAATCAGTGGGGTCCATTGGTGGTTTTTTCAACAGAGGTTTTATCACAGCTTCTTTTAAGTTTGCTGGAATTTTGCCTTCCCGAAGGGAGGCATTCACCACCACCTTCGCCCACCCTGCCAAACCCCCTCTGGCTTCCTTTTTGGCCAGGATGGGCAGGGGGCTCCAGGATGCATGTGGTCGCCCTCACCTCTCCAAGAATCTTGTCAACATCCTCAGATTGTACAAACTGAAATGAATAGATCTGCAATTGTGGTGGACAGGATTTGGATTTGAGGCTAAAGCCCTGACAATGCTCATCCAACATGGTCTTATTTAGTGGTAGATTCTGAGTTTTGGGTTTCATGATGTAACTTTTTGCAAGCTCTGGTTGAGAGGAGAGATTGCCCTAATGATTCCACTTTCCTCCTACACACATTGAGTCCTAAAGGTTGTGTGAAAAGGGATGTCAGCACCTTGTGAAATGTGCTCCTGTGCTGTGAATGTTGAAAATTAGCGATGCATATGTTCCCTTGTCGGAGTGATGGTGGTCGCCTCTCTCCTTGAACTAGGCCAAGGAGGATGAGATTCCAATGCAAATCGTGCTCTCTCCCCTCTCTGTGTCTCTAGCCCAGGAGTCATGGGGTGAGGAGGATGGAGGGGAGGGGAGCCTTTTCTTTGGCTAGCTCGACCATTCCTGCGTAGGACATCCACATCTGAAAATAATACCTCGTCTATTTATGCACGTGGTCCTGTCATGACCTCGTCGACTAGGATATATTAAGGGAATTTCTCCAGTGTTTTCTTTTCTCCTGATGGCTGCTATTGACATTGTTCTGTGATGAAGGCTTTTGGGGAGGCTCGCTTGGTGTGCCAGTGGAGGCAACTCAAACAGCATCCCTGAACTTTGGGAGGCGAGGGTTTGTTTTAATCAAAGTGGGGAGCAGGGAGGGGGTGAAAAGGGTTTGAGAAGGGCAAATAAGTAGGCTGATGTTTCGTTCCTTAGAAGCAGTCACTCTAATGAGTTTCACAGAAGGCAGTTCAGAGACTCGGGTGTCAAAACTGGAGATTTACCTCTGGGATTGGGAAAAGACAGTTTTGCCACCCAAGGCAAAGAAGTAAATAGTGTTCTTCCCCTCATATCAAGCTGCATGGTATCCAAGGCTAGCCAAATTATTGCAACATCTCAGGCATAAAATAATTCCAAAAGTACATCTCTTTATACCTATTTTGAAAGCCATAATAACAAACCAAAATGACTATCAAATTCAAAATCTGCTGCCTGAGTTGGCTGCCTCTACACGATGACAGGGCCGGTCATTCCCAAAAGTACCACAGATATTCCAGGCGTACATTATTCATTTTAATGATTTTTTTTCACAGAAAGTAAAGAAAGTAACCTGAATGATATTGTTAATATATATCAAAACATAAGTTATATTAAACTAGTGGTCTCCTGCCATGCGTTGATGTGGCCCAGTCTGGTGAGCTGGAAAATAAAGTAATGAGAAAGTGTTGGTTTCTAATATATGCAATGTCTTTATGCTTGTGGGTAAACAGTATTTCTTGCTCTTTTTTGTCAGTGTTGATGTGGAGATTGTCTGGTTTGCCTACTCTGGAACATGCAACATATCATTATCCTTCTTTAGGGGTCCCTTTCAAATCTTTGATACTGCATCTGTCATATACATGTGTGTGTGTGCGTGTGTGTGTGTGTGAATGGCTGGATGGCCCTTTGTCAGGAGGGCTTTGATTATGTTTTCTTGCCCTGGTGAAGGGAATTGGACTGGATGGCCTTAAGGTAGCATTTCTGAACCTGGAAAATCAAGTCCCTGGGAGGAGGGAGCAGGGGGGGGTCACCGGGGGGGGGGGGGGGTCAGAAGGGTCACCCGAGACCACCAGAAAACACAGTATTTTTTGTTGGTCATGGAGGTTCTGTGTGAGATGTTTGGCCCAATGTTTGGTGGGGTTCAGAATGCTCTTTTATTGTAGGTGAACTATAGATCCTAGTAACTAAAACTCCTAAATGTCAAGGTCTATTTTCCCCAAACTCCATCTGTGTTCACATTTGAGGATATTGAGTATTCTTGTCAAGTTTGGTCCAGATCCATCATTGTTTGAGTCCACAGTGTTCTCTGTGGATGGAGGTGAACTACAATTCCAAAACTGAAGGTCAATGCCCACCAAACACTTTCAGTATTTTCTGTTGGTCATGGGAGTTCTGTGTACCAAGTTTGGTTCAATTCCATTGTTGATGGAGTTCAGAATGCTCTTTGATTGTAGGTGAACAATAAATCCCAGCAACTACAACTCCCAAATCAAAAAATCATAATTTTTTTGAGTGACTGTCACTCCTTGTGTTGGGAGACATTTTGTTGCCAAGTTTGGTGTGATTTTGTTCATGGTTCTTTTGTTTTTAAGGTATTCATTATGACCAGAGCATTTGTATATATATAAATTTAGAAATTGGTTGGCACATTTGATTTTAATTGTTGTTTTAATGTTATGTTTTAATTGGTTGGTTTTAATGTTTTTGTTTATTCATTGATGTATGTGTACATGTGGCATTGAATTGTTGCCTTTGTAAGGCCGCCTTGAGTCCCCTTTGGGGTTGAGAAAGGCAGGATACAAGCATGGTAAATAAATAAATAAATAAATAAATAAATAAATAAATAAATAAAGAGAGCATGCTGCAAAATACAAACTAAAATAAATATTAACTCCATTAATTTCACTATAGGTACATATCCAGTAGGGGATGACATTGATGGAAGCTCTCTCAGGGACAATGGCAATGGCACCATCACCAATATTTCTTAGTACTGTGCAGAAGTTGGCAATGGTAAACCTCTCCTCAAGACCTTGAAAATCCTGTGAAGAGACATTCCAAAATGATAGATAGTGTAAAAAGAAGAGAAACCAAGATCGGAAAACAATTAGTGAGTTACTAGTGAACAGTAGAGGATAACTATGGCAAATCATGCGACTGCATTCAAGCAGAAAGTGTGTTTAGCTGTTGACATGCTCAGAGTGAAAAAAGTTTGAAGCTGCACAACACACAATCTAGGAATATGGAATGTAAAAAGCATGAGTTAGGGAACATTGGCTGTATTAAATCAAGAAATTGAATGTCTAAAATATTGCAATACTTAGGGCAAGCAAGCTTAAGTGGACAGGAATGAGGTATTTTAATTCAAATAATTACACAGTGCTCTATTTAGGAAACAGGCATGTATGAAAAAATGGAATTGTATTAATAGTGAAGAAACATGTAGCAAAAGCATTCAGGTGATGCAATGCAAACTCTGAGTACAGTCTTCACTATCAACACAACTTCAGGAAAAAGCCCTCAGTATAACCAGAGGAAGAAGCTGAAAGTTTCTATGCTGGAGTCCTAGTGGACATTAATCACACATCAAAACAGGACACGTTGATAATCATAGATGCTTGGAACACAAAAGCAGTGCATTATCAGGAAATGCTTTTTCTGGGCACTGATTTAGATAAGAAACTATGAGCAACATGAATCAGTCTCCATTAATGCTAATAAAGCATGGGGGTCACGAAGATGGTGACTCTCAACAGAGAGTTGCAGCAGAGAGATCTGTTTCTTAACTCTTTGCTGGTGCACACATGCCCATAAATGTGTTACATATTATTAACGAATGGTTATGGGCCCGGCACAGATATCCACCTTATCCATGGGTTTGATATGTTCAGCTTTACTATGGGAGGTTTACATTAAGCCTGTTTACAGGTGGTAATATGCCAATGAAGACCACGGTTGAGAAAGGTCATTCCCTTCCCTCCAGCTTGGAAGGGTCCATAATGCCATTCTCTTCCAACAATGGCACCCTGGCAAAAACAACCTTCCTTCATCTTCACTCAAGGAAAGGGAGGAAGTATTCTATTTCATAGATGCTCCTAGATGTTTTGGAATATATGCTGTTAACACCATGAAGAATGAAGTGCTCCAGTTAAGACCTATGTTTTAAATCTGTAATTAATAGAGCATCCCTCAAAGGCATCAATCTCAATCAGCAGCTGGTAACAGAAGATAACAATGAATGGTAGTAAGAAACTGAACCATTTCTTAGAACAAACAATCCCTACAAGCAACGATCCACATTTTCCCCATTAAGGAGCTGAAGACATTAAGATGACAAGCAATATATTTTGTAAAACAACAGGGATTTAAGAGGCAGACATGTACAGATGTTGTGTTTTCCATACATTTTTGTGGTCAGGGAGCAATGTTTGAAGATATATGTGTGAGGTCATTTGAATGCACTCTGCAATTGGTCCTCTTTAGGCACATGAGACCATCTGGTGGTCAGATGTGGATGGCAGGTAGATGGATTTGTTATTCACCAAAGTCACTGAGGAATGGAAATGTCAAATACTCTAAGAGGGCAGGGGAGGGAATAGTAATTACTAACCACCACCCCAACACAGCAGTGTCTGCTTAGCAAGTCTCCAGAAAAGTAATCCAGTAAATGAAGTATGAAATTACAGGCCATCACTCTGTTTCGTTTTCTTTTATGCAGAAGAAGGAGCATGACAAGCCCACAGTAGAGTAGTAGAGAAGTGTGATTTCTGAGTATCCACCCATGGTGGTCCCTATGAGTTGAAAGACTGGTAACTGGAGAAATTGCTCTGAAATCATTTAGTTGGGAGGTTCTTGAAAGCTATGATGAGTTATTTGATGTGTGTGTATGTGTATGTGGTTACGGGCCGGGAAAGAGAAAGAGAGAACTTTGCTTTGATTTGTTGTATGAGGCTTACCTTGAAACTTGCTGCTGTGTTGGTGGTTTCAGGTAGAGAGATGTACCTGTACCCTATCACAGGCCCTGCACTTTCTCTAAAATAATGTGAAACCCCCTGGTTGGTTGAGATTATCTTTCTTTTTTGGACATTGATCCTAGAAAACAATGTGGATAGACTGTCCTCTGCTTTTTAGTCTTCAAGGGGAAAGCAGGGATAAAAAATACCATAAAAGTATTCATAGACATAGTTGCAGAAGCCATGCAAATGATAAGAGTCTAAAAATTCAGAAACAGCTGCCTAGATTCATAGCTGACACCATGTTGGTGGTAATTTATGGATACATATGTTGGTGTAACATTAGAAAATGTTGACCATTTCCACTACCTTGGCAGCCACCTCTCCACAAAAGTCAACATTGACACTGAGATACAACACCGCCTTTGCTCTGCAAGTGCAGTGTTTTTCTAAATGAAGCAGAGAGTGTTTGAGGATCAGGACATCCATAGGGATACCAAGGTGCTTGTTTATAAGCTAATGTCCCCCCAACCCTGTTATATGTCTGCAAAACGTGGACTGTCTATAGACATCACACTCAACTCCTGGAACAATTCCAGTGTTGCCTTTGGAAAATCCTGCAAATCTCTTGGGAAAACAGGCAGACAAATGCCAGTGTGCTGGAAGAAGCAAAGACCACCAGCACTGAAGCGATGCTCCAACACCCTCAACTTCACTGAACTGGCCACGTTGTCCGAATGTCCCATCACCGTCTCCAAAAGCAGTTACTCTACTCCAAACTCAAGAACAAAAAATTGAATGTTGGTGGTCAGGAAAAGAGATTTAAAGATGGTGTTAAAGCTAACCTTAAAAATTGTGGCATAGACACTGAGAACTGGGAAGCCCTGGCCATTGAGTGCTGTAGTTGGAGGTCAGCTGTGACTAGCCATGCTGTGGGATTTGAAGAGGCACGAATGGAGGGCAAGAGGGAGAAATGTGCCAAGAGGAAGGCATGTCAAGCTAACCCTGATAGGCATCACCTTCCACCTGGAAACCGATGTTCTCACTGTGGAAGAACATGTGACTAGCCTGTGGGTAGCCTGTGGGTAGTCTAGGTGGAAGGCGATGCTGATCAGGACTTTACAGGCCAAAGCCAGCACTTTGAATTGTGCCCGGTAGCAAACTGGCAGCCAATGGAGCTGGCATAACATGGGAGTTGTATGCTCCCTGTAAGCAGCTCCAGTTATTAACCTGGCTGCCTCTCGTTGGACTATTTGGAGCTTCCTAAAGTCTTCAAAGGCAACCCCACGTAGAATGCATTGCAGTAGTCTATTCTAGATGTCACGAGAGCCCATGCTTTGATTCTCAGAACTCTGGATCCATTACACCACTGATGATAAGTCCTCACTCAGGCTCCTCTCTCATACATTTATTTGTGCTCCTAATAAAACTATTCCCACTTTAGGAGTCTTAGCATCAAGAAAAGCAGGGCAAATTTCCCCTTCTCTTTTCTGTATCGTAATCATGGCTCCCAGCCTAACAAAGCAAGAACTTTATCCTCCCTTTATCTTTGCTTGACCTTATGTCTTTAGACCAGGGGTGGGCAGAAGGTCACTGGAGATCTACTGGTAGATCTCTGTTTCATTTTCTTTAGGTCAGCAAGTGTGTCTGATTTTTAATAGTTTAACAGGAATAACAACAATAAGTCTTTCTCCAACTAAATTGGGTTAGTGAAATAAATAGTTTGAAGTAATGAGAAAGTGAGTTTTATGCAGGAGGACACATCTCAGTTCTTATGCCAAAAAAGAACCCCTAAGCTTAGAATTTTTTTCAGAAGCAATCTATTATTTAGTGTGCAGCCTTACAGAGCTTGGAAAAGCTCGTATATTCTGGGAAATTTAAAGTAAACCTCCTGGAATACTCCAGTGGGCTGATCACTAGTCATGATGGCTTGAAAATTTGACAGGTTGTAGTCCTAAAAATGAACTTTTCCAAGCTCTTGTCCTTTACACTTGGCTATGGTTTATGGATCACAGGGTTCAAGTATAAAACAAATTAGATTTTACAATCTTGAGGTTTGATCCTTCTGACTATTTGTAATTGTATCTCCACTTGAATTGGACAACCTCCTCCCATTCTCTGAACATCATTCTCATATAACTAATTTTGTCCATCCATCTCTGTTCAATTGGCTTATTTACTATTTTATTTTATTTACTATATTTATATAATAATAATAATAATAATAATAATCTTTATTTATATTCCACTTTTCTCCCCAATGGGACCCAAAGCAGCTTACAACATTATATAAAAGACAATACAAAACAATATGCATAAATAAAACAATAACCTATAAAATTTACAATAAGAAATAAACATATTTTAAAACATTTGTCTAATACAATTTTTGCAGGCAACATCACAAGACAGATGGTAAACATTAGTACGACTCAATAAAAGTTAGCCTTTTATAGTTATCCAATAAATATACTGCCTTTCTCACCCCGGGGGAGGGGGGCTCATGGCAGTTTACAACATACTAATGGCAAAAATTAAATGCCAACATACATGTAGAAAGAAAAAAAATCTGACTAAACACTAACATGTAACTATAAATTAGAGCCATTAAACATAAGACATAAACAACATTTAAGCAATGAAGACAAATTGAGACAAAGCATTAAAAACATTGTAATATAAATATTAAATCACATGATCCAAAAATCATACACTGTGGCCATTCCGATTGTCGTTGCACATATTCCCTAATTATTCTTTGCACTGCATTATTTTACTGGCCAAAGGCTAGGTCTCACAACCACGTCTTTGTTTTCTTTCTACAGGTGAGGAAGGAGAGTGCTGATCTGAACTCACTTGGAAGGGAGTTCCATAGTCGAGGGGCCACCACTGAGAAGGCCCAGTCTCTCGTTCCCACCAACTGCACTTGCGACGAAGGTGGGACCGAGAGCAGAAATCTGCTTTGGCTTTTCAGGATGTCTTCTGAACCTTACAAGCATGAGGGGTCAAGCCAAATTGGGAATTGAAGCACTGCCTCCCTATCATACTGGAGACTCTTTTCTCCACATAAGATGGGGAGAGGGTGAGGAGGAGAACAAGACTATAACAACAACAACAACAACAAGGCACACCAGCCCCACCCCCCCCACCCCCGAGGAATGTGTGCACACCCACATCTGTGCCTGTACACCTGCCAACTTGCCCATACATCTTCACTAACTCAAGGGAGGAGAAGAACATGGCTGTGCCAATGCTTGATGCAGAAAAGAATCCGCTCAAAGTAGTTTGAACTCAAATCAGCAGGAAAGAGAAGAATCTTGTCTTTCTCAGAAGGCCCAGTTTACCTACTCAAATGTATCTCCCTCTATGAAGCTTCTCAGAGATTAAGATTGTCTGGAGAAGCCCTGCTCTCGGTTCCACCTCCTTCACAGGCACGATTGCTGGGGGCAAGAGACAGGGCCTTCACAGTGGTGGCCCCTTTGCTATAGAATTCCCTCCTCAGTGAGATCAGATCAGCCTGTTCTCTCCTGACCTTCAGGGGAAAAAACTTAAGGCATGGTTTTGGGACCAAGCTTTTGACAAATAATTGGATCATGGAACAGCCCTAGATTATGTTTCGGTTGATGTGATTTTAATTGTTGATTTTAATAATTCTGGTTTTAATTGTTTGGCTTTTATTGTAATTATTTATTTGATATATTATTCCCAACATAAATAAATAAAAAATGTTACAGCCTATCTTACTTTGTGAGTTTTTCCACATTAATACCTTTCTCTATCTTGATCTTATTCTGATGTTTGGCCATATCTGCTCAATTTTATCTTTGAAATGCTGGAAGGTATGAGAGCAGTAACAGTTTGAAGTCTCCAGAGCAGCAAGGACTTTGCTGTGGTGTTGTGGGCAAGGGTGAATTTATCACTGCTCCACTAACCTGAAGTGACCACCTCATTCAGCCTCATGGTAGGGTCAGCCCTGTATCTTTCCCATTTTAAATTGAACAGGAAAAAGTACAACTTAGGTGTAAGGTACAGCAGGCAAAACTTTTAGTTTGCGTTCAGACAAAGAGCAAGCTTTGTCCTGCTGGTTAGGATTTCTGAATTAGTTCGCATTAAAGCTTTCATTATAAACATAAGACCATTCATGTTCACTGAAGTAATTGCCACTGATTTTGATAGAGTTCAATTTCAAGGATGTTTGCTTAGGAGTATTAGCTTATTTTATTTTGATTATTTATAAAACAATCAAAACTAGGAATGTGAAAAGGGCCTTTCAAGCAGGTAACCGCATGACTACAGCAATGGTGGCAGGCATGAAGAGAGGCAAGCTACTTTCTGAAATACGCAGACACATACATCTGGACTCACATTGCTCGTTAGCCATGAAATTCATTGGGTGACCTTTGTCCAGATGTTGTATGAGTGTAACACATTTGAGTATTTATTATTTCTGTACAGTTCAGCTATATAGTTCAACAGTCCAAACATGCTAGGAGAGTCACAAAACAGAGGGGTTAGCTGCCAGATCAGGCTTGTCCTCCAACTCCAGCTCACCTCAAACGTTGACAAATATCTCACCAAATATCATAGCTCCTGCTGTGAAAAGAGTACTGGAGCTGCCTTGCCTCCCTGCTCCATTACACCACAGCTCTTCAAGGCCTCACAGAGCAGACAATCATATAACACCCAGTCTCTGTTACTCTAAGGAGAAACAGTCTCTTCAGTCCACCCATTCCTCATCCTGCCAGGAGTGGAACCACACTTTGAAAGAGAACGCTATTCCATGAGACAAGAGGGGTTTGTTCCGGAGTGCCAGCAACCACAGTAAAGTTGTTGTGGGATGGGGGAACTGCCATGGAAAAATGGGAATGGGGACACTGTTGTCCCCTGGTGTGTTTTCAGTTGGTTTTTAAAAGGAACGGGGTTTTGATCTGCATTTTAGACTTGCTTTAAAGGCCAACCAACCACCAAGAAAAGAACCACATGCTTTTGGTAGATGTGAGGCACTGAGGCCAACAAAATGTTGTTTTGTGCTGAAGACTTTTAAAACTACAAAATGCATGCTTCCAATTCCTAGTCACACTTCTTTTTGCTGAATTACAACTCCCAGAGAGCTGGCATGGTATAGCAGTTTAAGCATTGAATTGCGACTCTGGAGGTCATGTTTCAAATCTTCACTGAGCCAAGGAAACCCAATGGGCAACCCTCAGCAAATTGCATTATCTCAGCCTCAGATGGAGGTAAAAACAAATCTGTACAATTTTTGCCCCGTGGGATATCATAAATCAGAAATTACTTGAAGACACACAATAACAAACAGCTCCCAGAATCTACCATCCTTGAACATATCCAGTAATAGTATCCCATTACATAAGGCACATTATATATGTGCATTAAGAACTGGGAAATAAAATACATAAACAAACCTGCAATTGGGAACCCTTCCACACAGACATATAACCCAGGATATCAAGGCAGAAAATCCCACAATATCTGCTTTGAACTGGGTTATCTCAGTCCACACTGCCATATATTCTAATTCAAAGCAGATAATGTGTGATTTTATTCAGCTGTGTGGAAGGGGCCTAGGATTAGAACCACAGATGTTTGAGAATCCACAAACATCTGAAAAATTCCTTATTTTTTAATTTGAAATAGTTCCATTTAATAAATTCTTCTAGAAAGTTACAGTAAAATCATGAACACATTAAAATACCCCAAAACGACTGAGTACATCAGCCACACTACAGTTAATCGCACATTCGACCATAAAAATAGTGCCCTAATTCTGCCCTATATCTAGGACAAGACTAGATGTAATGTTAGGTAAAGGTTTTGTCTACTTGAATCCAACTCTGGGGGTTGGGGTTCATCTCCATCTTTAAGCTGAAGACCCGGTGTTGTCCGTAGACACCTCTAAGGTCATATGGCCAGCATGACTGCATGGAGAGCCATTACCTTCCCGCCGGAGTGGTACCTATTGATCTATTCACATTTGCATGTTTTTGAACTGCTAGGTTGGCAGAACCTGGGGCTTACCCCTGCTCCCTGGATTTGAATTGCCAACCAGCAAGTTCAGCAGCTCAGTGGTTTAACCTGCTGCACCACCGGGGGGTAGATGTAGGAACATCTATAATAAGACATGAAATTCAAAAGCAGCATGCCCTGACATTTACTGAAACTATTGGTCCAACTGGAGGAGGTCTGAAATAGCAATAGACAACTAAAGGCCCTCCAACTGCTTTTAGCCCTCAATATTCTATATGTTGGCTAGGAATGATGGGAGTTGCAATCCAACAAAGTTTGGCTATTTCCAGACTGTTGAAGATAGACTGCCCTATGTTCCACCATCCTTCTTTTCAGTAGACCTTTTTATTCAGGCAGGTTTCACCATTTGACTGATGAAGGGAGTTTTAACAACTGAGTACTTTACCTTTTCTTCATTGCATTGCCATAAATGGCTTTGAATTCAGCTGCCTTTACTAATCTATTTCACTCTATTGTAACATTATCATTTCTTATTTTTTATTTTCTTTAAAAATCTTTTTAAGTCCTAGTTTTGGTAAAAAAAAGTATCAAATCAATCAATCTGGAAAGTTCCAAATCTCCTTGCTCCTAATAGAAAAGCTCTGAGAAAGTGGAATGCACCTCCATGTAACTCGAAAAGGACACCTGTCTGCCCAAACTAAGCCTGGTGGGGGCATTCCAGTGATCCATATTGTGATCAATGCACGCCTTTCCTTTAAATTGCAAATCTGGCAATGCATGCTTGGGGAGGGTACACCTGGCTTGCTACAGTGTGGTCCCACACTCTTCGCAATCTCAACAAAGGAAGAGGAAGCAGTTGTCAGGCTACTCCTCACTTCTGTTAATGGAACTGATTGTGGCATGAACATATGTATTGCTGCATATTGTAATTGGTTCCCAAGCAGCCTGCTTTATTTAAAGCTTTCACGGGCCTGGGCTTTCTGTGTATGTGTGTAAATGCAGAGTAAATTAACATTCCCATGGTGTACATCAAGAGCGGACCTGTGAATGAAGAGGGAAGCCATACTCTTCGGGCTGATGCTTTTGAAGTTTTGAGTCGAACCACACTCTGACACATCTCTACTGACAACTCATTTGAGCAGACTTCATGTCTGATGACTTATTTATAATTTCATCAGGAAAAGCTTTTCCCTCGACAGAGTGTGCTTTAGCTCACGGTTGCTCCTTCCTCACCCCACAACATTGCAAAACAATTTATCAAGAATATGTCTTTCAGGAGATTGGTCGACCCACCATTCCAATGGTGTGACGCGTTAGGATGAAAATGATGAGTTACAGCTTACTAAATTGCCTCAAGCTTTGTTCAGTTTCAGACAGCCTTGCCCAACCTGGTGCCCTCCAGATGTGTGGGATTAGAATTCGCATCCTTCTGGGCCAATATGGCCACAACCAAGGTCCATATCCGCTAAAGGTGATTTACATACAGATTGTCATCTAACATAGTTTGGGTGTACCAGGTTGAGAATTTTAGTATCTCTTTAATTTTAATTCCATACATCAAACATTATACAATAATTATCAATTGAATTATGTACTATTATCAATACTAGCGGATAATAGTCCATAATTCCATTGATAATTATTGTGTAATGTTTGATGTACGGAATTATCAATACTAGTGGAGAAGCCGCGGTGGTGCAATGGGTTAAACCCTTGTGCTGGCTGAACTGCTAACCTGAAGGTCAGCGGTTTGAATCCATGAGTTGGGGTGAGCTCCTGTCTGTCAGCTCCAGCTTCCCATGTGGGGACATAAGAGAAGCCTTTCACAGGATGGTAACACATCCGGGCATCTCCTGGGTGATGTCTTTGCAGATGGCGAATTCTCTCACACCAGAAACTACTTGCAGTTTCTTAAGTCTGACATGATAAAAAATACTAGTGGAAAGTGGTATAGTGATTAATCTATTCTGGACTTTAGTCTTAATGTTAAGGAGCCTATGCAAAGTACTGAAACTCTTTGTAGGTGGAGATCTGGCATATTGGATAGTTTATTTAAAGATCAGGTCAAAACCTGGAGCAAATGCACTACTACACTAACATCGGGTGCATCTACACCAGGGATTCTTAGCCCTTTTTGTTCCATCCTTTGCCATCAGTTGAAAACTATGGACCCCTTTGCAGAATGTAGCAGCAGATAGTTTTATGATACTCAATATAGACATGTGTTTAAATTAAATGTTAGGATATTTAAAATTACATTTTACAATTTCCCCACAATGTCAGGATTTGGAAATTGACTGACATTTTCTAAGTGATGGCAGAGTTAATACTTCTGGCCTAATCACCTGTAAAAGAGTTAAGCCATTGTAACTAGGGTGTGATGGTTAATGCAATGGGTTGCAGTGATACTGAGAAAGTTTGATGAGGGTTGCTGAGAGATGGATGGTGTTTTGGAGAGAGTTTTGGATAATTGCTGCTGTGAGTAGTATGGATCAAGAAGTTGTAAAGTTTGTATATTTTGTATATACTTTGTATACTGCTGCAACAAGGAGAAAGAAAAGCCTTCCTGCTTATTTGGGAAAGAACAAAAGTCTCTGCATGTTTTCTTGTTTGAGTAAAAGACAAATACAGCTATATTTTTGGATACTCGGTACCTTAACCAGAACTTATATCCCACCACTCTCTCCCAAAAGGGACTCAGGGCGGCTTACAAGGCACTACAAGTATAGTATAAATGGTACATGAGTATTTAAAAAATCACATAAAAGTTATAAAAAGTTTACCTGAATGTATCTCACTCTACGAATCACCAAGGACATTCAGATCATCCGGGGAGCCCCTGCTCTCAGTCCCACCACCTTCGCAGGCAAAACTGGTGAGGATGAGAGACAGAGCCTTCTCCATGGTGGCACAGCTAAAACCTAAATATGTAATTATTGCCAAAACTCCCGTTCTCAGCTAGCTTCCCGGGCATGGCCCAACCAATCAGCTTTGTGCTTTGCATTTTTCAGTTAACACACTCGCCAACTGATTTTTACATGCCCTAACAACCGTTTCCCTTATAATAACTCTTTTAGGAATTAATGTTAGCTTTTAATGTCTTTTAGTTGAACTTTTAAGGTTTTATGTATTGTCAGAGGCTTTCATGGCCGGAATCACTGGGTTGTTGTAGGTTTTTTCGAGCTATATGGCCATGTTCTAGAGGCATTTCTCCTGATGTTTCACCTGCATGATATATAAATCCTTTTTCCTAGTTCCAACAGACCTCACTACCTCTGAGGATGCTTGCCATAGATGCAGGCGAAACGTCAGGAGAGAATGCCTCTAGAACATGGCCATATAGCCCGAAAAAACGTACAACAACCCAGTTTTAAGATTTTGTTATGTTGTAAATGAGCGTGATGTGTTGTGTTATGTCTATGTTTAATTCTTGTCTATTTTTCAGTTGTTTATAATTTATATTAAAATTTTTATGAGTCATTTGTAAGTCAGATGTTTGTAACTTGGGGACTGTTTGTACAAGCAAATTCTTGAAGGCAATGTTCTCATCTGAGATTTTAATTTCCTAACCCTGAAGACTGAGAGACCCAAGTTGCGAGTGTTCCTTACCTCACATCCTTTTGCAATAACTTGCCACAGCTAAGCAATGATACTTCACTCACTAGGGGCTGGTTATTCTTGGCTGATCAGAGACCTGCCAAAATCCTCAGCCATAGCGCAATGACCGTCCTCCAATGGGCCTTTCTCTCTCAGCTGCTGCCCAAGTGAGGCAGAGAGGAGTGGAGCTGCATTGCATTAACCGTAGCTTTCTAATCTTGAATTAATCCTACTGAGCCACTTGAGAAACATGTCAGTGGAATTTGTAGGACGAGCGAGGAATTAAAAATGCAGGGAGACCCGAGGATTCACAGCACAGTGAAGGGCAAGTTCTGCAGTCATGTTTGATCATCTTTGATTCCTGCGGAGTTGAATGATAGCATTATCCTAAAGAAGCAAGACATGAAAAACACATTAAGAAGGGGGGATCTTAAGTACAAGCTGTCCAGACAGATGCATGAAAAGGTGATTACAGCTGTGAAGAGGGCGGTGCAGGATTTGAGGGAATGGAGCAAAGTGCCTGAAATTCAGGACTGATCCTAATATAAGGCAGAGTAAGCAAGCCACCTTTGGAATGTCATGAAATTCTTGGACTGGCAGGGGACTGAACTTCTTATCTATCTATCTATACACATAATAAAAGTGACATATAATATATACACATAATAAATGCGTATGTGTGTATGTGGCAGAAGTGTCCCCTTATACAGACAGCCTCTGGCCTCCACAAACAGGCTATAGTTCCAAGTGCTGAGAAACCTTCAAAGGCAATCCCTCAATTGACATTGCAGGTTGTAACAAACGCCATGAACATGTAGCCCACATGATGTTGAACACGAATTTAGGAGGCCCTGCCAAAGCAGAGGCCAGCCAGACCCAAAAAAGAGGATCCGGACAACTGGCGAGAAAATAAGCACCCAGAAAGAATTTCCCCTATTTTTCCCAAATAAATCTCACCAAGTTGAAGGAAAATCACTGAGTTGTTTATTTCATTCCACCTGGAGTGGATGACGACCGCAATCATTTGCCCAAGGAGCTGACATAACTCAATGGGTAAGAAATACAATATTTATAGGAAATACAGAGCTGTCAAATCCACATTTCCCGTGCCCGCCCCTTATGCTGGCTTCACATTGATTGGTGGAAGGCACCAGCTGGCTGGGAGGAGCGGCTGTGGGTGGCAGTGCTCCGTCCAATCAGAGCACTTGCCCCACTTTGGCTCCTCAGCCAATGGGAAGAGAGGAGGCGGGTCAGGCAGGAAACAATTAAAGGAACGAAAAGATGACAGGATTAAAATGACGAATGTTTGTCCAAACGGTCAGCGATAACTTAAGCCCTCGAGCTGAGCCAAAGTTATTGTTCATATCTTTTGAATTAACATCTTGGTCTAGCTCAGTGACTAGATTCTTTGTTTTCTTCCTTCTTGGGTATGGGATCCATTGATGAAGTTTGAGGCTGGTTTCATCCAGTTGGGTTGGCACAATGAAAAGGCTGTGGTGAAATCCTAATTCCTCGCAGATAGGAAAACACCCTTTGTGTTGAGTGATTCAGATGTCTATAGGTCTTATCTTTCCAGATGGACTAGCCTTTGCTCTCCATCAGCCAATCAAATATTTTTTCTAGTTTTTGAAAGCAGACAATGAGAAATTTACTTGTGTACTGGTCTCAGTTTGGCACACTTTTCAGAATACCTCATAGGTAACAGTCTATGCAACCTTTGTCTATCGCACATGATACTGGTGTCCAGCAGAGCAGTTCATTCAAGTATCCATTTTAACATACCCTCCAACTGTCTCAGTTTTGCAGGAACATTTCTGATTAAATGTATGCCATCCTACTTTTTCAGTTGCTTTTAAAATATCCCAGTTTCTCTCTCCTCCTCCCACTTTTCTCCTTTGTCCTCAGCTCACTTCAGATGCAACAAACTGAATTCAAATAGTTTGCACTCAGTTGATTAAGTTTGGGGGGGGGGGGAGCAAGTTTTACACTTCCCAGTAGGTTCAGACAAAAGCAGACAGCTACATCCTCTCCTAGCTTGTATGCTCTTCCTCATAAACAAAAATTGTTTTCTTGATCACACTTGATGTTGGTTGGTGACGTGTCTCCCAGTTTTGATCTGTGAAATATTGGGGGATATGTGCCTTGCAATATATATATATATATATATATATATATATATATATATAATCACAATGGCATATGTTTTGAGCTTCTGGCTACGCACTGCTTGCTAAGACCTTTCCACTCTAGAATTAGGTCAAGTTCAGTCATGACCTTGGAGAACTGTACTATCTCATCCAATATTAAGCACATCTTGCTTGTTGGGGTGGCATAGGGATCACTATGATAGCACTGTAGAAATAAAGACACACTCAGGGTCTCCCTGTGGCAGTCACAAGCATGATTCAGGAATGTATAAAATATTACATAGAATTGCAAATATAAAGATGTTTAAATGCACAATTTTTGAATTATGATAAATTCAGCACAAAAGGCGACAATCTAAGTCTCACATCATAGTCCTGATGCTTTTGTGTTTATTCTAGAACAACAACAACAACAAAAAGAAATAGCTGTAGCCATGAACCCTTTGGGGTTTAATGTTTCTGAGCTGACAGGATATGATTGTGCCACACATCTGTAGGTCTCGTGGAAAAAACCTGCCATTCACTATGATAGAGGGTATCTGCTGGGCTTTGCTTATATGACGCTCTCATGGATATTATATACAATGGCATAGCAAAATGGTGTCTTTCATATCAGATGGCAAACTCAAGGTTTGCCTTTTGGATTTAATTTCTTTTTCAAAGCAGGAATGCTTGGATCCATGGATGTAGAATCTGTGGATACATAGGGCTAACTGTACATGACACTAAGGTTTCATCTACACCAGGCTTGTCTAATCTGTGACCCAGGACACCAAGCACAAAATCATAAACATACTTAAAACATCATGAGATTATTATTTTGGGGGGGGGGGGGGGGGGGGACTCAATAGCACAGTTCTTGAGCATGAACTTTTAGATGACAATGGAATGGAATAATCATAATGTTACATTTGCAAATATCACAGCATTATCTGTAATTTACATTGTCAATCACACAGTTCATCCAGAAGTCCTGTTTGACCATTTTAAAGTACCCTCCAAATCGGGCGGCACATAATTAGGGTTATTATCTGCAGATTTTTTTGGCCTTATCTGTAATTGCGAATATCATGAAAATTATACATGGACTTTTTTTCCTCATCAGTTAGTGTTAGTGTATTTTATTTGTGGCCCAAGACAATTTTTCTTCTTCCAATGTGTCTCAGAGAAGCCAAAAGGTTTGAAACTCCTGATCTACACTGTAGAATTAATGCAGTTTGATAGCACTTGGGAGTTGTAGTAACTACACTATTCTATGCCATAAAGCATAGCACATCTGTGGGTCCCCAGATGTTTTGGCCTTCAACTCCCAGAAATCCCAATATCTGGTAAACTGGCTGGGATTTCTGGGAGTTGTAGGCCAAAACACCTGGGGACTCACAGGTTGAGAACCACTGCCATAAAGTCATGGCAGTTAAAGTGCTGCCAAAGTGTGTGAATTCTACAGTGTAGATGCACCTAAGTCCTAAATACTCTGCATAGTTATTTGGGGTGGGGTGGGGACTAGAATTCTCTGAGGAGTTGCCAAAACATATCTTTGCGACCACATATTCCCCTATAAACCAGCATGAGCCCTAAGCTCTGCAGGCGAGGCCTTCCTCTCGCTTCCGTCACTGTCACATGCACAATTGGTGGGGATGAGAGAGAGGGTCTTCTCAGTGGTGGCCCCCCAGCTCTGGAACTCCCTCCCCAGGGAGATTAGATGGGCCCCTACTCTGTCTGCCTTCCGCAGGGATCTCACAACCTGGATGTTCCAGTGTGCATTTGATGATGGTCATCAAATTGACAGGTAGATGGTACTTAGCACTTTATTCTCAGCCCTGGCCTTATAGTTTGCTTTTTTGCACAAGTCCATGCCCAGCCCTCTCTAACTCTGATTGTGTCCATCATATGTCTGGTCTGTGGTTGCCAAAGTTTCCTTATGATACATTTCAATCATGTTTTATACCCTGCTGTTTTCTGTTGTTTTATTAGATTGGAATATGTTATTGGGGTTTTAACTGTGTTTTTTGTTGGTAACTTTGTTGTTCGCTGGGCTTGGTCTCACATGTAAGTTGCCCTGAGACCCTTCAGGGAGATGGTGGTGGGGTATAAAAATAAAGTTGTTGTTGTTGTTGTTGTTGCTAGGAACACAACAAGATGAGTCCAGAGCAGACACTCTGCTGACTGTTGTAGTGGATCACACATTGGACACTTCCCACGTGTCTAGGACTGTGTGATGTATCAGCGAATAATGTGTACAGATCCCAGTAAGGTGGCCTTCTGTAGCTGGCAGATGGTAATTTTGTTAGCGCCGATTGCGTTTAACTGCAAGCCAAGGTCTTTAGACACTGCACCCAGTGTGCCAGTCACCACTGGGGCCACCTTCACTGGCTTGTGCCAGAGTCTTTGCAGTTTGATCTTTAAATCCTCGTATTGTGTCAGCTTTCCCAGTTGTTTCTCCTCAATCCTCCTGTTGCCTGGGATTGCAACATCGACAATTCATACTTGGTATTTTAACATGATGGTGAGGTCAGGAGTATTGTGCTCCAAAACTCTTGTCAATCTGAATTCGGAAGTCCAAGAAAGTTATAGTTGTTCTTATTGTTGTTGCTGCTGCTGCTGCTGCTGTTGTTGTTGTTGTTATTATTATTATTATTTTAATCTCTATTTATATGTTGCAAGTTGTGAGGTACCTTCTCCTGAAAATGATTTAATTCATCATCCCCACCCTTGCTCTTACAACACATAAGATGATTGTGGAGTGATACAAAGTGTTGAGCAAGATGGGATTGCGACTCCAAGGCAACAGGACATGCTCTGGAGATGTGCAAAGCAAATGTTTCTACTTTCTGAAATGATTCCTTGCAAGAACAAACATAAAAGGAGAATGAGGTGGGAGGAAGGATTTTATAAATATATTTAACTTCCTCCTCGAAATCAAAACAAGACATTAAGCCATGGGGGGCTTCTGCATTCAGTTGACTTAGAACAGCTGCTTGCCAATTTTTCTTGCTCTGGGAAGAAAAGCAGATCTCTTCCTCGGGTCTGAGGAGCTTTTCAGAAGCAATCCAGCTCAAACGTCTATTCAATGACTTCATTCAAAGCTGGTTTGCATCACGAAGAGAAACTCCATTTGTTTATTTGTAATAACTTCAGGATTTTTATGGACCCGCAAGAGGATGTAATTTAAGAAAACATCAGCAAAGTTTCCCAAACAGCAAGGTTTCAGAAGGAAACATGCGTCTCCCCTCCCAGCCCCTCCTCGATGGAAAGGGTTTGTTATTAAAAACTGGAATTGTAAGAGACCCTGGAGTGAATGGCCCTGGCCTGAAGTATGTCTTTCCATGCACAATAAACATATATCGGTACGGATGAAATGCAAGACTACATAAATGCCATATTTATCTAATCCTTTGATACAACCTGTCCTTTTTGGACATTTCTAGCTTGCTAAGATAAATGAGTTTGTAGCACATTGCTTAATGGTTTCTATCCTTTACTTCTTTTATGTCCCTCCTCACAGTAAAACGTAGAACGAAATAATCCCTTACGATTCAAATTAGGCTTTTATTTTATTTTATTTACTTTATTTTAACAACACATCTGTCTGGGCAGGAGGCAGCTCAGTACCATATTCCAAATGGAAAACAAGAAAGGCAATTTAGTAATGGAATAAATGTTTATTTCTGGAATCTGCTTTTCTCCTCGAATCAAAGACCAAGTCATAAAATGTGAGCTACCACATAACTGGGAAAGGGAGCACTTGGCAATTCATGAGTAAGCATTTCTACTACTTGGCTTTTACAGTCTTTCCAGGACAAGTTGATTTTCTCTCAGCAATATATTTTAAGCTTGGGTTGAACTATTTTTCTTTTTCATTGGATCAATTTCAAATCAGGCTTATAAATAGGAAAATAGCTTAAGGAATAGGGGTTCAGTCAGCAGTGGATGGGGCTATGATCCCCCAAAGATGTTGGTTCACAGCTTAGGTGTGTTCCTGGGTTCAACTTCTCATCCTGGAAGCTCAAGTTACATCTTGTGTGCTGGCTGCACTTGGTCCTAGAGATGCTGGATCTAGCCATAGTGACACATGCTTTCATTACATACCTTCCAATATAAATGCAGCCAAGCAACATCAGCATGTGGTCAAGATGATAAAGGTAAAGGTAAAGGTTTCCCCTTGACATTAAGTCCAGCTGTGCCCAACATTGGGGGTTGGTGCTCATCTCTATTTCTAAGCTGAAGAGCCGGTGTTGTCCATAGACACCTCCATGGTCATGTGGCTGGCATAACTGCACGAGCACTGTTACCTCCATGCAGAAGTGGTACCTATTGATCTACTTAGATTTGCATGTTTCTGAACTGCTAAGTTGGCAGAAGCTGAGGCTAACAGAGGAAGCTCACTCCGTGTCTCAGATTCAAACCATCAACCTTTCAGTCAGCAAGTTCAGCAGCTCAGCAGTTTAACCTGCTGCACCACCAGAGGCTCCAAGATGATAAGCTTATTAATTAAAACATCATCAAAGCTAAAAGAAGCAGAAACAGTTTGCTTTTCTTTGAGACTACTGTGAAGGGCAGAATTATTTCTCTCTCCTCTCTCCCCTGGGTACAAACTACTTTTGCATACTAAATTAGTTTACACCAATAGAAGGAAGCTGAGGACAAAGAGGGAAAGTGAGGAAGAGAAGAGAGAGATTGAGGTCCCTTCTCCACTCCATATAATCCAGATTATAAAATCAAATAATCAAGATTATGTGCTTTGAACTAAATTATATAAGTCTACACTGCCATATAATCCATTTCAAAGCAGACAATCTGGATTTTATATGGCGGTGTAGATAGGGCACAAGGCAGGTTTTTGTTTTTGTTTTTTTTGTCATGTCAGGAGTGACTTGAGAAACTGCAAGTCACTTCTGGTGTGAGAGGCAGTTGAAAACACAGTACAACAGATGACTAACCACAAATGTACCTGCCAAACTGAGATAGTATGTAGTTACATCCCATGTGCATTACTGTAACTTGCTGTACATGATGAAACTTTTGAAAAGTGCTCAGAAATCTCTGCTAGTCCAAAGATCTGCAGTAATTGTCAACACTGGACAGGCTATATGCATCTTTTTTGTTGTTGTGTGCCATCAAGTAATTTTTGACTTATGGCAATGCTAAGGGGTTTTTCATGGGCTGCTGCAATTTTGTGTCTTGTAGCCCATGAAAACCTAATAGGTTCAGAGTGTGGAATTGAACCCTGGTTTCTAGAGTCATAGTCCAGTGCTCAAACCATTTACCATACAACTCAATTGTTACAACAACTCTGTTGGATGCTGTTCTGTTTTAGAGTACAATCAAAAGCACTGGCTATGACCTACAAAACCCTGGTTGAACTTGTTTCAAGAGTTGTCTTCCTCTGCATGAGCCTGTTTGTTCTTGAACTTCTGGGAAGACTCTTTTCTTTCTCTGACCACCCTCACAGTTACATATGGCACAAACACAGGACAGGACTTTTCCAGGGGCTGCTGCCATGTTAAGGAACCCTCTTCGTAGTAGGTTATACTGGCACCCTGCTTGCTATTCTTCCCTAGGCAAGTGAAAACCCTTTTTGTTTCAGCAGACTTTGAGGACTGATTTGGGGCATATGAGCGCTTTCATAATATGTTGTACTGTTAGTTGTTTTCTTTTTAGTAGTCATGCTTTTCAGCCCTTTAAGTCCTGTTGTTAGTTTAATTCTATTTTAAACTTTCATGTTCTTGTTGTTGTTGTTTATTCATTCAGTCGCTTTTGACTCTTTGTGACCTCATAGACCAGCCCACGCCAGAGCTCCCTGTCAATTGTTGCCACCAGGCATGTAGTCGGGGGGGGGGGGGGGGGGGTTGAGGGGATTCAGCCCCCCCCCCCGAAATTCTCATGGTGGTTCACGAAAAGGCCTTACTGGTGCATTATTTGAACTGTTATGTTTATTCATATCATGATCTGATCACCATAATCAATATATCCCATATGCATGGGGGTATTGGGGTAATGATACAAAAGGTTTGCTAGGCTAGAACCTCTTTCATTCAGACTCAGCCCCCCCGAAACTCAGCCCCCCCCCCAAAACCCCCCTGAAAAAAATTCAGTCCCCCCCCCCCCCCCAAAACGAAATCCTGGCTACGGGCCTGGTTGCCACCCCCAGCTCCTTCAAGGTCAAGCCAGTCACTTCAAGGATGCCATCCATCCACCTTGCCCTTGGTTGGCCCCCCTTCCTTTTTCCTTCAATTTTCCCCAGCATCATTATCTTCTCCAAGCTTTCCTGTCTTCTCATTATGTGGATGAAGTACTTCATCTTTGCCTTTAATAGCCTTCCCTCCAGGGAGCAGTCAGGCTTTATTTCCTGGCGTATGGACTGGTTGGATCTTCTTGCGGTCCAAGGCACTCTCAGAATTTTCCACCTGAACCACAGTTCAAAAGCATCTATCTTCCTTCGCTCAGCCTTCCTTATGGTCCAGTTCTCGCATCCATAGGTTACTACAGGGAATACCATTGCTTTAACCATGTGGATCTTTGTTGCCAGTGTGATGTTTCTACTCTTCACTATTTTATCGAGATTGGTCATTGGTCTCCTCCTAAGAAGTAAAGGTCTTCTGATTTCCTGGCTGCAATCTGCATCTGCAGTAATCTTCACACCTAGAAATACAAAGTCTGTCACTGCCTCCATGTTTTCTCCCTCTGTTTGCCAGTTATCAATCAGTCTGGTTGCCATAATCTTGGTTTTTTTTATAGTTAACTGCAACCCAGTTTTTGCACTTTCTTCTTTCACCTTGGTTATAAGGCTCCTCAACTCCTCCTCACTTTCAGCCATCAAAGTGGTATCATCCGCATATCTAAGGTTGTTAGTGTTTCTTCCAACCATTTTAATTCCAGCCTTGGATTTGTCAAGCCATGCACATTGCATGATGTGTTCTCCATACAAGTTGAATAGGTCAGGTGAGAGTATACAACCCTGCCATTCTCCTTTCCCAATCTTGAACCAGTTGGTTGTTCCGTGGTCTGTTCTTACTGTTGCTACTTTGTTGTTACACAGCTTCCTCAGGAGACATACAACGTGACTTGGTATCCCTATACCACCAAGAACTTTCATACTTTCATAGCATGTGAATTTTTTAAAAGCTGTGTCTGTTTTAATCTTTATAAGCCATTGTGAGAGGAGAGATATTAATAAATATTACAAAGCTACTGTAATACTAATCACTTAAGGCACACAGTGGCCATGCTTCGAGGATATACTTTCTCTACTTCCTCCATCGGCTGGCGACAAGAACATGAATGCTTTTCCCTCCAAGGCCATTCCCTGCTGGTTTGAAACACAGATTGTACAATTTTCCCATGAGTATCAGTAAGGAAACCATCACATTTGGATTCCCTGGCAGAATTGTTTTCTCAACAAAATCCTGGTTTGGACTCAAGGTGGTTGGAGCATTCACACTTTTTCCAGACTTCCCGCTACACACACACTCACACACGCACCCCCTTTGGTGAACACATTGCCTAGTGTGTCTGTAAGGCTTCTGCTTCTTGTTTGACATCCCTTATTTACAAAGCAAACAGAATGTTCCTTTTAACACACATCACACTAAGTTTATTAATGAAGAAAACAATCCCAGGGGGTCAACCTAGGAGACCCTCAAAACCTGCCAGCAAAAACTCTTCAAACACTCAACGCATCAGATCCTCCAAAATGATATTTCACACAATGGAGTAAAAATAATATTTTCCTTTCAGCTTTTCCAGCCGCTTTTCTGGACAGCAGACAGAAATTATTTTCTTTTTCTGCTCCCAGAGCAGAGATCTGTACGAAGCAGCATTTATTTGTTTAACATGATGATTTCATCCTTAAATGTCTCGACAGCAAATAGTTGGGAGGGGGGTTTAATAAAGGTTCTTTGAAAAAGAGGACTTCAGCAGTTACTTGTTGAAGGAAAATGCAAAGTATGCAGCTCTTGGGATGATAGATCCAAAGTGCCCATTTGGGAAAGGATTATGAATGAGCCTGGGCTAGCCAGGGGAAAGCAGGACTTTTGGGGGTGCTATTGCCTCCCACCCCACTGATCTGTTGTGCTGGCTCATAGCAATGGAAAGATGACTGACCTTTCATTTTCAAAGTGTAAGCCAGAATGTCTTATTCTCTCTCTTTCCCTCCCTCCTTCTTTCTCCATTCACCCCTCTCTCCCCTTCTCTTCCCCTCAATTCCCATTCTACTGAGAATTGTTGCAAAAAAAAAAAAAGGACAATGAGCCCTTTCTTCAAACTTGGCTTTAAGATCAGGACAATGATCACCACATCTTGTACTTGCCTTGCAACTATAGCCAATGAGATTATATTAGCTGTATTTATTTATCAGAAGCAGGATCAGGCCTGGTAAGTACTTGGGAGGGATACCGGCAGGGAATACCAAGTACTGTATGCTAAATTCAGAAAAAGACAATAGGAAATCTTCTCTGGATAGATTCAGGCAAAAAAAAAGCACCTTATGATAGGGATGCCATAAACTGAAGTCAATGGAAGGTGCACAATAACAACAAACTGGTGGAAGAAATGTTTGAGGGGGCCAGTAAACCTAACAAATGATCTATGATGGAGATGACAATCATTTTTTATGCCCCAAAGTTTAGGGGTCACATTTTAGTCTCCTCTTCAACTCTTACCTCTTTTAAGAGCTAGTTTAAGGCAACTGATGACTGGGCTAAAATCACCTAGAGAACTATATGAAGGAGAAAGGATTTGAACCAGAGTGGGTTCATAACTTGGGGCTGGGAAAAGTGGAAAATGACAATGCTAAAGCTGACACATTCAAACCTCATGACATTGAGATGGTAAAGCATAGGTGACCATCCCTTTCAGGTAGAGAATCACCCCTCTTATATCATCAGCAGTCCCATTTCTGCCTACCCACCACACTCACGCTTGGAACGATATCCAAAAACCAAGAGATCCCTTGCCCTGCCCAAGGCCCCTTACACTAAAGGAGACTGACACTAGTTTAAAACCTCATCTTCCCGTGGGAATAATTGTTCTGCCCCAAACCCAGAGGATACAAGAGATAACGACCCAGGTTAAAACCATTGCTTTCCATGAGATCATATTGATATGCATGGAACCCCAGAGGATACAAGAGACAGTGACCTAGGTGAAAACCATTGCTTTCCATGGGATCCTATTGTCCTGCATCGAACCCCAGAGGATACAAGAGACTGCTGGCAGTTGAGCAATGAAACAGGACAGGAAACTTTAATGGTTTCCATCACACCTGTTTTTCAGTTGTAAACATGGGAGTTTTTTTTTTCATGTTGGGAGTCACTTGAGAAACTGCAAGTCGCTTCTGGTGTGAGAGAATTGGCCATCTGCAAGGACATTGCCCAGGGAATGCTCGGATGTCTTGATGTTTTACCATCCTTGTGGGAGGCTTCTCTCATGTCCCCACATGGGGAGCTGGAGCTGACAGAGGGAACTCATCTGCACTCTCCCTGGATTCAAACCTCTGACCTGTCAGTCTAGTCCTGCTGGCACAAGGGTTTAACCCATTGCAATACTGGGGGCTCCAATATGGGAGTAAAGTGTGATAAGAAATAGGAGCTCTGAACACGATTGCTGGCCTGTGCTCAGAGTTCCCTCCTTTCAGGACATTTCAGCCTCTTTTCAACCCTGGAACATGTGATGAGTTCCATTCCTCTCCATGCTAGAAAAGAGGCAGAAGTGTCCTTGAGGGGGAAATTTCTCAATGTGATGAGATTGACTGCTGGAGTTTCCTCCTTTTAGGACACTTCTGCCTCTTTTCAACCATGCAGGGCTATGTATGACTGCCAGAAGTAGTTCAACTCATTTGATGAGCTCAGTGCCTCTCCATATTTGAATAGAGGCTGAAGTATCCTACGGCTGGGAAATTTCTCAATGGGATAAGGTAGAAAGATAAGCTATCTTCAGCTAAACTGAAGCACTTGGCTTTGTTTGAGTTTCTTTGCCCAGTCGGGCCAATGTGCAGAGGAAAGCATCTACTAGCTAGCATGAAGGCAAACATGTGTGTTCTTATTCAATAAAATTATGTGTCAAAAACTGCACAGAGAAAAGTGACGTGTAACAGGTTTTATTGTTCCTCTAATATCCTGGGGAAAGTCTAATATTCTGGAGTGCCATCTACTGGCACATTGACATGTATTAAATCAACCTGTACCATAGGGTTGTTAAATATTTAAGAGCTTGCTCCTCTTTGCCCCTCAAACTGAGGTATTGGTGTATGAGCGGCATTGTGGCTCACATGTTGCTTCTAGTACAGCTGGGGAGACAGGAAGGCCAGGACTAAAATTTCAAGGATTTGGAAATGTTGTTTACTGAAACTGCACTTTCCAGAATGTGGACAACATAATCCAAAAAAAAAATATCATAAAGTTGGAAGAGACCTCATGGGTCATCCAGTCCAACCACCTGCCAAGAAACAAGAAAATTGCATTCAAAGCACCCCTGACAGATGGCCATCCAGCCTCTGTTTAATTTCCATAAACTTCGGTGACGCCCATTAGCAAGATGGAACTATCTCTCAAGGAGCACTCAACTCTACAAAACAATATCTGGGTGCTCTGATGCTATCTAATGCTGGAAATATTTCCCTAAGCATTGCAGCACTGTAAATAAGATTGACTTCCCTTGAATTGGTCATCACGGAGACTACTTGAAATTGTACCCATGTGAGTTGTGTTCTGTGGCAATGGGTTGCCGTGCAGGTGGGCATTTCTATGCCATCTGTCTTCACAAAATAAAACAAAACATGGGTTGGATACCTCAATAAAATTGTTCGCATGGCAAGCTCATGTTGTACGTTTTCAACCAATTTCCATCTTAAGTAAAAGAAACAAAGATCAGAACAACTAGCTAATGTGTGATATTGTTAAATAATGTTGGGGAATATCTGGGAGTCCTTAGTTTATGGATTAGGGATTGTCAAGACTATTAAAGAGAGGTAAAGGTGGAAAAAAGTCCTTTGTGTATGTCTTCAAGTCACCTGTCGACTATTTATTTATTTATTGTATCCGTAGCAAACCAATGTATTTAAGAAAACACAAAGTTTAAAAACTTGGCATTTTATTAAATGTCCTTTGACCAGTAGCCAGCCACTTGGAGTGCCTCTGGTGTTGCTATAAGAAGGTCCTCCATTGTGCATGTGGCAGGATTCAGAATACATTGTAATAGGTGGTCTGTGGTTTGCTCTTCTCCACACTCGCATGTCGTGGACTCCACTTTGTGGCCTCATTTTTTAAGGTTGGCTCTGCATCTTGTGGTGCCAGAGCACAGTCTGTTCAGCGCCTTCCAAGTTATCCAGTCTTCTGAGAGAGGGAGTCTGTCATTTGGTATCAGCCATGGATTGAAGTGCTGGGTTTAACCTGCCACTTTTGGACTCTCGCTTGCTGAGGTGTTCCTGCGAGTAGCTCTGTAGATCTTAGAAAATTATTTCTTGATTCAAGGCATTGGCATGCTGGCTGATATCTGAACAGAGAATGGGCTGGAGATGTCACTGCCTTGGTCCTTTCATTAATGGCTTCTACTTCTTGGCGGATGTCAGGTGGTGCAATACCGGCTGGACAATGTAATTCCTCCAGTGGTGTAGGGCGCTGACAGCCTGTGATAATGTTGCATGTCTCATTAAGAGCCACATCCAATGTTTTAGCATGGACCTGTTGACTTATAGTGGCCCTATCAATTTCATAGGGTTTTCTTAGGCAAGGGATATTTCAAGGTGGTTGTCAATTCCTTCCTCTGACATGTAGCCTATTTTTTGGCAGTCTCCCACTTAAGTATTCCCCAGAGCTGACCTTATTTAGTTTCCAGGATCAGAAGCGATCTGCTGCCTTTAGAGTGCCTAAGGTCCTCTGGCAAAGGTGATGTCCTTTTGTTTATGGGGTCCAGCATCCCTTGATACTCAATGGCAGAACTGCCCCCCCCCCCCCCCCGCCAAATAACTCATTATACCTAGTCATTCCTATCCAGCAATCTAGTTCCCCACAGCTGGCTAAATAGGTGGTGGTTTTTGAACTGGAATGTACACCCCCTACCAGAGTGAGGTTGATGGAGGATAGACTCTGAAAGATTATATAGTACAGAAGCATTTTTACAGAAAATCAAAGTAAACATGAGTCTTCTCCCCTCCCCACAGCTATCAGAACTGTGGAGGCAGAGGAAAATCCACTCCATCCCTCTCTTCCCAGCCTCATAGTGTGAAACTAATGCAAAAGGTCTATAACAAGATCAGTAAAACAAATACAGTACAGCACGACTCCTGTATCCAAAAGGGATACATTCCAAGCCCCCATTCCCTTAGATATCTGAAACCACAGATAGTAGTGAACCCTATATTTTGGCTATAATTTAGATATATTTTGGCTGGAAGCATGTCATAGAATTCCACTGTAGGATCCAGAGAGGCCCAGGAACACTTTGTGGGAAAGAGATAATTTTTGGAGCATGGATAAGTGAAACCATGGATATGAAATCTGTGGGTTAAGGGTATGGTACCATAAACCCTTTCTCTGTTGTTGGACAGTTGCTAACATTTGTTAACAAAGACTCCAAACCCCATCAGTATGGTAACACTATACTAACTCATTATACTAAAATTGTTCCTTTAAAAGGGGGCGGGTTCTAGAACTGACTGACCTGTACTACTAGATGCCCTCTATTCCCATTTACCATATATACTCGAGTATAAGCCAACCCGAATATAAGCCAAGACACCTAATTTTACCACAACAAAACTGAGAAAATGTATTGAGTCGAGTGTAAGTCAAGGGTGGGAAATGCAGCAAATACTGATAATTTAAAAAAATAGATACTAACATTAACTGAGGCATCAGTAGGTTAAATTTTTGAATTTTTACATAAGACTTAAGATAAGACTGTCCAACTCTGACTAAATCATTAGTCCAACCTTCTTCAATGTAAATGTGCTTATGTACCCTTCCAATAATAATAAAGATAGTAAAATAATAAATGTAATCAAATAATAATAAAATAATAAACTAATGGAAATGTAACAATAACAGTAATAATAGAGTAAAATAATAAATGTAATAACTACAATAATAAATAGAGTAAAATAATAAATGTAACAAGAATAAGAATAATAAAATAAAATAACAAATGTAATAATAATAATAGAGTAAAATCATGTAAATGTAATAAGAAAATAGAGTAAAATAATAAATGCAATAAAATAATAAATGAAATAATAATAATAGAATAATAATAATAATAATAATAATAATAATAATAATAGTAATAACAACAACAGAGTAAAACAATAAATAATCTTGACTCAAGTATAAGCCGAGGGGGACTTTTTCAGCCTTAACAAAGGGCTGAAAAACTTGGCTTATACTCAAGTATATACTGTACCTCCTTGTCTCTTGAACACTAACAAAAGAGCATAGGGCACACTGCAAATCAGCAATTCAGCTCTCTGGTATTCCTCTCCTACTACTAAGTGAGCTTGAAACCCTGTAAGTACAAAAGTAACTTTAAAGTTTCACTTATACAACAAAAAGCTATTAAGTCACAGCTGTAAATGCAGCGTAGTTACTTATACCTCTGTTACTGGCAAATGGGCTTAATCACAAGTAACTTGTTCTTTGCAATGAATTACTTTCAAGCTCCTGCTAAATGGGAGAAAGATGACCCAATAACCCACAACTGGTCCAAAGAAGAAACAGGCACATTCAATTCAGTGAAGAAATACAAATAAAACAAAAAAACTTGGATGTGTTACTTCTTTGGACGAGAACTTCTTGAATCTCTCAGGATTCTGGGAATTATAATCCCAAAAAAGTAAACTCTGGGTAGGAGCATGTACCTCTTACTTGTCTTCGAAACTGCATTTTCAGCATAGTAAGGGATAAGTAATCTCTGTTAAATGATCTTGAGAATATACACTTTCCAAACCGCATTTAATCAGTATGAACTGAAACAATATACAGTTTTGTATTATAGAATCTTAAAAGGTTTCACTGAACAGTCCTGGGAATAATTACTCTGTTGCAACTGTTCCTATAGTTAATGAGAATTTTTCCTGAGAAAACATCTGAGGATTGGTCACAACACTTTTATTGCTCTAATATGAAATGAAACATATTCCCTACGCTGAACCTTTAATCAGCTAATTCATAATAGAGGCTGGGATCCTTTTGAGTTTTGCATACTCTTCAAATGTGTGTGGACCCCTCTGTAGAACTGCATGGCTATGTCAAGGAAACCACAGAACAATAAATACTTGCAGCATAATCCAATAACCCTATTTACCATAATTGGCTCTTTTAATTAGTGACAGAGAGCTGCAGATTGAAATAAATGCTGGAGGAATATGAAAGCCATTAAGGACTGAAAATAGTTTCCAGAACATATTTCCCTTTAAAAAGCAATATGCATTTAGCTAAAGAACATAATGTGACAATCTAATTAAAGGGTTACATTTTCTTCAATAAAAAAGCATGGGGCCATGCCAGAATGTATCCATTCTTGCTTATCCAGCTGCCACTTCCCAGCTATTTTAAAAGGAAATTGGCAACATTGTGCTCTAACACACAAAAGGAACACATTGGAACATAGACCAATGTGTTTTATGACTCTCAGCATATGATTGCTGGGTAATGCTGGTGTTATGAAACATGGTGGGAGATCAGCTTTAATGATAATAATAATAATAATAATAATAATAATAATACTGAAGGGATAGAAGCCAGCTAAAATATGAACATATTTTCACAGATTCACTGATTTGAATATAAGCTAGCCTTTTATCGATCCACCTGTTTATGTATGTAAGGAATTCTCATTTATGAATACTGCCTGATTTGAACTCTCAGAAACCTACAAATAGGGATTGAGTGGAGAATTCTGGAATCTTTAGTCAAATAAGCTTCTGAAATTTTCTCATTTTATGGTCACGATAAACCCTGTAACTTGTGAGCTGGATGTGGGCCATGATAGTCCATGTTCTTGTTGCATCCTGAATAGACTACTGCAGTGCACTCTATGTGTGGGTTGTCTTTGAAGACTGTTCGGAAGCTTCAAGTAATCCAATGGGCAGCAGCCAGGTTCCTTACTGGAGCGAGGTACATGGACAATTCCCCTGTTGTGTCAGCTCCACTGGCTGCCAGTCTGCTACCTAGCACAATTCAAAATGCTGGCTTTAACCTAAAAAGCCCTAAACCAGTGGTGGGGATGAGAAGTGGGGTCTTCTCAGTGGTGGTCCCTCAACTATGGAACTCCCTCCCCAACATAATTAGGTCAGCGCCCTCTCTCCTGACCTTCAGAAAGAAAATGAAGACCTGGATGTGGGACCAAATCTTTGGACAATAATTTTCAGTGCATTAAGTGATTAGGGAACAATGCAATTTGATTACTGGAATGGCTCCTGGAATATGCTTTTGGATTGTCTGATTTTAATTAATTGTTTTAAGATTGATATGTTTTTAATTATTTGGTTTTAATGTATAGGTCCCTATTATCCTATATATGTATATATGACATTGAATTGAGTCCTCTTTGGGGTGAGAAGGGCAGGATATAAATGCAGTAAATAAATAAATAAATCTTATAATAAGGTAAATGGAGTTAGCAATATTGGCCAGGAGAGTAGCCAATGTTGTCGCTCATCTACACTACAGTATCCCATGACTCCATACAATGGAATACTGGGATTTGTAGTCCTTTGTGGCACCAGATAGAGAAGGGTAAAGATCTCACAAAAATACAAATCCCAGAATTGCATATCATTGAGCCTTGGCAGTTAATGTGGTGTCAAACCGCTGTAATTATGGAGTGAGAATATAGCCTAAGACACGGCTGCTGTACTGTCATGCTGCTTGAAGATAAAGTTCACCATATGGTTCCTGTAGTCAATGCTTATTGCCAAAAAAGAAGGAAACGTGGTGTGTCTTTTCTAGAGGCAACCAATAACATTGCTTTGTTTGCTGTAATTCAATGCTTTTTAGATGCTTTGGATGAGAACTGCATTCCTCAACAAGTAGCATGGACAAAGACAGGAATGATGTGAGTAGTGATCTTCAATATCTGAAGCATTCTACCTTCAGGAAAGTTTTAGATTTTCTGGAACACCCCATCATTCTAGAATGTCCCATTATTCTAACGCCCCATCATCCTAGAAATCCCCATTGTTCTAGACAGCCCCAGCATTCTAGTTTCATGATGTGTCATTGTAACTATCCAGTACAGTAGGAATCCAAATTTTAATGTAATCTTGAACTGCCTTGAGCTTGGGTTTTCTGAACCTAGGTCTGCAAGTATTGATGATCTGAAAGCAACTGTTTGTATTATGAATGACTGATAACCAACCATGCAGAACACTGGAGCCCCCGGTGGTGCAGTGGGTTAAAACTGCAGGTTGCAGGTTTGAATCTGGGGAGAGTGCTGATGAGCTCCCCCTATCAGCTGCTCATGCAGGGACATGAGAGAAGCTTCCCACAAGGATGGTAAAACATCAGAAACATCCGGGCATCCCCTGGGCAACGTCCTTGCAGACGGCCAATTCTCTCACACCAGAAGCAACTTGCAGTTTCTCAAGTTGCTCCTGACACGACAAAAAAAATTCTATTTATTTAAAGCATTATATACTTCTGTCTCATATCACTTGCTTTGTTTTCCACATATGTTTTGAGCTGGGGTATTTTCTGTCCCAGTGTAGTATGCAAAAGCTCACAATATAGATGCACTCACTTGTAGATGCAGCTCACTTGTAGATGCACTCATATGCCATATTTCAGCCTCTGTGGGAAACTCAAGGCTGCTTTCAGGACAAAACTTTTCTTAATACCTTCTTTAGTCTGGGTTTAGATTTAAGTTTTGACAGCTTGCAGGCTCTATCATTGACTTTTTCCTCACTACTTTCTTGAAATGTTTCTGAGCAAAGAACAGATCAAATGCTCACCTCAAAATTTGAATTTCAACACATTCCAGACAATCTTTCTTCCTCTGCTCCACCTCATGATTCAGTCTTATGTTATGGTTGTGTGGAGGAATCACCTGAAGGATCCACAGGCAGGTCTTCTTCCTCAGCTGTTGTCTGGGAATTCTTCTTTTACCTTTAAATCTCTGGCTTTTGGAAAACCAGGATCTCCATAACTTTTTGGAGAAAAATGGCATTCACAACCATTTGAACATCATAACCTTTTGTAAAAGTATGATCCTCCAGAGAAGAGCCAAAAACTCATTTGAGTACAATCTTCTCTTCAGTGGTATCCACATGTACTTATGCAAGGCAATGTGGTTTCCAGTTGCTAGACTGATAACCTAGTTGTCTCTGATCTGTTAGGAACAGAGATAATGCCAATGCACAAAATACAGCAGTTCTACAGGAGTGTTTTCTTCAGTGCCCAAAAACATCTACCCTCCCATAAAATATCTTGTTTTGATATCATGCTCTCAATAGACAAAAATAAAAGACTTTGTTAAAAATAACATATTTGGTTTACTCACAAACTTAATGTATTCAGCATACAGGTACATAATTTGTCAATCCAGTTGCAGATAGGTTAGAAGTAGTTTCTCTGTGCAGATAATACGGGGCATCTTTCTTACAATCAACAGCAACATCTTTACATTCTGAGAGTCTAATGGAGGCTGTCCTCTAAAATGGAGTCTGAGGTCTGAGCAGTCTCAGATCTGATCATGTGGTCCACAGCCCCTCCCACAACCTCTCAGGAAAACATAGAGTAAAGGGAAAGCTGCATACCCAAACATACATATATAATACAGTAAGCAAAACAAAATCATATGCAAACAAATTACTAGTGGAGGCTTGAAGAAGGTTGCTATTTCCAACACTGGCAGAGTCAAGACAAGATGAAGCCAGATTAGGAAATCCCCCAGATACTTAAAAACTGCTTTGGTGAGTTAAGAAGATTTTAGTTAGTTCTTTTGATACCTTATTTTATTTGGAAAGCAACTAATGATCTTGTATTTCTTTCAGCTTTGTTCTTGAACAAATATACTCAGTTGGAAACTGAAGTTGACATAGTTCAGTCATCTGGACCTCTTGGCAAACTCATTGGCCTTGTATTAAAAGTTGGGGTGGGAAATCCTCTTCTTCCTCATAGGTTAAAAAACCTAAATACTTACACATCTAGATTAAGGGTTTCAAAATAACAAGTGATAAATCCTTATCTTCTATGATACAATAAACTCTAACTTACTATGAATCACAGTACAAACTAACATGAATGAAATCTCATATACTTTGGAATTAATGCAGAGCAAGGAAGGCAGTCCTATGCTGAAAATCCATGGATTGTGAGGCTATAGCAGGGATGGACAGTTATCAAGGGCTACAGATCTTTGAGGCTTGCGTCCCCTACTACACTCCCCACAATAAATCATTTTGTAAAACATTTTCTACAAATTCCCCCAGACATTCTGTGCATGAAGAGGCATTTTGCCATGTTTTTAGTCTTCTCTGGACCATTGTGTGTCCAGGGAAATCCTGCCTCCCCACTAAATATGAAGTTCTTATACCTTCCCTGAATTTCATCCTGTTTGTTCTGTAAAACATCTGGTTGAACAACTACCTGTATAGATTCAGAAGCCATTTGACATGCCTGGAAAATTATAGTGGAGTGCTGAATCGATGGTGTTACAAGGGCAAACAAAAGACAGCAGGAATAAGAAACACTAGGGTGATAATAACAATATGTAGCCAGTCTGTCATCCGGTTTGCTCCATCAAATCTCTGGGAGCAAAGCTTTGATTGAATAATTGCTTTCAGAGTGACCTCAAATGTGAGAGGGTGTCTATGCCACATGGCTGTGTCGGTATCAGATCAGTTTCCCTGTCATTGTTCCATCTTACTGAAACCTGGGAATTATATTTTGGAGTGAGATTTAGAGTTCTTTTCAGTAGGAAGACTCTAGGACTCTGTAACAGAGAAACAAGTCCTTCTCCAAATTAAAAAAGCATATGATTCAATAGTAGGGAGCTATGACACTTAATGTCCTCCTGACAAAGAGCCATCTAGCCACAGATATAGATAGATATATTTAATTCACACACACATATATGTATGTCAGATGTACCATCGTAGATTTGAAAGGAACCCCTGAAGATGGACAATTATATGTTGCATGTTCCAGAGTAGGCAAACCAGACGATCTCTACATCAACACTGAAAAAGAAACAATATGAAACACTGTTTACCCACAAGCAAAAAGAAATTACATATATTAGAAACCAACACTTTCTCATTAATTTATTTACCAGATCACCAGACTGGGCCACAGCACCACGTGGCAGGGGACTGAATGAAATTTACAGTAGATATAATGAACTTAATGGGGAAAAGGTTTAAGTGCTTTGAATATTATATGTCTGCTGTATTATAAATGTATTGATTTGTTTCACATAATAAAAAATATATTGTAAAAGATTAACAAAATTTGCAATTTAATAAAAAATATGTTGTCATTCTGTTCTAGAAGCAACCTGTTCATTGCTTCTATTGGCTCTTTCCCCTCCAAAACGGAGTTGGAGAGACCTGAAATAAACAGATCCAGCCTTGGCTCCAATGAGCTGTTTATACCAAGGTTGAATCTGGCTCCCTCTGGGTTTGTAAAATATCCCCCTTTAAAACACAATAACATTCTGCCCCATTTAAATCAATTAGAGTCTCTTCATTGGCTTCATGGGGTTTTAGTGTACTGCCCTTTACATACAGGAAGACTAGACTTACCACCCAGTTTAAAAGAGGGTTGTTGATTAATTGTGTGAGCTTTGATTGACTGGCTAAAATACCCATAGGCAGGCTTAGGGCTGTGCAGGCCTACAAACGCTGACTTATTGTGTTGTGTCAATAATATTTGTTTAGCTTACACAGGTTTTCTCAAAGGCAGTCCCTGTTCTATTTACCTTAATCCAGGCATGTGCAAACTTTGGCCCTCTGGGTGTTTTGGACTTTAACTCCAACCATTCCTAACAGTCTCAGGCCCTTTCTTTTCCCTCCTCAGCCGCTTAAAGGGCCTGAGGCTGTTAGGAATGGTGGGAGTTGAAGTCCAAAACACCCGGAGGGCCAAAGTTTGCCTATGCCTGCTTTAATCACATCACTTGTAACAGAAACACCAATTGGTACAGCCCTCTCAGAGACCTCAGGGCCCTTCTGGACTGCTATATAAAATCAGGATTATATGGCAGTGTAGTCTCATATAATCCAGTTCAAAGTAGACAGTCTGGATTATCTACTTTGATAATCTGGATTATGTGGCAGTGTAGAAGGGACATCAGAAAATATGTCAGACAGGGAGGAGAATTGTGTAGCCCTCAGATATCTATAGGTTGCAACTCCCAGCTCCCTGAAGCAGCAGAGCCCATGGTGAAAAATGCTGGGAGTTGTAGGTCAACAATATTTAATTTCCAACCCTGGTGCAAGGGAATACCATCCTGAAAGAAGCCTTGTATGTGTTCAGAAAGTAAATTCATAGAAAAAACCTTTTAGAAAATGGGTCAGATTTTTGTCTGAGGAGGATAATGGTGAGGGAGGGGCTTTTGTTTCTTTTTGCTGGATTTCTGTGGCTTTACGGTCTCTTGAGACTTTTAATGTTTGTAATAGAAATAAGCCCCTACAGTTAAGGTAGTTATTTTATGAGTGTCATTATTTTTCTCTGTAGGCCTCCTGTTAGAAAACTATGTGGGGCCTCTCTAGTCTGGAAATTTCTGTAAAGATTTTGTGACCTGCAGTAAAGATTTCATTGTCTGCCTAGCTAAGTCTCTGCTGGATCTCACTTGATGATTCTTAAAGATGCTGTTTGAATTTTGCATTGATTTTTTTTGTCACTGGATGTATTCAGATTATTAATTAACTTAAATCAGGAAGGCCAGAGCCCCATGGCCGTGGGTGCATTTATACTGTAGAATTAATACAGTTTTACACCACTTTAGCCACCCAGATCAGTGCTACAGAATCATGGGAGTTGTAGTTTCATAAGTTTTAGTCTGCTCTGCTAAAGAGTGCTGGTGCCTTACCAAACTACAAATTTTGGGATTCCATAGCATTGAGCCATGGCAGTTAAAGTAATATCAAACTGCATTAATTCTACAGTTTAGATGCACCCCATATTACTGGAGTCATTCAGATGGAATTACAGTAGTGTCTCGCTTATCCAACCTTCCCTCATCCAACATTCATTATCCAATGCAGTTTGCCTCCCGCCTGGATCCACAGCTGTTTCAAAACACCACGAAGTTTTGGTGCTAAATTTGGAAATTACTACATAACGTTACTGTGCATTGAACTGTTTTTTTCTGTTGACTTATTGTAAAACATGATGTTTTGGTGCTTAATTTGTAAAATCATAACATAATCCAACATTTTCGCTTATTCAACTTTCTGCCAGCCTGTTTATGTTGAATAAGCAAGACTCTACTGCATATGCTATTGACATATATAGGTCTACAATGCAGAGTTGCAAACTTCATGCATATTTTCCTGGGATGGAAAACCTCACTATAACCATAAAAACATATACCTCTGCATTGAATTTCCTTGTCATGGGAAAAAATGAAGTCAGTTTAGGGGATATCTTTTATGACACCAGCAGTGAGGCAGTGGCAGAGGGAGGAGATGCAATATAAGCTATGTTTCCTGTCCACTCTCTCCAACAGAAGTCGCACCAAGAGCAAAATATAAACTTGCTTGGTTTGGAAAAGATCCAGTTCTCCTGACTTCACTAGCCAGAAAATGAATGAACTCTGCATGGTTTCTGCTCCTCTCACCCAACACACTGACTCCCTGTGTGAGACTTGCACAGAAAAAAGCAAAGTCCAAAAGGGAGGCTGTTTGAGTGTTGTGAATTGCTGTGGGCCAGAATTAATAATGCAAACATCATTGTTGTTTAGGTTTGCTCTGACGTCAAATGCCTCATTCACTCCAATCATTTGCATGGGGTGTGTGCGTGTGTGTACACACACACATGCATTTACATACACACTAGATCCCATAGTTTGCTCTGACTTCAAATGCCCCATTCACTCCAATCGTTTGCATGGGGGTGTGTGTACGTGTGTGTGTGTACACACACACACACAAAGATGCATGAATATGCATACACACTAGATTATACAGATAAACGTTACTCAACCTGGGGGTCAGGACTTGGGGGAAGGGGTCATGTGGAGTTTTCAGAGGTGTCACCATAAACCACCAGGAAACATATATTTCTGATGGTCTTAGGAACCTCTTTGGCAGAGAAGTCTGAAGATCTCTCTGTCTCCCTTCTCTTCATTTTTGGAAAGAGACTGCAAATCCTACCACCAAAAGCCATCCTCCCTGTGATTGACTGGCCTCTCAGCCAAGAGGAGGGCTGTTTCTGAGACTCCAAACAAAAAGGGGAGAGCAGGTGTGCTTGGCGTGTGGCAGCATGGTATGCATGTGCAGGGAGAGGGAGAGCATGTGGGGCTGAAGGGAGGCTCACACCAGTGAGTCCCTTCAAGGCATGGGGGCTCTGTGTGGAAAGTTTGCCCAGTTCTATCATTGGTGGGGTTCAGAATGCTCTTTGATTGTAGGTGAATTATGAATCTCAGCAACTATAACTCCCAAATGTCAAGGTCTAGTTTCCCCAAACTCCACCAGTGTTCACATTTGGGCATATTGAGTATTCATGCCAAGTTTCGTCCAGATCATTTTTTTTGAGTCCACATTTCCCTATGGATGTTGATGAACTACAACTCCAAAACTTAAGGTCAATGCCCACCAAACCCTTCAAGTATTTTCTATTGGGCATGGGAGTTCTGTGTGCCAAGTTTGGTTCAATTCCATCATTGGTGGAGATCAGAATGCTCTTTGATTGTAGGTGAACTATAAAGCCCAGCAACTACAATTCCCAAATGACAAATTCAATCCCACCAAATTCAATTTGGGTTTCTTGGGTATTTATGCCAAATTTGGTCCAGTGAATGAAAATACAGCCTGCATATCAGATATTTACATGACGATTCATAACAGTAGCAAAATTACAGTTATGAAATAGCAACGAAAATACTTTTATGGTTGAGGGGTCACCACAACATGAGGAACTGTATGAAGCATTCGGAAGGTTGACAGACACTGCCATAAATCATACACTGTGTACTCTACAAATCCTGCTCGTGATTTGAAAAAGTAGATGGGAGAGCATAAAAGCCATCATTCAGCTAGGTTTGACGATACCGCATTTGGTCCCACTTATTTGTGGATTTGTGTATAATTCGTTAAAGGCGCCACACAACTCTTCCGCACAGTTCTCCTAATTTTGCCATAGTTTTCTATGGAGGGAACACTATTCCCAGCCACTTACAAAAATTGATACTTCTGTGTCCAAGAGTGCTGATACCTCGCCTAACTACAATTCCCATGATTCCATGGCATTGAACTCTTGCAACTTGAATGGTCTCAAACGCTATTGACTCTACACAGTGTAGGTGCGCCTTTTATCTACAGCTGGTTAAAAGGAGGCGTGGGAGGAATGTGGAAACTAGGATTGGTGACAGAGCTTCTGTTGAGACATCTTTTCCCCGTGATAGCTCTTTCAGGAGTGAATTTCCCTTCCAAGGAGTAGTTTTCTTTCACTCCCTGTTGTCTCATTCCCGTTCTTAACTATGAGTCGTTTCTAAGACGGATGTTTGTAACTCGGGGACTGCCCTGTCTACTGGAAACTGGGTCGTTGTTGCATGGGAGTTTTTAAGGGGAAGAGAGAGAAACAAATCCGAAGCAGGAGGAATCAAGCATCACAGAGGGAGGACCGGGAACTGGAAAGCCAAACCCGATTTCCCTGGGAAGGATGCTGCGGGTCATCCTCCCAAGCATCTCTCTTTAGAAACCTTTTTCTCTTCTTAACGATTCCGTCCGCTTTTGCTTTGGAACGGCTGCCGTCCATCGCGCATCTACACCGAAGAATGAATGCAGTTTGACACCGATTTAACTGCCATGGCGCAATTGGATGGAATCTTGGGAACTGCCTTTGCTGAGGCCCCGGCATTCTTTGCCAGGTTAAAGACTTTGCGAAATTATTACAGTCCGCAGGATTCCATACATAACATTGCGTCATGGCAGTTAAAGTGGGATCAAACTGCATTCATTCCACAGTGTAGATGCACCTTAAACCGCCCTCTGGATTGGAGGAGAGGGTTCCTGAGGGCATGGCTTCCATCTCGCTTCTTAAACCAAAGCAAAAATAACAACGCAAAGGAAAAACAACTGGGAGGGAAGGCTGAGGGCCTCTCTTTCAACCCTCGGCGAATACTTTCCTCCAGAAATAATATTAATACTAGCACTAATCATCGCAGCTCTTCGGCATTTCTAGAACACTATCCGGGATTCAATCCACTTCAGAAGCATTGGCTAAAACAATTCGCATTTCTGGGTTGTTGTAGGTTTTTCGGGCTATATGGCCATGTTCTAGAAGCATTCTTTCCTGACGTTTCGCCTGCATCTATGGCAAGCATCCTCAGAGGTAGTGAGGATGCTTGCCATAGATGGAGGCGAAAGGTCAGGAGAGAATGCTTCTAGAACATGGCTATATAACTCGAAAAACCTACAACAACCCGGTGATTCCAGCCATGAAAACCTTCGACAATTCGCATTTCGACCAGCATTTGGATGTCCAAGTAGAGACCCAAGCCTGAACGATACGCAAGGGTGCAATCCACCTACCCCAGGGCCAAACTTCAGCCCTTCAGGTGTTTGGGACTTCAACTCCCACAATTCCTAGCAGGCCCTAGGCTGTTAGGAAAGGTGGAAGTTGAAGTCCAAAACACCTGGAAGGCCCAAGTTGATCCATGCTTGATCTACACTGTAGAATCAATGCAGTTTAACTGCCATGTCTCAATGCTGTGGAATAATGGGGTTGTAATTTTGCAAAATCTTGCCAAAGTGCGAGTTCCTGTCCAAACTACAAGTCTCATGATTCTGCAGCGTTGAGCCAAGTAAAGTGGTGGCAAACTGCACTCATTCTAAGGTGTAGATGCACCCTTGATCTCCGCCTCTGTCCGCCCAAATTGTGGTTGTTTAATTCGAGGTTATTTAATAAACAGGAATGTACTTTTCCTCAGAAGGTCAGAGAACAGGTTTGGTTTTCGAAGAAGACATTGCTTCAGGATCGGGAATCAGGAGATGGTTCTTCCTAAATCGACTTGTCTTGGCCAGATTTGTTTGGATGGGGCTTGCCTTCGCCTGAGGCTGAGAGTGTGACTCGTCCACGGTCTCCCAGTAGGTTTCCATGAATGCGCATTTGAACTCAGAGCCCCTTGGTCTTAATCCAAATCTCAAATCACTCCACCAGGTTAACCCGCTATAGTTTAACTCTCTGCATTCTCCTCCTCCTTTTTCATAACGAGAACTAGGAGTACATTTGGAGACACACCTTCTTCCGACAGGTTTAGGGTGCATCTACACTGCAGAACGAATGCAGCTCGACAGTACTTTCACTGCCATGCCTCAATGCTGTGAAATCATGGGAGTTGGAGTTCTGCAAGGTCCTTAAGTAAGGTCCTTGTTGTCGTTTATTCGTTCAGTTTCTACCCATGCCAGAGCGCTCCCTGTCGACAGTGGCCACCCCCAGCTCCTTCAAGATCAAGTCAGTCACTTCAAGGATACCATCCATCCATCTTGCCCTTGGTAAAATATTGCAACGGGTAAGGGCAAGATGGATGGATGGGATTCTTGAAGTGACTGGATTGACCTTGAAGGAGCTGGGGGTGGTGACGGCCGACACGACAGGGAGCACTGGCGTGCGCTGGTCCATGAGGTCACGGAAACAATTGAACGAATGAACAACAGCAACATGAATATATGAAAGGTCTTCTTTTAGGGTTACATATGGCGCAAACACAGGACAGGACTTTTCCAGGGGCTGCTGCCATGTTCTGGAACCCTCTTCATAGTAGCTCATACTGGCGCCCTGCTTGCTTGGCAAGTGAAAACCCTTTCTGTTTCAGCAGACTTTGAGGACTGATTTGGGGCATATGAGTGCTTTCAGAATGTGTTGCACTGTTGGTTAGTTGTTTTTTCTTTTAGTAGTCATGCTTTTCAATCCTTTAAGTCCTGTTGTTAGTTTAATTCTATTTAAAACTTTCATGTTGTTATTGTTTATTTGTTCATTTGCTTCCGACTCTTCGTGACCTCATGGACCAGCCCACGCCAGAGCTCCCTGTCAGCCATGGCCACCCCCAGCTCCTTCAAGGTCAAGCCAGTCTCTCCGTGGATACCATCCATTCACCTTGCCTTTGGTCTGCCCTTCTTCCTTTTTCCTTCAATTTTCCCCAGCATCATCATCTTCTCTAAGCTTCCCTGTCTTCTCATGATGTGGCCAAGCGACTTCATCTTTGCCTCGAATATCCAGTGAGCAGCAAGGCTTTATTTCCTGGAATATGGATTAGTTTGATCTTCTGCTTCCTTCTCTCAGCCTTCCTTATGGTCCAGCTCTCTTATCTATAGGTTACTACCGGGCTGTGACTTTAACTATGAGGACCTTCGTTGCCAGTGTGATATCTCTGTTCTTCACTATTTTGTCGAAATTGGTTATTTCTCTCCTCCTAAGAAGTGAATGTCTTCTGATTTCCTGGCTACAGTTTTCTTCTGCAATAACCTTCACACCTAGAAATCCAAAGTCTGTCACTGCCTCTAAGTTTTCTCCCGCTATTTCCCTGTTGTCAATCAGTCTTGTTGCCATAATCTTGTTTTTTTAATGTTTAACTTCAACCCAACTTTTGCACTTTCTTCTTTCACCTTGATTAGAAGGCTCCTCAGTTCCTCCTTGCTTTTGGCCATCAAAGTGGTATCATCTGCATATTTAAGTTTGTTAATGTTTCTTCTAACGTTGTTAAAAGAGGATCCCTCTTGTCCTTTGCTGAAAGTAGCAAAGTGTTCTTGCCATACATCAAGGGAGCCACTGACTGCATAGAGAACACAGAAATGCTGGACCACTCTCACAACCACCATGTCAGACTACACAGAGAAGCCATTGAAATACACAAGCATGTGAACAATTTCAACAGAAAGGAGGAAACCATGAAAATGAACAAAATCTGGCTACCAGTATTAAAAAAACTCTAAAATTACAACAGCACAACAGCAGAGAGGAAACACACAAGGACATCTAATCACCTCTCAACAAAAGATTGCTCCAGGCACTAACAAGCCACACCAAACAACAGCCAGGCCATCAAATGCTAATCAAAGTGGTCAGTTGAAACATTCACACCTAGCTCCAGCAGACAAGAGTCCTTTGTCCCACTCAGGTCATTTCACAGATATATAAACCCTTTGTCCTAGTTCCAACAGACCTCACTACCTCTGAGGATGCTTGCCATAGATGCAGACGAAACGTCGGGAGAAAATGCCTCTAGACCATGGCCATATAGCCCGAAACAACCCAGTGATTCGGGCCATGAAAGCCTTCGACAATACATTGAATCAGTCTGTTGTCCCTGGTCTTTTCTTACTGTTGCTGCATTAATTCGATGGTATAGATAACGCCAAGCGAAGAGGGTTTCTTCCAAAGGAATTTAGCCTGAAGCTAGGAACTAGAGAACCTAGAAAAACAAAGACTGGGCGCTCCATTCATTATCCACAGAACTGGGAAAAAAAAAAGAAGAAGAAGAACTTGCATTGGTTGAAAAGGGCTTCCCGTTGAAGTTACCTCAGACCTGACAAAGCTGGCGATTTAGACCTTGCCCTTGCTAAAACTTTTGGCTAAGGAATTATTTATTAAGTGGCAGTTCATTTGTTTGTAAGGATCGGTTTCACAGACCTCAACCTTCCTGATCCGGGAAACTAAGCAGAGTCAGTCCTGGCGAATACTTGGATGGGGGACCGCCAACGAATGGCCAGTCCTATTTCAGAGGAAGGCACGGGGGAAACTACCACTGAGTCATCCTTACATAAAGAGGACCCCATGAAAACTTTGGGTGGCCATAGCCTGGAACTAAGGGTGCATCTTCAATGTAGAATTAATGCAGTTTGATAGCATCAGTATTCAATGTGATGGAATCATGGGAGCTGCAGCTTTATAAGGTCTTTAACTTTTTCTGACTCTTGTCTCACCAAATTACAAATCCTAGGAAGCCTCTCCTTCGCTTTTTGGTTTTGGGAAGTAGCAAAAAAAAAATCTACATACAGTCTTCAGAAAGAAATAGGACAAAATCCACTCAGGAATGACGCCTTAGTTTTTCGAAGCTCTACTGGTTTCTACATCAAGAAAAAAAAAGATTTTAAAAAACTCTGTGTTGAACTGACAAATGTATATTTTACATTTTACAGCTAGAGCCCTTGAGCACTCTAGCTGAAGGTCAGCTGTGACCAGCAGTGCTGTAGAATTTGAAAGTGATGTCAGACTGCGTTAATTCTCTAGTGTAGACGCATTCCTTTCCGTCGCTGGTTTCTTCTTCCCGACTTCCCTCCTGTTTATTGAGCCTGTTTCCCACTGCCGTCCTTTTACCTCCCGGTTTCGTTATGAACCCACCGGGTTGCTTTGGCTAAATATTTGGGTGGAATCCCTGCGGGTTGAGTTTCAATCTTTTCCTAACGAAATTACCCGTTTTTCCCCCTCCTTTTTTGAGAAGCTGAAACAGAGAGAGCACTGTGGGCTTCATAAGTCAAAGGAGCAGCTTTAGAGAGGTTTCTCTCTGTGTGTGTGTGTGTGTGCGTCTTTTGCGGGGCGTCCCTTCCCCTTCCCGCTTCCCCTTCCTTGATCAGTGGGAAAGGGGGTCCCTTTGGATGGAGAATGCCACCTGAATGCTGGGATTCATGACCTTGAGGGTGGGAAAAACGACTTTTGAAGACCAAGGCCCCTGCTACACTGCCATATAATCCATATTCTCAAATCGGATAATCCACATTATCTGCTTTGAACCGGATTATATGAGTCTACACTGCCATATGTTGTTGCTGTTGTTATTTATTCGTTCAGTCGCCCAAGCCAGCCTTCCGACTCTTTGCGACCTCATTGACCAGCCCACGCCAGAGCTCCCTGTCGGCCAGTCACCACCCCCAGCTCCTTTAGAATCAAGCCAGTCAGTCACCACCTCCAGCTCCTACAGAGTCAAGCCAGTCACTTCAAGGATACCATCCACCTTGCCCTTGGTCAGCCCCTCTTCCTTTTTCCTTCCATTTCCCCAAGCATCATTGTCTCTCTCTGGATTCCCCTAGAGTGCAGATGAGCTTCCTCTGTCAGCTCCAGCTCCCCATACGGGGACATGAGAGAAGCCTCCCACAAGGATGGTAAAACATTAAAACATCCAGGCATCCCCTGTGCAACGGGAAGGCCAATTCTCTCACACCACAAGCGACTCTCAGTTTCTCAAGTCGCACATCCAGGTGTCCCCTGGGAACGTCCTTGCAGACTGCTAATTCTCTCACACCAGAAGCAACTTGCAGTTTCTCAAGTCGCTCCTGACACACACAAAACAACCTTTATATGTACTATTTAAATAGAAGACTGTGACTCCTTAAAGATAATATATGATCTGAGAGATTATTATGGAACACTAAAAGCTTAAGCTGGAATGTATTGCACTGTATACAACAAACACTTGCAAATGTATGTCTATTTGAATAAATGATTAATAAATAATTCATTTCAATGTCCAGGGATGGAGAGTTTGAGATCTATTTTTCCCCCAAGTAGAAAGTCAAATAGTCTGACAGATTTGACTGGGTCAGTTGAGGCGGCCAATTGCAACATCCACACCTGCCTCAAACAAACAAGAGTTCTTTCTTCCACAGATATACGTATAAACCCCAATTGCTGAGTTTCCAACACCTTTAGCATGCCTGCCATAGATGCGGGCGAAACGTCAGGAGAGACTGCTTCTGGAACATGGTCATACAGCCTGGAAAACACACAGATTCTGGCCATGAAAGCCTTCGACAACACATTGACTGGGTTTGGTGTTCGTGGCGGGGACGCCCTTGATGCCTTTTCCTCAGGCAGCACTATGTCTCGGGTCGGCCTTGGAAGGGTCTCAAATTGGTCTCACCATTTCTACCACTCACTCAGTAAGAGGGGAAGAGACAGAAGAAGCCTCGCTGGAGGATTCCTCTCCTGCATCCCCGCCTTCTCCACCCTTCGCCCTCTTCCAAGGAAAGCTGAATAAACAGCCCTTGGGTCCCCGCCTGGGAAAAGAAAGCCCAAGATGACCCGGAGTAAGAACCATGCGGAGGGGGGGGGGGGCAGGCTCTTCCTCCAGAAAAAGCCCTTTGTTGGACGAGAGCGCCTAGATTTCCACACAATCACACTGGATTGGGAATCCTGGGAGTTGTCGTTGGAGTTTTTAAAACACTTTGGTCCAAAGAGAATTCAAAGCAGCCTCGCAACCAAAAGCAGGCTGTGAATGGGATGCATCACTGTAGAATTATTGTAGTTTGAGACCCTTCAGTCTCCGAATTAATGGCTAACATTGCAGTAATTTACAATTTCAATTGAGTATTTGGAAATGCAGTTCAAGCCCCTTCTACACTGCCATATAAAATCCAGATTATCTTCTTTGAACTGGATTATATGGCAGTGTAGACACATATAATCCAGTTCAAAGCAGATAATCTGGATTTTATATGGCAGCGTAGAAGCGGCCTGAACTGCATTTCCACATCCTCAATTGAAATTGTAAATTACTCCAATGTTAGCTTTGAAGTGGATTATATGGCAATATAGACTCATATAATCCAGTTCAAAGAAAACTCTTATGATTTCCATAAGAGTTTTCTTAGGAAAGGAATAATCGGAATTAGAATGGGTCTACAATGCCATATAATCCAGATTATCAAAACAGATAATCCGAATTATCTGCTTTGGAGTGGAATATATGGCAGTGTAGACTCAAGGCCCCCTTTACACTGTCATATAATCTTGATTATTAAAGCAGATAATCCACATTATCTGCTTTGAGCTGGATTATATAAGTCTACACCGCCATATAATCCAGATTATTAAAGCAGATAATGGATTATATTTTTAATAATATGGATTATATGGCAGTGTGAACTCATATAATCCAGTTCAAAGCAGATAATCTGGATTTTTATGGCAGTGTAGAAGTGGCCTGAAGTCCATTTCCACACTCAATTGAAATTGTAAATTGCTGCAGTGTTAGTTTTGAAGTGGATTATATGGCAATGTAGATTTATATAATCTAATTCAAATCAGATAATCCACATTATCTGCTTTAATAATCTGTATTATATGGCAGTGCAGACTCATATAATCCAGTTCAAAGCAGATAATGTGCATTATCTGATTTGATAGTCTGGATTATATGGCAGTGTGAAAGGGGCCTGAGTCTACACTGCCATATAATCCTGAACTGCTTTGATAATCTGGATTATATGGCATTGTAGATCCATCCTTCCCTAAGAAAACTCTTATAGAAATCCTGGGGTCCCCTCAGGCCCGTAGCCAGGATTTTGATTTGGGGGGGGGGGGGGCTGAGTTTGATTGGGGGGGCTGAGTTTGATTCGGGAGAGGGGGGCTGAGTCTGAGTGAAAGAGGGTCTACCCTAGCAAACTTTTTGTATCCTTACCCCAATACCCCCATGCATATGGGATATATTGAGTATGGTGATCAGATCATGATATGAATAAACATAACAGTTTAAATAATGCACCAGTAAGGCCTTCTCGCGAACCACCATGAGAATTTCGGGGGGGACTGAAGCCCCCCGAGCCCCCCCCCCCCCCCCCCGGCTACATGGCCTTAAAATGACACACGATTTATCATCACACTAGACTAGAATAAATCCACTTAAAATCCGGTTTCAGAATTCTGGGGTTTGTAGTTTAATGAGCTGTTAAAGTCTCCTCCCTAAACTACAAACCCCAGAATTCTGCAGGAGGCAACAACCGGATTAAAAGTGGATTCATTCTCTAGTGTGATGAGATCCTTAAGGCATGCAGAGAGTTATTTGTGGGTTGATTTAATGGGTATGGCCCTGTTCTCCTCGTTTTGGACCCCCACCACACCCCAATCTGAAGCTGGGTGGGCATTTCTCTGTCTCCCCTTCGCTCCTTCCTTCCTCTGCTACACGTGTGCGCGTGTTTGTCTGAAGAGAGGCGGCCTATCCCTCGGGGAAGCCGGGGAAGACCCCCACGCAAGGAGGCAGAGCTCGGAGGACTTGGGGAGGAGGGGGGGGTCCCCCCAAAGGCGAGCGTGGATTCTCCTCCCAATTGCTCGACAAGACAAAGAGGGCTTGAGTCAGAGGCGTTTGAGAAAGGCCGGCCTGTGAATGGTTACTATTCAATTTGTATTTGATTCCCCGCTGGTCCTGGAATGGAGATCAGAAGAAAAAGTGAAACCACATGGCCGGGGTCAGAGGGATCACAGGACCACCGCAGACAGCAAAGGCCCCGCCGAGTTGTGTGAAGAAACGGATTGTCTAAACACAGCTCGCCCTCGCCGGCCTGCCTCGCCTGCCTGCCTGCGCCCCATTAGCTCGCCAGAGACAAGGAGGAGGAGGCGCATGCGCAGTGGAGACCCAGAAGGAAAGAGGCTCCTGGAGCTGCTGGAGGGAACCCCAAGGGCCATCTAGCCCAACCCCCTGCCTTGCAGGAAGGGGTCTCGAAACATTTGGCAACAGTTAAAGGTTTCTGAACACCACACAAACCTGTTAGTAGAGTCATGGGCAAATTTGGGCCCTCCCTCCAGGTGTTTTGGACTTCAACTCCCACCATTCCTAACAGCCTCAGGCCCTTTCCCCTCAGCCTCTTTTTGCCTCATGGCAAAACCTAACTAACATCCTGTGCCTTATTCTATTTCATGACTCCATTTGCCCACTTCTCCCATTACAGGATCATAGAATCATAGAGTTGAAAGAGGCCTCATAGGCCATCCAATCTAACCCCTGCCAGGAAGCAGAAATCACATTCAAAGCACCCCTGACAGATGGCCATCCAGGCTCTGCTTAAAAGCCTCCAAAGAAGGAGCCTCTACCTCACCATGGGGCAGAGAGTTCCACTGCTGAACAGCTCTCATAGTGAGGAAGTTCTTCCTCATGTTCAGGTGGAATCTCCTTTCCTGTAGTTTGAAGCCACATCCAAGGGCTCTTCCAGACAGCATAAAACTCAAAATATCAAGTCAGGAAATCCCACAATATCTGCTTTGAACTGGGTTATCTGAGTCCACACTGCCATAGATTCCAGTTCAAAGCAGATAATGTGGGATTTTATTCAGATGTGTGAAAGTGGCTCTAGTCTCCAGAACAACAGAAAACAATCCTGCTCCCTCCTCCCTATGACTTCCCCTCACATATTTATACATGGCCTTCAGCAAGCATCCTCTCAGCCTTCTCTTCTGCAGGCTAAGCATGCCCAGCTCTTTAAGCCATTCCTCATAGGGTTTGTTCCCCAAACCCTTGATCATTTGAGTCACCCTCCTCTCGATATGTTTCAGCTGGTAAACATTTCCTTTAAATCGCAGTACCCAGGATTCAGGGCGACTCTTAGAAAATCACCTGCTATTCCGAAGTGGGAAATAATTTCATTGGGATGGGAAGATAATGTGATTTAGAAGCACCTTTTCACAATTCTAAAACACCTTGACATCCCCTTCCTGGACTACAACTTCCATCATCCTAGACATCTGTGGGGAATGATAGGAGCTGCAGTGTTGCTTATCTAGAGGGCTAGTAATGCAGGCGGGTTTATTGAGCAAGGGATTTTCACAACCAAAAATTAGTAATGCCTTGCAGTTTACCCTTTTTCTACTGCAGTCTGGATCAAAACAAACCAATTCCCCACAGAGGCATTATATGATCAGGGTAGACCAGCCATGGGCAAACTTGGGCCCTCCTGGTGTTTTGAGCTTCAAGTCCCACAATTCCTAGCTGCCTACTGGCTGTTAGGAATTGTGAGTGTTAAAGTACAAAACTTCTGGAGGGCCCTAGTTTGCTCATGGCTGGTGTAGACTCCTATAATGCAATTTACTTGTGCAGTGAGAAAGGAAGCATTTGTAAAATACAATACAATACAATACAATACAATGTGAGCTGCAAGCAAACTGCCACTGAGAAGCAGCCAACTTGGTAACCAAATATTTCAGGATTCCATTCCTTTTCATTGAACTTTAAAGCCATTTAGGTTTCATTTCTGTCCACTGTCAGAAAAATGGGTATCACACCACCTTCCTACTTGTTTTCCTAGCAGCTGCTACTCAGTGGCATTTTCCCTCTGAAATGTATTTACCCCCATTCCTAGTTATGACTGATGCCCCATCCACAGTTGAATAAAATCCCACATTATCTGCTTTGAACTGGGATATATAACAATGTGGACTTAGATAACCCAGGGCTCTTCCACAGAGCCCTATATCCCAGAATATCCAAGTAGAAAATCCCACAATATCTGTTTTGAACTGGGTTATCTGAGTCCACACTCAGATAATGTGAGATGTTATGCCTTGATATTCTGGGATATAGGGCTGTGTGGAAGGGCCCTCAGATAACCCAGTTCAACACAGATATTGTGGGATTTTCTGCTTTGATATTCTGGGTTATACGTGGTGGAAATAGCAACCTTCTTCAAGCCTCCACTAAGTATTTGTTATGTATATAATTCAGATTGCTTACTGTATTGTATATATGTATATTGATTTTTTTGTCGTGTCAGGAGCGGCTTGAGAAACTGCAAGCTTCTGGTGTGAGAGAATTAGACGTCTCCAAGGACGTTGCCTAGGGCACCCGGATGATTTGATGTTTTATCATCCTTGTGGGAGGCTTCTCTCATGTCCCCACATGATTAGCTGGAGCTGACAGAGGGAGCTCATCCACGCTCTCCCTGGATTTGAACCTGTGACCTGTCGGTCTTCAGTCTTGCCAGCACAAGGGTTTAACCCACTGCACCATTAAGGGCTCCTATATGTATTGGTATGCAATTTCCCTTAACTCTATGTTGTGGGAGGGGCTGCAGATCATGTGATCAGAACTGGGACTATTCAGATACCCACACAACCATATAACCCAGAATATCAAGGCAGAATAACCCACAATATCTGCTTTGAACTGGGTTATCTGAAGGCCCTTCTACACAGCCCTATCTCCCAGAATATCAAGGCAGAAAATCTCACATTATCCGAGTGTGGAATCTGATAACCCAGTTCAAAGCAGATATTGTGGGTTATCTACCTTGATATTCTTAGTTATATGGCTGTGTGGAAGGGCCCTCAGAGAAAAGACAGAGGGTCAGTTTTGCAGAAGTGTCCCATAGCTTGCCCAAAGGCTCACTGTGAATTGTCTCTCTGCAACCTGAAAGAAAATAGAAAGTTTGTGGTTTATTATAGAAGTGTTGATATTTGAGTGATAGAGTTCTGGACACTACTGAAGACAATGGGATAAAAATTACAACCATAAAAGAAGTTGCGTCAACAGTGTGAATCAAGTTGGTCAAAGTCATGTCCAAGCAGCACTTTGGGTAAAGAAGAGAGAGAAGTCAGGCTCTGTGCATGCCTGTCCTCCCAATCTTTCCTTCCACTGGAATAACAGAAAAGCACATGATAGATCTGTCCTCCCATTCCATTTCAAAAATAGTAAAAAGCTTGCCTTGAGCGCCAGGCACTTTTGGCTATTTCCTTAAGCACACAAGGATGAAATGCAGTGCACCCCCTTCAGTCATTAATCAGTCCATCAACAGCTTAGCAGCAAAAACATATGTAATTTCATCCAGGAGGAATGCGCAGTCCGAAATCGCAATGAACTTGGCGGTGTGATGTTGGGGGAAGTGTAAAGTGTCAATTACCGTGTTTAAATAGAGGGAGGTTTATGAATAGGAAATTTAAAGTGGTAAATGATATTTCCAGGGTTGTAATAGGTTTTATCCAAGGACCGTTTTTATAAATGTATCACAACAGAAGAAAAGTGTAAGCCTCATAAAGTGCACCCTGATTCCTGAAAACCGATGCCATAATAAATATATTTGCCACAAGTCAAAGTATCACATTTGCAGTTTTGTTTGGATGGTTTCTTCTGCTGTTTCCATTCAGTCCTGCCACACAGTTTCCTTCTAATGGTTTTGAACATTAACTTCCTTTATAATACTTGGTAATACTTTAAATTCTCCAAAGTCTTTGGCCACCTTAATCCCTCACTCCAATTCTTCAGCTTCCTAAAGCATCCATTAACTAAACACAAAGGGTTTCAGAACACAATTCATTGCTTTTGAGGTTTAAATTAATTTAGGTTGTACTTCTGTGCAGAATGCAAGTAAATGGCATGGAACTTTATTGGGACTAGGTATTGTCAAAGGCTTTCATGGCCGGAATCACTGGGTTGTTGTGTGTTTTCCAAACTGTTTGGCCATATTACAGAAGCATTCTCTCCTGACATTTCGCCTGCATATATGGTAGGCATTCTCAGAGTTTGTGGGGTCTCACAACCAGAGCTCACTACCTATGAGGATTCCTGCGATAGATGCAGGTGAAACATCAGGAGAGAATGCTTCTGGAACATGATCATTTATTGGGACTGCCTTCTGAATCAAAAAGTATAAAATTATCTTGTTAATGGATGTTTCCTTATCTTCTGTGTCCAAAGCACACAGGAATTATATAAATAATATTTGCATGTCGAAGAATGTTGAAGAATGTTTACTTTTTAAATAAACTCTCCACTTCCCAACCCAACATATGCCCCGGGGGGGGGGGGGGGGGCTCAAATCAGATAATCCACATTTGAACTGGATTATATGAATCTGTCTACACAGTCATATAATTCAGTTCAAAGCAGATAATCTGGATTTTATATGTCAGTGTAGAATTTATTTGTTTGTTTATTTACAGTATTTATATTCTGCCCTTCTCACCCCGAAGGGGACTCAGAGCATCCTTACAATAGGCAACAATTCCATGTCTTAAAACATTAAAGAGACATATCATAAAATAAACATATACATTAAAACGCAAGAGTAAAAAGCATAAAAATATTAAAATCAATTATTAGCAAGAACCACATAATCTTAAATCTTAGTCAAGGAGTCATTCCAGTCATGATTGCACATATTCCATCTTGCCTTATTGCACTGTATTGCTTGGTCCCACAGCCATGTCTTCAGTTTCTTGCTTTCAAAAAACTTTGAGTATTTACAAAAAAGAAAAGCAGAAAAAGAAAAACAAAATTTAAAACCAAGTGAATAAAGAAAAGTGGGAAAGAAGGAGGGGGGGGGAGAGGAAAGAAAAAACCAAAAAATGTGATGAAAAGTGAGATATGTGATTTTACTTCTGGGCTTCTTCCTGAAAAAGCCCTTTCCTCCCTTTTCCTTCTTCTTCTTCCTTTTGCTTCTTCTTGTCCCTTTTCTCCCTTTCTTCTGTAAAATCTACTTCTGGTGAGTAGTAGTTTTCCTTTCTTAGAATTATCTTATTATTCTTTACTTTAAATATTCAGTCTTCCGTTTCTTTCTGAAGGTTAGGAGGGAGGGATCGGATCTAATTTCTCTGGGGAGAGAGTTCCACAGGTGAGGGAGCACCACTGAGAAGGCCCTGTCCTTCATCCCCACCAACTGCACTTGCGAAGGAGGCAGGACCAAGAGCAGGGTGTCCTCAGAAGATCTTTACCTCCTAGATGGTTCATAGAGGGAGATAGATAAGCTGGGCCAGAACTCTTTAGCGCTTCATAGGCTAAACTCAGCAGTGGTTCTCAACCTGGGGTCCCCAGATGTTTTTGGCCTACAACTCCCAGAAATCCCAGCCAGTTTACCAGCTGTTAGGATTTCTGGATGTTGAAGGCCAAAAACATCTGGGGACCCCAGGTTGAGAACCACTGGGCTAAAGGCAGCACTTTGAATTGTGCTCGGTAGCAGACTGGCAGCCAGTGGGACTGATGTAACAGGGGAGTTGTATGCTCACTTCCAACCTAATAGTTCAAAAACATGCAAATGTGAGTAGATCAATAGGTACCGCTCTGGTGCGAAGGTAACAGCGTTCCATGCAGTCATGCTGGCCACTTGACCTTGGAGGTGTCTACGGACAGCACCAGCTCTTAGGCTTAGAAATTGAGATGAGCTCCACCCCCAGAGTTGAACACAACTAGACTAAATGTCATGGGGAAACCTTTACCATTACCTATTGTGGATTATCTGGCTTGATATTCTGGGTTATATGGCTGGGTGGAAGGGCCCTGAGTCAGCCTGAATGTAATTGACTCAGGCCCCTTTTATACTGCTATATAATCCAGATTATCAAATGAGATAATTCACTTTATCTGCTTTGAACTGGGTTATATGAGTGCTGGAATGGACATGGGATTTGGAAAATCCATGTTCTTTTTCTTGCTAAAGCAAGAACTTCACTGGGTTTCTTGACCTTGGGTCAACTTCTGCCTCTCTCTCTTTCTCTCTCTCTCTGTATGGCCTATCTCAGATAATAGTTGTGATTAAGGACAAGAAGAACTATAATGCCACCATGAATTTCCTCTGGAAAAAACTAGGTCATAAATATAACAAAGTTAAGAGAAAAAGGAGCTCACTAAGGAGATGTTTGAAGGCAGTGCCAGTAGTCCATAGTTCTTTTTGCAGCCTCTACAACTCTCCTCCACCATTTGTCTCATTCACCCAGCCTTCAGCCAAGGTTTCCTCTGCTCAGTGGACACAATGAAGCAAATCCCTGTCACTTCCTTTCCAAGAGTTTGATCAAGTTCCTCAGAGGTTTTGGGCTGCATTTCTTTTATCTACGCAGCCCCGTTGCTTCGATACCTACCTGGGCCATTTTGGGCATGACTGTTTGCTTATCTGCTTTAGGCCTGCTGTGACGCTGAACATCAAGCACCAATCCTGGGATTTTGATGGCATTTCTCTGCATCCAGAAGGACACCCAAAGAAGCATACATGGTTGCATATGACATGTGTGTCCTCCCTCCTTCCCACTTTCGTGTCATTGGCTCAGTTAATTAAAATTGCAGTAATAAGGGCAGCCGAACAGTTTAGCTGATTGGTAATAGGATATATAGCCTTTTACCTCCAGGTCACTGGTTTGATTGCAACCCAAGTAGGTAGTGACTAAAAAATTATTACCATCCAATTGCTTTCCAGTGACCTCTACGAAATCAGTCAGAGGCTTTCAGTTCTGTTCCTAACTGGATAGGTGTTCATGTTGTCAAATCTTCTAATGCAATTGGCACTAATTGGCACCTTGGCTGGCAGGTTCAGCACAAGATCAAGCAAGTATGAGGAATTCTATCAAGTCTTCTCCTAGCAAGGACAGAAGAACAGGTACCAAGAGAACTTGAGGAGAAGACAACCATCATCAGTGGAGATCGGTAGGAAATGTTTACAAGTCTTTTCATATATATAGAAGCAGGAAAATCGCATTCAAAGCACCCCTAACAGATGGCCATCCAGCCTCTGTTTAAAAGTCTCCATAGAAGGAGCCTCCAGCACACTTTAGGGTAGAGAGTTCCACTGCTCAACAGTTCTCATAGTCAGGAAGTTCTTCCTAATGTTCAGGTGGAATCTCCTTTCCTGTAGTTTGAAATCATTGCTCCGCATCCTAGTCTCCAGGGTAGCAGAAAACAAGCTTGTTCCCTCCTCCCTATGACTCCCCCTCACATATTTATGCATGGCTATCATGTCTCCTCTCAGTCTTCTCTTCTGCAGGATAAACATGCCCAGCTCTTTAAGCCGCTCCTTATAGGGCTTGTTCTCCAGACCCTTGATAATTTTAGTTGCCCTCCTCTGGACACATTCCAGCTTGTCAATATCTCTCTTCAATTGTGGTGTCCAAAACTGGACACACACATATGATGCCAAACCTTGCCAAGAAAATTAATTTACTAGAAAATGTTTTGAGTTTTGCACACTGATGGATCCTTCTCAGCAAATGAAAGATGAGAATGCTTATCCTTTTGGCTGAAATCCTAAACATACATCCTCAGACATAATTGAGATCAGTTGACCTTCTCAGGACCAGGACATTAAATTCACTGGGAGCATGAAAAACCAGAACACGGCTTTAATTCCTTCCTCTTTCTGCAGGATCAGCTAAATTCCTTTAGCTATTTTGATTTGCCAAACACCATCTGCTATTTCAGGTTCAACTCTAAGGATGGGATCTTAATCCTGCATATGCTGGACTGGCTGTTGCAAATGGTGATATGTGTTCCTAAAAGCAATCCTATGTTAGTGAATTCTCTTCCACTCCCAACATATCCTGTTCTCCTTATTTTACTGATGATAACTTCTGAAAGATGAGAACTACCCTACGATACCATGATAAATGGCAGAAAACACCCAGCATTCCTTGTATCCTGTCCAACACATTAATAGGAAGCACTGAGAAGTAAATGATAAGAAAAATCAAGTTGGGCTGAGCAATCAAATTCTAGCCCTATATTAGGACCTTGTTTAAATTAACCTTTTTGATCCCCAAATTCCTTTCCTATCCCTAATCCCAAGTGACATAATATGTCTCATTGATTTCCACTATCCCCTTCTCCTTTTAATGTTTGATGCCATTTGGTTGATGTTTGTTCCAAATTTCTTGAACCCCCTCCTTTTTTTTTTACTTATAGGATCATACAGTCATAGAGTTGGAAGAAACCACAAGAGTCATCCAGTCCAACTCCATTCTGCCATACAGGAAGACTCAGTGAAAGCACTCCTGACAAATGCCAACAAATGTCTCTGTTTAAATACTTCCAGAAAAGGAGACTATCATACCCTAAAGCAAGATATTCCATTGGCAAACAGCTAACACCACAAGGTTTTTCCTAATGTTTAGGTGGGGCCTCATTTTTGAAGTTTGAATCCATTGCTGCATGGAGTAACCTCTGGAGCAGCAGAAAACAAGCTTGCTCCATCTTCAATGTGCAGTTCTTTCACATATTTAAACACGTTATCAAACCACCTCTTTACATTATTTTCTCCAAGCTCAACATTTCCAACTTCTTTCCCCAAGGAACACATTCTTTTTTTAGGCCCCTTCAACACATCTGTATATAATCCACATTGAACGGGATTATATAACAGTGTGGATTGAGATAATACAGTTCAAAGCAGATATTGTGGATTTATTTTATTTATCACTAGCTGTACCCACCAGGTGTTGCTGTGGCCAACCTTCCTTCCCTCTTTCTCTCCTTCCTTCCTTCCCTTTTTTTCTTTTCCTTCTAATTTCTCTTCTTCTTCTGTACCTGTTTCTTTCCTCCCCTTCTTTGCTCTTTGGTTACATCCTTCCTTCTCTCTTTCCTTCCTTCCCTCCCTCTTTCTATCTTTCATTCCTTCTCTCCTTCCTTCCTTCCCTCTCTCTTTCCTTTCAATTTTATTTCCTTTTCTCCTTCCTTCCTTCTCTACCTTTCTCTCCTTCCTTCTCTCCTTCCTTCTCTCCTTCCTTCCTTCCTTCCTTCCTTCCTTCCTTCCTTCCTTCCTTCCTTCCTTCCTTCCTTCCTTCCTTCTTTCCCTCCTTCACTTGTTACTTCTTGATTGTCACTTCAAACTATTCTAGGAGTTTATTTAATTTGTATTACATAATAATATATAATAATAACATATTATATAGTAATTTATATAACAGTAACATATAAAATATTGTGTGTGTGTGTATGTGTGTGTGTGTGTGTGTGTGTATATATATATATATATATGCAACCAATCATATATATGAGTCTACACTGCCATATAATCCAGTTCTAAGTAGATAATCTGGATTTTACATCGCAGTGTAGAAGAGGTGACTTTGGGTGCATCTACACTGTAGATTTAACGGGGGAAGGAGGATGAGGTCTGCTAGGGGAGGAGAGGGCGCCCGGTTGTTTCCCTCCTGGAGGAGGGGGTGTGGCCATGGGTGTCTTTATAGACATGAGCTGTTTCTCCCTGTAGGAATATTAGGTTTAAAAGGCCTTTCTGCTTCCCCCCCCCCCCCCCCTGTTTTTTTGAGTGAAGGACATACATTGGGTTGTTAGCTTTATGCTGTCCAAATTTGGTGTCAATTTGTCCAGTGGTTTTTGAGTTATGTTAATCCCACAAATGAACATTACATTTTTATTTATATAGACATGAGAAATGAACTGAGGGTACAGTTGTAATGTATTTTTTTAAAAAAAATCACAAAGCTTAAAAACTTGACATTCTATTAAATGTCCTTTGACCAGTAGTTGGCCACTTGGAGTGCCTCTGGAGTTTCTGTAAGATACTCCATTGTGCATGTGGCAGGATTCAGAATGCATTGTAATAGGTGGTTTGTGGTTTGCTCTTCTCCACATTAGCATGTCATGGACTCCACTTTGTACCCCATTTCTTAAGATTGCGTCTGCATCTTGTGGTGCCAGAGCACAGTCTGTTCAGTGCCCTCCATGCCCTTCAGTGTCCCCCTTCTGTGTGCCCTTGGGGAGCCTCTCATTCATTATCAGCCATGGATTTTAGCCTGCCACTTTTGGACTCTTGCTTGCTGAGGTGTTCTAAGATGAAGCAGCAGCTAAAAAAATAAAATTGGCGAGTAACTCTGTAGATCTTAGAAAACTTTCTTGATTTTAGGCATTGGCATGCTGGTTGATATCCAAACAGGGAATGGGATGGAGATGTCACTGCCTTGGTCCTTTCATTTTTGACTGCTACTTCCCAGTGGATGTCAGGTGGTATGATACTGGTTAAGCAGTATTTCTCCAGTGGTGTGGTGCATAGACATCCTGTGATAATGCAGCATGTCTCATTAAGAAGAGCCACATTCACTGTTTTAGCGTGGTGAGATTTTTTGTGGATTATCTGCCTTGATATTCTGGGTTATATGGCTATGTGAGGGGACCCTTAGTTGTGATTGTTCACTTTTAAAGCTCTGTAGCAGGGATGGGGAGGTGACATATCATTAGACGGTGTTGGACTACAAATCCCATTAGTCCTGGTCAATGTATCTGGAAGGTCTGGTCCGATGAGAGAGCTGGAATTCAATAATACGAAGAGGGCCCGAAGCTGCTCACCCCGCTTTATAGATATTGATTCAAGGTTGAAATGTTTATTCTGACAACCAGAATTTTGGCTCACCCATTCTTTAATATGCAGTTGTTATTCAATTATTTCTCACCATTAACTTCTTTGGACCCTTCTACACTGCCATATAAAATCCAGATTTTTCTGCTTTGAACTGGATTATCTGGCAGTGTAGACACATATAATCCAGTTCAAATAAAATAATCTGGATTATATAGCAGTCTAGAAGGGGTCTTTGGAATAGTTTTTTTTTAGTATATTGTTTTGTATGTGGAAACTCTTCTGAAATGGTATTCCTTGACCAAAGTGGTCTATGTAGCAACAAAAGAAAAGAGTTTTTCAGTAACGGTGTTCTGTTTATGAGCACTCTGCAAACAGGTGCACTTGATGAAAAGGCTGGGAATATTCTATTTTGGACCAGGACCCACACAATCCTTCAGGTGCCACATTTATGCTGCTGAGTTAAGAAGTAATTTTCTTAAACCCTCTGCTGCTATGCATATCATTTTGTTCAGTGAGATGTCAAGATATCTTTCTAGGTTTTTAATTTGAGAAATATATTAGCCCATTTTATGTTTTTCGCTGCTGCTTCATCTTAGAGTTATTCTTAAATTTTGTGCTTTGTGAAACATCTGCATTTTATTGTCCTGGTGGAAGGCCAAAAAATTGCCATTTTAAAGACATAAGCTGGGTTCTAAAATTGCAACACCCTGGACTGATTTTTCCTATTTTTAAAGCATTTTGTGTCCTTTTGAGGAATTCTTTACAGCTCAATTATTTTAAAATATATATATTTGGCAAATGGCTTGAGAAAATCCACTATCCTTTAGGTGCAAGCCAGCTGCCACCACATCACTGACTCTTTTTGGCAGATATTGGGATTTGTCTTTTATTTGTTGTTATCCCCTCCCTTTCTCTCTCTTACATGTTTAGTTTGCTTCTTTAAAAAAGGCATTTCTGACTTTTTAGAGAGGCTAGACAGATTTCCCCCACTTCTGTTTTGGCTACAGTTATTGTGCTCAGTGTTTACCTTCTTCTAGCATAGCCCATTAAAATTGCCTCTCTTGCCTAAACAATTCTTATTTGAAATTGGCAAATTTTATTGCAGAGTTGACAACTTCCTTAAGATGGGATGTATGTGTGTGTGGATGTCACACTGGCCATCAGAACCAATCAAAGGCTCTCTTTTCTCTGCTCACCACCCAAATATCCTGCAGCCAAAAACATTCCTGAAGCAGGGCATGCAGAAAAGGCACAGCTCATGCACCCTCTGGGGTTATGATTCTGCTGGAAAACACACACCATTGCACAACCATAGCCTTCTCAGAAGGGAGATGAGACATAGCCATGCCTTTGGGACAATTGCGCAAGTAGAGCCACCATAGTGCCAGGGATCTCATTGTGTCATGAGTCCCATCAGGAAAGAGCATCACAGTGCCATGAAATGCCTTGCATAATTGGGAGGCCAGTGCATTTCATTTGATTCAAGTGAACTTTATGATCAAATAGGGATTACAGATTTGGTCTTCCTAGTCTTAGCTCAGGCTTCCACTTCAACATCATACTTGTTTAGGATATGATAGGCTTACGTCCATTAGTTTTCCTTCTGAATTATAACCAGTTATATTATTTTTTGGATCACAACTTCTAGAATTCTCTATGCTGGGTAGTGGGAGATTATGAGGGCCGTAGTCCAATTCTGGTTATGGATAATGAGAGATTTGAATCGGGAAGCTTCCCAATTCTCATCTTGGTCTCTGAAGCACTATGCCAATTTTTATAAGCTGATTAATAAGTGTCAAAATTTGCTGTTAAAATGAGCTGCAGATAGATTTCCAGCTTTAAAGATATCAGATTATTTGCCTAGTAACTTTTCAGACATCTCCCCCACACAAATGCAATATTTATCCCACACAAGGTTTTACTCCCCTTATTAGGTATAGTGAGGAATGTGAGTGTGTGGGAGGTATCTGTCTTGCATTTGTCTATAGGAGATAGTTGGAAAGATATCAGACAAAAGATCTGATACTATATATCCTGGCAAAATGAGGAGTAAGTCCGACATGATGGCTTGGACTATAAGCTTTTAGGCTGAAGTAGCAAATGATTTATAGTGTCTGGATATTCTGTTCCATAATATAAAAGATCTATGCAAAATGTTACCTTTTATTATTTGTACATTGTCTGAGACCTGGGAACCAGGCCTACTGTCAGGATCTAGGGCTCTGCTAGTATGTAGGCAGAGGGGAACTAAAAACAACACCCAGCTTGTCTCCAAAAACTGTTTTACTTATTTGGCTGTTTTCAAGGTCTAAGTTCAAAACATAAAGATAGACATCCACAGACATCCACAGATACAAAGCAAAGGAGAGTACTACAAAAACCAGTTCAGGATAAAGAGTAGACCATAGTCAAGGTTGCAGTCCAGGAGTCAAATGCTAAGAGTTCACTGATTAATGTCCAAGGTTCATGAGACCAAGCATAGTCATTCCAAAGGTCAGCCAAGAGAGTCCAGATTTCAAAGGTGATTCAAAATATGCAGTCAAGAATCAGTCCAGCAATTCAAGGTTCCACACAAGATACAGCAGTAACAGGGTTCTCACCAGGCTTCAAGGTTCTTCGAGGTACAAGGTTCCAAGAGTTCACGACAGATACCACAATCCACACAACCTGGAGGAAAACCCTGAGCATCCACAGCCAAGTATAACAAATACTTTCCCCCCTCCCCCCAGAAAGCAGTTTTTGCTAGGTTCTTTTTATGCAGCTGATCACAACTGCATCATGTCTCTGCAGGCCTCCACCCTTATCACTGCCACCTGTAAGTTCTTACATACAGATTTCTCTGCCCTTTAGAACTAGAAGGAAAATTGACCCCTTCCATGCCTTTTGCAGCATCACCACCTGATTGATCATGATCCTGCCAAGCCTCCTGTGTATTAACCACCACCAACTGTTAGGCATTCAACTACCAACCACTATCAACTGTTGGGCATGATGCCTACACTGGTCATCCAGCAAATATCTCCAAAGGAAAGATGACCTCCTTTGTTGTCTTTTCCTTTCTACATTCAATGGGACTAGAACTGAGAGATATGGACCCCCACCACATCTTGCCTCTTCTGACATGAATAAATATAGAGTGATTTCTTCTAACTTAAGGTGAAGAACCTTTGATTCTCCAGCTGTTTAGGTCTACAATTGCTATCAGCTCCATTCAGCATGGCCAATAAGAAAGAATGGTGGTAATTATGGGAGGGCCAAATGTTTCCCACTCATGCTTTCACTAAATAAAATAAGGGGGTATCACCACAATTTGGGGCTCTTGACCCATTATTTGATTTATGAGTCCACTTTAATTGTCATGACAACATTCTGTGGCTTCTTGGGATGAGGCACTAGGGCTCTCTGGCAGAGAATTCTAAGTGATCCTCCCTAAATCATAGAATCATTGAGTTGGAAGAGACCTCGTGGGCCATCCAGTACAACTCCCTGCAAAGAAGCAGGAAAATTGCATTCAAAGCACCCAATGGCAGATTCAGGTATCCTATAGGACGGAATCACAAAAGTTTAAATGTAATACAGTGAAAGGGTCCTTGATAAACTAGAACTAGACTAACCATGCCCAGGAGGAAAAATGATCATAAAAAGGGGAATACAATTTTGAAATCATCCAAAAAAGGAAGAATATTACTTTATTACTAAACTGCACACAGAAGACTGGGCGACTTGGAAGGCACTGAATAGACTGCGCTCTGGCACCATGATATGCAGAGCTAACCTTAAAAAATGGGGCTACAAAGTGGAGTCCACAACATGTGAGTGTGGAGAAGATCAAACCACAGGCCACTTGCAATGCAGTCTGAGTACAATTTAGTACAATGGCAAGTTTTTTAATTTGTTTGTAGTTTTTCTATAAATTATAACTATATTCTCAATTCCCTTCTGACACAATAAATAAATCAATGAAACTGCTTTCTGCCTGGTTGAGAGGAACAACTTGGTTTCTCAAGAAAGCTAGCCTCTGCACTAAATTTATTCAGCTTAGCTCCTTGAGACTATAATAACAGGAAGATATGATTAGATTCATCCTGGGAAATATTGACAGGATTTCCCTTCCATGTTCAACAAGCAGAAAGTTCTCATATGGTTAAAGGAGAAGAAGCCAGCAAACTCCTATGCCCCAAAGGCATCAGAACTTGCCTGATCTTGGATGTTAGGTAGCATTCACACTGGAAAGTAGTTAGACAAGAGGCTGCCAGCAATACCAGGCTATATTTTAAGGAAGAAATGGGCAAAACAACCTCTAAAGTATTATTTGTCTAAGAAAATTCGAAGAAATTCAAGAGGTCACCATAAATTGATAGGTAACTTGAAGGCACCTATTCAGTCTCTTTACTCTGAACAGTGGCCAACATTTTTTTACATAAGGGTGGTGGGCTATTCAGAAGACTTTCCCCCTCCCCCAACTCTGCTGCAAGACAAATTGCATTTGGAATGCAAGAAAAATTCTGAATCAGTTTGTGTTATGTTGAGGAGGGTAGTATCACTTTGTAACACCAACAGTTGTCTTTTTACACTTTTAAACAAATTCAAATTGCAGATCGTTGCTCCCATTTTCCTCTAGAAATACCAATTTTGTCTTAAATATCTGGGATCTGGGTGGTTAAGGCTTCTATGTCTCTGGCATTATGAACAGGATCCACAGTCTAATCTGTGCCCAACTGTATCAGCAAACGGGGTTCAGCACCTTGGATAGTTCCTTTAATATTTGGAATACACTCTGGAAGGAATTATCACTCCTCAAACTTTTTAAACAGAGGGCCACGTCACAGTCCCTCAAACTGTTGAAGGGCTGGGTTATAATTTGGGGGGGGGGGGGACATGAATTAATTCCTATGCACATTGCACATGCCTTATTTGTAGTGCAAAAAAACACTTAAAAACAATACAATAATTAAAATAAAAAACAATTTTAACAAATATAAACTTATTAGTATTTCAATGGGAAGTGTGGGCCTGCTTTTGGCTGATGAGTTAGGATTGTTGTTGTTGTGTGCTTTCAAGTCATTTCATACTTAGGTTGACCCTGAGTGAGGGTTAGGTAAATGACCTTGGAGGGCTGTAGTTTGAGGACCCCTGCTCTACAGTTATGGAAGCCACCAATCATAATAGACTGGAACTCAAATTTCATTCCAAACCTCAGGCAATAAAGCATTTTCCTAATAGAAACATGGAGATAGGAATGAAGTTCATTTTGGATTAGAAGTCAAACTTTGGAATAGAAAATGAAGGGTATGGATCTGAGTAAGAGAGAAAGCATGGTCTACAGGTTTGAGTGTTACATTGGGATTCTGGGAGACGTATGTTCAACTCTCCACTTATTTATTTATTTATGTATTATTTACTGTACTTGTATACCACCTTTCTCAGCCTTATTGGCAACTCAAGACCATTTACAACAAGTCAGTACACATAACAACAAAATACAAATTAAATATTAAAACAGTATAAAACCACAATAGAAGCAATAAAAACAATGAAAATCAACATCATTATCATCAGCTTCTCCTAGTTAAATAACGTCCAAATTCAATTGTCGAGTAATTCCATTTCCTATGTCAGTTACTCTGCATTTGTAAACGCTTGCTCATATAACCACTTGACTATGGAAACCCACTCTATGACCTTGGGCAAGTCATATTCTCACAACTTGACAGGAAGGCAAAGCATAAAATCATCTGAACAAATCTTGCCATAAAAGCATCATGATAGGTTCATCTTAGGGTTTCCATGAATAAGAAACAACTTGAAGGCACACTAAAACAGCAGCAACTAAAACTGAATAGAGGAATACAATTGGTTATGGGTGAGGTTGCACTCTTCTCTGAAAATCAAAGTTATTGCTTGAGACTTCTCCTGGTGAAGCACTCTGGCGGAGAATTCAAAATCCCCCTTGTTAAACTGCACATCCCAGGACCCCATAGGATGGAATTGAAGCTTTACTTATGCTTTATTGTTAGAGTTCTTACAGTTTAGTTTAGGTTAGCTAAATGATGTGGTAATGTTACTGAATATAGTTCTGTTTGTTATACTGTCAGCAGCAGAAAGATGTGCGGAAGATTATCTTTTCCGATGACCGCTCTTTCTGTCACCTCCAGAACCACCTCTGTAACAGTTCCAGAGGTGCCACCAACACAAAGGTAGGAGGGTAGCAGTTGGCAAAGTTACTTGTTTGCATTATGATGCTTAGACACCTCACCCCCTCCAACATGACTTTCCTAAATTTCTAGAAGGAATTCAAACTGCTTTGCTCCCATTCCTTTGGTGTAAATTTTCTTCAGGACGGGAAGCCTTCCATTGATCACTACCCTGTGATTGACTGCAGGATACCATCCTCAGCATCATTTAACTTCTATATGAAGGGCTGGAGGTAATCATTAAAGAACTGGGCCAGGTGTCATCAATATGCAGAAGATATACAATAATATTTTTCTTTAACTTCTGAATGAGAAGAGGCTGTGGACATTCAGTTCTGCTACCAGATGAAGCCATGGGGAGCTACCCTTGTGCTTAGTCTGGAAGCTCAGCTGGTGCTGCTGAATAGGTTACAGTTCACTCTGCGCAAATCTTTCATTGATGGCTGATGAAAAATACCTTGAACTTGGCTCATTGATAGCCAGTCCAATTGCTTCATCAGCCATCAGTGTAAGATGTGCACAGAACAAATTGCAATCCTTTCAGCAAAGCCTTAAAGGCTTTGGGTCTGGGCTTCCCATCAGATCACCTTGCCAATATAAACTCATGTGATCATGAAGACCAACAAAAGAGCTGATTGCTCTGCAGGCTTCCACTCAGAGGCAACATAGAAGCAAGATTTCTCCAAAGTGGCCACGGAATCTGAAATGCTTCTCTCCCTGGCAGCCAGAGACCACCAACTGGGACATGCTCCAGGCAGCTAATCGAAACTTATCTTTTCACCCAAGCTTTCACAAACATATTGTGTTGATCAGTTTGAGATTTGGGGTTTGAGCTACTGATTTAAAAATGTTCTAATTATATTGTTGAAGGCTTCCATGGCTGGAATCACAGGTTTGTTGTAGGTTTTTCAGGCTATATGGCCATGTTCTAGAAGCAGTCTAGAAAATGCTTCTGGAACATGGCCATATAGCCCGAAAAACCTACAACAACCCAATGTTCTAATTGCTAGTTGTTATTGTTGTGTTTTTAAAAATTCCTGTATGCATTTTAATATTTGTTCAATGTTTTTTTTTTAAATGTTGCACTATACCAATTTGAGATATCATTAAGCATAGAAATCAGTATGGAAACCGATTAAACAACAACGACAATCTATCAAAGGCAAACCGTGGATCCAGCTCCATGATTTTAACAGATAAAAATTCAAAAATGGCAAGTTGCCCTTAGTGTAGCATGACATAAAGGAGAGGTTGGGGTGGGAGCAGCTGGCATTCCCTTGGTTGCCAAAAGCATTTCTTAGAGCTCAACAGCTCAATTGGGACAAGAATGATTGAGGAGAATTTGGGAAGGAGTAAGGTACACTCCATCTTCAGCACATAAATCAACTTTCCTTTGAGCTTGGGGGGAAGAAATGTTGATGGAGGGCACCTGGAAGTCCTCGTGGGGGTCCTCCCAGCACTGACATAGCTACACTTTATGCTGTCTGAGTTTATTTCTTTTTTACACTTGTTAAAGTCAACCAGCGAATGAAAAATGTTGCCAGATTCAGAGAGATTCACCTCCCACTGTCAAACTAGTTCAGCTTAAGTCTTAAAATAATTATCCTTTACCATGTGTTGGGTATAACTTGAGGTTACAAAAATGTGTCTTTGATTAAGTGTACAATATACTCCACAAAACGCCTGCTGAATGGGAGTTATTCCCTTGAAGAGAAACAGCTTCTCTCCATTTGCTGCTGTTGCAGCGGGCAAGGAGGATTTCCCCTTTGGGCAAGATCAGACAGGCAACAGATGAGGGGTGGGCTGCTCCAGTGTGGTCTTTTTGGAAGGGAATGTAGAGCCTTCGCAAAGCAGGAAGCTTCCCCACTGGGGAAATCATGTAATGGAGTCCACTGGGATGATCGCAGAAATATTGAAGTCTCTGCAAAAGGCTGTTGCCATAGTCTGCGGGAAGAACGATATACGGAAGATGTCTCATTTCTATTCACTTTATACTGACATTTAAAAAAGAGAGCACCAATTTAAAGTCAGTGGTACACATGTACAAATAGTTCAAGGGAAATTTGTTTTGGTCTCTCTGACCCAACACAGGTCACAGGATTGCCTGAAATCAAAAGTTATGGAGTTATTTCCTAGTCACTCTGGGATGTAGCTAGTAATGACTATTAGAAGTAACGGTACTATTCTAGTATCCAAGTGGAGGCCAAAAGAAGGCACTAGAAAGAGAAGGATAGTCCATTTTATGGGGGGAGGGAGTAAACAATTTCCCCATTTTTCGGTTATTCCTGCCACCCATGTTGTCATCGTGGAAACAACCCTTGTTTATGAAATGGGAAATGGGGAAGGGAAATAACCACCAATAAAGGGGAAAATTGCTTTTCCTCCTTCAACTCCCCCCCTAAAATGAACCATCCTTCTCTGTCTAGCAACCCCTTTGACCACCCAGATAATGAAACAGTAGTAACTTTGACATGATGCTGTAGTATACCTTCATGGAGAAGAGCCATAAGAATGCAACCCCCGCAATGATATTTTCCTTCATTCCCCACATTTCTAGCATTGCAGAAAATAAGACCCCAAATATTTATTTATTTATATATTTGCCATATTTGTACCCTGCCCTTCTCACCCCAAAGGGAACTCTGAGCAGTTTCTCACCTCCAGAACACTTCTACAGTGGGCCCTCCACATTTGCAGGGTTTATGTTTTCCAAATTTGATTATCTGATTAATACAGTATGTTCTCTCTAGGAATCTCTAGGTTTTACAGGGTTGTTGTTGTTCATTCGTTCAGTCGTCTCCGACTCTTCGTGACCTCATGGACCAGCCCACGCCAGAGCTCCCTGTCGGCCGTTACCACCCCCAGCTCCTTCAAGGTCAGTCCAGTCACTTCAAGGATGCCATCCATCCATCTTGCCCTTGGTCGGCCCCTCTTCCTTTTGCCTTCCACTTTCCCCAGCATAATTGTCTTCTCTAGGCTTTCCTGTCTCCTCATGATGTGGCCAAAGTACTTCAACTTTGTCTCTAGTATCTTTCCCTCCAGTGAGCAGTCGGGCTTTATTTCCTGGAGGATGGACTGGTTGGATCTTCTCGCAGTCCAAGGCACTCTCAGAACTTTCCTCCAACACCACAGTTCAAAAGCATCTATCTTCCTTCGCTCAGCCTTCCCTAAGGTCCAGCTCTCACATCCGTAGGTGACTACAGGGAATACCATGGCTTTGACTAGGCGGATCTTTGTTGCCAGTCTGATGTCTCTACTCTTCACTATTTTATCGAGACTGGACATTGCTCTCCTCCCAAGAAGTAAGCGTCTTCTGATTTCCTGGCTACAGTCTGCATCTGCAGTAATCTTTGCACCTAAAAATACAAAGTCTGTCACGGCCTCCACGGTTTCTCCCTCTATTTTCCAGTTGTCAATCATTCTTGTTGCCATAATCTTGGTTTTTTTGACGTTTAGCTGCAACCCGGCTTTTGCGCTTTCTTCTTTCACCTTGATTAGAAGGCTCCTCAGCTCCTCCTCGCTTTCGACCATCAGAGTGGTGTCATCTGCATATCTGAGGTTGTTAATGTTTCTTCCAGCTTTGCATTCATCCAGCCCTGCACATCGCAGGGTTACAGGGTTACTCTATGGCATATTTCTGCTGAATGACAGAAAATTAATTGGGTTTGTTCCTATCAAATTGGAACAATGGGGGAATATGGGATCTCTACTTATACTATCTGATAGATATTACACTAAGGTTTTGTAGTTCACACATCCAAGAGAATTTGAAGCATGTTTCAGTTAAGAAAATACATTTGAACCTGCAAGAGCTGAAAACTGATTTCAGAGGATGAGTTCTTTGACCTGTCAGTCCAGGAGGTAACAACAGTTGAATAAGAGGAACAAGATCTTATTGGTTACATCTTCTCTGGACAGGGTTTCTGGGTTCTTTCTTGTTTTGTGCATCTTTACCTATTTTAAATAAGCTTTTAATGTATACTGAGTTTCTGCTTTTAAAGTCTTGAGTTTGACATTTTGGAGAAAAATCATGAGGATTGCTGATAGTCGACTGAACCAACACTAGGCCATCTAAAGCTGGGTCCAATCCAAATCCCTTCTAGATTAGGAATGTTGAAAATTATTTAATCTAGCCCTGGTTTTGGCTCAGCTTTGTGGCAACTGTTCATTAGGGGTGATGTGAATCTAACATAAATCAGCTCCTCTTTCTCTCTGCCCCTTTCTAGGCTTTTCTGCTAGCTGATCTGAGCCATCAGAGCAGTCAGGCCAGCAGATCCTTCTGCCAGCTGATGTCTGAGATTCGTTGCCAAAAAGGCGTTACACTAGTATGCAAGCAATACAGTCAGGCAAAGGCCAATTCAGTCCGCATGGGAGGCTTTAGCCTCTTTCTCACCCTTTGCAGCCAGAACATCTTTGAGTTGGGATGAGTTAGTTTTGCTTGTTTATTTGATCATGGTAATTGCTCTATTTCACTAAAAAGTTGGTTTTTTAAAATAGTTTATTTTCTGTTTTGAATTGGGGGGGGGGGAGCACAGAAAGTCAGAACATAGTTTCAATAAATTAGGTAAATTCAATTTCATTTAATGGAGCCCACATCTGATTAAAGGCATACATAGATAGGATTTGTCCTGTAAACACTGTATTCTAAACTGACGGATTTATCTCCACATCTTTTGGCGTACATCCTCAATTATTCAGAGCAATGCACCTCCTACAACCCAGAGGCAGGGGAATGCAGGTTCTGAATTCTCCAAGGGTCTGGAGCAATGCAGTTTATTTATACACCAACAACCAGGCACTGAAGTAATCAAGTGTGCTAGAATGCAGGCAGCTTTGGAGCAGCAGGGCTACAAAATTATGTGCTAGATGCATTAGTATATTGCGTGTAATGACCCAGGCGACATCAGAGGTCACCTGAAGAGCATGGAAAAAGGCTCATGGAACACTGAGCATTTCAGTCTCTTTCCAGGACTGCTCTGAAAGCACAAAGGCATTGCTCAGTGCACAGAGAGCGTGCATCTGTAGTTGATAAAGAAGTGAAAGAAAAGATTTGTGGGCAAATCTAGTCTTTCTTTCCATATGTTTCCATGTCAACAAGCTTTACTCTTATATTTTCATTTATATATTTAGGGATTGATCCATATACTTATGGATTGTCCGATTCTTTCAAGCTCATATATTAAAATCATTAGGTTACACATAGAATGAAGTCCCACTGAGATCAATGATCCCTGCTATTAAACAGATGTGTATTGGGATTGTACTACAAGGTTGTAATCTTATATCCACTTGTTTGACAATAAACCCCATGAACTCTATAGGACTTATTTCTGTGTAGGAATGTGCTTTTTGTTTTGCTCGAGTTTCATTGAAATCTATGGAATTAACATGTTCTGTGTGAGAGCCAACTGGTTAGAATGATGGACTAGGACCCAGGGAGATAAGGCTTCAAATCCCTGCTTGGCCATCTGGACAAGTCACAATTTCCCAGTCTGAGATAAAGGCAATGGTAACTATTCTCTAAACCAGTGGTTCCCAACCTGTAGTCCGTGGACCACCAGTTGTCCACAAGAACTAAAATATGATCAGTGGCCTCACTGTTACTACACCATTGCAATGAGAGTGACTGGTCTTGCGAAACCCTCTTATAGTGCCAAGGATTATTAAATATGGTTTTCTATGGGTGAGCAGATGGCGACTACTAGATGGCATAGGTTCTGTATCAGAAGCTAGAGCTGATGTAGTCTATCCAATGCAATTTTCTGAACCAGCACACCAAATAACCAAACGCTAACCCTAACCCTCAAATAACTATCAAACAGCTTGAAAAACAAATGAGGCAAATCTAAAGTTGACCAAAAACCAAAAACTAATCCATAACCCTTTTGGTACTAATGTTGGAGAGGGGTCCCTGGTCAAAGTAGTCCCTGGTCAAGTAGTCCCTGGTCAAAAAAATGTTGGGAACCACTACTCTAAACACATCCTGCCAAGAAACCTCCATGATAGTTTCACCTGAGTGTCACCTAATGCTGGAAACAACCAAGGCACACACATTTCATATAACATGTCCTACTGATTTGTATGGAGCAAAAAACATGGTTGTCTTCACTCATCATTAACTCATTATAAATATTACAGTGCACTACAGTTAGCCCTCTATATCCATGAATTTTGCTTCCATAGATTCAAACACTCATGCTTTGAAAATATTCTGCACCAAAATTCCAAAAAGACAACTCTGATCTTGCCATTTTATGTAAGAGCCACCAGTATTACTTATGCCATTGTATATAATGGGACCCTGAGCATCAATGGATATTGTCCTCCATGGAGGCACTAAAACCAAACCCTAGTGGATGCCAAGGGTTTACTGTGCTACTATATTCAATAGTAGAAATAGAATATGCAAGTTATGCTAATCATTTTACCAAATGCCTATCATATATTAGGAGATTGCAAAACATACCACTAGTGTGTGCATCATACTTGATCCGGCACAATTCAATATACAGTAATAATAAAAGTACCTTGTTTACCTATATATGTTCTGAGATACAAATACACTATTTTATCTATGAACAGATATTTTGCATTACAAGACATTCTATTATAAACCTTATCAGAAATCATGGTAAACAGAGTCTCTAGAAAGATAAAAGACAAAAAAATAGTGTGGAAAAAATCAGCCCTTATCTGCACCTAAAACTATTTTTTTAAAAACCTCTGTTATTTGCGTATGTTTGTTTTTCTCCCAGCTAAGGAATCCTAATATATCTGATATCATGCAATGCCTAGTGATTTCATTTGTAAAAGCCTCCTGCTGTTCCGGGCCATCCGAGGACATCAACCATCTCACCATGTGATGCTAACTGAGCTGACGTGCGAGATGTCCTCATCACACCACAGCAACAGCTTAAGGGCAAACCTGCTATTTCGAGTGGGAGAAAAGATGAATTCCTCCAATGAGGCAAAATGAAAGTTGACCTTCTTTGCATGTAAAACAACAACAGTGAATACTCAAAACTTAGTGTTCAGTGTCTATTTCTTCCAGCAATGAAACTAGCAGGTAAAATATTTGGGAGAAGATACCTGAAATATCAGGTTTCCACCCCCCCCCCCCCCCCCAAAATTACAGTTCAAGTTCACAACACACACATCCATGGTCACCCCCAACACTACACATATACACACAAAACAAGCACAAAAAATCATGGAAAAATAGATTAAAAGTACATCTACACTATAGAATTAATGGAGTTTGACTCCACTTTCACTAGTTTTCCAAGGTCTTTAGCCTTCTCTGTCAAATAGTTCTGGTACCTCACCAAACTCCACCTCCCATGATGCACCCTAACACAGAGATATGCATACTACATTGTCTAATAAAATGAAATTGAGCTGCATACCCATCACTTCCTAACAGAAATAATTGTCTGAGCTGAACTTGTGTACCTCACAACTACATGAGCCCTAGTGACCTGTTAGTAAGGTGGCAAACTTTGTCAAAAATGGAAAGGAATGATACTGAGGGCTGAATGTATTTTGAAAATAGGTATCAGTACCTTAGATAGCTCTTCTAATGTTGATTCACGTTGATCCATGGGGGATATATTTTTGGACATTGTGTGGATACACTAAACCAGAGTTTTCCAAACTGTGTGTTGGAACACATTAGGGTCTCAGCTGCAGTGTGTATGTACGCTGTGTGAACATAACAGAAACTTCCAAGTCTATGTGAAATAACCAAAAAATCATATATATGTATATTTAAATAGAAATGACACATTTTCAGGTACTCATACATGTCATTATTATAATTTATGCATATGTCCATATCTCTTAGAAGGAGTTGTTTAACCTCCATTTTGCTGGTAAAACTGAATTCAACTGTGTTGTGAAATGATGCATGTCTTAAAAATGCATCACCAACATGAAATGTATGGAATGCTTTGTGCCAAACTGTAGATAATAGTTGAAATGCAGAAAAAAAATACCACAGAGTCACACTGTAGGACCTAAAAATGGCCAGGAGGGACATATTTTGTCAGACATTGGCAAATGAAATTGCTGATACTAGTCCTGCAGACACAGGGGTCATGCCTCTGAATAAAATTTTCATCCAGATTTTGCTTTCAGCTGTATGTCCTTTTGGTGGTTTTCCCACCTTCCTTCTGGAAACCTGACTATTCAATTATACAGTCGGCCATACTGTAATGATAAAAGTTGTCCAATTAACTAATCATAGACTTCTGTCGTTCCCACATCTTGTACATTAATTTGCTTTATTTGGAGACTGGTCATTGGGCAATAATTTTGGGTTTCATTTGAAAGTTTGATGGCTCAGGAAGGGAGCTCTGAATGAAGTCACATCACTGGAGGAGCATGTGCTATGACCTTCCAATCATGATCTCAGCATTTTTCATAAGTAAGCCAGGGATTCAAAGGCCAATAACCACAATAGATTCATTACTGATTCGGTTTAGTAAAGGTAAAGGTTTTCCCCCTGACATTAAGTCCAGTCGTATCCGACTCTGGAGCTTGGTACTCATCTCCATTTCTAAGCCAAAGAGCCGGCGTTGTCGATAGAGACCTCCAAGGTCATGTGGCTGGCATGACTGCATGGAGTGCAGTTACCTTCCCACCAGAATGGTACCTATTGATCTACTCACATTTGCATGTTTTCGAACTGCTAGGTTGGCAGTAGCAGGGTCTAACAGCGATAGCTCATGCTTCCCCAGATTTGAACCTGCGACCTTTCGGTCAATAAGTTCAGCAACTCAGTGGTTTAACACACTGCCACTAGGGGCTCAGTTTAACTAACGTTGGTCAGTTTAACTAAGGTTCGTCAGTTTACCGAACATTATTAGATGTTGATTTCTACAGTGCAAATTGGAAATGTTTATAACAACTAAATCCCGATGTTTGATGCAATTCTTAATCAGTTTGAATTACTGGAGCAAAAATGCAAAGCACTAATTTATGTGTCATGTATGAAAACAGTCATCAAGGGAGTTTCTTTCTAGATCCTCCCTGCCATCAAAATGGTTCAGTGCCCCTGTGCTTTGACATTTCTGCTTGTTTCCAGTCCCAAAGGAAATCTTGTTAAAGCCCCTTGGAGTAAACAGTGTCTTGTTTGCTTTCAGCTGTCCTATGAAATGGTTGTAGGAAATCAGTCATTTCTGTTTCCACCTTTCCACCAAATGTGTACATTTCTAGATGTATCAACTGTTCCCTTGCAGATTGTCTTCATGTGTCTGTGCGAGAGAGACTGCCATCAAGTCATCTGCTGACTGGTGCCCTCCATTGATTTCACTGGGAGCCTGCCCAGACAGTATCTTAATTCCAGGAGCTTCCACAAACAGAAGGGTGGCCAGATGCCATTCCCAGTAAATACGGAAGCAATTGCTACAAAATGCAGAAAAAGCGCAAGATTTCTAGGTGCAGAATATCGCAGTTTTGAGCCAAATATGTGGATCTTCACATGTCTGTATGTCCATGCAATCAGAAAATCACATGATTTTTTATCCAGGTTTGTTCCTGGGTTTTAGATGTTTGCTCCTAAAAAGAAGGTGACACTTGCATAAAAGGCAATAACTTTGTGTGCCAGAAACTTCATGGAACATATGAAGGGCACATTTTATCTGGCCAGGGCAAAATTGTGCCCCCCTAGTTAATGTTGCACAGGTGCTAAAAAGTGTCAACAATGACAAAGTTCTGTTCCTGGCTTGAAAGTGTGTGTTCCTGTTTGATTGGGCAGTGCAGACTTGGGCAGAAGTGATCCCACCCTGTAAATTTTGTTTGTGTGGCAGATACTTCATGAAACATCTGGGGGGGACATTTTCTCTGGCCAGGACAAAGAATCGAACTTTTGCAGTGATTCGCTGCTGTGATTTTCTGCATATCTACATCTTGGGGGGTTTAAAAAAACTGCTGAAGTTTCTGGTAGCCATCTTTGGAGCCTCTAAATCTCACAACAAAGCATCAAGTCTGGACAACAGAGGCAGAAATCCTTGGACAAATAGGTCTGTATGTGGACCTCTTCTGAAATCCCAGGATTTTTGCCCCTGTTCAAAACCTGTGATTTAATGCTATCTTGGAAGGGCCCTGGGTTTCCTTAGGCAAGGAATACTCAAAAGTGGTTTACTATTCCATTCCTCTGAAACATAGCCTACAGCACCTGATATCCGTGGGTGCCCTCTCATTGAAGTACTAACCAGGGCTGACCTCGTTTAGCTTTCAAGATTAAATAGGATGGTGCATTTAGATTATTTAGGCCTGTTGTTTTTTATTCATGCAGTCGCTTCCGACTCTTTGTGACCTCATGGATCAGCCCACGCCAGAGCTCCCTGTCGGCCGTCACCACCCCCAGCTCCTTCAAGGTGAAGCCAGTCACTTCAAGGATACCATCCATCCATCTTGCCCTTGGTTGGCCCCTCTTTCTTTTCCCTTCCATTTTCCCCAGCATCATTGTCTTCTCCAAGCCTTCCTGTTTTCTCATGATGTGGCCAAAACACTTCATCTTTGCCTCTAACATCCTTCCCTCCAATGAGCAGTCAGGCTTTATTTCCTGAAGTATGGACTGGTTGGATCTTCTCACTGTCCAAGGCACTCTCAGAATTTTCCTCCAACACCACAGTTCAAAAGTGTCTATCTTCCTTTGCTCAGACTTCCTTATGGTCCAGCTCTCACATCCATAGGTTACTATGGGTAATACCATTGCTTTAACTATGTGGATCTTCATTGCCAGTGTGATGTCTCTACTCTTCACTATTTTATCAAGATTGGTCATTGCTCTCCTGACAGTACTGTAAAAACCAACAAGAGTAGCAAGCATTGATGAAATATCTCATATTCTCCTTTTTGAGTACTAAGAACACCACCATCCCAGCAAACACATTTTCTTGAGGCCACCCAAATGCAGTCTGGTAGCCTGAGATGTAAGAAACCCATCTACTCTACAAACTTGATGGCAACCTCAAATACAAAACACATTTCAGCAGCTGCTGTCTCTGTTATTGAAGATCACTGGCATCTTGACATAATAATCTGCCTGAGTTGGTGGCGCACAGGGCCAGGCGTTTCATTGCCTGAAGGAAGAGCAGCAAATGGTACCTCTCGCTTCCAAAGTTAGCCGAGTAATTTTGTTACATGAAACAAAACAAAAAAAAATATCCCACAAATGTCTGTCTTTATCTCTGGCAGTAAAAATACAACAATGACAACACACCCTCTAATATTTTACAGATGAAAACTGGGACGCATGGCTTGAAGTTGTGGCCAGGCAACAAAAGGACAAACATGATTAATGAGGAAGAACACACAAAACTACTGTCTTCGGCTACGAAACCCTGGAATTTAAAGAAGCCTGAAAAAACAAAAAAATAAAAGAGCCTAATGCAAGGGCAAGATCCTGCCTCCTCTCCTGCCTGTTGAGTTAATTAACATCCAATTTGTTGCATGCCTTCAGGTCATTTCTTGGGGAGCCCAAGACAAATCTATCATGGGAGGTTTATTGGCAAGATTTCTTCAGAGGGTTTAGTCTTGCCTTCCCCTGAGACTGAGGGAACATGACTTGTCCAAGGCCATTCAGTACGTTTCTAAAGCCAAGTGGACATTTCAGCCCTGGTCACTCAGTGCCCTAGTCCAAAACTCAAGTTGCTACTACAGGACACTGGCTCTCTGAGATACAAACTAGTGTGCAACATTTTTTTAAAAGCTAGAAAAGTGGGGTGGCAGTGAATTAATGAGATCTGTTCTTGCCAAACAAGGTTTGTTGGACTTACATTGTTGGTTTCATGCTCCAAAAGGATTTTGACCTTAATATTGAAGATGGTAGACCAGGCATGGGCAAATTTGGGCCCTCCAGGTGTTTTGGACTTCAACTCCCACAATTCCTAACAGCCTCAGGCCCTTTCCTTTCCCCCCTCAGCCGCCTAAACAGTTCGGTTCAGGTCCAGGCTATCTGAAAAACCACATCTCCCTATATAAACACTTCTGACACTGCTCTCAGCAGAATAGGCCCTACTCTCAGTCCCACCCCCATCTCAAGTGAGGCTGGTGGGAATGAGAATGGAGGGGGGGCTTCTCTATGATCGCCCTCTCCCTCCCAAACCTCTGGAACTCCCTCCCCAAAGAAATAAAAATGGCCCATTCTCTCTCCTTTAAAAAGCTGCTGAAAACGCACTTATGAACTTTAGCCTATGGAGAGGATGAGGAGTAGGACACTTTAATAACAATCTTACTTGGATGTTGACAACTGTACCTTGATCTCGCAAGCTGCTATAAATTATTTTAAATTATTTAAAATCATTTTACATGCTCTTATGTATTTTTGTTGTTCTGGTTTTTATGGTGTCCATGTGTTTTTCTGGATAACTATGTATATTTAATGGTTAATTTTATTTTCTGGTTTAGTAATTCATAATTTATAACAATATTGTTTTGTACTGTTGGATTTATGTGGTTGTTTTTTTATCAACGCATTGAATGTTTGTCTTTCTTTCTTGTCTGGAAGCCACCCTTGGGGAGATAGGGCGACCTATAAATAAATTATACCATAAAATATAGTATGATACAGAAAACAAGATATACTGAATTTTGTGTCACAAAATCACAAGTCGAACACTTCCCAAGCATTTAGGACTGTGTGAACTATTTTCAAATGATGCGCACAGATCCAAGTAAGGTGGCCTTTTGCAGTTGACAGATTGTGATTTTGTCAATGTTTATTGTTTCCAAATGCCAGCTGAGATCTTTTGGCATGGCACCCAGTGTGCCAATTACCACTGGGACTACCTGTACTGGTTTATGCCAGAGCCTTTGCATAGCACATCCCACCCCCCTGAATGGGTGCCACCTTGTCAAGGTGGGGGGGCTTATCTGCTCCAAGGATGCTGAGAGCTGTGCTGGCAGTAGTGTAACTACCAGCAGGTCCAACCAAGTCAAAGATGTCTCAGCTGAGGAGTGGAACTAAGACCTCTTAACCCATTAGCACTATGGAGAAGCAAACCAAAACGAAGTCTATACTGGCTCGGTCGACGCCCAGGATAAAAAGGACCGTGGTGGATGCTGCTGATTCTGGACATCCATTGACAAGTGGGCTACAGAATCAAAATACAAGCAAACAGTCATAGAAGCAGCAGGAGTATAAAATGTCAGAAAACCACACAGATATGAAATTTCAAATCAGAACCTCAAAAGTGTGGCTACCAAAAAAGGATGTATCAGTTGTGGAAACAAAAGTACCCTGGCTCACAGATAACTAAACTCCGACTGTCTGATCAACAAAGGTTCATAATCAGAAACAAAGTGTTCAGTGAAGTTGAACTTGAATTATTGTTGTTGTTGTTATCACCATTATTATTAGATGCCTCTGAATTTATTAAATCAGGGATGCAAAGAACAAATCAGCCTCATATCTGTCTTCCCTGACAGTATGCTCTTTAGATGTGTGCCCTGATGACTGTGGATGATGGTGTTGTAATCTACTGGTTTGTGGAAGGCTGGCCTACTCAACATAGCAATCTGTGCTGGAGCCATTCTATGTTTCTCAGATTGACATAGCAGATTCCACTTTCCACCTGCTTGCTATATTCTTGCATTCTTTTTCAGATGGTATTTCCAGTCCAGGCTCAGTCAATGCACTCCTCTATCCAAACAGCATCTGCCAAACCACTCTTCTGCCTGGCTCTTGATTCCTTTGAAGGGACTTACACTGAGGCCACCAATGAAGATGATCACAACCATTGTGTGGTTTAGACAGAATGGTATGCAGCTGGTATGTGATGGGTTAAGTGTGTGGCTACTATGGGAGGCTAGCAGAATGCATTAGCCTCCTTGCAGACTGAGGCAGGCAGCTTCACATCTCCACCACAACCCCCAAAAAGTCTCTTTAGAGACTTTGATGACATTTTGCCATGTTTTCAGGCTGCCCTAGACTCTGTTAGACCCAAGAAAGGCTCCCCCATCCCCCACCATCAATCTACAGTCTAAACCATTACTCCAGAATATATTATAGATATATAATATATTGTTTCAAAGCTCCATATAATAATATCTACAGGCTCTATGATATATTCCAAGATTTATAATATATTAATATATCAATGCAATATATTGTTTCCACTGTTCCCAAGTTCTGTTGCAATGAAATGAAAAGCCATGCCTTTCCTTTCCAACAAAAGCATCACATTAATGATTAATTGGTTACAAAGTGTCATTATCAACGGATACATTTTAAATTGATTTTACACTTTTAAAATTTTAATAGCCTTTTAATATGGTGAGTTGCTTAAGTGTATTTAAATTGCTTATTATCGGAGTTTATTTATATTTTTCTTTTAGCATTTTTGTGAGTAATTTTGAGTTCTTTGCCAAGAAACAGGTGAAATAGATGTTAAATAAATTATTATTATTATTATTATATTTATTTATTTATACCCCACTTTATTTCCCCAAAAGGGGACTCTAAGCGGCTTGACATAAAAGCATTGGTATTCAATTTAAAATATACAAATATACAAATATTAAAACAGAATTAAACACAACAGTATTACTTAATTAATTAATTAACTACATTTCTTTCCCGCCCTCTATCACCCCAAGGGGGGCTCAGAGCAGTGTACAATTAGGCAAAATTCAATGCTGCAGTATACATAAAAAAATTAAAATAGTTAAAATCCATCAAATATATTCAAAGTTAAGTAAGTGGATAAATGAATAAATACATTAAAGATCCAAACTATCGAATAAAGATGCAGTCCCGCTCCCCCAACTGGTGTCCAGTGATGACAACAGCATGCATCAGAAGCAGAAATCAATAATGAGTATAGATGAGAAAGACTGTCCAAGAACAAGAGTCAAGTCCAGACACATTATGAAAGCAAGTCAGATTGCATATACATTGTAGAATGAATGTAGTTTGACACTTTAACTGTGATGACTCAGTGCTATGGAATCATGGGAGTTGTAATTTTACAAGGTCTTTATCCTTTTTATGCCAGATTACAGGACTCCACATCACTGAGCCAGAGCAGATAAAGTCGAGTCAAGCTGCATTCATTCTACAGTGTAGAGTAGATGCACTCCCAGGCCCCTTCTACACTGTCATATAAAATCCAGATTATCTGTTTTAAACTGGATTATATAGCAGTGTAGACTCAGACAATCCAATCTAAAGCAAATAATGTGGATTATCTGCTTTGATAATCTGGATTAAAGAGCCCCCTGGTGGTGCAGCAGGTTAGACTGCTGAGCTGCTGAACTTGCTAACCAAAAGGTTGGCTGTTCGAATCCGGGGAGTGGGGTGAGCTCCTGCTGTTAGGCCCAGCTTCTCCCAACCCGGCAGTTCGAAAACATCCAAATGTGAGTAGATCAATAAGTACCGCTTCTGTGGGAAGATAGCGGTGCTCTATGAGTTATGCTGGACACATGAGGTGTCTAAGGACAAAGCTGTCTCTTTGACTTAGAAATGGAGATGAGCACTACCACCACCCCCAAGTCAGACATGACTATATCTTTGGCAGGCTGTCTATGTTTTGTTGTTGGTTTACTTGTAAAGCGTTAGGTACTTTGATGATACTATGTAAATTATGGAGGAGGCGGTAGGAGGAGGAATAATTAGTTAAAAATCTTTACTTTTACTCTTACAACAGTGTAGAAGGGTAACACCAGACGTCTACACCAGGCCTGGGCAAACTTGGGCCCTCCAGGTATTTTGGACCAACTCCCACCATTCTGAACAGCCTCAGTCTACAAGCAGCCATTGTAGGTAACCTTCCTCTCCTCCATCTTGAATCAAGGGCCAATTCCAGATATATATTTTTTCATTGCTACAAATATTAGTAGCTCAATTATTTCCAAACTTTGATCCTCCAAATGCTTTGGACCGCATCTCCCAGAATTACTGACTATTGGCTGAGCTTCATAGGGCTTCTGGGAGTTGAACTCCAAAACACCTGGAAAAACAAAGTTTGGGAATCATCTCTGGGGTAGATGCAAAATCCAGAGGCAGCAACTGACTTTTAGGGAACGAGGAAGACAAACTGAAAAGAGCTATTTCATTTTGCACCAACTCATTGGCCCTAAGCAGATAGACTGATTAGTGGCATTTCGACCTCAAATTTCCTTCTTTGAGTTGCAGTGTATGGCTTTCCTCATTCCCCACTTTTATCCTGACAGCAATACTATCATGTAGATCAGGTTGAGGTATCCATGGTCACCTAGCAAGTTTCATGGTTCAGTCAGATTTTTATTTTTGGATCACAATTCCCATCATCTTATTCCCGGCCAGCCAAGGGGATTAGAGTTCAAGGAACATCTGGAAGGCTACACTTTCCCTGCTAATTATTCCTCCTCCTGCCCCCTCCTTCATAATTTATATAGTGTCATCAAAGTACCTAATGCTTTACAACAAAACATAGACAGCCTGCCAAAGATTTTTGGTCTAAAACATACATGTATACATATCGGGAGAAAGAGAAGTAATGTAAATATTGAATTTTGCAATTATAAAAGAAATTGGGTTGCTGTGAGTTTTCCGCAATGTATGGCCATGTTCTCTTCTGAAGTTGTGCCCACATCTATGGCAGGCATCCTCAGAGGTTGTGAGATCTGTTGGAAACTAGGCAAGTGAGGTTTATATATCTGTGCAATATCCAGGGTGGGAGAAAGAACTCTTGTTTGTTTGAGGCCTCAAACATGCCTGGAAAACTCACAGCAACCCAGTTATTCTGGCCATGAAAGCCTTCAACAACACATAAAAGAAATTATCCAGATACGATTAAAAATGCAATATAAAATAAAACAAGCTGACATAAAATTTCCTTATCTGGAATCATGAAATCCAAACATGCCAAAATCTGAAATTGTCCACATGGATGGCTAACAAGTTTTGTTTTTGTTTTTTCATGTCAGGAGCGACTTGAGAAACTGCAAGTTGCTTCTGGTGTGAGAGAATTGGCCATCTGCAAGGATGTTGCCCAGGGGATGCCCAGATATTTTGATGTTTTACCATTCTTGTGGGAGGGTTCTCTCATGTTCCCGCATGGGGAGCTGGAGCTGACAGAGGGAGCTCATCCGTGCTCTCTGAGACCTGTCAGTCTTCAGTCCTGCCAGCACAAGGGTTCAACCCACTGTGACACCAGGGGTGACAGCTTTGGGGTTTTGTTTTGTTTTTTTGCTAATTTGATGTACATAAACTTTGTTTCATGTATGAAATAATTTTAAAATTGTGCATAAAATTACCTTCAGTCTTTGTCTATAAGGTGTCTGTGAAACATAAATGCTTTTTGTGTTTAGACTTGGGCCCCAAGTCCATGATACCACATTATGTATATGCAAATGTTCCAAAATCTGAAGGAAAAAAAATTCAAAATCCAAAGCTTTTCTGATTGCTAACATTTCAGACAAGAGATAAACAACTTGTATTATTATCACCATTTATTTATATAGCATCATCAGTATATTGGTTATTTATAAAAAAGTAAAGCAACAACAAAAAAACCCATATTGGACTAAAACACTGGGGAGTTCACTATTTCTTAGTCTTTTCTGACTATTGTTTTTGTGGTTCACAGCACTAAGTAAGGCTGGTATCTGTGAGTAGAAGAGGCGGAGGAAGGTGGGGTTGCATCTTGCCACCCCACTGGCAATTATAGTCACCAGTGAAGGAGAGAAAAGAGGGGGTCAGGACAAGGGGACCAATTCAATAGCTCTTTGATTTAACAGCTCTAAGGCCTTTGAAACCATTTTGCCAAGAAAAGTTTGCCATCAACCCATATAATCTCTTATCAGAGGCCATTGAAAGTCCTGGCTCTGGGGTTAATTCCCCATCGCAAAGCGTTTGAATCAGCCCTAAACTCACATTGAGATGAAAGCCACCAGGGCCGGCCGCCCTCTCCCCCGGCCCCCCTCTCCTTGGGACAAGTTGTCCAGCAAAACCCACTGAGATCAACTGACTGGGGCGGATTAGGGCATGTTCATCTGCTGGCTCTCCAGAAGGACGGGCAAGCTCAAAAGAAAAACAATAATTAGGGATAATTGCTTGTGTCCAAACACAGGCATTAAAGCCCCCTTTTTCCCTTCGGTACTTTGTGAGCCGGAATGAAAGAGACACCCTGTGTTTTGACAGCTGGGCAGGCGAACAGAATGGGTGACAGATGAAGTGAGACGTCTTCAGGCATTAGGGGGCAAAGAGAGAGAGAGAGAGAAGGTGGGAGGTAACTGGACAGCAAAGGGATCCTCCCCCCACCCAAGACTAATGCTAGGAGAGGACATCTCACCCCCACAGGGCCACTCTCTCACCCCCACAGCTCCTGTCCCACCCCGATACAAGCCAGGCCTGGATACCCCTTGCAGAAGGAAGCTTCATTTTGTGCAAGAAGCTGTTCAGTGGAGGCAAGTCCACACCTCAATAAATGGGCAAGGCACAAGGGTATGGGCATGGGGTTGGATTTCTTATTTTCCAAATACCATACTCCATTGCAAACCACAGAATGATTGCATTTGCTGCTTCCAAGAAACCCATCCTTGTTGTGGCTGAAACAAACAAAGAAATGTATCATGGAGGAAAATAACACAAGTAGGCCTAGTTATTTGGTTTTGGGGGCAGAGGTTGTCTTTACATATATAAAAAAAGTGGATGGGCACCAACACTCTCGATGTAATGGTCACTACAGAAATAGCTGTCCTGAAGCAGGTGTGCCTATTTGTTGTGCATACAGTCAGTCCTCCACATGTGCAGATTTGACATTTATGGATTTGGATTGGTGTGAGTTTTCCGGGCTGTATGGCCATGTTCCAGAAGCATTCTCTCCTGACATTTTGCCCACATCTATGACAGGCATCCTCAGAGGTTGTGAGATATATTGGAAACTAGACAAGGAAGGTTTATATATCTGTGGAAGAAAGAACTCTTATGTGTTGGAGGCAGGTATGAATGTTGTAATTAATCATCTTGAATTGCATTGAAAAGCCTTGCATCTTCAAGGCCTGACTGATTCCTGCATGGGGGAATCCTTTGTTGGAAGCTGTTAGCTGGCCCTGATTGTTTCATGTCTGGAATTCCCCTGTTTTCAGAGTGTTGTTCTTTATTTACTGTCTTAATTTTAGATTTTTTAAAATACTGATAGCCAGATTTTATTCATTTTCATGGTTTCCTCCTTTCTGTTGTAATTGTCCACATGCTTGTAGTCTGACATGGTGGTTGTTAGAGTGGTTCTCAGATAATATGCTGTGTCCAGGTTGGTTCATCAGGTGCTCTGCTATGGCTGACTTCTCTGGTTGAAATAGTCTGCAGTGCCTTTCATGTTCCTTGATGCGTGTTTGGGCAATGCTGCGTTTGGTGGTCCCTATGTAGCCTGGTCCACAGCTGCATGGTATACGGTAGATGTATATCAAACATTTCAAAGCTCCCTGCTTGAGTGGTGATGGCATGATAGCCAGCATAGATGAAACTCTCTGTCCCTTCTGGCAGTAGCTATTGCAAATTTACTAAAATGACAATAAAAAAGTTGACTTCTGCTAATGGGTCTTTGTTGATGTCAATTAGTGTAAAAGTGCTATTTGGTGAACTGCTGCCACTGAAGCTTCCAGGAGAGAAAATTTGCCCTTCTTTTGGCCAGGAAATAATAGTCTAGGGGAAATCTAGGTACGCTGAGGGCACTCCAAGGCCTAGGGACCAGACTTTGCCCACCCCATTGAGACAGAGGGACTCTTTTTGTCCTCAGCCTCTATAGCATGGGAAGGCAGGAAAGGTGGCTCTTTACCTTTTTCTGTTCACCTTTCATCTACTGTTTATTTTCCTTATTATTTCCCACAAAATACAAGCAACTGAAGATGCCCCTGCTAGAAGAACCTGGATCCTTTCCCAAACAAGGAATACAAGCCCCATCTTCTTCCTGGTGCATATGCTGTGCATCCCTTTCAGCTTCCTTCATCCTTTCCCATCCTCCATTTAGCCTGGTTGACTGCATTCTAGCTCTCTCTCTTTTACCTGCTTCCACCTGGCTGCTGCAGAGCCACTAGCAAATACAACCTGGTGCAGCAGATGTGCAACAAGGCAGAGGAGAAAGGGAGAGACTGTTCCTCTCATGGCACTGAGGGAGGGGGGTAGCTGCCTCGAGCAGAAGATTTGGAGTATCACCACTAAAAAACATATTGGCAGTTGCTGTTGTTATTTCAATGTATGGTGACTATGAATGCAAGATCTCTGAGAGCACTCACCATCAACTAACTGCATTGCTCAGGTCTTTCAAGGTCAATTGTTAACAATCTATCTGTAGTACAATCTGCCTTTCCCCCTCTACTGCCTTCCTCTTTGCTGAGGCTCCTTCCACACAGCTGAATAAAACCCCACATTTTCTGCTTTGAGCTGGAATATATGGCAGTGTGGACTCAGATAACCCAGTTCTAAGCAGATATTGTGGGATTTTCAGCCTTGATATTCTGGTTTTATGGCTATGTGGAAGAGCCCTGAATATCATCACCTTTTCCCAATGCCACAGCCACAGTTTAGTTAGCTTCCTTCTAATAAAAGCAAGGAAACGATGGGCCCTTCCACACAGGAATATATGGCAGTGTGGACTCCGAAAAGGGCTGTGAGGAAGGGCCCTGAGTCCACACTCAGATAATGTGGGGTTTTCTGCCTTGATATTCTGGGATATAGGGCTGTGTGGAAAAAGCCCCCCAAAAGTGGGTTTGTCAGTTTCAGAATCACTAGTAGCCACCTGCTATTCCAGAGTTTCAACCTAGGAGTCAGGACCCTGGGGGTTCACGAGGGGGATTTCAGAGGGGTCGCCAAAGACCATCAGAGACACATATTTTTGATGGTCTTAGGAACCTCTTTGGCAGAGAAGGCTGAAGATAGAGATTCACCTGTTCTCTTCCTTTTTGGTAACAGTCATGAATCCTCCTACCAAAGGCCTCCTCCTGCTGTGATTGTAGGGGTCGCCAAAGACCACCAGAAAACAGTGTTTTCTGTTGGTTATGTGGGTTTTGTGTGGGAAGTTTGGCACAATTCCATCCTTAGTGGGGTTCAGACTGCTCTTTGATTGTAGGTGAACTATAAATCCCAGTAACAACGACTCCTAAATGTCAAGGTCTATTTTCCCCAAACTCCACCAATGTTCATATTTGGGCAAATTGAGTATTCGTGCCAAGTTTGGTCCAGATCTATCTTTGTTTAAGTCCACAGTGCTCTCTGAATGTAGGTGAACTACAACCCCCAAACTCAAGGTCAATGCCCACCAAACCCTTCCAGGATTTTCTGTGGGTCTTGGGAGTTCTTTGTGCCAAGTTTGGTTCAATACCTTCGTTGGTGGAGTTCAGAATCCCCTTTGATTGTAGGTTAACTATAAATCCCAGCAACTACAACTCCCAAATGACAAAATCAATCCCCCCCCAACCTCATCAATATTCAAATTTGGGTGTATCGGGTATTGTGCCAAATGACTGACAATATATTCTGCATATCAGATATTTGCATTACGATTCATAACAGTAGCAAAATTACAGTTCTGAAGTAGCAACGAAAAAAATTATGGTTGGGGGTCACCACAACATGAGGAATTGTACTAAGGGGCCGGCATTAGGAAGGGTGAGAACCACTGCTCTTCAGTCCCCCATCTCCAGAGCCCCGGGTGCTGTCTCCCCGCCTTGCCTTGCGAGCTGCCCCGATTTCCATGACAATAAAAGCCGGAGGGAGATTGGAGCAAAGGGGGGGGGGCGCTTAGGAGGCCCTCGGCCAAGGGCCCCGATCCCAGCAGGAGGGCCGGGCGTGCGGGCGGGACGGGCGGGAGGCGTGTGCGTGCGAAGGGGCCGCGTCCCTTCCCAGCCTCTCCCTTGGCCTTGGCCTTCTTGGCCTTCTTGCCCTTGGCCTTGGCCTCGTCGGAGGGGGCCCGGGGGGCGGCCTGTGGGAAAGAGAGCACGCCAAGTGGGGAAGGGAAGGGATGGGAGGGGGGCAGGCAGGCCGGCCGGGGAAACCATAGAAGGAAGACTGCGCTCTCCCGGTGCGTCTACACCAGGCCTGGGCAAACTTGGGCCCTCCCTCCAGGTGTTTTGGAACAACTCCCACCATTCCTAACAGCCTCAGGCCCCTTCCTTTCCCCCCTCAGCCGCTTAAGCGGCTGAGGAGGAAAAGGAAAGGCCTGAGGCTATTAGGAATGGTGGGGATTGAAGTCCAAAACACCCGAAGGGCCCAAGTTTGCCCAGGCCTGCTCTAGCCACTGCCCTAACATGCCTTTCTGGAGCTTTCTGAGATCAATATTCACCAGCCATCACTGACTAGTCAAGGCCAGGCATCCTCAAACTGCGCCCTCCAACAGTTTGGGTCTCCAACTCCCAGAAGCCCTAACAAGCTTGTTCAATTGTCAGGAATTCTGGGAGTGGAAGGGCCAAACAGCTGGAGGGCCGCAGTTTGAGGATGTCTGGTCAATAGGATCCTACTACTATGCATGGAAGCATATTTTGTAGACATCTGTTTCAAGCAGCAAGGTCAATTTATACTAATGAAAATAGATGTCTTTGTCTAGCCATTGTTCACATCCTGCGATGGCAGGTATGGGCAAACCTTATCCTGGGGGTCGGATGCGGCCCTTTGGGCACTTTTCTCAGGCCTTCCTCTCTCACACTATCCTATCCTTCCTTTCTTCTCTCTTTCTTTCTTTCCTTCCTTCCTTCCTTCCCTCCCTCCCTCCCTCCCTCCCTCCCTCCTTTTCCTTCGTCCTTCCTTCTCTCTTCCTTCCCTCCTTCCCTCCCTTCCTTTCCTCTTTCTCCTTTCATCCTTCCCTCCTACCCTTTCGTCCTTCCCCTTTTCCTCCCTCCCTCTTTTTCTCCCTCTTTCAGGAAAGACCCTGAGGCTGTGAGGAATGGTGGGAGTTGTAGTCCAAAACACCTGGAGCACCCAAGTTTGCCCAGGCCTGCTATATACCCAGCAACCTCGTCGGTTTGCCTTGCGTCTGGGAATGCTTCAAAAGCGAAACCCTTAAAGAGAAACTGAATGCAGGGTGACTGTTTCCTTGTGGGCAAATGCACATCAGATGGGGACCGTGAAATCCATCAAAACAACTGGTTGGAATTACACTCCGGAGCAGTAATTCGTGTACACAAGCCTTGCAAGAGAGAAAAAGCCACATCCGACTTGAGGCGCATTGAGGGGGAGGCGGAGGTAGCCAGGATTAAGGCAATCCGGATTAAGGCTGCATCTACACCGTGGAATGAAGGCAGTTTGACGCCACTTCAACCGCCAAGGCTGATGGGGCTCTGGGGTCTGAGGCATCGGGCTTGGGAAATTGCTTGGGAAATTGCAACTTCGAGAGCATTGAGCCGCTGGAGTTAATGTAGTGTCAAATTACATTCATTCTGCAGTGTAGATGCAGCCTAAGGCTCGCTTGGATCGCTTCCATTTGGCCCCTCTCTGGTGCCAACCTCAGGGCCCTTCCACACAGCCATATAACCCAGAATATCAAGGCAGAAAATCCCACAATGTCTGTTTTGAACTGGGTTATCTGAGTCCACACTGCCATAGATTCCACTTCAAAGCAGATACTGCTGAATGTATTGTCTAAGGCAGGGGTCCTCAAACTTTTTAAACAGAGGGCCAGGTCATAGTCCCTCAAACTGTTGGAGAGCCGGATTATAATTTGAAAAAAACATGGATTAATTCCTATGCACACTGCACATGCCTTATTTGTAGTGCAAAAGACACTTAAAAACAATACAATAATTAAAATGAAGAACAATTTTAACAAATATAAACTTATTAGTATTTCAATAGGAAGTGTGGGCCTGCTTTTGGCTGATTAGATATGAACATAGAGACCATCTGAAAACTCCATGACCAACAGAAAATACTGTGTTTTCTGATGGTCTTTGGAGACCCCTCTGACACCCCCTCACAAGCCCCCCCCCCCCAGGCCCCGACCCCCAGGTTGAGAAATACTGCCTTAAGGCCATCCAGTCCAACTCCCTTCTCTAGGGCAAGAAAACATAATCAAAGCCCTCCTAATAAAGAGCCATCCAGCCAGGCCCGTAGCCAGGATTTCGTTTGGGGGGGGGGGGGCTGAATTTTTTTCAGGGGGGGTTTCGGGGGGGGGGGGCTGAGTCTGAGTGAAAGAGGGTCTAGCCTAGCAAACCTTTTGTATCATTACCCCAATACCCCCATGCATATGGGTTATCTTGAGTATGGTGATCAGATCATGATATGAATAAACATAACAGTTTAAATAATGCACCAGTAAGGCCTTTTCGCGAACCACCATGAAAATTTCGGGGGGGGGGGGGCTGAAGCCCCCCGAGCCCCCCCCCCCGCTACATGCCTGCATCCAGCCATAGATATATATAGAGAGATATGATTCACACACACACATATGTATATGAAAGATATAGTATCATAGATTTGAAAGGGACTCCTAAAGAAGGACAATTATATGTTGCATGTTCCAGAGTAGGCAAACCAGACAATCCCTGCATCAACACTGACAAAGAAACAACAACAAATACTGTTTACCCACAAGCATAAAGACATTACATATATTAGAAACCAACACTTTCTCATTACTTTATTTTCCAAATCACTAGACTGGGCCAGAGCAACGCATGGCAGGGGACGGCTAGTAATGCGTAAAATATATAAAATAATATATAAATATTAAAATTAATATGGTGTCCCTACTTCGTGGATTTTCACTTATCGCGGGTGGTCCTGGAACTGAACCCCCGCAATAAGTGAGGGAACACTGTAAAACTGATTGGAGGACCTTGGCCCCTTCCTCTCCCTCGGCCTGAACTTCCTCACAGGGTTGTAAGCATGTAATGAGGAGAAAGAGAATCCGTGAGAGGAAAGACAGAGATATAAATAAACATTTAAAACCATGGCAAATGTACAATATTTGTTGGAAATGGCAACCTTCCAAGCCTTGTTAACGTATATATAATTGTTAGCCTGCATTCTATGTGTATGTCGATTTGCCAGTTTGACTGTACCTCTTTGATGTGGGAGGAGTTATAGATGTGATTGTACTGAGCATGTGCAAACTCAGGACTCCATTTTGTTCAGTTTGCTTTTGGACTTTAATGATTTAGATCTGTGTTCATGGACTTCAGTGTTATAAGTCTGCTTACCACTTCATGTATATGCTCATGGACTTGAGTGAGTATAGATAATATGCTTAAAGACTATGTGCCTGTATGATGAATATGAACTGACAAGTTTGTTAGTAAACAAGATATGTTATTTTCCAAAGGGAGTGTATATATTTTTGAGCAACAACAATAGGTAAAGGTTTTCCCCTGACATTAAGGCTAGTTGAGTCCGACTCTGGAAGTTGGTGCTCATCTCCATTTTTAAGCCAAAGAGCCAGTGTTGTCCATAGAAACCTCCAAGGTCATGTGGCCGGTATGACTGCATGGAGCGCCGTTACCTTCCCGCTGGAGTGGTACCTATTGGTCTACTCACATTTGTATGTTTTCAAACTGCTAGGTTGGCAGAAGCTGGGCCTGACAGCAGAAGCTCACACCGCTCCCCAGATTCAAATCTGCAACCTTTCGGTCAACAAGCTCAGCAGCTCAGCAGTTCAACAGCAATCACAACTGCAAATTCTACTTCAAACAACCATCCTTTGCTAACCAGATACATTTTTGTAGTGGCTTGTCTTTATCCTTGGCCGTTTAAAGACATGGTTCCTCAGTTTAACAGGTGAGCTACCTGTGAGCTATTACATTAATGTTTTATGAATATCATTTGTCTTAAAGTTTGACTTCTAGCAAGGTCATACCATTCTTTTGGCTAGGGGTTTTCAGGTGGTCTCTATGTTCATAAAGATTTCTCATTTGCCAAATGGACGTGACATCATTTTTACCTGTATAATAAGGTTATGGTGCACTGAAATTTCCAATAGATTATGGACTTTCCAATAATATTTTCTTTGGTTGGTATTCTAACGCTGCAGTGGGATGTATATTGAATTGAGAAGTAAACCCCACTGGCTTTAATGGGAGTCACTTTGGAGCAGGCATCTGCAAGAGTCTGCTGCATCTATCTATCTATCTATCTATCTATCTATCTATTGAATGAATAAATAAATAAATAAATATAAGCTAGATTACAAGTGTGATTTCTTAGAGATTTAGAGGTATGACTAACAAAACGTTGCCAGAACAAATCCACCAATCATAGGCATTGTGTTGTCAGGGGCTTCCATGGGTTGCTGTGTCTTTTCCGGGCTGTATGGCCATGCTCCAGAAGCATTCTCTCCTGACCTTTCACCCACATCTATGGCAGGCATCCTCAGAGGTTGTGAGGTCTGTTGGAAACTTGGCAAGTGGGGTTTATATATCTGTGAAATGTCCAGGGTGGGAGAAAGAACTCTTGTCTGCTTGAGGCAAATGTGAATGTTGCAATTAGCAGACTTAATTAGCATTGAATGGCCTTGCAGCTTCAAATTCTTGCTGTTTCCTGCCTGGGTGAATCATTAGTCTACATTCTTTGTCTATAAGCAAAAGCTCCCAAGCAAAATAGGGTCAGCTCTGGTTAGTTGGCTTACATTTTAGAGGAAGTAATGGGCAAAACCACCCATTAGTCTTCTTTGCCTAAGAACACTCTAGGAAATTCATGGGGTCGCCTATGTCAACAGGTGACATGAAGCTACATGTGTGCACACACAGTGAGATCAATATTTGTCAATATCTATTCACATGCCAAGATGGGCAGGTAGGCAGGAAGCTGTTTCCACAAATGCTATGAAGAGGAATGCAGTTCCTTTTGTCTCCTATTAAAACATACTCTAGACATCCAGGATATCTATATGTGGGCTTCATTGAGTTAGTAAGCAGCTGAGGGGAAACATACTCTAGACATCCAGGATATCTATATGTGGGCTTCATTGAGTTAGTAAGCAGCTGAAGGGGCCTGAGGCTGTTAGGAATTGAGGGAGTTGAAGTCCAAAACACCTGGCAGGTCGAAGTTTGCCCATGCCTGAGCCTAAAGGATTGAGAATTATTATTATTATTATTTGAAACACAACAAGATGAGTCCACAGCAGACACTCTGTTGGCTGTTGAACTGGATCACACATCGGACACTTCCCAAGTGTCTAGGACTGTGTGATGTATCGGCAAATAATGCGTGCAGATCCCAGTAAGGTGGCCTTTTGCAGCTGGCAGATGGTAATTTTGTCAGTGCTGATTGTGTTCAAGTGTGGGCCAAGGTCTTTAGGCACTGCACCCAGAGTGCCAATCCCCACTGGGACCACCTTTACTGGCTTGTTGTTGTTGTTGTTGCTGCTGTTGTTATTATTATTATTATGTTTATTATTATGTTTATTATTATGTTTATTTTTGAGACCAGTCTGAATCCCCGTACAACCATAGTAACTTGGTAAACATGGGCAAATCACACTCTATCAGCCTTAGAGGAAGACAAGGTCAACTCCCTTCTGAATAAACCTTTCCAAGAAAACCCTGCAATAAGGTTGCCATTGATAAGACTCAACTTGAAGGCACATAACACCAGCAATTAATAATTCCACCCCTCTCTTATCTCCCAACATGCTCCGAATTTTCCTGATTTCCTCATGATAGGTCTGGCCTGTAAAAATAAAATCTTGAGTTCCCTATGTGACTGACACACCCACATGTTTATTGCAGTCTTGCCGAGATCACCAGCTCCTGTATAGGAGAGAAGTGGGTGCAAAGGAGATCTCCAGTTTTCCTTCTGTGGGGCCAAGCGTGACTGCAAACAGCAACAGGCTCTGCTCTGCAAATACAAGAAAACACTGTTGTAATCTTCCAACTTCCCGAGAGCATTAGAAGCAAGTAGAAGCCATATGTGACCCGTCATGCTGGTGATCTATTGTTTGTCTAATCATTAACTTCAGCTGCCATATAAGAATTTGTAATGCACAGTAAATCATTTCACAGGAATGATTCAATGTACTACTGACTAATGTAAAACAGCCCAGTTTCCACAGTCTGTGCTTCTGCCAAATATTGTTAAAAGGATGGATGATGGGGAGGGCTAGCGGGGAGGAAAAGGAAAAAGAGGATTTGTGTTCTACCATGACATAAATTATAGGAGCCGTAAATCTCAGCGGTGGCTTGCAAATTATTGGATTTAAAGTATGGGAAGATGGGATTATTAACTACTGCGGCATTTCTTGGGACTCTTGTGTCTTTTAAGGAGGGCTTTGCTGAAGGGTTTCTGGCTGCTTTTTAAACATTCTGCAGTAGGATATTCTTGGTGTCAGCCTGGGAGACAATGATTATTGAGCAAGGAGCTTTGTCTTGAAACGCCAGTCAAAACCTTAGAGAAAGCAGGAGAAGATTTCACTGTCAGGCTGCCAGGTATTTTCCTGCACTGACATGGAAACTCATTTTAATAAAATGATGCTTTTCTCTTTAAATCAGATTCAATGCAACTTTGATGAAGTTGATGAACTTCAGCCCAAACAAAATTGAAAATAAATGTGCTGATGGAATGCGGAGATGAGAAAGCTGTGCATGACTGTTGGGTTTATTTAGGATATTAAATATTACAGTAGATGCACAAACAGAATAAAGCAAGGATGGAAAAGGCAGTCCTAGTTCTTACAGGGAAGTGCCTGATTTCTCTCTCTTTTTTGGAAACACTACCTTCCAATCTTTCATGATGCAAGGAGACACACTATACAGTAGACACTCTACTTTTGTGGGTGCTTATTTCGTGTCAAAACCATTGCATAAATAAGTATAAAACTGATAAAATAGAGGGAACACAAGCAGTTAAATATTTTTTGACCAAAAATGGGCAACAGCAACCGCATTGTCTGTAGCTTTAAACAATTCTTCCTCTGTGCATGAGGCAGTTCATTGTGGACAAGCATACATATGCGGAGTTGTTTGTTCTGCTCCAACTAAAAGCATTGCTTTTAAAACATTTTTTGTGGATGTTAAGGGTGAAAAACACCACAAAAATGGAAAAACTGCAAATAAAAAAGTTTTGGACTTTGTTTTTTTTTTTACTTGAGGGGTCCTTTAAGGCAACTCTTTGGTTAACTTCTATTAGAAGTGATCACATAGTCACACTGGAGAATCTAGAGCAGGCATGGGTAAAAACTTCAGCCCTTCAAGTGTTTTGGACTTCAATTCCCACAATTCCTAACAGCCGGTAGGTGGTGGGTGGTGGTGGTTGTTTTTGTGTGCCTCCATGTAGTTTCCGAATTGCAGCAACCCTTAGGCCAGTGGTTCTCAACCTGTGGGTCTACAGATGTTTTGGCCTTCAACTCCCAGAAATTCTAACAGCTGGCTGGGATTTCTGGAAGTTGTTGGCCAAAACACCTGAGGACCCACAGGTTGAGAACCACTGCCTTAGGCAATGGGATATTCTTGGCAGGATTTCTTCAGAGGAGTTTTCCCTTTGCCTTCCTCCAAGGCTGAGAGAGGGTGACTTGTTTCCATCTCAGCAACGGCCCTATTAGGGTACCGGGGCCACTCAATTCCAGGGCCAAATAAAGGACCATAAGAAAGGTCTGGGCCGGAAGAAAAGGTGCCCTCAGATGACAGGGAACGGGGAATGAATGGGGCACAAGCCCAAGTCCTAACTGTTGAACCAAGAGCCTGAGACTTGAGACTAGTCATTATCAAAGGCCTGATGAAACCACCCAGTCTTCAAGTTCTTATGGAAGGAGGTGAGGGATGGGGCAGTCTTATCTCCTTGGGAAGGGCATCCAGAGGCAGGGGGCCACCAACGAGAAGGCCCTCTCCCTCGTCCTCACCAACTGGGCTTGAGACGGAGGTGGGAATGAGAGGAAGGCCTCCCCAGTGGATCTTAGTATCCGTGCCGGTTCACAGAGGGAGATGCAATCGCGGAGATAGGCAAGGTCTGAACCGTTTAGGGCTTTATAGGTCATCACCTGCACCTTGAATTTGGCTCGGCAACTTATCGGCAGCCAGTGGAGCTGTTTCAGTAGGGCCGTTGTATGCTCCCTATAGTTAGCTCTGGTTAGAAGCCTGGCTGCCGCCCGTTGTAATAGTTGGAATTTCCGGGCCGTCTTCAAGGGCAGCCCCACATAGAGTGTGTTGCATTAGCCCTCACAAGACTGCCATTGCTATGAAGGACATCTGTAGCTTGGGAACAAAGTAAGTAAGGATTCTCTATCAGAAGAACTCTCCCACAAAGCCTTATTCTTGAGCATGAGTAGAAGAAGCAAGTTTGCAGATCACAGCTCATTGGTTTCAACAGGGACCTCCCAGAAATCACCAGCCAATATGGTAACTGGGAGCATCTGTGGCGTATATTCCAAAAAAAGAGGAAAATTTCCAAGCACTGCTGCTAACCAATCCCCTGAAAACTGTTACTCTACATGTGATCTTGAGGAAACTATAAGTCTAAAAAGAGCCACCAATATGTTGTTCCAGCTGGGGGAAAAGGACAGCCAGCAGACAGTATAAAAATAGTGAAAAGACAGGAATGAAAGCAAGGTGGCACTTTAAGACAAAAGCCAGGTGCAGCATAGAAGAAATGCATAACTGGGAGGAATGTAGTTCCTTCGCATTAGAGAGTTCCACTGCTGACCGGCTCTCAAAGTCAGGAAGTTCTTCCTCATGTTCAGATGAAATCTCCTCTCTTGTAGTTTAAAGCCATTGTTCCACGTCCTAGTCTCCAAGGAAGCAGAAAACAAGCTTGCTCCCTCCTCCCTCATGCGCATTCAAAGATTCAAAAAGTAAATCAGCACAGAGATTTAACTTTTTAGATAGATTAATGCAGTACATGTAAGATAAAATTTGACTTATGAAACATATTTTTAGGTTCTTGTGGGTTTTTTCGGGCTATAGGGCCATGTTCTAGAGGCATTTCTCCTGACGTTTCGCCTGCAAAACGTCAGGAGAAATGCCTCTAGAACATGGCCCTATAGCCCGAAAAAACCCACAAGAACCTAGTGATTACAGCCATGAAAGCCTTCGACAATACATTAAACATATTTTTGTGAATATTTCTAACTACAGGGATATTTTTAAAATAAAAATAATAGTTTCTGCTGAAACACTGCACAAATGTTTTTTATAGACAGTCACTCTAGTGTCACCTCTTCTGATCCAGTGTGGTCTGCTTACATTCAAAGCCCTACAGATGCCACTGGTGGACACTACCTGTTCTCAGTAGAAAATGATAGTCAATCCACATATGCAGGTGGTACAATAATACTGTTGCTGATCTTGTTCATCAGGTGCAAACTTGTCAGTACATGTGTTTGGATTTGTTACAGAAGCAAGCTCAGTTCTTATGGAGTTATTGGGATGCTTTTGGGCTCTTCATGATGATGGTGGGAACACTTTATCATAAGGTGGAGGTGAGTAGTCGCTGCAAGGATCATCATCAAGTGTCGGTTGAGGTTCTTCACAACTACTTATTGACCTGAAAGTTGTGAAGTGGGGGAAAGAGACACATTTTATAAATAGTGTCAACAGGAAGTTGAGGGAGTGAATGTTTAAGAGCACTATTTTTAAAAAAGAATATAGAAAAACAAGATGGAATGGCCTTTACTATTCATGATGTGGGTTGCTGGAGACAGGTAAGAGACCAATGCAACGAGTCATGGGGCCCTTCCACACAGCACTATATCCCGGAATATCAAGGCAGAAAATCCCACAATATCTACTTTGAACTGGGTTATTTGAGGGCCCTTCCACACAGCCCTATATCCCAGAATATCAAGGTAGGAAACCCCACATTATCTGAGTGGGGACTCAGATAACCTAGTTCAAAGCAGATATTGTGGGATTTTCTGCCTTGATATTCTGGGATGTAGGACTGTGTGGAAGGCTCCTGAGTCCACACTCAGATAATGTGGGATTTGCTGCCTTGATATTCTGGGACATAGGGCTGTGTGGAAGGGCCCATGGTTGTATATGAAGTTTGGGGAGGTTGTTTGCTTACCTCCTCTTCCAAGCTGCAAGTGAGAAACAAGTGTGCATTTTCTATTTAATTACCTGATCAATCATCAGCAGAGATTTACAGGGTTTTGTAAGGGCCCTTCCACACAGCCCTTTATCCCAGAATATCAAGGCAGAAAATCCCACACTATCTGCTTTGAACTGAGTTATCTGAGTCTACACTCAGATAACGTGGGATTTTCTGCCTTGATATCCTGTGATAAAGGACTCTGTGATAAAGGGCCCTCAGGCTCAGAAATGTTTACCAATAAACAAATATTTTGTCCATTTAATGACAGATGCTTTTGTGATCATTGACAGATTAGCTGCATCTTCAGCTGCAATTAGGTTCCAGTTTCCAAGTGTGAAGTCCAGCGTAGACACTGAGGTCGTTTCCACACAGCCATATAACCCAGAATACCAAGGCAGAAAATCCCACAATATCTGCTTTGAACTTGGTTATCTGAGTCCAGACTGCCATATATCCCAGTTCAAAGCAGATAGTGTGGGATTTTATTAATAAACAATAAACAATGCTACTGCTGAATTCTTGAGTTGTTTCTCTCTCTGTAAGAGCCCTTTCACACAGCCATATAACCCAGAATACCAAGGCAGAGAATCCCACAAAGATCTGCTTTGACCTGAGTTATCTGAGTCCCCACTGCCATATATCCCAGCTCAGATCATGTGGGATTTTATTCAGCTGTGTGGAAGGGGCCTAAGAGATTTGATTGATCAAAGTCAGGAAAAATGCACTATCGGGAGCTCCCAGCTGCATACTGTCTTGGTACAATACATTCCCCATATGTATGGGGTCAGTATTCATGGTTTCATTTATTCACACCCAACAAAATATTCCTTTCTAGGCACTTTCTAGTCTTGAAGCACAGCTCCTTGGTATTCTTGGGCCAGAAGTCCTTCCTTTCAATACAGTCTGCTATTATCCATAGTTTTACGTATCCACCTGAAGTCTGGGAACATATTCTGGGTATGGGGGCTGTACTATATTGCATTATATAGCACAAACCTGAAAAGCTAAGGTTATACTAGGATCACATGCAATTAATCTTCTCTTTGTACTGCTATGACAAAATGAAAATAAACTCTCAGTCAGAGGTATCATAGATTTTTTGTTTAAAAAAGCTAATAAAAAGAATTATACTTAGATGAGTAAAACAATACCTAATAGGAGATTAAATTTTGCAATGGGTGCCAGTTCATTAATTAAGTGGAATGGCAATATCTATGAACCAGTTATGGCCAATGCTTCAGGCAATGATTTTATTTAAAGTTGGTAATTGGAATTTTCTCTGCACACAAAGACTTTGACTATATTTCATTAAAACATCTGTCCAGCAGTTATGAGAGGTTTTGCGATTGAAATGAAGTTCACACATAGCGTATTAACTCACCTTTCACTCCTGGAGTCCACCGTAAAAAAAGCAGAACGATTCTCATCTACAGAAAAAACAGTGTTATCCGGGGGGTTGACATTGTAATAATGAGGGCAGGGAACAGGAATTATTGGTGCAGAATGACTGACTAGTTGGCGGAAATTAGTAGAATTCATGCTGACACCTCCTTCAGTTTCATAGGAAGGAATGTACCGTACTACTCGAGCTCCACGGAAAGTTATCGGCCGGCTAATTCCAGTAAAAACAAAGGACTGTCCACTTGCCATCTGGTTGGTCTCAGGCCCTCTTTCTTCACTTTGATTCCAAGACTTGCACATGAACACTTTGAATCGGACCACAGCAATCAGGAAAAAAGAGACCCCTACCACAAGCAGAACAGGCCCAAGCAATTGTGTCCAAGCAAAGCGGAGGACACCTTCATGTTTCACCCATCCCATCACTGTAAACGTAACTCCGACGGCCCCCAAAAAGAAGCCAGAGAAAAGGAAAGTGGTGCCAGCTTTGGCCTCATCAGACACTGGGATTTCAGAGCTGTTTGGCTGGCAAGGAGTGATGGAAAACACACTGACAGAGAAATCTTCTACAGTGTTGCTGCTCTGTTCCATTTCAAGGAGGAGAAGTTCTGTAATTCCTCGAAAAAAAGGATGTGCTTGGAAGATCATGTCAAGCTGAAAGTTCACAATAGGTAAACAAGAACTTTGTCCATACTTCAGTTGAGCAATTATAGACTCCTGACTTTGCCGTCCTATAGGATTCCCCGGTTAGGTGATAATATGCATTACTCCAGGTTTGTCTCATCCCTCCCCACTACTTCCACAGATTAAGCTGATCCTATGTATATTTATTCAGAAGATAGTCCTCCTGTATCTAACAGAGTGTGTGTGTGCATAGATGACATGTAAGAAACCATGACCTTCAGACACTGCAAGATACAGAAGACGAGGTGAGAGAGCAACCAAAGCACAGATAATCAGAAAATTGTTTTATTTTGTTTTTTTGTCATATCAGGAGCAACTTGAGAAACTGCAAGTCGCTTCTGGTGTGAGAGAATTGGCTGTCTGCAAGGACAATGCCCAGGGGGTGCCAGGATGTTTTGATGTTTTACCATCCTTGTAGGAGGCTTCTCTCATTTCCCGTATGGGGAGCCGGATCTGACAGAAGGAGCTCATGCGCACTCTCCCCAGATTCAAACCTGCAACCTGTTGGTCTTCAGTCCTGCCAACACAAGGGCTTAACCCACTGCGCCACCAGGGGCTCCACCAGAAATGTGAAGAATGCTCATCTGTATCACTACTGCCACCAAATATGAGGACTCCCACTTGTCTCGCTGCTATGGCATTCTTCATGCTTCTTGTGTAAGATATCATTTCTATAACCCCACAACTGGACAGTGACACCACCACCTTGAACCACAACTATCACTCAAGACAAATATATATGAAATCATCTGTACCAATTGTTGGGGAATCTGAGCTGTTAAGCTCAAAAATAACTCTCAGTTGGAGTGATTCCACCATAAATATAGCAGAGGACCGGAAATAAACTTCATAACCAGCATAAACTTACATGTGATGAGCTGGGATAAGTTTCTATAACTTAGAATAGCACAGGATTGCAGAGTCAGAACTTTATTTTTTAGAAGTAAAAGAAAAACATTCTTTTCCAATTGAAATTTTTATTGAAATTTTATCATGCAAAATAAAGAAAATGAAAAGAGAAATCTAAAGATAGCATTTCCTTTACATTGAAAGTGGGAGAACATTTGCTTGTATAGAAAGTAGGAAAAATAGAGAAAAGAAAAAGAGGAAAAAAAATGAAAAAAATGAAAAATTTGAAACTCTAAAAACTGTAAAAAAAGAAAAAAAGAAGAAAAAGAAAAATAGATATTTGTTGACTTCCTTATTGCTTTTGATGGTCATTGAGTTTATTTGGAATTAATATTATGTTATAATTGTTCTGCTTCACCAACGTCTTCTTTTTCCCTTAAGATTGAATGTCTTCAGCAGATGAGATCTATTTTCATCTGTTTTAAGTAGTCTTTTACAAGGTCCCAGTTGGTTTCTTTCTTAGGTAAGCCTTGGTTAGATGAAAGCCAATAGGTAAGTCTGTACATTCTTGAGAGAAAAGGTCTTGGAGCTAACTAGCTTACTAAATCTCATCTTCTAAAGAGGGAAAAGGGTAAAAAGGGTAAAAAGTCCATGCAGCTACATTTTGCCCAGAGAGAGGCAAAATGTGCATCCTCATAGGTAGAAAGCAGAAGAGAGCAATGGTGGAGACCACATAGTCAACCCAGGGCAATAAAACTTAAAGAGGAAGTTCCCGCACTGAATTCGATTTCTGTATCATCAAAGAGGGGGAGGAGACAGTAGCTAGCAGGAGGAGTAAAGACAAAGCCTTTTGGGAAATATGCATGGTAAAGTGGGGAAGGAAATCCCTCAGTTTTGCTCTGCCTCTAGCCTAGCTACTCATTGAGGTCTGGAAACTTGATGACACAAGATACTTGTGCAGTCCAAGGTGAAACCCAACACCAATGGTGCAAATGTATACTACAATAATTAATTGGTTAAAGAGAAATGCAACGCACACTCAACACAATTTACTTGACATATCTAAATCCTGAGTGATCCCAACTCCCACTCATACTTCTCCTGTCACACGGCACTCTTTGTAGCATCCCATTCAAACACTAAGCCATTTCCCAACTATACCATAAACTCTACAACTTCCAGCAGATCACTGGAGCCCCCGGTGGCGCAGGGGGTTAAACCCCTGTGCCGGCAGGACTGAAGACCGACAGGTCACAGGTTCGAATCTGGGTAGAGGCAGATGAGCTCCCTCTATCAGCTCCCGCTCCTCATGCGGGGAAATGAGAGAAGCCTCCCACAAGGATGATAAAAAAAAACATCAAATCATCCAGGCGTTCCCTGGGCAACGTCTTTGCAGACGGCCAATTCTCTCACACCAGAAGCGACTTGCAGTTCCTCAAGTTGCTCCTGACACGACAAAAAAAAAAAAGTAGATCACTTACTTTCTCTTATTTACTACACATCACATATATTACCCTACCTTATCTTAATTTATGATATAAACGAATGGACTGGACAAAGGCAAATGAAGTGAAACTTAATCCAGATGAGATAGATGTGGTCCTAGTCAGGCTGAAGACTGATCAAGGAATAAGGATACAGCCTGTGCGTGATGTGGTCACAGTCCCACTGAAAACACAGGCCCACAGTTCGAGGGTAGTTTAACCCAAGGTAAAGCTGCATTAAGTGATTTTGCTTAAATTTTGCTAATTTAGATCATCTGCTGTGAAGCATATAGTCGCCACACAGTTTATCACCTTCCACACCGATTGAAGTGTTAGTGTAGATCAGGCATCCTCAAACTGTGGCCCTACAGCTATTTCAGCCGCCAACTCCCAGAATTCCTGACAATTGAACAAGCTCATTAGGGCTTCTGGGAGCTAGAGGCCCAAACAGCTGGAGGGCCGCAGTTTGGGGATGCCTGGTGTAGATGTACCCCTGGACACCAGGTACCATTGATAGCTTTATACTCCAGATATTGCTCCTTATGGGAAAGGTAGGGAGGAACCATGTGAAGGACACAAACAAATAGACCTTGGGAGCAATATGTTACAAAGAACATATTACCTGTAAGTGATTATATGGGATGGTGGGGTGAGAAACTAACAATGTAAGTAAGAAAACTAAAATTTTAAAGCAATGCAAAAAGAGCAGTTAGTTTGCAGGTATAATGAGCAACAATTCTTAGTATTTTCACACATTAGTCTTTAGAGCATTTCAAAGTGTATTTCGATAAGGTGTTTCCAAGTTTTCTGTCATTCTCTTCTCCATCATAATGGTTTTTCTTCTTTAAAAGTATGACAGAAAGTAATGGGAAATTGGCAAATGATACAACAATGTACTGAGTTAACCTTTCTTTTAATGTCTTAATAAATAACAGCAACAGGTTACTTTTTAAAACACTAATAAATAATGAATTGAATTACTTTCTAAATGTAAATTTTGAAGCTATGCCAAAAATTAAGGAAGATGTGCTACCGTTTGAAAACATTTGTCTGTAGAATTTGTACCCCAGCTTTAAGTTCTGCATTCCATCACAAACTTCTTTCACTATATTTTAAAAAAACTCCAGTCGCAATCTTTGCTCCATATTCTGTTCCCCTGAACTATTTTTGATGCTAAACGGCAGCAACTTGCTTTTGCTTGCTTACCTAGTGTTCTTAAATAATGAATTATTGTACTTTACAAAGAATACAAGCTCACAACAGAATGCAGACCACATATTAAAGGTAAAAGTTTCCCCTTGACATTAAATTTAGTTGTGTCCAACTCTGGGGGATGGTGTTCATCTCCATTTCTAAGCCAAAGATCCAGCCTTGTCCATAGACACCACCAAGGTCATGTGACTACATGAAATGCAGTTACCTTCATTATCTATTGATCTACTACTCACACTTTCATGTTTTTGAACTGCTAGGTTGGCAGAAGCAGAGGCTAACAATGGGAGCTCACACCATCTGCGGATTCATTATCTATTGATCTACTACTCACACTTTCATGTTTTTGAACTGCTAGGTTGGCAGAAGCAGAGGCTAACAATGGGAGCTCACACCATCTGCGGATTCAAACTGTCAACCTTTTGATCAAGTTCTGCAGCTTAGTGGTTTAACTCACTGTGCCACTGCATCCAGGCCACATATTATTACACAACTAATAATGCAGTTCAACAAATAGGTTGTACACCTTCCAAGCTGAAACAAGCACTTTGTTGTAGTTGTCGTCATCGTAATACACCTTCAAGTTGAAACAAGCACTTTGCTGTTGTTGTTGTCATACACCTTCAAGCTGAAACAAGCACTTTGTTGTTGTTGATGATGTTGTTGTTGTTGTTGTTGTTATGCACCTTCAAGTTGAAACAAGTTCTTTGTTGTTGTTGTTGTTGTTGTTGTTATAATAATAATAAACCTTTATTTGTATACCACTCTATCTCCCCAAGGGGACTCAGGGCAGTTTCCAGAATGGTAAAGCATTTCAGTTGTTGTTGTTGTTGTTGTTGTTGTCGTCGTCATCGTACACCTTCAAGATGTTTCCTACCTATGTCAGCACTCAGGAAAGGTGAATATCTAAATTATGTGAATACATAAAATACAGCAGTATACTTTTCAAGCACTCCAGATTAGCAAACATTTTGAAAATGTGTCTCAGAATTAAAGAATAAGCCAGAAGTACACTTTAAAATGACCTGGTGCTTTTGAAAGTCATTTTTAATATTAAAAATGTTTTAAAATCTTACACACATAAGACATAACAAAACCTAAAACGAAGATGCTAAATCTATAAAGAAGTGCAGCACATTTTTGGCTGAGAATCGCTAGACCCTCTAGATTCAGTGGGGCTTGCTCATTATTAAGTGTGTTCAGGACCGAAGCCACATCCATCCATTAGCATTCAGCTCACATCTTGCAACCTGTCTGTTCAAGGTATCGGGAACATTCTTTACTTTAAACCTTTCTCTGCTAATTCCTGGTTTGCAGATGAGCAAATAACAGGTTTTCACAAGAGAGGTCAAGCTCCCAGGAGAAGCCAAGTGAAAAATAAATGGGTCCAGCTGATGTAAGCTCTGCCCAGACTATGATTTACAGCAACCACAATTCCTGTGAAATCGGTCATTACGACAGCAGAATGGTGAGCGCATTAACTCTCTTTAGCTTTGACTTAGTGCTCTTAGCCACCAGCTAAAACTGATTTTCAAGGGGATTACTACTTACATAATACCATCCTAAATGTTCTGAATGGGCATCAAAATACTTGTTAGTAGCTAGCCAAAAGGACTTTCTCACCCACAGCATTTCAATCTGTGTCCATAAACAAGTTGTATTTCCCCCTTTACACATACACCACACACACACTTGTTAGTAGCCAATCAAAAAGACTTTCTCAGCCACAATATTTCAGAATGTGTTCATACAAGTTGTATTTTCCCCTTTACACACACACCACACACACACACTTATTAGTAGCCAATCAAAAAGACTTTCTCAGCCACAATATTTCAGAATGTGTTCATACAAGTTGTATTTTCCCCTTTACACACACACCACACACACACACTTGTTAGTAGCCAATCAAAAAGACTTTCTCAGCCACAATATTTCAGAATGTGTTCATACAAGTTGTATTTTCCCCTTTACACACACACCACACACACACACTTGTTAGTAGCCAATCAAAAAGACTTTCTCAGCCACAATATTTCAGAATGTGTTCATACAAGTTGTATTTTCCCCTTTACACACACACCTTTTAGAGAACAGTCCAAATATTGGAGAACTACTTTTAATTGTCTCATTGATTGAGCTCTGATACTTGGATGATACAGCAAAAGTAAAGAATTGGAAGCAGTTGACCAAGCATGGAAGCCTTAAAATCAAGTCAGAGGTTGCTATGGTTTTTATATTGAATATGTTTTTATGGATTTTAACATAATTGTTTCAGTACTAATGATGTTTATTTTTTTAATATTTGTATATTTTAATTTGTATTGAAATGCTTTTAGTGCAAACTGCTTTGATTCTCCTTGTGGAGAAAAAAGCAGGAAATAAACATAATAATGAACACAATAATAATAACCCTAAAATAAGAACTTAACATAGGAGTTCCATGATTACAGCAGTTCCTAATAACTGAGAGAGAAACTAGAAATGACAGATTTCTCTCTCTAGGCCCACAGCTTGGGCAGCTTAACTCTAAAAGTCAAGTTTTCGGTCCCAAGATATCCAACCATGCTAGTGATGGATAAGGTTTTTTTTTCTGAGATGTTCCTAATTTTTAAAATATGGTATATATATCAGGCAGGTTTTGCATGAGTTCCTCTTCCTTGTTGGAAATGGGTGCACCTATTGAATTAGTTCAACAAAAATAGTGAATTTTGTTTCAGTCCATTTTTGAATACTTCAGCAACTATCTGTCACATTTTCAGGGTGGAAATAACTTCAATGTTTTATAAAATCTGAATGTAAAGGAGGAAATTAAACAAATTTACCCACTCCTTTTTCCTTCTCTTCTCTTTTTTTTACTTTTCTTTTCTTTTTTGGAGATGTGCACAAGAGAGATGCAACACGTGCTCTAACATTATGAGACTGTGACATCAGAGGCCAGAAAAAGTAATTTTGGTAAGTCTGACCTTTCAGACTTCTCCAAACAGTATGGCTGTTGACTGTTGTCCTATTTTGCTCAAGAATAGCCTTAGAAACCAAATTTAAGGTAAATTTTAAACTTTACTCCAGCACAATTAAAGCAACAGGAGCAAGTCCACAAAAATAAACCAAAGTCTCCTGACACAGTCTTATGGAGTTTCCTCAGTAAAGCAAATCCACTTACACAGGCAAGATGCAGAACTGGGAATAGGGAGTGGTCTGATTGCTGCATGTCTGGAACAGCCAAAATGCTTTCCTCCTCCTCCTCCTCCTCCTCCTCCTCCTCCTCCTCCTCCTCCTCCTCCTCCAACGGAGACCTGACCACCTGTCCAGACTCCCCAACCCCTTCCTCTTCAGCCCTCTCTTCTTCCAACTCATCCTCAGAGGAAGAGAAAGACACAACGATACTGCTGGAAATTTCTGGAGATTGTATTCCACAAAAGTAACTTGTTCAACCTATGAGCATGAGTCAAACACTTCGTTGAAGAAACACAGATAGCACAATGTTTTTATTTCCTATTGGGTTGTAGCTCTTGTGTGCCTTCAAGTCATTTCCAATTTATGTAGACCTTACAGGGTTTTCTTGGCAAGATTTGTTCAGAAGCGCTTTACCATTGCTTTTCTGTAAAGTTTGTGTTTGTGCCTTCAAGTAACCTGTTGATTTATGATGACCCCATGTTTTTATAGGATCTTCTTAGGCAAGAAATATTCCAAGATGCTTTTGCCAGATCATTCCTTTGAAGTATAGCCTAAAACTATTTGTTGGCAGCCTCTCATGTAAAGTACTAACCAGAACTGTCCCTGCTTAACTTCCAAATTCAGCTGGGTACTGGGGTCTTTAGACTCAGGATTTTTCAAACTGTGCTCCTCCAGATGTTTTGGACTTTAGCTCCTACAATTCCTAACATCTGGTAAGTTGGCCAGGGTTTCCTTCAGGTCCAAAACACCTGAAGGAGCACAGTTTGAGAAACACTGCTTAGAGCAATGGCTCTCAACCTGTGGGTCCCCAGATGTTTTGGCCTTCAATTCCCAGAAACAGCTGGTAAACTGGCTGGGATTTCTGGGAGTTGTAGGCCAAAACACCTGGGGTCTCACAGGTTGAGAACCACTGGCTTAGAGTATTTAAATCTCATGTTCTACTAGATAACCATAAATACGTGTAGCATTCAAACTTACGAGTATACACTTGTGGAGAATGGACTTAAGCTGCAAAACTTTTTTACAGATAAAATACATAGCTAAGACAATGTGAGTCAAACCAGGACCAATGGTGATAACAAAATACTTTATTTCAGAGCTCAAGTTAGAAGAACAGATTTATTTGCAAGTGAAATAAATATGCTGTTGCCTTCAAAAAGAAAAAAAATCCTCATATTTGCTGGGTAAATTATTTGAGATATATGTAACAGTGCACAAGTTTTTATACTTTCATGTCCATATCACAGGTCATTTTCTGAAAAATCACAGTAGATGTTTTAGAGGGAAAAACATATCTGGGGATTCAAGAAGAGGGTGGAAAAAAGAGAGCAAACCTAATCAGAGTTAAACAGTCTTTGGAAACACCTAAGTTTCCTTACATAGGGATTTTTTCATGTCAGGAGCAACTTGACATGAGAAATAGCAAGTCACTTCTGGTGTGAAAAAATTGGCCATCTGCAAGGAGGTTGCCCAGGGGACACCCATATATTTTGATGTTTTATTATCCTGTGGGAGGCTTCTCTCATATCCCTGCATGAGGAGCTGGAGCTGACAAAGGGAGCTCAACCCACTCTCCCCGGATTCGAACCGCTGACCTGTCGGTCTTCAGTCCTGCCAGTATACCTTATAAGTAAAGGAAATATTGATATGTGTATCAATAACAACCCAGAAAGATAGGCCAGTGGTGTGAATAAAGTACCATCCTTTGGAGTTTCCTTATAGAATAGCTTCACTGAAAAAGCAAAATTTTCAAGAATTTATGTATAATAAAGCTTGCCTGTTTCCCTTGCTTTTGGAAGCAATCAGCGAGATGTCTTTGGAAAGGAACTGAGGCATTTAGGAGACACACAGTGTTTTCCAACATTGAATTTCTTACAGACAGCAATAATATAACATAAACATCTCCACCTCTCTGCTTATAATCTCTAATTTACAAATCTGTAGCATGTGCAACATTATCTTACTGCCAGTGGCAGAATTACTGTCACAGACTAAAAATTGCAAGAAAAGCATGGATGCTGCCCAACCCTCTATTAGGATGGATTTCTCAAGTAGGAACTGGAAAAAATGTTATACTTTATTCAGTGACTCCGACTCTTTGCAAGCACCAGCTAATGAACTGAAGAGGAGAAAAAACTAAAGATAATAATGTCACATTGTACTTGTCTTGCCAAACTTTATCAGGGAGATGGATGCACATGAGCATTTGAGTACAGATATGAATATGTGGTTGGCAAGTATATGTCCTCTGTAACTTACAGCATGGTCCTTATTTCTGCAAGCTGAGACTTGCTATATGCCACATTAATTAAACACCAAAGACACAACATATGCTACAGCTTTTCTTCTAGCACAATGTTTAATCAATTTCTATCAGACATTTATAAATGCGTACCTTTGAGTCATTACGTTCTCCCCAAACACAAAATAAACCTCAAAGCTTTAGTATCTTTAATTCTGAACTTGTCAACAGCCAAGAGAAAGAAATGAAGAGGTATACAAAGCTACACGAATGTCTTCTCCCAGTGATTGGTGTGTACCCCTAGCTTTTGGTCCAGAGAGCAGCTACTGGCATAGGCTCAAGTATAAGTCTAGAAACTTTAGTCAAATAAACATTGTGTCAATTTATCCATGGCTCAATCTAAGCACAAAATCTTAATATTTATCAAAAAAGGAACCATCCCCTCCTCTGAGAAGAGTGGTGAAAGATGAGAGCTTAGTCTGTTTTGGGAGAACCTAAAAGAAGTTCCAACTAACGCCCTTTATTCTCTCTGCCATGGCACTGCTTTTGGCCTATTTGAATGCCTAGATGGGCACATGGTGATGACAGCAGCACTTTGAATTTTTTCCTTAAAGAATCATAGAATGCCTCTAGAAAATGGCCATATAGCCCGAAAAAACCTACAACAACCCAACCATAGAGTTGGAGAGACCTCGTTGGCCATCCAGTCCAACCTCCTGCCAAGAAGCAGGAAAATTGCATTCAAAGCAACCCTGACAGATGGCCATCCAGCCTCTGCTTAAAAGTCTCCAAAGAAGGAGTGTCTACCACAATGCTCAAAGGACTGATGCTTTCCCCTCTCCATGGAATGACCCTCAACATCCACAGTTCATATCAAAATCCATAATTTTGGCCCCTAAACCTGCCCTTGACTTGTATACAAGGTTGACTTATACATAAGTAAATACTGTAACTTTTGAGTTTCCTGGTCCTACTGAAAGTTTTTTCTGTTTTGGTCTTGCCTATCGCAAATGCCTCTCTGGAGGTTTCCCAGGGTATGGTTTGTTGTGAGTTTTCCAGGCTGTATGGCCATATTCCAGAAGCATTCTCTCCTGATGTTTTGCCTGCATCTATGGCAGGCATCCTCAGAGGTTGCGAGGTAGATGCAGGCAAAACGTCAGGAGAGAATGCTTCTGGAACATGGCCTTACAACCTGGAAAACACAACAAACCAGTGATTCCAGCCATGAAAGCCTTCAACAATAGATTTTCCAGAGTAGTTTGCCTTTGGTTTGCAATTGGCAGAAGTCTTGGCTTGGCTGGGTCTCTTCTGCAACGTCCTCTGCTACCTCACAGATTGAGCTTGTTGCTCTCTTTACTGGCTGCTAAGGAAGTCTCAAAGCCTCTTTCACGTCAGTTTATTCTGAGCCTGAATTCCTGTAGTTTTTTCCCTTCACTTATTTGACACAACAACCTTCCTTCATTTCCATTCCAGCTCTGTGTTTTTCTCGGAGCTTGTGATAAGCATACAGCAATGGATAATCTCAGTATTGCAGGGAGAAGACAAGACACATTCATTATTTACAGCTGCTTCATTTGCCTTCTATCGTGGAGATGACTCAGAGGAAAGATAGAGAGCAGAAAGTCTCAAAGGATGAATCAATTCCCGACTTGGCACACAACAGCTCATTTGCCCTGTAACCAGCCAGGTCACATACGTTACAAGTCTGTGCTCTGCAAAATAAAAAGGGAACATATTAGATTGTTAAATGTGCTATTTAAATTGAAATCCCACTTGACTCCATGTAGAATTGAAAGTGGATAACACTGTCACTGACATGTAATGCAAGAAATATACAGCAATGTTATGCACACCAAAAGAGGATGAATACATCAGGCACATATACATGGCAAACATTCAATGCCAATTAGACACACAACACATATAGACTGACAAAGAGTCAATTTAACATTCCAGCTTTCTGGCTTCATGAGGGTATGCCCAATTCTGGCCACAGGGGAAGTTGCAGCTTCACTGTCCACTCGTGACACTAAGTCCTTGATGGAGTACTTCCTCATTCTTATGTATGCTGCTGGAAGGTTTTATGGTGTTGTAAATTAGTTAAATTAGCCTCCCAGCATAAAGCAGTACCTAAATTTCCTACTTGACAGATGGAACTGTCTTTTGTGCTGCATAGGTCAACAGCAAGCTAGGCTATTAATGGTCAGGAGCTCACTCCAACCCGAGCTAGCTTCGAACTCATGACCTCTCGGTCAGTACCGATTTAATGCTGCTGGCTACTAACTAGCTGCACCACAGCCCGGTCCCACACTTGCAACACCTGCAGGGCCGAAGTTTACCCATGCCTGATGTATATCCTTTTTGTGGTGAATATAGACATACCTAATTAACCAAGTGTATAGTGTAATTTGTATGAAATAAATCAGAACCACATACATTCCTTCCATGCAATGATATACAATAAGGATGCATAGCGTACCTGTTAAAACAACATAACAAAAGGATTTCCAATTTATCACAGATGAGAACCCAATCGAGCTTTGGGATGCAGGTGTTTTGTTAATTCTGTTCCAATTGATTCAGAAATGCAAGGTAAGGGGATTTAACAACATTAATCTATATACATAAGAAAATATGTATGTGTGTATGTGGCCGGGCTGTCTACTTACTCAGACCAACAAAACATTCCTGCCTCCACAAACAGCTATAGCTCTCTCCCCTCAGGAGACATCAATGGCCCTCCCTCCAATGACATTGCAGGTGCCATAAACATGTAGAAGTGCCATACGAGTGCCGTAAACATGTAGAAAAGCCCTGCCAATGTCCTCCACAAACACCATACAAACACCCTGCCCTGTATGAAGACTTTCATACAGGGCAGGGACAATTTCATCCTACATTTTATGTGTATATCCCGGAACTAACCTGGCACACTGAACCTCCATGACCAACAAAACGTAATGGAGGTCTTTGGAGGAAATTCACCATGACGTGGGGGAGTTGTAGTTCACCTACATCCAGAGAGCACTGTGAACCCAAACACCGATGGATCTGAACCAAACTTGGCACACATACCTGATATGCCAAAATTTGATTAATTGAGGGGTTTGGGGGGAACTGACCTTCCTTTCTGGGAGCTGTAGTTCACCCACAACAAGAGAAATCGTGACCTCCACCAATGATGGACCTGGACCAAGTTGGCACATAGAACCCCCAAGACTAACACAGCCTACTGGAGGGGTTTAAAGGGACTGACTTGCCATAGTGAGGGTTGTAGTTTACCCTATAGCCAGAGAGCACACTGAACCCCACCAATGATGCATCTAGAGCAAACCTGCCCAACATCACAAACTTTAAGTACTGATTAACTCTATCAGTTTAACCTGGCTTGATGTGAGTTGTAGTTCACCCACAACCTTATGCATTTTGTACAATTAAAATGACTTTTTCAAATAACCCAGGCAATGCTGGGTACCCAAGCTAGTTAGTAATAAACATAAAATGCAGATTTATCATAAGATGTATTTTGGAATTTATTTACTGCATACACATTCTTCCAAAAAGCACACAACAATACTTCTCTAGATGTACAATCCATCTATGGAGCAAAGGTAGACTATATTCATTTTTAAAATGTGAGAGCACATCTAGACATAGCATCTATTTCTGATAGATTTGACAGCTGGGATGGGTTGCAGGAGACTGGATCAGTTTGCAGCACTGTGTTTTCACCATGAAGTGGAAAGGGAACAGGTACCCAAATTGGGCCAGTCTTTCTCTTCCCTCTCTTCAGAGTTAATAGTTGCTTTGAATACATGATTCAAAATGAAAGGAAATATTTAACCTGTCCAGCATCATAGCAAAAATTGAATTCCTGACCCCCAGAGCTGCTTTCAAATCTTAAAACAAAGCAAAATACCAGACATTGAAAGTTCCAGGCTTGGACTGCTCATTTCAGGATGACCTTGGCTGCTAAGTGCAGAAATTAACCCATGTACAAAATGCGTAAAAAGAAAATATATAAGTGGCCTTACCAATTACTACAAGCACTGTTGTATGGTGGAGGATTTTCACTTAAAATCAAATCATTTGTCTCCAAAACCGGAGTTACAGTTTGTAGTGGATAGTCAGCGAAGTAAGGTGGTGGCGGCGGTGGAAACACCATGACAGTGTCACCTATAAAGAAAACCCAGAGCTTTAAAATCAAATTCTTCTGCAGGTGATCCTTATTACAATATATACGACATTCCTATTTCTAAAGTGTAAAACATGTTACATTAATGAAATACATACAGCATGCCTCATGAATAAAAGATAAGATACAGATATAATTATATATTATTTCTCTTAATTCCCTGTGGATTAAACTTTCAGTGAACTTTTAAAAACAGTCCTACCAACATCTACACATAAGAGAAATATTCAATGAACAACTTATTTCATTTCTTACACAGCTTATTGGTGAGGAAATTTTGAAAAGCTTCCATTTCTTACCCAGGTAAGATATTAATGGTTCTTTGTCCTTTATTTTTTGTAAACCATTTTTCCAGAGCTGTGCCCCAATGAAGTACATCAGTCAGCTAATGATGTTTGTAGCCAATACAGGCAGTCTCCAAGTTACAAACATCCGACTTACAAACGACTCATAGTTCAGAATGGGGGTGAGACAACAGGAAGTGAAAGAAATCTACCCCTAGGAAGGGAAATTCACTCCTGAAAGAGTTATCATGGGGGAAAGGTGTTTCCACTGAAGCTTTATCTCCAGTCCTTGTTTCCCCAACCATTATTTACTGATTGGTTTACAGTACTTATACTCTGCCCTTTTCATCCCGAAGGGAACTCAGGGTGGATCACAGAACATATATATGGCAAACATTCAATGCTGATTATACAAAGACAAGACAGACAACAGTTAGAGGCATATTTAGGCTTTTTCTCATCATTCGGCATTTTTTGGAGACTGTGCTCGGTTCAAGCCACAGGGGTTTGCTGTCACTCCATCTCCTTGCTTAAGATCTTTCTTAGTTCATAAACCTTTGTCTGAAACACTGTTTCTAAAATACCTCCCTGCTTAATGCAGTTCCTATTAATCTACTAACATTGCTATTTTCAATCTGCTAGGTGGGCGGGGGAGCTGGGCTGAAGGTCCCAGGAAGGTTCTCACCTTTCTCCAGTCTACTCAGAGAAGGGGGTGGTTTCATCTCTGATAAGAGTTACGGTAAACCACTCACACTGACTCATGGATAAGTCAATCCTGTCTTTTGGGGTTGGTAAAAAAAACTTCTTATATTTGATTTCACACCTGTGATTCTAAGAATACATCCCATTTTAGAGATGTTTATATAGGGGGAAAGTACACTGTACACTATATACAGCAGGTATGGGGAAACTTGGACCCTCCAGGTGTTTTGAACTTCAACTCCCAAAATTCCTACTAGCCTCAGGCCCTTTCCTTTTCCCCCTCTGCCACTTAAGCGAAGGTGCCTGAGGCTGTTAGGAATTGTGGGAGTTGAAGTCCAAAATATATGAAGGGCCCAAGTTTGTCCATACCTGATATACAGTATGCCATCTCACTTCTTCTTCTTCAACATCTTTGACTCTACACTTTTCCTCCTTTTCCCCCATCCCTCAAAAGCTGAGACAAAATACAGCAACCCTTTCAAGAGACTTTTGCCAAACTGCCTACTGGCAAAACCACTGGCCCGTAGACTTTCACTTACCTACTGTAACATGAAATGAATCAGGGTTGAGTTGCTCCTCTTCATGGGCAGAAGATTCTTGAACGAGATTTACATTTTGTTTCTTTTTAATGTGGGCTATCACAAAGAAACACAATCCAATAAGCACAATCAGAGGGCCCATCGTTTGGACAGAATGAAATCCACAGTCTTGAAGTTCAACGCTGGATGTATTGCTATGGTTAAACTGTTGCTGGTAACGCCATCCTGGGCTGCACCCAGGAATCCAAATGCCAAGGACACTAATAAGCATCCCACTAGTTAAAAATAAAAAGCCGAAGACCAGAAACTGAGCAAACTGACAGTTTCCTCGGCAAAAAACAAAACCGTAGACCTGGTCATTGTGCAGCTGTACTTCTTGAAGGTAGCCTTTGGCTCTTGACTGTGCCAGAATGATGCAAACTAGTCCAACCACGGCAAGTAAGGGCCCAATGATTTTAAGGGCTCCTTTACAGTCACCAAAGCCCCCACTTGGGCATGTCTGCAAGACAAACATTGAAAGCAGAAATCCAGCACATAACAACGTAATGCCAAAAACAAAAAGGAAAGAGATAAGTTTCCTAGGGTGTCCATTGTCTCCTTCTACTCCATTCACGGTACCAGGAACCGGATACATTATTATTTTTTAAAATGCTTCTTCAAGCCATTATATGTTTTCTTCTAAGGAAATCATGATGATGGTACACTTCATTAGGCCTGAGAATTAAAACAAAAAGATGACAACAGTTATTAAACGAGAGAACATATAGAGATAATTTTACAGATTCATCCTATTCCTGACTTAACAATTGCTGGTTGGAGTTTGAAATTCTCCTATGTTCCCTTGCTTCAAAAGACGTTGAAGCTATGCTGAAAGAATGTCATCATTTCCAAGAATGAAAAATAGTAGCTGGGAATAAAAGAGGACCTTCGGAAGGTGATGTGACGAAATGAAAATCACGTGTAGTTCACATTTGATCAGCCCACACACTGCCTTGCCAGAGAAAAAAAATATGTCACACAGATGAGCAATAAAGGACAAGCACTTTACTCTTCGTAATTCAGCACAACATATTTAAAATCATGTGGTCAGTCACATTAACTCAGATAATGTCCTCTTACGAGAGACTGAAAATTGTCTTTCCTTGTCCATGTGGATAAACTCCTTCAGCGCTGATGAAGCAAGAGCACACACCAAACTGTCTCTCTGTTTGCCTCTCTTTCTGCTTCTCTGCAAGCACCCGCACAGCTCAAGCCTGAAAAATGTAACAGTATCCAAAAGTCCCAGGCTCAGCCAGCTCCCTGAGCATATCTTAACTAAATAGCTTTGTGCATCTTATTTTACAGTTGGCACACACACTAATTTCTTGCATGCTCCAACAGGCAAAGCATATGCATTACTACTGAGCTACAATATTTTTCCTAAGCACAACTAAGTAATAAACCCTCAAAATGGAGTCAATGTTTCACTGCCTTCTCAGACTCGTCTGGGGGAAACAAGAAAGAGAACCCCAGTTGATATATAAAAATCCCATGCTTATACATTTATTTTGACTTTTGCGTTGCTTTTAACATGTTCTTGAGGGCCTCAGATTCCCCAACCTTGACTAGAGAAATGAACTCAGAGAAAAAAAATCTCAGTTCAAATACCAAGAGTCACAAAATTATCTGGAAGACCTTGGACCACCACTCCCAGATTTACCTACCTGTGAGGGGAAAAGGGGAGACCATATAAAAACTGCATTTTAGAACATACACGTGACAGACAGGTAATAGTGTGATATGTAGGGAAAGAGACCATTAGAGATATGACAGGGAGGTTTTGCATTTACTTAGCAGAAGGGATGTCCAAAGTCCATCAGCTGTTAACTTATGACTTTAAAAGGAACTCAGCTATGTATCAGTCAGTTCTATAGTAAACAGTAAAACCCTGAATATGGAAAAAAGCTTATATATTAAATAGTGTGTGCTCATAAAGAGATTTTTTAAACTGCTAAATATTTAGGTAAAGGTAAATGTTTTCCCCTGACATTAAGTCTAGTCATGTCCCACTCTGGAAGGTGGTGCTCATATCCATTTCTAAGCCAAAGAGCCAAGGTCATGTGGCCAGCATGACTGCACAGAGCACTGTTATCTTCCCGCTGAAGTGGTACTTATTGATCTACTCACATTTTCATGTTTTCGAACTGGGGGTGGCAGAAGCTGGGCCTAACAGCGGGAGCTTACCCTGCTCCCCGGATTCAAACCACCAACCCTTTGGTCAGCAAGCTCAGCAGCTCAGCGGTGTGAAAAGTCTGTGGGCCGGAAGTGCTAGCTGCACAAAATACCCACAGGCTTCAAGGTCCCACTCCTACAATGGTCTACATTGCAGGAGTGGGACCTTTATATGGAACTTCACAAGATTCTCAGAATATGATGGTTGTTCTCTTGCTTCACCAGAAAGGAATAATATCCATACTGTCCAGGGCATAGAAAACTAAAAGTTTGGCATGTTCCTAATATTTATTTGTTTATTTTTAATTTTTTTTACAGTATTTATATTCCACCCTTTTCACCCAGCAGGAGACTCAGGGCAGATTACAATGCACATATGCATGGCAAACATTCAGTGCCATTTAGACATACAACATATATAGATGGACACAGAAGCAATTTAACATTCCAGCTTTTTTCGGCTTCATGAGGGTATGCTTGGTTCAGGCCACAGGGGGAGCTGCCGTCCACTTTTTATACGGGTCCTTTGATGGAGTACTTCCTCATTCTTCTGCACACTGCTGTAAATTAGTTAAATTAGCCTCCCCATATAAAGCGGTACTTAAATTTCCTACTTGATAGATGCAACTGTCTTTCAGGCTGCATAGGTCAACAGCAAGCTAGACTATTAATGGTCGAGAGCTTACTCCAACCTGGGCTGGCTTCAAATTCATGACAGTATTAGATGTATTAGTAACATAAATTGTAGTTGGAGAAATGCAAAAGGATCCTGCTGCCTGGTATCTTTCTGACAACATTTTCCATACAACTTACAAATCAGAGAACTGGTGGTGCGACTTGTGGTTTCCATGACTTGTGGTTCTCCAAATCCCCAGGTATGGTCTTTATGTCAGTAAATACACTGCATCCAAAAATATTTTAATCACAGGATGCTTGTGCATGGAGGATTTTTCAGATTATTTTTCAGTTTATTCATGCAGCCAACAGTCTTCATAACCGCTGACACATCTGGCATGAATCCCTTATCTGTTTACACAACAGGTATGAATATCTCATGGGAGACACAAGTGCTTTACTTTTTAATTCCAGGTCAAACACAGATCTGGAATCAGAAGGAAGGCCCTCAGCCAAAAATCTATTGCATTAGATACCAGAGTACATTTTTCTGGGAGACTAGATTTTCCCCCCACTAAACTGCCATGGACTGGTACCATGTTTGTGTCCATTGGCCACAAGTGTTTATTTTTTTCCTGGAAAGTCACTACGGATAGGCAGCTATCTGTAGTGACTTGCTTGTGTACTGCCATTGGGTCCACAGACCATCACTATAAGACAATGGTTCCCAGCCTGTGGTCTGTCGACCACCAGTGGTCCGAAAGAACTAAAATATGGTTTGCAGACTCACCATTACTATAATGTTGCAATGAGAGTGACTGGTCTCATAAAACCCTCTTATAGTGCCGAGGCTTATTGAATATGGTTTTCTGTGGGCAAGCAAATGGCAACTACTGAATGGCATATGTTCTGTATCCAAAACTAGAGCTGATGGGGTCTATCCAACACAATTTTCTGAATCAGCACCCAAAATAAACAACCAAATATAAAGTTGACCAAAAACTGATTTGTAACCCTTTTGGTACTAATATTGGAGAGTGGTCCCTGGACAAAAAAAGATTGGGGAACCACTGCTATAAGAGCACTGCTCTAACCTACTTGGCATCAAAGTTAATCCAGCACTGTTAATTAGTGCTTCTACATCATATATATCTGGGATTTTATTAATCAGGTGACAAAGCTAGGTTACAAAATATAATAGAAACAAAGTCCAGTTCAAACTGTAGCCAAATTCAACCCTAGTTCTCCAAGATTTGACAAACAGAACCAGGTCAGACATGCAATACCACACTTGCTTCCTACACTTGATGTATACTTGACCAAGATGATCATTCCCAAGGCATGCTAGTTTTCACAGGCTGTCAGAGTTTATTACTCAGGAGTAAACTAAAAAAGCCAAGCAAACAATCTATTTTAGGCAACACTTAGCATTTCTGCTTCCCTTCCCTTCAGGACTTACTGGATGCACGTTAATTCACAACTATCCAAACAACATGAGAGAAGAAACTATCTTATGAAAGTATAAGTATTATTACTAGGTCTAAAAGTAGTTCACATTTTAAAAAGTAATACAATTAAAAAGTAATCATCATCATCATCTCTGGCACAAGCCAGTAAAGGTGGTCCCAGTGGTGATCGACACACTGCGTGCAGTGCCTAAAAACCTTGGTCTGCACTTAAACACAATCAATGCTGACAAAATTACCATCTGCCAGCTGCAGAAGGCCACCTTACTGGGATCTACACACATTATTCGCCGATACATCACACAGTCTTAGACACTTGGGAAGTGTCTGACGTGTGATCCAATACAACAGCCAGCAGAGTGTCTGCTGTGGACTCATCTTATTGTGTTTCAAATAATAATAATAATAATAATAATAATAATAATAATAACAACAACAATAATATAATAAGGATCATCGATGTTGCAGGTGACAGCAGGATTGCAGCAGGATTGCAGAGAAACAACTGGAAAAGCTGACACGATATGAGGATTTAAAAATCGAACTGCAAAGACTCTGGCACAAACCAGTAAAGGTGATCCCATTGGTTATCGGCACAATGGGTGCAATGCCTAAAGACCTTGACCTGCACTTAAATACAATCGGCGCTGATGAAGTTACTATCTGCCAGCTGCAAAAGGTCACCTTACTGGGATCTGCACACATTATTCGCCGATACATCACATAGTCCTAGATACTTGGGAATGGGAAGTGTCCGACGTGTGATCCAATACAACAGCCAGCAGAGTGTCTGCTGTGGAATCATCTTATTGTGTTTCAAATAATAAAAATAACAACAACAACAACAACAACAACAACAACAACTTTATTTATATTCTTCTCTATCTCCCCGAAGGGACTCAGGGCGGATTCCAAACATAAAAGGCAAACATTCAATGCCCAAATACAACAACAACACACCCATATTAACAAAATTTAAACAACTCAACATATAAACATGAGTTATGATTTAACAAATTAAATTACATAAAAAACACAGCCTGTTATAACAGACATAAGACAAAACGTCAAAAAACTAATTCAGCCCAATCACCCAGTTCAACTGGTTGTAGAAAAAGAAAAACAGGCTAGAGGAAAGAAAGTGGAATCTAAACAACGAAACAGGATTATATCCTACATCAGACAGAATGTAAATAATGCACTAAATAGACCAATACTAGTTTATGGGAACCTTTACTAGGTCAAAAAAGGAACTAGATATACATCATAGCTCTTTGTTGGCATTCCACTCACTGGAGATCAAGAAGGAACACTCAAAATAGGTATTATGCTAGGTGCTAGGCTTGACCATTATTGCAGTGGCCACTTCCATAGACAATAAACAGAAATTCCCAATGGTAGGAAACAGCCAAGGAAACGGATATTACAGTAAGTGCTGAGCTTTATTTCAGCAATGTGAGAATGGGCAAAAAAGCAGCCTAATTCTTTCTGAAGGGCATCTGACTAGGACATGACTGAATGTACTGCATAAAATGGAGGCTGTTATTCCGGTCACCAGATGCAAAATTAGATTGGTAGATTATAAAACATTGTGGCAGCTCACATGTGCAGAACCATAAAATCAAAACAGGAGGAAAGATCACGAAGTCATGCTGCTGGTCAGTTTGTATTTACTTGAGAATGTAAGGCATATTGAACACTGACCAATGTATAAGAATAGCACAAATTAATGAAGCAAAACCACACACAGAAAGAAATCACCACAGAAGAGGAGAACATAAAAACAGGCCAGACAAAGACAGGATGCACTGAGGTTTTGCTTTGTTCTAAGCAAAGGCAGGAAAAGGGAGGAAAAAAACCTTAAGGTGGGATCAAGGAACCTTCTCCAAAGGCATTGTATGCTGTTGTTGTGTGTCCTCAAGTTGTTTTGACTCATGGTGATTCTAATGTGAACCTCTAATTGAATTTTCTTGGCAATATTTGTTTGGAAGGACTGCTTTCGCCTTCCTCTGAGGCTAAACGGGGATTCATATCTCCATTCAACTGTTGCTGTTATGTGCCTTCAACAACAGCATGGGCGGGAAGTGTGCAGACTAGCACATTCAGGTTTTCCTCACGTTTAGCTATGTTTGGAATCACAGAATCCTAGAGTTGGAAGACACCTTGTCTGCCATCCAGTCCAACCCGCTGCCAAGAAACAGGAAAATTGCATTCAAAGCACCCCCGACAGATGGCCATCCAGCCTCTGTTTAAAAGCCTCCAAAGAAGGAGACTCCACCACACTCCGAGGCAGAGAGTTGAGTTGTTATGAAATCCTACTCAAGCCACTGAAAGTTCTATGACTTCAAAGATTTCACCATATTGAACAGTACATTTTTGTAACCATCTGATCAGAAGCAGATTCAATGAAGGATATAGGTAACTGTAGAAATAATGACTAACTGGGCCTATATATGAGGTATCCATTGAAAACCATGGGTATATCTACAATGAAGATTTAATGCAGTTTGGCATCACTTGAACTGTCACGGCTCAATGTTATAGAATATTGGGAGTTGTAGTTTGGCAAGGCACCAGCACTCTTTGACAGAAAAGGCCAAAGACCCTGGGCCCGGTTCTGTTCAACATCTTTATTAATGACTTAAATGAAGGGTTAGAAGGCATGAACATCGAGTTAGCAGATGACACCAAGTTGGGAGGGATAGCCAATACTCCAGAAGACAGGAGCAGAATTCAAAACAATCTGGAATCACACTGTGTCCAATTCTGGGCACCACAATTTAAAGGAGATGTTGACAAGCTGGAATGTGTCCAGAGGAGAGCAACTGAAATGATCAAGGGTCTGGAGAACAAGCCCTATGAGGAGTGGCGTAAAGAGCTGGGCATGTTTAGCCTGCAGAAGAAAAGGCTGAGAGGAGACGTGGTAGCCATGTATAAATACATGAAGGGAAGTCATAGGGAAGAGGGAGCAAGCTTGTTTTCTACTGCCCTGGAGACTAGGACGTTGAACAATGGCTTCAAACTACAGGAAAGGAGATTCCACCAGAACATGAGGAAGAATTTCCTGACCTTGATAGCTGTTCAGCAGTGGAACTCTCTGCCCCGGAGTGTGGCGGAGGCTCCTTCTTTGGAGGCTTTTAAGCAGAGGCTGGATGGCCATCTGTCAGGGGTGCTTTGAATGCAGGGGATTGGACTGGATGGCACACGAAGTCATCTATGATTCTATGAAATACAGCTCCCATGATTCCATACCATCGAGCCATTGCATTTAAAGTAGTACTGAACTAAATTATTTTCACAATGTAGATGTGCCTATAGGGAAGCTAAAGCTTTGTTGTACAAAGGAAGATGATAAATTGAGGGGTTCTGCTAGATAATAGTGAGGCAGTCTAAATCATAGCAGCATTGGATCTCTAGAAGTCTGCCAGATAAAGGCACAAGTGACTTCCGTGTTCAACAGGGATGCTCCCTGACAACATCTGAAGGGTGACTTTTGACCTGAACAATAAAGAGTAGACAATACAGCTGGCAGTACTTCATTGACACCATGACTTCACTCTTTGATAATCAAAGAGGCATATTTGTTTTATGGTAAAGTCAACAAGAACAAATGGAAACAAACCCAACCCAGCAGTTATTGAGGGCACAGCTCTGTCAGGTGATTGTTCAACCATAACACTGAACATACGTGTATACTTCCCTATATGTCTGCACATTTCACCGTTCAGATAGATCAAGCACACACAGCTCACTGCTCTGCATTATTAAAATACCAAACATTTCTAACTCCACTGTATGTATTTCCAGAAGGCAATACAACAAAGAGTCTGGTAATACTCACAGTTATGACAACACAAGCCTATTTCATCAGTTATGAAAGGCTTCATTTTCTGGAGTGATGTTCCCACCAGAAAAAGAATAGAGACCAAGTTCACTTAGTTGAGATCAGGCATGGTCAAACTTGGGCCCTCCAGGTGTTTTGGACTTCAACTTTCACCATTCCTAACAGCCTCAGGTCCTAACAGGGGCCTGAGACTGTTAGGAATGGTGGGAGTTGGAATCCAAAACACCTGGAAGGCCCAAGTTTGACCATGCCTGAGTTGGATAGTGTTGGAGTTCAGCATGTGATTGTGTTTCAGGATCAGGGTGATTTGGATGTGGGAAGTGATGCCAATGAATTTCAAGATGGCAATGGTTTGGTCAATGATACTGATGCAGAGAAGGACCAGGAGACCCCTGTGCAAAGTGTATGAGAATGTCCCTGATGGATGTGGGGATGATAGTGTACTCCCTGAATTGCTACCAGAGAGTTCCCAGGATTTTGGGCTTGAAAACAACTGGGCACCTGGCCCAGCTGCAAAACTTAATGAGAAAATAGATAGATGAGAGGAAATTAGTCAAAACAGACAGGCCGAACAGTGCCTTCGGTGTTCTGCAGGCTCTGACAGAAAAAGATAAGGGGATCTCAAGTAAGGTGAAACCAATTCTTTTTATATATATATAATTATCTTTATTGAATTTTGTTTGATTATAGTCCAGTGCAAGGGGTGTGAAGGTTCTAGGAGAAAGGTTGAAAGGGGGTAAGGTGGAGGAGGGGTGGTGGAAGGAGAGGGAGGAGGGGGGGAGAAGAAAAGGAAAAAAAAGGAAAAAATGCCCCAGTAATCAAGAGTGATAATCCCTCCACCCGTGTGACTTCCCAAAGTCTTCTAAGACGTATTGTAGTTTTGTCCTTGTTCTTCTTATGTACTGGCGACTGGTGAAACCAATTCTTGAGTGCGTGGAATAGCTTAATGAGGGGATAAAAGTTCCAAGTATGGGAAATATAGTCAGATGAAGTATCGTTAGAATCATTCTGGTCCTTGTTTTCATGGAAGCCTAGCTTGGAAGATTCTTGTCTAAGTATTTCTTGTTTCATGGTTTGGATTCTTGGATTGTATAAATGCCTACTCATGACTTGCATTAATGTTTCCTGTTTTCCTGAATTATATTAGAGAAGTGTGGACTTTGTTTTTATGGACTTTGCTGAACTTAACCCTGGACTATTTTTGCTCCTGCTTATCTTGTTACCTGATTGGATTTACCTATTTATTTAAAGTGCTTTTTACTTGCTGATTTTTAATTATCTTCAATAAAAGGATTGTTTTCCAATCAACTGTGTGGTGTTTACAGTCAGAGGGCTATACCTGTCCTGGAGTGCAACAGTTAGCACCAAACCATCAAATTAGTTAGCAGATAAATCATTTTCTAAGATCTACACCTCATCAAGCAAGAGTCCAAAAGCGGCAGGCTAAAACCCAGAACCTCAATCCATGGCTGATAACAAATTAGAGACTCCCTCCTGGGCACACAAAAGATTGGGTGACTTGGAAGGCGCTGAACAGACTGTGCTCTGGCACCACGGCAAGGTGCAGAGCCAACCTTAAGAAATGGGGCCACAAAGTGGAGTCCACGACATGCGAGTGTGGAGAAGAGCAAACCACAGACTACTTATTACAATGCAGTCTGAGCCGTGCCAATTGCACAAAGGAGGAACTTCTTATAGCAGCACTAGAGACACTCCAAGTAGCCAGCTACTGGTCAAAGGAAATTTAATATAATGCCAAGTTTTGAAACTTTGTGTTTTTTGAAATACATTACAACTATAGCCTTGGTTCGCTCCTGACACAATAAATAAATAAGCTAGCAGAGCAACTAAACAGATCCTAAATTGGGCCTGTATCATCAAGTTATGAACACAAAGCAAAGAAAAACAGAACAGACTCTCCGTTAACTGGAACTCAAGCAAATAAAACTTCCAAGCAACCAGCAAAGATGAAGAAATAATACTTTAAATAAAAAGGCTATTTTCATAATTCTTTGTTACATTGAGTTAAGTTTGTATCTTTTTGTGTTAATTTTTTTCCATTACTATATTTCAGTAATTGAGTATATGGTATGGTATAATATGGTGTATAGTACTAGGCCTATTTTTCATGGTAACTCTCAAGCAACCAGATACTACATTTATTTGGGAACCACCAATCCCAATTTGTGCCAGTTAACTGAAATCCTACCGTACCCAGGTTTAACATAATTGAAGACTGAACTGCTCCAAACAGTTTTCCAACAGACCTCACAACCTCTAAGGATGCCTGCCACTGAAGTGGGTGAAACGTCAGGAGAGAATGCTTCTGAAACATGGCCATACAGCCTGGAAAACTCACAGCAACCCAATGATTCCAGCCGTGAAAGCCTTTGACAACACATATTTATTTATTTATGTAGACACCTTTATAGTTTCACTTATACTTAAACCAGAACCAGTCTTGATACTTTTCATCATTCATTATGCCTAAGGCTGTTAGGAATTGTGGGAGTTGAAGTCCAAAACACCTGGAGGGAGGACCCAAGCTTCCCCATGCTTGTGGTATATAGTATTAGGTCTATTTTTTAGCACAACTCTCTGGCAACCAGAAACTCCATTTATCTACCAATCAGCATTTGTCTTCCAATCCTCATGGATGCCAATTAACTGAGAGTCTACTGTAGCAGTTCCCTGGACTAGGATGAACTGAAGCGCAGGGAAGAAAGAGGATTGGGCCAGCTAATCGCCTCCCAGCAAAGGATTCCCCCAGGCAGGAAGTAGCCAAGCCTTGAAGCTGCAAAGCTATTCAATGCTCATCAAGGAGATCAATTGCAACATTCACACTTAGAATCAGAGAGTTGGAAGAGACCTCGTGGGCCATCCAGTCCAACCCCCTGCAAAGAAGCAGGAAAATCGCATTCAAAGCACCCCCGACAGATGGCCATCCAGCCTTTGCTTAAAAGCCTCCAAAGAAGGAGCCTCCGCCACTTGTCTCAAGCAGACAAGAGTTCTTCCTCCCACCCTGGACATTCCACAGGTATAGGAACCCCACTTGCCTAGTTTCCAACAGACCCCTCAACCTCTGAGGATGCCTGCCATAGATGCAGGCAAAATGTCAGGAGAGAATGCTTCTGGAACATGGCCACACACACAGCAACCCAGTGAGTCCGGCCATGAAAGCCTTCGACAACATATTGTATATGGACAAACTTTGGCCCTCCAAGTGTTTTGGATTTCAACTCCCACAATTCCTGGCCTCAGGCCTTTCCTTTTCCTCCTCAGCTGCTTAAGCTTTGGACTTCATCTCTGGATTTAGATCCCTTGGCAGGGGCAGCTTAAGTGGCTGAGGGAGGAAAGGAAAGGGCCTGAGGGCAGGAATTGTGGGAGTTGAAGTCCAAAACACCTGGAGGGCCAAAGTCTGCCCATGCCTGTTCTGGTGTAGCAGTTTCCTGGACTAGTGCAGGGAAGAAAGAGGGTTGGGAAAGGTTCCCCCCCCCCCCTGAATGCCAGTGGTTCAGCAGTGGAACTCTCTGCCCCGGAGTGTGATGGAGGCTTCTTCTTTGGAAGCTTTTAAACAGGGGCTGGATGGCCATCTGTCAGGGGTGATTTGAACGCAATATTCCTGCTTCTTGGCAGGGGGTTGGACTGGATGGCCCATGAGGTCTCTTCCAATTCTATGACTCTATGGTATTTTTGTCGTGTCAGGAGCGACTTGAGAAACTGCAAATCGCTTCTGGTGTGAGAGAATTGGCCGTCTGCAAGGACGTTGCCCAGGGGACGCCCGAATGAATAACGAAGCGTTGGACTTCATCTCTGGATTCGGATCCCCATTGAGCCGCGGAGACCCATTGGGTGACCTTGGGCAAGCCGCACTCTCTCAGCCTCAAAGGAAAGCCCCTCTGAACAAAACCGAACAAAGAAAACAAGTCGGAAAGACACAAAGGCGGCTTTAGGGCACGTGAGCGGCCTCTCCCTCCACAGCGACGCCAACCAGGAGGATCCCATTTCCAAACAGGCGGAGAGAGGCACCTCCGTGGAACACCGTGCGAAGCGGCACGTCTGAAACAGGCGTCACGTGTCTCTCAGCACAGGAGAGCGCCTCTCGAGTGTGATTAGTATTCCGGAAGAAGAAGGGCCGGAGGAGAGGAGGGGAGGGCGGTGCTGGGGGAGCCCAAACTCTGCAGGGAACCCCGGGGGCTGAGAGGAGAGGGGCAGACCCAGTTTGGGGTATGGAAGGGAAGGGAGAGGATGGGGGGAGAGAAGGCCTCTCCTCTCCTTCCCTTGCCTTGCCTCCCTCTCGGCCTGTTTACATAACCCCGGCCCCAGAAACCCGCTGCTGGAGACCTTGCGCCTGGCAGGAGGGGCTCAGTCCGGAGCCAAAGGCCGCCTTTGGATGGTCCTCCGTGGGGAGGAGGGGACTGGGCGGGGGGTCGGGGGCCCGGAGCCGGGAAATGGGGTCGCCCGGACTGACCTTGAGCCGCAGCGGCGCCTCTGCTTTGCTCGGCTGCTCCTGCTGCTGCTGCGTCCTCTCCTCCTCCTCCTCCTCCTCTTCTTCTCGCAGCGCGCCCTCTGGGGAGGAAGCAGCCCTTCCGCGACCCACGGAGCCTCCAGCCCACGCAGGAGAGGGCGAGGGGAAGGGAGGGGGCTCGGGCTCACGTGGGAAGGCAGGCAGGCAGGCAAGGCGGGGGAGCCGGGGAGCATCCGCATCGGCCGGCCTCCTCCTCCGCCTCCTCCTCCTTTTCTTCCTTCTCCTCCTGCTCAAGGGCGCAGGTGCGAGGCGAGCACTGGTCCAGGGAGACCCGGTTGCGCGCGACGTGGGCCTCTCTCTCTCTCTCTCTCTCTCTCTGGGAGCGTGGTGTCCCGCTCCGAAAGGCTTGTGTTCCCTCGCCCTCGCGTCCCCACGCAGCGCGCGAGCAGAACGGAACGTGTTTCCCTCCGGCACGCAGAGAAAGAGCCAGGCATCAGCACTGGGCCCACATCTCCACCATCCAACTGCCCATGCCTTTCAGACAATGCATCTTTTCCAAAACACAGAGGCAGACCTGGGCCAACTTGGGCCCTCCCTCCAGGTGTTTTGGACGTCAACTCCCACCATTCCTCATAGCCTCACAGCTTAAGAGGGAGAAAAGGAAAGGTCCGGAGGCTGTGAGGAATAGTGGGAGTTGGTCCAAAACATCTGTGTGGATTGGAAAGCTGTACACTCACCATTGAATCAAATTGGTATTGAAGAAAGTGGTTTCGCAGTGCAGGTTTACACAGGAAATCCTGGAACCCATTTGAGGCCTGGATGATGATGATGACACAAACCACAGAGCACTGATGTGCACAAAGGGATTTATTTCACACACTTTTGTAAGAATGTATTGTCGAAGGCTTTCATGGCTGGAATCACTAGGTTCTTGTGGGTTTTTCCGTTTCACCTGCATCTATGGCAAGTATCCTCACTACCTCTGAGGATGCTTGCCATAGATGCAGGCGAAACGTCAGGAGAAATGCCTCTAGAGCATGGCCCTATAGCCCGAAAAAACCCACAAGAACCAACTTTTGTAAGAGTTGTCTGGCCACCACAGCTTGAAGCGAACGTCAAACTGCATGAAATCGTCAGTGTAGATGGGCCATAGTTTTATTTTATCCTAACACTTATTGTTGGAGTATGTGGGCATTTCTTCAACTCAAAACCGATTGCTGTATGCAGTCCTCATGGGATAATATTTTATTTGTTCCAAATGGATTCAAGTTGTTCAGAACCAGCCACATCCCATCTGCTTTCTCACATCAAGAAGCCTCCAGGACAAAGGGATGCTTTTGCTCAATTTTATTTTATTTATTTACAGCTTTTATATTCCACCCTTCTCATCCTGCAGGGGACTCAGGGCGGATTACAGTGTACACATATATGGCAAACATTCAATGCCAATTTTAACATACAACATATACAGACATACACAGAGGCTATTTAACTTTTTCTGGCCGCCAGGGGAACTGTCACTTTCATCGTCCATCTACCATCTACGATGCTGATGAAGCACTTCCGCATTCCCGCATGCTTCCCCGCTGGAATGCTGTGCTGGAGTCTTCTTTATGGCCTCATAAATCAGTTAATTTAGCCTCCCCACACTTTAAGGTGGTACCTTATTTTCCTACTTGACAGATGCAACTGTCTTTCGGGTTGCAAAGGTCGACAACAGGCTACACACAATTGGTTGGAAACCCACTCCAACCCGGGCTGGCTTCGAACTCATGACCTTTTGGTCAGAGTGATCTTAATGCAGCTGACACTCAGCCAGCTGCGCCACAATCCCGGTGCCATTCTATACAGTGGTATAGTAAAATTGTGTCTTTTATATAAAATGGCAAAATCAAGGTTTAATCTTGTGATTTAAAAATATTTTCAAGTCATAAGATGGTTGAATTTCTGGATACAGAAGGCCAACTGTATGTACATCAGTAATGCCTTCACTGTCACCGCAACGTGTTGCTTCTGGCTGTGTGGTGAGAATACACAGCTTTCAGGTTATTCACACAAATTTTAGCAAGTTGACAACATGTAGTTTCAGGGGAATTAGTCAGTCTAGTTCAAATCACTCAAGTCACAAAAGATGATTCTCACAAGCAATCTGTTTGAAGCTTGCAGAATCTCTCTGGAGTAGGGTTGCCAGTTCAAAATTATTCCATGCCCAGAGCTTTCTAGGACAAAAGCACCAGCCCCAGTTGACACCTAGTGATAGAAAGTAAGCATTATGCATTAAGTTTAAACCACAGGTGCTCACAGCTTGTCATTTAAACACACAGGGAACCTATTTTCCCATTTGGAAATTAAGACACAAATATTAGCTAAAGAGGCTGTTTCCAGATCAAGATAAAATGAGATTCTTCCTCCTCATTTGGGAAGATTTAATGTAACTAATTGGTTGCAGGACTTCTGAACAAATCTAAAATGTGTAAAGCCAGCTACAAGGGAGGAAACTGACCAGAAATAAATTGTGATAGGTTCACTTTGGTATCATCATCAGTTGATTTGAAAGCACACAATTGCTTGTAACCAGAAGGTGGAAGAAAAGCCCAGTGCAGAATAAGCCCTGGTGCTAAAACTGGGAGGGAACAATGTCATCACCAGTTTTAACTCTTATAAAAAGGCACATTGTCTTATTATTGAATGCAAGGAAAGCCCCCCCCCCCCTCCACTCCTTGTGTCTGCAAAAGTCTGGAGGAGAAAAGCTGAAAACAGAGGGCTCAGATCCTCTTTGCCACCCCTTTTTATTTTAAAGTCAGATTACTTCATACTGCTCCTGATGTGACTGGACCAGTTCCATGTGGTTGAAAACAGAGGAGTTTGACTAGTTTGATCCTCAGTACTGGGAAACCGAACTCATGGAGAAAGATTACTACTCCTGCTGTAATGTAGATCTGTCAAACCCTTTTCATGCTTTTCAGCTACTCTATTGCACAATAAGTTAAACCCTTGTGCTGGCTGAACTGCTGGCCTGAAGGTCAGCAGTTTGAATCCATGAGATGGGGTGAGCTCTCATCTGTCAGCTCCAGCTTCCCATGTGGGAATATGAAAGAAGCCTCCTACCACAGGATGGTAACACATCCAGGCATCCCCTTGGCAACACCTCTGCAGACGGCCAATTCCTTCACACCAGAAGCGGCTTGCAGTTTCTCAAGTCACTTCTGATACGATTAAAAAAAGCTACTCTGTTTTCTTAGACATGGAATATTCTTAGGCTTGTCAGTTCCTTCCTCTAAAACGGTGAAGTTTTAAGCTACACAGTTAAGGTAAGATTGGTCTAGATGGGAATAGTGGGCTTAGCAGGTATCTATAACATTGCTTATGCTAAGAGATTGTATTTTGACTAATTGTGTAAGTGGAAAGGAGCCCCCAGTGGCGCAGTGGGTTAAACAGCTGAGTTGCTGAACTTGCTGACTGAAAGGTCGCAGTTACGAATCCAGGGAGCGGCATGAGCTCCTGCTGTTAGCCCCAGTTTCTGCCAACCTAGCAGTTTGAAAACATGCAAATGTGAGTAGATCAATAGGTACCACTCCGGCGGGAAGGTAACGGCACTCCATGCAGTCATGCCAGCCACATAACATTGGAGGTGTCTATGGACAAAGCTGGTTCTTTGGCTTAGAAATTGTGATGAGCATCAACTCCCAGAGTCTGACATGACTGGACTTAATATCAGAGGAAAACCTTTACCTTTACCTATAAGTGGAAAGCTTCACGATATGCCAATTTAAATGGGGAGGGAGAGAAGGGGAATTTAAATCAAACACATTTTGTCAAATGTACTTGTTGGCCAACAGCCATACTGGCTCAAATTGATCATGATTGTAATTCTATAATTTCCACAGAGTTTAAGAAAGTTTGCCTAGAGAAGATAAATAATCCCTTCCCTTACCCCAAATAACACTACATTGTATCATATGCTTTATTAAAACATAAACAAGTACATTTCTCATTGTTTAGAAAACCATTTTTTATGTGAGGAGACTGTATCTTGGCCCTTTATGATGTTCAAGGATACCAGTAATAAAATGTCAAGAGTCAACTTATAAGTTATATATTACATGTTTATTATAGGGTGCATTTTTCTTTTACATTTTGTGAAGGATCAAAGATATTTACAATTTTCTAAGATTTATATTGCTCTAATTTACAGTTCATAGAAATCTCGACCTTTAAAGTCAGGTTTACACATTCTCTCAGGAGGCAGCTACAAAGAAAATCATTTTATAAACAGGCAAGGTCCAGCTTGCAACATGCAATTTTCTTTAGATACATGTATTTTTATACAGGTTTTAGATTTCTTTACAAAAATTCTATATAAAATTTTATGGCTTCAAAATTGTAACCTGCACCCTTTGTAAATGTATGTTTGAGAACACTAGGTATGAAGGCTAGATAAAAGTGCTGAAAATTAGCATTTGCACTAATTTAGAAATAATACACGATTAAATTGAATAATGTAATTCAAATGTTCGATAGTAAGGTATTAAACTGTTCATACAGTTTTGATTGCATTAGCAGATTACAATTAAGAGTCCAGCAAAACTGTACCATTTGAAAAGCCAATCCTCTAGTTAAAGGTTCTAGTAATAACTCAGTTAAGACTAAAATGGTAGAATATGAAAATCCAATATATATATGGAAGTAATGAAATCTAGTTAAGAGCTTTATAAGACAATAAAACCAAGAAGAGGTAAACTAATTTTAACTGCAATCTTACAAACAGTTACAATCAGTTATGCAGTAAATTGGAACTAGACTGAAATATCCAATCCAGAACTTTTAAAATTTTGGGTGCATTTTAGTTTAATTTGGACACCCAAAATGTTATCCAAATTAGATTAAAATATATGAGACTGATCTTAAAAAATTTATAGTGGGGAGATGGATTTGCCATTAAAAACAAGGTGGTATAAGCTTATCCCTTCCTTTTAAATGGAAAAAAACCCAATTTTCTGCCATTGGTCTAAAGGGGATAATCTTTTTATCCCCCAAGAATACTTTCAGAAATAATTGTCATGATGAAGCATTGTTCTTATCATTCTAAAAAGCATCAGCTACCTACTCTTGAAGAGTAAGCCCATAAACTCTGCTCCAAAATATTTCAATTAAACCTGTCTCAAAGCCTTACTTTTTGATGTTCCATATAGTCCTACAAAAGATGGCCAGGGGATATTCCAGGCATGGGCAAACGTCGGCCCTCCAGGTATTTTGGGCTTCGATTCTCACAATTCCTAACAGCCAGTAGGCTGTTAGGAATTGTGGGAGTTGAAGTCCAAAACACCTGGAGGGCTGAAATTTGCCCATGCCTGGGATATTCAGTCCAATACATTCTTAAAATAAATAGAACACAACACAGCCTTTTTACTGTGCTAACATTCACCACAGGGATTCTATATACATTATATATATATATATATATATATAATTGATTGATGAGTCCATTACTGATGTTACTAGGGTCTTACAATTATTACTTTTATTATATGCCTTACTTATACTGGAATTCAGATATCTCACCTTTGTACAGTTGCTGGTTTTATAATTTAACAACTTTTGATTTTGAGTGTTTAATGAGGTCCTAAGATTAATACACCATACATTGCAATATATAGCAATTGGTATTAATAATGACGCCAATGGGTCACTCTGTTTAAAATTTGACAAAGACGCTAGATATGAATCCAAACATTCTAATCATTAATTTATTCATGTTGTTAAATTTAAAGTGATTTTTGTTCTGCCCAAAACCTTTAAAAGATGTTACTCCTCAAAAACAACTGTTACATTCATATATGTTTGAAAGCATGTGAAATAGCAAAACTACAGTCAGCAAAGGAAAGTTCTACAAATGTTGTTATACAAATTATTGTTTTACACCTTCAAGATTTTACACATCTTTGGTGATATTGCAGTTAAATTTTGATAAAAAGTTTTTTCCCTGTGAGTCTATCAAAGCAATGCTTTTCCCTTTACAGTGGCTGCATTTATTGCTATTAACCCCCAAAGGAAGCCATTTAATATTTTAAAAGATAGTTTGGTAGTTATTATGAATTTCCCTTCTAAATCCTTGCCAGGGATTTATCTAGCTCCACAAGCTAAAGGGGGGAAAAACCCCAAGGTTTTCTGAGTGAAAGATCTTGAAACTGCAGGAAGAAATGAGAGGCACATAAACAGTTTGGCAGGCACAGTTTAAAAAGGCACAAAAGTTACATATTCCATATAAAAATAAATTAAATCTACAGCATTAATTAAAATTACAACTCCTATAAAGTTAACTAATGGTAGAAGTAAATATCTCTGTTGTTGCTTGCATTTTTTAAAATTGCACTTTACATTTTTAAAACAATATTTTATAAATCAATGTACATTTAATTATATACGGTATATGGAGATCAAGTTATTTATATATATATATATATATATCCATAACAAGATATGGCACATAAATACAGAAGAGTGAAACAAAAATTACTTTGCCACTTTTTTTTGTATATGGAATGGCAATAATGCAAACTGGAAAAAATATGCTTCAGTATTTATAGAAAGCTAAAATATATGCTGCGGTTGTCTACAGAGTCATAAAGCACCTCATGTTTTAAATACCACAAATTACTTTTATTTTGGCTCAGACACTACAAGAATACTATGCATCTGAATAATCTTGTTTCCCAATAATGTAGCCCATCTTCTACAGATAGTGTTTGAGTTTGCTTCAGTGCTATTATGAAATAGAGTATTTTTAAATTATGTGTTTTTAAAAAGTGCATTTTTGTTGGGTATAAAAATTAAGCAACATATTTTCAAAAATTAATGCATGTTAAAATAGTGTTGGGAAGGTAGTAAAAGAATGAGTTTCTATTCATTGAGAAAATTATTTTTCTTCACAGGCTCTTCACCAGTCTGCCATATATCGTCCTAAAAGACACAAACAAGTTTGCAATTAATATATCTTTGGAAGCACATTAGAATTTAAAACAGTCAAACTGATTGCTGTTACTCATAATTATATTGTTTGTATTAATTTTATTCAAAAGTAAGAATAGGTAATGTTGCATTTTTTATCATATTTTCACTTCACTAGAGAAAATTTGCCACTGCACTTTGATAAACCTGAACTGCAGAGGTGTACACAGAGGCCAAATGAACAAGACCAGTTACTGAGGTAGACAACCTTAATGTTGATTTGTTAATGATTTGGTCACAAATGGTGGTCATTCCAATTGTGGATCTGTTTGTTAATGTTTGTACTGTGTATAAAGCAGTGGTCCCAACCTTTTTTTCACCAGGGAAAACTTTACAAGGTACCACTTGAACAAGAACCACTTTGACCAGGCACCACTCTCCAACATTAGTACCAAAAGGGTTACAAATCAGTTTTTGGTCAACTTTAGATTTGGTTTGGTTATTTGGGGTGATGATTCAGAAAACTGCATTGGATAATAGACCACATCATCTCTAGTTTCTGATACAGAATATATGCCATCCAGCAGTTGCCATCTGCTCACTCACAGAAAACCATGTTTAATAATCTAGAGCTGATGCAGTTGTAGTAATATTTTGTGGTTAGTCAGCCTCTGCCGTCCTGACATTCCTGTTGCCTCGGCACTATAAGAGGGTTTTGGGAGATGAGTTGCTCTCGTTGCTGCGTGGTTTTGAGGCAACGGTGTAGTAATGGTGAGGCTGTGGACCATACTTTTGTTCTTAGGGACCACCACTGGTATAAAGGAACATTGCACTGCAAAACTAAAATGTTTGCGTAAAGTTGAAGACTGGTTAATTCATTTTGTAACACTGAAGAGCATAATCCAAAATTTTTTTTTATTGCCACAAGCTTTTGGGATCTGACTTTCTAAAGAGTGAACCTATAAGAGTGGATTGTATTAGATGGTTGAGAGATCACTGCCGGGCGTCTGGTTGAGAACTATTTGTATTTGGGCTTTCCTGGTCCACACCAGCCCAATGACCTCATTTGACTACATCACCAACCCACAGTTTTGTGGACCCTTGCTGGCTGTTGTGCATTAATGTGGATGTTTTGTTTAGATTTATGTTATTATAGAATTTTGTCCGATTACGTGTAGTTTAATTTATTGATGTCAGGTTTAATTTATTGATATTAGGTCTTAATTTGATGCTAGGTTTTAATGTTACTTTTATATGTGGGGGTTTTCTGGGATTTTATGTTAGTATCATGTGTTTTATGTAGGCAATGAATGTTTGCCATTGTTATGTTGGAATCTGCCCTAAGTCCCCTCTGGGAGATAGGGTGGAATACAAGTAAAGTTGTTGTTGCTAAATTGCTTAAATCTTTGTTATTCTGATGGATGTTTTAAATTGTTTTTAATGGTATAGACCGTTAATCGTAATCTTCTGTGGATTTTATCTACATTACTTTTGTTTTAATGCTATAAGGAATACCAAATCCCAGTTCTGAATGTACATTTGGAAAATATATCCGAATGCCCTACCAGCAGGTTACGAACAGGATAGGTTCTGTAAGTTCATTCTTAAGATGAAGTTGTATGTAAATTGGAACAGGTATGTTTTAAATACAACTCCACCAATTTTTTAAAATTTAGATAGCATAGGGAAGGGTTAACACCCCTGTGATGTTTGCTTTGCTGTCTGTTCAGATTTCACCTCACTTTTTGTCCCTGTGACACTTGCATTTTGAAGATTTTGGGTTGGTATGAAAACAAGGATTAGTGATAAAAGCTTCAGTGGAGGCACCTTTTCCCCATGATAATTCTTTCAGGAGTGAATTTCCCTTCCTGGGGTAGATTTCCTCTCACTTCCTGCTGTCTCACCCCTTTTGTAAGACAGATGTTTGTAACTTGGGGACTGCCTGTAAAAATGCAAATTGGTCCCATGGTCTATCATTTTTTGTCTTACCAGTGGCAAACCTCTTCTTAATTAGGGAAAGTCGATAGCCAGTGCCTACTAATTCAACATCTACTCCTGAAAGAGTGCTTCCCTCACTGATAAATTGCACTGCAAGTGTTGCTGGTTTACTGGGTCCTTCTGAAAGGTCAAATTTTGCTCTGAGGGAACCGGAACCTGTTCAAATAAAAATAAGGGGAGCACGTGTTAAAGACCATTCAAATAGTTTGTAAAATGTTGGCAGACATTTGGAGAATATTTTGGCCATCATTCAATACAGGTATATGCATATCAGTGAATGAAAAAGAAAGACTATACATAGTAGAACAATCAGGAAAGGAGTTATGTAGTCTCAAAGCAATGTTCCAACAAGGCCCTTGCTGTCTTCCAAGTTTCTCTCCTTACACTTGCACTAGTAAGCAGTTTTATTAGACTTCTTGCACACAGCTTTTTGTAAAGCTAAAACTGGGTCTTTATTGGCTGAAAAGACCCTTTCTAGATTAGCTATCTAAATTCTCTATATATTGCTCACTGATACTACAAATGATATACAGGTACAATGTGTAATGTGATAATGTGTAAATAATATAATTTTTAAAATATAGTATTTGAGGTGATAAAACCCCCCTGTTTAACAACCTTGAAAATTGTATAAGGGATATGTCTTGATTTGTTAACAATAAGGTACAAATAAATATTGGGCCTTATAGATCAGTATGATTCAAATTACAGGTAATTTCTTTTGCATGAACAACCTCTAAAACAGTGTTGATTAAAGTGTTTAATACAGATGAGAACACAAGAAACTAAGTGTGTTTTGGTTTTCCACTGGTTACTGTCGAAATTGAGACAAAGAGGCAACGTATCACTATTTTTCTTATACTTAAATGTAATACTTTAAAATCAATTCTTACCTCCATTTTCTGATTTTTCTGAAATACCAGATAATTTCCAAAATGCTTTCATCTGTTCTGAATTCCTGTATGAAAAGGTGTAGTTACTCTAAATGCAGTATTCAGAAATACTGCTATACTAGTTCCCAAGTGACCTTCAAAATAGTTAAGAGTAGACTTTTATGCATTCAAATATTCAGTGAGATTGGGTTATTGTGAGTTTTCCAGGCAGTATGGCCATGTTCCAGAAGCATTATTTCCTGATGTTTCACCTGCATCTATGGCAGGCATCCTCAGAGGTTGTGAGGTCAGACCTAACAACCTCTGAGGATGCCTCTCATAGATGCAGGTGAAACGTCAGAAGAAAATGCTTCTGGAACATGGCCATACAGCCTGGAAAATTTACAACAACCCAGTGATTCCAGCCATCAAAGCCTTCAACAGCATATTCAGTGAGATTTCTTTCCATGTACAGCAGTGGTTCTCAAATTGTGGGTCCCCAGGTGTTTTGGCCTACAACTCCCAGAAATCCTAACAGTTGGTAAACTGGCTGAGATTTCTGGGAGTTGTATACAGAAACACCTGGGGACCCACAGGCTGAGAACCTCTGATGTACAGCATTTGACTGTAGACTAAGCTACGAGCACCAAGATGCTGAGAGCCAATAAAAGCTATTTGACCCTTCCCCAAAGCCTTTCTGATTTAGAAAAGCATGTCTCCCACCAATGTTTTGTGTCATCCTATAGGATCAACTGATAGGATAGAAATTTAAGACAGAAATAACATGTTAGCAATGAACAAGGATCCATGAACCACTGTTACAGGATGAACCAAAAGTCACAAAGGGGTTTCAATATTTAACAACTCCTTTTTAAAAGTTATATCTTACAATACCATAACATCATATATAGTATATACAGGAAATTAATGTACATTATGGGTAAAGTACTTTACATTTCCACCCAAAAAGGTATTAAAACATCAGACGCCCATCAGAGATCTCAACTGTTGTGGACTCTCTGAGTATTTTAATCTTGAGTGCATACAATGTTATTAGTTTTAATGTGTTTTTTTACCAGAACAGAACTATATGATGGCCAGAACAGCTAAAAGATGCAATCCTTCTTAACGAACTCTTTAGTCTAATACCTTGAAATGTTTATTTATTTATTTGGGCATTTCTATATTGCCTTTTTACAACAGTAGGTAAAACATAGCAGTATAAATAACACATTAAAATAATCACAAGTCAGTCCTTGTCAGACATAAAAATGATCAAAACTGATAAAAGCACTCTAAAATGCCTAGAAAGTTAAAATATAATTATAAAGTGCAGGTCCTAGCCTTCTATCACCTTAGTTAAAAGCTATTCCACATAGGGAAGTTTTCAAGTTTTTTTTTCTAAAGGCCAAGAGGGTGGGGGCTGCTTTTATTGCTTCTAGCAAAGCATTCCAAAGTTTTGCCCGAAGCAAAGTTTTGCCGGAACCCAAGAATGTGCTATCGCTAGCCAATTTTAAATAACAACTGTCCCTAAGCTGAGTCGATGGGACTGTTTCACTACTTGATCTTAATAATTTACTCATTCTAACATTCACTACTAAATCTTAACAATCTTATGTCCATTTAATCCAGAAGTGCATTGCAGATAGAATTATGCTCTCTAACTTAACTGCCTTCCTATTATCCTTAAGGAAGCATAAACCAGGAGTTCCTAAAAGTAGACATGTGTTTTTTTGGGGAGTTTTTTTTTGTCATGTTAGGAGTGACTCCTGGTGTGAGAGAATTGGCCGTCTGCAAGGACGTTGCCCAGGGGACGCCTGGATGATTTGATGTTTTTATCATCCTTGTGGGAGGCTTCTCTCATGTCCCTGCATGAGGAGCTGGAGCTGATAGAGGGAGCTCATCCGCCTCTCCCCAGATTCGAACCTGCGACCTGTCGGTCTTCAGTCCTGCCAGCACAGGGGTTTAACCCACTGCGCCACCAGGGGCTCCTGTAGACATGTGTGATTAATATTGAAAACAGAGAAGAGTAAGAATGCTTTTCACCAAAGTTTTTACAAGCATACAGGAATGAATGTCATAGAGTATTCAACAATCAAAAGTTACCATTTTGCTGGAGGAAGCGACTGCATATTCATTACACCTCCATCAACTGGAACCACGACCTGTATATTAGACAGCATACTTGGCGCTGCCATAGATGCTGGGTTGTATTTGTAATCAACTCTTACATCAGTAGTGTTTGCGTTGCACTTCCAGTATGTGGCGAGATTCAAAGGTGTAGACTGGATGCCATTTGAAGATACCTTTGCAAACAAACATACAACCATCATAGTGAGAATTCCGTTTCCATCACAATAAATGACTTTGGGCCCAAGGGTATAAAGAGCCCAACAGGTTCTTTTTATCAACAAGAAATTATACACATGTTTACATTATCTACACAGAAGACTATTAGTTGCTGTGCTAGATAACGAAAAAGAGAGAATTATGATTATGATCTTTATTTATATCCCGCCTTTCTCCCCATGGGGACTCAAAGTGGCTAACAACTATCCATTCACGCTAAACATTCTAAAATTAGGAGTTTTTCAAATTTATTCTATTTACAAGTTCACAATTCTATTTAAAAGTTCACTGGTTGCTGGTTCATTTTTAGGCTCAATTCAAAACTGCGGGTCATTATTTCTGAACCTCTAAATTCAGAGGTGGATATCCAGATACTGGATAACTTCCATCATCCCTGACAACTGGCCACATCAGTGAATTGGCTGGGAGTTAAGAGTCAAATGTTATCTATCTTATCTGCTGCTTAGTCTGTTTTCTTAATTTGCTTTAACTGATTGTTTTCAATGTTTGATGGTGACAGCATTCACAGATGTTTCATTTGAAACTGAGAAATAGGAATAAATAAACAAAGCTAGTATTGAAAACATTTCTTTTGAAATCAGTGTGTCTACATTTCAGCAGAAGACACTGGCAAAACCACTGCTGACTATTACTTGTCTAAAAGCCCTATGAAATTCATGGAGTTGTCATTAGTTTACTTGTGATTTGAAAGTACAGACACACACTCAAATTTCATGATGACTTCTGCAAAACATCTTTAAACTGAAACAATTTGTCAACATACAAAAATTATCCATATTACTGACAATATATCAATGCTTCTCTTATAGGAAGCGTCTATATATTAACACTCCCCTTCAGCTTCTAGTACTATTTTTTAAGGTTTGAGTTTTTAAAATGTTATCACCTGATACTTAAGGACGTCCACATTATAATAAGAAGCAGAGGGATTCTGTTCTGATAGTTTCTTGAGGTAGACTGTGACAGCTTGCATGTCCATCCAAAAATCCCTTGTATTGGAATCACTTTGTGATGGATCACTGTGTGTAAAAGTTAGAAATGAGCACACCAATTTTAAGTTCCCTTACATTTTCCAGATTCAAAATGTTATGGCTTATATCCACAGGCTACTGCAAATTTTCATAACAAGGAACAATACAGTGAAAAATCTTTTAATATAAGCAAATGATGTAACATAATATCGTATAAATCTTAATATAGATTGTACGAAAAGTACTAGAACAAGAAAAGTTTGAGAATAATTTAGAACTTCAAAAAAGCAATTTCTTGAGATTTCCCATATTAAGCATAGCACTATCAGATATCAATTGGCTCAAGGTTTTCATTCTGATTTTTGTTTGCTGCAAGAGAGTAAAAAGAAGGAAGGTAAAGCCATCTCTTGCCCTTTGTTATTAACAAAAAAAATTAAATAGCACTTGAGGAAGGATATAACTGTGCCAAACTTCTCGCAGGAATTAAACATTTGCTCTAAGTTGACTATCTGGCCTCCCTTATTGAGTGAAATTGTTGAGATATATGTTTCAAATAAACCAAAATAATATTTTATCTATGTTATTGTTAGCTAACTTCTCTCAGGTCCTATTTACTAAATCAAAAACCAAGTGCAGATCTATAACAGCTAGAAACAATTGTTTAAAAGGTCACTGTATGGTATTTAAATTAAGTGATGCAGGATAAAACACTGATCAATTGTACTATGATCTTTGCAAAAGCCTACCTGAGCTTCATGAAATATATTATGCTTTATTTATTTATTTATTTATTTTTATTTACTGTCTTTATATCCCGCTCTTCTCACCTTGAAGGGTACTCAGAGCGGCCTTACAATGGGTAACAATTCAATGCCACATAAAACAGACATATAATAAAATAAACTTATACATTAAAAATAAATAAATAAAACATATAAACATTAAAACCAATTATTAAAAACCACACATTCTGAAATTACAATCCTTTCAAGCTAATAATTTATAGAAGATATTTGGAATACAGTCCAGAAGCTACATCAAATAAACTAACCGGTCTGCAATTCTCAGGATCCTGGTGGTTAACTTTTTAAAATATAGGAATGAAGAGATAATACTATATGTGCGTATTCACAGCTAACCACGCAGGGAAAATATGCTTATACAGGTACAATAATTAGCAGCAAATGATATGACTACTAAATTAAGTTATCTGCGGAGCTGTTCATGCCTTAGCATGTTCCTTTCCATGTAACTTAAGAATACATTTTCATTACACTGGATAATATTCTCATTTATTCTCCTACGATTGGATAAGCATGTAAATGACTTGAAATACCCCATCATTTTTGTTTTTGTTTTGGATAAGTTATATTTTATTTTCAATTGCACACAAGGAAATGCATTCATTTCTCTTTAGATTTCTCTTTTGAAATCTCACAGTACCAAGGCAACACTGTATGATTTAGAAGGCTACTTTGATAGTTTGCTGTAACTTAACTTCAATGCAACTATAACATCTCTAAAAGTAATGCAACAACCGATTTTAGAGTTCTGAAAAAGAGAATAAACCAAAATAGATAATGAAAAATAGACAACAAGACCAAATTCTACAAGGTTAAATATACAGTGAGAAAACATATACATGTATCATGCAACAAAGCATATGGTTTATGATTAGATTTAAAAAAATACAAAACCTGTATACAAGTTGGGCATTTGGAAGAATCTGCTCTAGTTTGCTTGTATTTTTTACCCTGAAGCAGAGCACAGCAGGAGATGGATTGCTGGTGAACACTTTAATAATCCCACTTGGAAATGAGACTGTCATATCACCAGTGATCTTCACAATACATCTAAAGAAAGATATGGAAATACAGATATTATTTATGCTGTATTCTGAAAAAATGGGAAAGAGAACAGAAAACTGTTTGTGGTGCACTGATAATACATTTTAATCATAGAACAATATTAGTTTATGTTTAATTTATTAAGTCTGATTTTTAAACCAAGTGAGATTGTAACAGATAGACAAACAATACTCAAAAAGTCCTAAATATTTTAATGTAATACTGATCATACTGGTGATTTGCAGATTAGTCTGCAGACTCTCCAAAAAAAAAACCAAACAGATGTGAGCAAAAATAAAGTAGCACATGTGACTAAAAAAAACAAAACATTAGTGGCCTTCCAGAGATCTTAAAATACATTATCTTAGAGAATGATGCCCTCCTTCATTGAGCCAGTAAAACATGCTTTAAGCAGTATACTTTTTTGGGATGTTCAATCATCTTTAGCTTTGATAAGGACTTTTCACTGACCAGAATTAGGTGTCATGTGACCTTAAGTTCTAAACAGTCCCTCCCCCCATCTCTCTATCTCTCACACACACACAAAGTCTGCTGGTTCATAGACTTCAAGCAACTGAAATCACTGTTCCTCTGCTCTCCCCATGTTTTCTGGGGAGGCACAGAAGCACTACCCTAGCCTTACCAAAGATATTCATAATTTGACCAAACCGTCTCCATCTTGACCCTCAGTGCCATCATTTCCCACATCATTTCCCACATCAGAAGCACCGTGATCTTGAAACACAAACACAGGCTGAACTCCAACATTAATCCAGAATTTCATTTTGGTGCTCTCATTTGATAAATATGGTTTTATCAGCACAATGAACTACACAAAATGTGAATTATTTATCTTGGAAATGAATCCAAACTTGTCTGGAAACCCAGCAATAAAAGTCAGGGTAGGATCAGGATACAATTTTTATAATTCTTATTTAATAAATTAAAAAGATGCCAGGCCCACACTAAAGCACACTGTAAAGGATGAGATGTAGTGGACTTTGCTTTATATGTCAGCTAAAATGATTGAGGATCCAAAAAAAAAAAGTCTACTGCACAAAGCATGTGTTTGATTCCACCTAAACATTAGGAAGAATTTCCTGATGTTAAGAGCTGTTTGGCAGTGGAACATGCTGCCTTGGACCCTTCTCTTCAGGTTTTTAAGCAGAGGCTGGATGGTCATCTATCTGGGGGTGCTTTGATTCTGTGTTCCCGCAAGGCAGGGGGTTGGACTGGATGGCCCTTATGGTGTCTTCCAACACTTATGATTTACCCCTCCCCCAGGTAAAACACTCTCCCAAGATTTGAGGATCCTGCTGAATGAGATGAGCGAGACCACAAAGTACTTGAGAAAAATCTTTTTGAAAAAACCTCTATCAGTGGCGCTCCACTTAATTGAAATTATTTTGGTTCAATTTTCAAGAACTTCTCCATCCATGACTCTCTCCCAGCACTTCCCATCTTATTCAATGGGTTTTTCTGTCTTTGGGGGGGGGGGGGGAATCTGGATGGAGCTGCTGAGGGATCGGTTTTTGACAAACTTTTTCCATGCATTTTTCTTGCAGAGGCAGCGACTTTGTGCAAGCTCATAATACAATTGTCGTAAAAATTATTAATATTTTAATCAGCAACATATTTGTTCAAATACACCAAGAATAGCTCAAGTTTAATCATTTTTCATAGAGTAAAAAGGAAAGCCTAACCTGTTTTGTTTTCAATACAAGAAATAAAACTGCAAATAATTGTTTCACTGACTTTGTGGGATCTGCTCCTTTGAAGTAGGCATTAACAGACTCAGTCAGGGCCACTGCAACAGGCAGTAAATCCTGGTTTCCAAGACTGACAGGACTAGGACCACGAGAAATTCCTAGGAAACATACAGTTCACAGGTATCAGTCCTATTGTTAATTTCAAATGTAGATGGCTTGCTTTCTCGTTTTCATAAGCCATTTATTAAAGGACATATTAAAGGACACATTATGAGATGCATATTTGAACATATATAACTAGAATCACTGCAATTAAAATATATCACAAGTATTAAATATATTTTACAGCCCATTTCATTTCAAAATATGTCTACTGCATTATTTCAGGAAAAATGACTTGCCCTTGAGCTAATAATCCAATTCCAAGTCTTGTTAGCTATACTATAGACCAGGGGTCCTCAAACTAAGGCCCGGGGGCCAGATACGGCCCTCCAAGGTCATTTACCCGGCCCTCACTCAGGGTCAACCGAAGTTTGAAACAACTTGAAAGCACACAGCAACAACAACCCTATTTCATCAACCAAAAGCAGGCCCACACTTCCCATTGAGATACTAATAAGATTATATTTATTAAAAATTGTTCTTAATTATTATTATTGTTTTAAAGTGTTTTTTTGCACTACAAATAAGATATGTACAGTGTGCATATGAATTCATTCATGTTTTATTTTTTCAAATTATAATCTGGCCCTCCAACAGTTTGAGAAACTGTGACCTGGCCCTCTGTTTAAAAAGTTTGAGGACCCCTGCAGTGGTTGTAATTTGACTAAGAAGCCACCAATAAAAATAAAGTTTTACATTTTCACTTAAGATAGTAAAAAAAAAAAAAAAAAAAAAAACCCGAACTTAAATGCATAGCCTCTCTAAATGTGTTCCAATGTATGCTTGAATGAATCACATAATGAGCCCCCCACCCTGCTCTCTTCTACTGGCTTAGGACAGCAGCACACCATCACTGCTTTGACTCCTCTTAAAGAGGCACATTGCTTGCATAACCAACAGTTCATTCCATCCCAGAATGGTTCTGTTAAATTCTGTCACTTCTGCAAAAGTAAGATTATCAATCTGCATTAGAAGAAGAAGAAGAAGAAGAAGAAGAAGAAGAACTACTACTACTACTACTACTACTACTACTACTACTTTATTTTTCTACCCGCCTCCATCTCCCCAAAGGGACTCGGGGTGGCTTACATGGGGCCAAGTCCAAGGCAAAATACAATAAAAAAACAATAACAAATTAAAACAACATAAAACAGCATAAAACAACATAACAATAATAAACAAGCATCAAAAGCAACAGCAGACTAATTTTGGAGGCGGGAGGGAGGAGGGCCACTATGTGAACTGGTAAAGGATAAGGTGGATAGAAACGTATAATAGCATAGGAAATAGCATGGAAACAGAGCAATTAAACAGGATCAATTCAGCTTAACTTAAAATATATATAGTAATGTAATATAGGAACTCAGATTCAAGTCATGATTCATCTCATGATATAGATCATTTGTCATAGGGGTCATCAGTCGAATGCACAATGAAACATCCATGTCTTTAATTCCTTATGGAATGTGGATAGGGAGGGTGCTAGCCTAATCTCCCTGGGAAGGGAGTTCCAGAGACGAGGGGCCACACCGAGAATGCCCTTTCTCTCGTCCCCACCAACTGCGCCTGAGACGGGGGTGGAAGCGAGAGAAAAGCATCCCCAGAATAATAATAATATAATAACTTTATTTTTGTATCCCGCCAACCATCTCCCCAAGGGGACTCGGGGCAGCTTACAAGGGACACGCCCAAGATTACAATTAAAACACACATGTAAAACACTTTAACCAATTAAAACATCAGATAAAACAAATAACAACACAATTGAAAACAATGTAAAAGAAGATCTTAAGGGCTGTGTGGGCTCGTAGGTGAAGATGAAGTCACGAAGATAGGTAGGTCCTGAACCGTTTAGAGCTTTATAGGTAATGTTTAGAGGGCAATTAGAGGTAAAAGGTGGGAGTTTAGTTAGAAAAGGGTTTTTGAGTTAGACTAGGTTTGGAGTGAGATAATGGGTTTGGATGGGTTTTTGGTATGGTTGATCTGGATTAATTTGAGAGAAGCTTGAGAAAGGGTATATGAGGTTTTAAATATAATAAATATTTAATTTCTCTTGATACATTTAACTCTGTAATAACGTTTCATTTTTATAAGTCTTTATAAGTCTATTAAGATCTTGAATTCAAAGTAGCAGCACTTAAAATAGAGCAGCAGGGTCCACTGAGGTTAGTAGCTGCATAAATCCTCATATATACCTTAAGGGAAATTAGATGGCCCTCCAGTTAGTGTTACACACTTAGGACAGGACGAAGTTCTTACGCTGTGAGCAGAGGTGGAGATCAGGGGATGTTTTCACTCTTGGTAACTGCAGTGAGCACCATCAAAGTCTTCCCATTTTGTGGGTTAATTGGTAGGAACTGCAAATTTGGCCACAGTGAGTGGTGGGATTGTCTGAGAAGACCCCTCATCGCTCTTCTCAGGCACTGGGAGACTGCTAAAATGGAACCTCACAGCAGGTGAGGGCTGTAAACCCCCCTAAACTGAGTTCATCATTCCCTTCCCCCATTTGACTAGCTTAAATGTAGACTCAACAAACAAACAAAAGCAGTAGTTTTTAATTTTATGTCTGCCCACTTTTGATAATAATATACTTGATAAAATAGATCTTGTAGATCTTATTATTCCAAACATTGTATATATGGTGTTGTAATAAACAGGTGAAAGTACACTTGTTGAAATAACATTGATTTTCCATTCCTTACTAAATCATTCACATAGTCCATATAGAATAGTGTTCATAGTCCACTTGCAGAAACTATTGACGAGTCAGATATTTTAACAGGATTTTTGAGCAGATTTGTGACTTACCTATTGTGGGTGTATTTGCTGCACTCAAGGAAGCAGAGGATGATATTGAAGAGGAGCTTTCTGTACGTGCCAAAGGAGCTGATGGAGGTGGGCTGGAACTGGAGGTAAGGGGAGGGCTGAATGGCCTCGGCTTAAAACAAAATTCAAAAACATTAGTAAGCACATTTAAATAGACATATATACAGTGAGAGAGATAAAGATCACTGATTCAAGTTGTACTACACCTACAATTTCATTAATTCCACTAAGTTTTGCTGTTGTCAACTTTGGTCTGGAAGCTGGTCTGGGAGGAGGCACCAAAGTACCTACAGACAGAGGAGTCGTTGGTCTTGCTGGAAAGCAAAAAATGGGATATTAATGTATTTATACATTCATAAACCATTGGCAATAAACTATTCTAGTGCACTAATATTTTAATGAAAAAGTAAATTTGGCAGTTTTTTAAAAAAGAGATTATAGAAAATGCCCAAATTAAGATACAATTCAATAATACTAACTACGCCATCGGTCGTTAAGCCATAGCAATAGTAAAAACATGATGGATTGGAGAAGGCAGGCATCCATGACCATCCCTGCATATAACCATAAGATTAGGATGTGGCCACCAAATAGAGTGTCTCCCAGCTTCGCCGGGTCTGTTAAGAACTACTTGACTTTTCAATATTTGAGTCTGCTTCACTGAAAAAACATGGGACATCTTGGCTCTAAGAACTGAATATAAACAGATATTAAAGTTCACAAAAAATTGGTCAACACTTATGAAATGCATATTTCTTAATAATTCACATATTTCCATTACCTGAGGTACTGATGGTATTTGTTGAATTATCTTTTTGCAGAATACAAGAAGACGAAGAACTTTTTTGCAGAGAAATTGATTGAGCTAAATAACAAAAGTAAGGGGGAAAAGTATTTAGACTCTCCCATTATCCAAGCTGTATTCTATCCAAAAAAAGGAAGTATTAGTTTAAGAGATCAACACAACTATTACAACAAGTATATACAAAATGTGTGATCTACAACTATAAACCATCTGCCACATGTTCAATATTAGCACAAAATCCTAAGTAAGCTAAGGATCTACAGAGAAAAAAACAACATTTTATTAAAAAATAAATAAAACAGAAACCACTACATATTGCAGAATCTTGTAAAAGATGGCCTTTCAATCTATACTTGTTACCAAACCACAATATGCTGTTTGGCTGATGCCCACAGACCAAGAACAAAATAGCAGATCAGCTAATATGTAAAAATTATAGATAGGATCTAATAAAATGCTTTGATTGAGGAAGTTTCTTCCAGAAGAAAAATGCGCAGAAAAGCAATCCCCAAATAATGCTAAAAAAACGCTATAGAAGGGAAGGGTTGGGAACTCCTCCAAAGGAGGATTTTGTGATGTAGGGGACAGAAAAGCCGGCTTCGTATCTGAAAGCTTTAAGTGGAAGTTTGCAAAACACAATCAAATGTTTTGCAAACATTCTCAAAAGCCAGCAGATATGTCCAAAGAGGAACATAAATGTTGGTAAGATACCTAAAGCTGAGTTATCTTTCTAAACAATCCTATTACTTTGTTAGGTGAGAAACAGCTGTGAATCAACATGTTACACTACTCACTGGCATTTTCTCTTAGAAAAATAAAACCATCACAATCTTCAGAATTAATGTTACCTGATGAGGATGAAGACATTGTTGAAGCAAGGGAGGAAGAGTCACCAGAATTTCTAAAGAGTGGATCCCAGGCCAGGAGGTCATTATTTCCCTTCCTAAGTATAAATCACATTGTTTGTAAATGCGTATTACTACATGTTTTCAATCAGTTAAACTGAATCAGCATGCTTTCATAAAAACATTCATCAATATTCCAAAAACAAGTGTCTTTTGTAAATTCAGACCTTATTAATTATATATTCTTTTTTAAAAATCTAAAGAATAGTTTGGGAAAGGAAATACTCTTTTTTACGTATTTCAATCAACACAGTAAATAATTTGCTAATCTGTATATTTTAGTAAAAGCAGACCTAATGATGACCCCTTTCCAATAATCTGTTGACTGATTAGTGTCAGTGCTAATTCAGTGTAACATTTTGTGATATTTCAGAAGTATACTTTTTGTGAAGAAAAAGAATATACTTTATTGTATAATACTGAGGGAAGCACAAGCTCTCGATCTTTTTTCTTCTTTTTACTTCTTTTCAGGGAAGGCTGCATAAGAGCACTACTGCTAACCAATATGGTTTTGAAATGGTAATCTGCACAGACCCATGTTGGATTTTGCACCTGTTTTGGAACTTTGTCAATGTAGCCTTGTATGTGAAAGCAAACTCCAAAACATGCATTTTGAAGTCCTAGAACCCAAACCTGAGACTGTACACAGACCATAAAAAGAGTAAGTTACACTAACACTTTGAAGTCCTAGAACCCAAAAGTTGTCAATCAACTTTTAGCTATGTTATTTTTGTGGGGCACCGGGATTGTGGTGCAGCTGGCAGAGTGTCAGCTGCATTAAGATCACTCTGACCAAAAGGTCATGAGTTCGAAGCCAGCCCGGGTTGGAGTGGGTTTCCAACCACTTGTGTGTAGCCTGTTGTCGACCTTTGCAACCCAAAAGACAGTTGCATCTGTCAAGTAGGAAAATTAGGTACCACCTTAAAAAGTGTGGGGAGGCTAAATTAACTGATTTATGAGGCCATAAAGAAGACTCCAGCAAAGCATTCCAGGGAATGCGGAAGTGCTTCATCATGTAGGGAATGCGGAAGTGCTTCATCAGCGTCGCAGATGGACAATGAAAGTGACAGCTCCCCTGGCGGCCAGAAAAAGTTAAATAGCCTCTGTGTATGTCTGTAAATGTTTGTATGTCAAAAATTGGCATTGAATGTTTGCCATATATGTGTACACTGTAATTCGCCCTGAGTCCCCTGCGGGGTGAGAATGGCAGAATATAAAAGCTGTAAATAAATAAATAACCGACCTTGAGTCCCTGCCTGGGAAAAAGGCAAGATATAAATAAAATGATGCATGGCTGAATGGATCTTTTTGCATGTTCTTTAAGAATATGGATTGATTTCTAAGGTAGGATATGCATGATAAAAATCCTTTAAAAACATTAGAAAGTGGTACACTTGAAGGTCCATTCTTGCCAAGGAGGAGCCATTCATGAATGAATTAAATCCTAATGCTGCCTTGGCTAGGCAAAATATCATACTTTACACTGAACATTTTATTAGACCCCATCTCTTCCTTTTTCAGTTCACTCATAAAGCAAAGGCACAGGAGAAGTACAGAAAAAATTCCTCACCTCTAGGAAAAGGCGATGATCTTCCTACCCTGACGGGGAATGAATGGTTTCTTTTCTTTGGCAAGAATGAACCTTCATTGGTAAGTTTTCTAATGTGCCATTCTCAGTCAGCAAAGAAGGAGTGATCCATTAATGGGATTTACATTGTTACAATGTGGTATGACTTGTTTTAGAACCCTTCTACTAAAGAAGGCTCTGCCTGGAGAAAACATGTCTAGTTTTTACTGTTAAATGAACGTGGGTGGAACTACCCATGAGACTGCTCAGCAGATTTCCTCCAGGGATGTACTGATAGAAAAAACAATGGCTGTGATGACTTTGTTTTACTCTACACTAGTACCCCGAGGCCTGGCATCAAGCTGAAGGAAAGTGCTTTAATTTGGTAATTTATTAATTTTTTTTGGTCGTGTCAGGAGCAACTTGAGAAACTGATTCTGGTGTGAGAGAATTGTCTGTCTGCAAGGACGTTGCCCAGGGGACGCCCGGATGAATTGATGTTTTTATCATCCTTGTGGGAGGCTTCCCTCATGTCCCCAAATGAGGAGGTGGAGCTGATAGAAGGAGCTCATCCGCCTCTCCCCGGATTCGAACCAGCGGCCTGTCGGTCTTCAGTCCTGCCGGCACAGGGGTTTAACCCACTGCGCCACCGGGAGCTCCGATTTGGTAATGGGTGCTGCCTTAACCGAAACAAAGAAACCTGCTATGGTAGAAAAACTACGGTGAAAAGCCTAAGTAAGCTTTTTAAAGAAAAGGAAATAGTGCAGAGAGAATTTTAAAAAATCAGGAAAATAATAATCTGAAAGAAAAAAAAGAAGTCAAAGTGAAGGAGATGGATATACAACCCTTCTATGCAATGCAACAAGAACTGAGGCAGGCAATGAGGACCAATAAAAAAAAGTTCAGTATAAAATGAGGAAATATTTTGTCTAACTTGGGTAGCAACAGGTATTAATCTGATCATGAATGGCTCTTTCTTCACTGTCATAGAATTATTTCTATCCATAACCTCGTCTCTCTCTCTCTCTCTCTCTCTCTCTATATATATATATATATATGTAAATTTGACAAATATTAGGTCAGATATCAGATACATTCACCAGACTTATGCACCAATGTACCACTTTGGTGTAGCAATGTACTAATATGTATACACCATACATAGGCATCAACTTAACAATGTAATGATATGTACCAATTTGGCACTAAAATGATACCAAATTTTAATCTGAATGACTTTACTATAAATAGAAACACTTAAATATGAGCAAAAAGATGTATTAAAAAGGTAAGGGGGAGGGAAGCAGTTGGAATGAAAAATGAAATGAATTTAATAAAAAATCAAACTGTAAATCTTAAACTTAACATGTCATATCTGAATCCAGCAATAAATCTGGAAAAAAATCTTACAAAAATAATATCTGGTAATTTATAAATAAAAATAAATGTCAAAGAAGAAACTTACTCATTGGATGAAGCAGAAAGCTTTGATTTTGTTAATTCTTCACCTAATTAAAAATATCATGATCATTGAAAGCAAAAGTATTTAATTAACAAAATCAACCATGTTTTACAAAAACACAGTTCTGACTGGTAAATGACAATCCAAAGTAATTCAAACAACAAATGAAATGGACATGTACTACAATATGAATTATATGCGGCTGCTATGTTTTCTAAGTTGAGCTTCTAGTGTAGCTATTTAATTTAGGATTAAGAAGCCCTAAGATTCTTAGGATTTCAGGGGGCTCGTGAACTTGGATGGGGAAACAGTAGATCTTTATTTTCATTATCCCCTCTAACTGAAATGTACAATTCCCTTCTATTATGAATATAGGCAACAACTGGGAGTAGTATTAGGATTATTTGTGGGCTTCACCAGACCACCAAAGAAGTCCATAGTATAAAACAACCACAATACTAGAATCTAGCATAATACAATATTAGGTACTGGTTCCTGCTCCCCTGGGACTGTTTTCTCCTTCACTACAGAGCAATCTAATCCCAACTGTTCTATGGGAAGTCCAAGGAAGAGGGAATAAACAAATTATCAGGTCTGTTTTCCTCCCAAAAGGAAGATCTTTTTTTCCATTTTAAAATGGACATTTAATACATTCATTACGAAATGGCTGTACATGTTTTCAAGTTGCCAGTCAACATCTGGTGACTTCATGAACTTTGTAGGGCTTTTTTTTAAAGCAAAGAATATTCAGAGGTGGTTTTACCAGTTCCTTCCTCTGAAATACAGCCTACTGGTTCTGGTATTCCTTGGTGGTCTCCCATCCAAGTAGTAACTAATCTCACTCAACTTCCAGGATCAGATGGAATGTGGTGCCTTCGGGGTATTTGACCTTAAAATATGCGTGGAAACTGCAGACCATAGGCAATATACAACATATACAGCCAGGTTTTTCTTGCCTCCCCTCCTCCTCTGCAATTCTACACTTATGTCATATGGAGTGGCAGTATCATTCCAACAATCATGGCATCCAAAATTCTCAAAATGCCTGGTATTGGTAAAACTGGTTTTAAAAAACCCTGAAATGAAAACCTGATGTAGACTTCTGGTCACCTCCAGAACTTATTTTTCATTTATTTTTAACCAAAAGCCAAGACATGTGGGCTGCTACTGGGAGTGCAAGGGTAAAAGTGCTCCCCTCAACCTAAACAAATAGTTTCCTTAAAATACTATCACACAGAAGCCAGGCTCAAACATTTATTTTGTGCATATCAAAAAAGATACACATATACACACACAAGCTTCTCAGCCATCCAGAGCTCAAACAACTAAAACTCTCAAGCAACCAGCAAAAAAAATGATTGAAGAAAAAAAAATGCTTAAAATAAAAAAATTACAATACAATAAAATCAGTTTTTATAATGCAGAAAAACTGTTACATTAAGTTACATTTGTTTTTATTTCTTTTAATTTGCTTTTAACTGCAATTTAACTCCAATTGGTATTTCAATATTAATATGAAGTCAATACAGTGTTTATGGTATGGTATAGAATGGGGTATAGAAATATTTAGGCCTTTTAAAAAAGTAACTCTCAAGCAACCAGAAACTACATTTATCCAGAATCTACCAATCCCCATGGGTGCCAGTCAACTGAGAGTCTACTGTGTGTGCATGCATATACACACATACACTATTATTATTGTGTGTCTTCAAGTCATTTCTGACCTATAGTGCAAAACTTGTTTAGAGGTAGTTTGCCACTGTTTCCTCTAAAACTGTGTGTGACCCTTGCCCAAGGTCACAAAGTACGTTTTCACAGGTGAGCCAGGATTCTTAAACCAATGTCAAACCACCGCATCATGCTGGTTCTTGTACATACACACATACTGTTCCAATGAAGACTGGTTATTCTAGCAGCACCCACAAACTATTTACTTCCAGGATGTTGTTAAGATCAACATGGGAAATATTTTACTTTTTTTTTGCACCTATAGGTATGCTAAAGAATAATAAGGTAACAATAATTTGGAGGAAAATCCCTGCTTCTAAAATCAGAATGTTAAGATTCAGCATGCAATACTACTTTGTGTCAGAATCTTTTAAGAGTTGCACTAAACCCAATCTAATACCACACACTCAATTCATTAATTCATATTTTATTATGGACATGTATTTAATTCTGTACAACTGCAAAGAAATACAGATATTTGCAGCTGCTTACTGTAGTAGAAAAACATTCTTCACTTCAAAAAAATCTCAAATACAGAGAGAACTTTTGAAAAAAAAACAAAACCCTAAACTGAATATCCAGCTTTTTTCTCTACATGAAATCATTAATTATACAGGCACACTTCCTCAAAGAGAAAATTAAAGTCTTGCAACAGTAGGAGCTTATCTGACGATGGTCAAGGGTTCACACAGACTTACTAGATGAGTTCCGGTTCATCTGTGCCTGCACAAAAGATAATGAAAAACAAACAGTGCTTAATGAACAGATACTTGTGATCTGAGTGGATAGATACAAATTCTGGAGCATTCATTAGATACTAAGATTAGCAACTGTTACAAAGCAAAAAATATGCACACTTAAGACAGGAAAATTATTTATGTAAGTGATGAAATATTTACAATGGTTTTTCATAACATAGCATCCTAAGACCATAGCTGGATAGCAAACAATATGTGCTATTCTATAAATAAATGCCTTCTTTAGTATTAAGATTTGCTAAGGACACTCTCTTTTGTGTCCCATCACAGGGAACAATACTATAAATAGAAATATAGGAGAGGGGCTTCTCTGCTGTGGCATCCCATTTGTGAAATGCATTCTGTTTTAAAGTTGGGCTGGTGTTGTTGTCTTATTTAGGTACACAATTAAAACATGGCTCTTCAGTCAACTTTTATATGACCATGGCATGGGGTTGCCTTGCTGGGTTTGGGATTTTTTTTGTCTTCTTTTTTAAACGGAACTCTTTGAAATTGTTTTCATATGTTTAATTTCTATTCCTCTAGACCAGAGTTTCCCCTCCAGAGTTTTGGACTTCAGCTTCCACAAATCCCAACAGCTGGTAAGCTAGCTGAGATTTCTGGGAGTTGAAGTCCAAAACACCTGGAGAAGCACAGTTTGAGAAACACTGCTCTACACCATTCATTAAACTATATCCACAAATATTTTTATCTAGAAAACAAGTAAGTGATATTGTGTGTAGCTAACCATTTATCCAGCTGAAACTACAGTAACAGCTACATGGAAGCAGTGTCAAATGCCACTGCATAGCTGATACGATGTAACAGGAAATGTCTGATCAATCTTAAGGAAGAACATAAAAGCCATATTAACAATAGCTGTTATAGATAATCGGCTAGCTAGAATAGAAAACTCTTTCTACAGTTATGATTCTGTATCAGTTCTATGGTATATGAACTTTACATGGATAAACAAAAATCTGTGGTCACTAGGATCCTCCTGCTGACAGCAGGCAGATGATTGTCTCTGATGTCAGCCATCTTAAGGTTAGGGACAATTGTTTTATATGTTTAGAATATGAGATATGCAGCATGAGAATAAGCACCCATGAAGCTTCTAGCTGGGACTTGTTTTGCTTTGCATCCCTATTTATCCATTTGCTACAAGACAGAAAGGGAAAATAAAATTATTCCTCCACCAGGAAAGATTGGAAATCTAATGTAATTACAAATTTCTTGTCCTATCTTAAACTGCATTGATGGAAAGAAACCTGGCATTTCCCACATTTGCCTAAATACACAGAAAACCTGCCATAAGGAAAACAAATTATGGGTCTTTAGTTCTAAAAGGGGTTTTTAAATAGATCCCTTTGTGGCAAACTTGAGCTGAGATTTAAGATATTTGCTGATGCCTTTTCCTTTCCAGAAAGAGTTTTCTATTCTAGCTAGAACTACAGCTAGTTCCACTGCTAACACGAGAGAATGATTACTGTAGAATAAACATTCATTGCGACAAGGCAAAAAACTATGAGGCAGTTAGGCTTATTTTTCAAATGACAATAAAACTATTAAATTAAAACTCAGCTATCACAAACAGACAGCATTACTAAATCTTTATTGAACTATAACATTCAATTATTTAATACTTACTGGACTATGTCTCTGATGTCAGCATAGGAAAAAATGGGGGGAAAATGACATACAATTATGTGCAAATTATATGTAACACTTAATATTCTTCTCTAATTTTCAAATTTGAAGCACCAGATATCTGTGTTAATACAATAAAAATCGCAAACATAAAGGGTAGTTTCATTTTTAAAAGAAAGGCAAGGATTGTTGAAATAAATTATGATTTCACCACCTGTCTACTGTAGATCTCCTATACTATAAAATAGCGAATCCTTATGAATTTTATGGCCTGGATCATATTGTTAATCCTAACTAGAATCAATGGAATTTATATAAGTATAAACTCACAATTCTATAATTGATACAATAGGTCTATTCTAGTTGGGTCTCCAAACAGACTTTTATTTGCAATCTTCCTAGTCTAGAGGAAGGGTGGGAATCATTCAGCCTTCCAGGTATTTTTGGATCACTCTCAGGAACCAGCAATAGTATGTCCAATGTTAAGAAAAACTGTGAACTGTGGTCCCATAACATCCGTAGTGTCATTTGATTCCTACCCCGGAATAGCCATAAGCCTGGGAGGGGCAAATGTCGTTCAACATCAAATAGAAAGAACATCAAGAACACACACTGTCCAAATGGGATGTATAGAACTATTTTAGAATACCAGATATTGAGAACTCTTCTAAGAAGAAAAGCTGGTATTCTTTTATACTAGAATTACTCCAGAATACAGAGCACCAAACCAGAGATGGAACTGAATTCGAACAAGTTGCTTCGCTTTCCAACATCTGAGGATGATTTAGAGCAGAGATTTCCTGTATCGATCATACATATCTGCACATAGTGTATATTACAACCTTGAATTTGGCCCCTGCAGATATCCTGCGTCCCTCCTGCTTCTGAATCCCCACTTCTATTTTTTACCAAGTTCACAGTTGCTCCATACAGACATAAGAGAATTGGAATCCATGTGCACATAAGCATGTGTGGCCTCATCAGAAGCTGTCCCCGGAATGAAAAGCTTGTGTACTTCAATAAGCCGTGGTAGAAGTATGGTAGTTTTTTTCTGAACAGTACTTGCTAACCTACACAACTAGCTTCTCTCATCCCTTCTCTGAGCACATTTTTTCCTACTTTCTCACAAGCTCTTTGTAGACAATAGAAGCAAGATTGGAATACCACTTTCTAAAAATTACTTTTTCATCATTTGATATAATTAAAAATAGATAGTAAAGATACTGACATTCTACATCTCACCAATGCGTGTTAAATGTGAGTTAATTTAATCCTGCCTATACTAGTAGTAATAACAAAATAATTTACAGTGTTTAGTACACTAAATATTGTGCATGGATTACTTACAGATATAGCTGGCGAGAGTGTGATATTTCCTATTGATTCTTTTAATTCATCCAGTGAAGGCATTGTATAATGAGAACTATTGTTTGGCTGTACAGGTTTAATTTCCACATGGAACTTCCTTGGTTCGTCATCTTCAGAATCGGAATCACTTGATGAATAGAAGTGATTTTCTTTGGCATGTTATTCTTAGTTAAAGTAAAAGCTGATTAATCAGTTAATTATAGCTCTAGCTGCTAAGAATGTAAACTGACATGCAATAATAATTACGCAAACAAGTATGCTAAAACATAGATTCAAAGAACATGATAAAGACAGCTCAAATGTCTATATAATAATAAAAAAGGATATTCTGACTAGCTTCTGGCTTAATGCTATAGCCTTCATCATCCACATCTGGAATGTTCTGGGAAGAAACAATAATTAATTAGGGCAACATATTAGTGAAAATATTTTAAGCAAGTGTCTCAATCTATTGTTGATTTTTTTTTTTTTGGTTATTGATAAAATAAAGTGTTTTTCTCAGCAGAAATTGCAGGCTATTTAGTGTAAGAAAATCAAGTTCATCATGTTTTATAAGTTTATAAGTCATTAGATGCAGTTTCACAATTTCTTTCTTTACAGCTAAGAAGCCAACACTGATGGAACAAACATTTGTTTGATAGTTGTTCTTGTTGTTTAGTTTTGACTAGAAACCTATATATGACATAACATTTTGCAGAACTCCATCCAAAACTTACACAGTGAATTAGACACCCCATCCTAAATGTATGGCAGGTATGTAACTAATTAGAACCAGTGTGGTGTAGTAGTTTGCACACTGGACAAGGATTCTTAGAGCAAGGTTCAAATTATTGCTTGGCCATGGAAACCTACTGGCTGACCTTGCGCAAGCCACACTGTCTCAATCTCACAGGAAGGCAAAGGCAACCATTTTCTGAACAAAGTCTGTCAAGAAGACCCCGTGATAAGTTCAACTTAATGTTGCCTTGAACTTGAATATGTACAACAACAAATGTAGAGGCTAGAAACCATATTGCCATTTAGATGTTGTTGGATTGTAACTTCCATTATGCCCTTCATTTGCTATTTCTGTTAGAGATGATGGGAGTTTCAGTCCAATGAGTATTTAGTCAGATACCAATTGTACAAGTTCTCCCACTTAAAAAGATGAGAGAGTCCTGTAACTGACATCATAGATAGACCTCAACTATGACAGATAACATGAGGAAAAAAATCCAGAAAATCTGATTTTTAATGAATTTATTTGCAAATTAGGGTGGAAAATAAGTATTTGGTCCATAACAAAAGTTCATCTCAATACTTTGTTATATATTCTTTATTGGCAATGACAGAGGTCAAACTTTTTCTGTAAGTCCTCACAAGATTGGCACACACTGTTGTTGGTATGTTGGCCCATTCCTCCATGCAGATCTCCTCAAGAGCTGTGATGTTTCAGGGCTGTAGCTGGGCAACATGGACTTTCAACTCCCTCCAAAGGTTTTCTATAGGGTTGAGATCTGGAGACTGGCCAGGCCACTCCAGGACCTTGAAATGCTTCTTACGAAGCCACTCCTTCGTTGCCCTGGCGGTGTGCTTGGGATCATTGTCATGCTGAAAGACCCAGCCACGTTTCATCTTTAGTGCCCTTGCTGATGGAAGGTTTGTACTCAAAAACTCACAATACGTGGCCCCATTCATTCTTTCATCAGTCGTCCTGGTCCCTTTGCAGCCCCAAAGCATGATGGTGCCACCCCCATGCTTCACAGTAGGTATGGTATTCTTTGGATGCAACTCAGCATTCTTTCTCCTCCAAACATGAAGACTTGTGTTTCTGCCCAACAGTTCTACTTTCATTTCATCTGATCATATGACATTCTCCCAATACTCTTCTGGATCATCCAAATGCTCTCTAGCAAACTTCAGTCAGCCTCGGACATGTACTGGCTTAAGCAGGGGGACACATCTGGCACTGCAGGATCTGAGCCCTGGCAGTGGCGTAGTGTGTTAATGATGGTAGCCTTTGTTACATTGGTCCCAGCTCTTTGCAGATCATTCACTAGGTTCCCCCGTGTGATTCTGGGATTTTTGCTCACTGTTCTTGTGATCATTTTGACCCCATGGCGTGAGATCTTGCGTGGAGCGTCAGATCAAGGGAGAATATCAGTGGTCTTGTATCTCTTCAATTTTCTAATTATTGCTCCCACTGTTGATGTCATCACACCAAGCTGCTTGCCTATTGCAGATTCAGTCTTCCCAGTCTGGTGCAGGGCAACAATTTTGTTTCTTAGAATCATAGAATCATAGAATCAAAGAGTTGGAAGAGACCTCATGGGCCAAGAAGCAGGAATACCGCACTCAAATCACCCCTGACAGATGGCCATCCAGCCTCTGCTTAAAAGCTTCCAAAGAAGGAGCCTCCACCACACTCCGGGGCAGAGAGTTCCACTGCTGAACGGCTCTCATAGTCAGGAAGTTCTTCCTAATGTTCAGATGGAATCTCCTCTCTTGTAGTTTGAAGCCATTGTTCCGCGTCCTAGTCTCCAAGGAAGCAGAAAACAAGCTTGCTCCCTCCTCCCTGTGGCTTCCTCTCACATATTTATACATGGTGTCCTTTGACAGCTCTTTGGTGTTCACCATAGTGGAGTTTGGAGTATGATTGCTTGAGACTGTAGACAGGTGTCTTTTATACTGATAACAAGTTCAAATAGGTGCCATTACTATATTTATTTATTATTTATTAGATGCACTTATTGACCGCCATTCTCAGCCCTTATGGGCGACTCATGGCGGTGTACAGTACACATAAAAAGACAGTTACAGAGGCCAGTATCAACAACATATGACTATACAACAAATACAAACTACATAAAAATCCGCTTCGTCTCTTAGTAGAATCATAGCCAGTCTCATTTTCCTTATACCATTCCAGTTCTCATTCTCATTCAGTTCTATAGGTAATGAGTGGAGGACAGAGGAGCCTGTCTGTGAGACCCAGAAATCTTGCTTGTTTGTAGGTGACAAAAAACTTATTTTCCACCATAATTTGCAAATAAATTTGATAAAAATCAGACAATGTGATTTTCTGGATGTGTTTTCTCATGTTGTCTGTCATAGTTGAGGTCTACCTACGATGTCAATTACAGGCCTCTCTCATCTTTTTAAGTGTGAGAACCGAAACAATTGGTATCTGACTAAATACTCCCCCCCCCCCCCCGTATAGGGAGGACCCTTTGATCTGAGGCAGAATTTCTTTTTCATGAAATTCTTAAAACAAAGTAAATATTTGAAGTGTATACCTAGACAATTTTAGACTGACTTAGCCCCTTGCATTCCCAGAGGCTCAAAACTAAATCCTCCTTTTATTTTCTTGAATATTTGTCCTCTCTCCTGGGGAAAAATGTCAATGTTCAAGAGACTAAGCTGACCCAGTTATCACCCACTAGAAGCATGAAAAGGGTTATGTCTATGTTGGAGACAGTTAGAAAAGGAACAAAAATAATTATCCAATATTATACTTCTCTTATACAAACTAATGGTGCAACTATACTTGGAATACTGTATATTGTTCTTGTCAGCACATTTGAAAGAAGTTATTATAGGACTGTACAATACAGTGAAAAATGCAGATGATGAAGCAGGTGGAACAACTCCTCTATGAGCAAATCTTTTGGGGGGAGGAGATAAAGGTAAACAAGACTGGCATGTATAAATTTATATAGGGGAAAATAAAATGGATAAGAAGAAACTTCTCTCTCTCTCTCTCTCATACCTTAACAATGGCTGGCAATTTGAATGGCCCTAAAAGGGAACTGGGCTAATACATGGAAGATAAATGGTTAATAGTCATGACAGCTATATATATTTTCTGGTATAAAAAGTGAAGAACCAAATTATGAGGACACTACTATACTCATGTTCTTCGTCTGGGCCATCCACACACAATTGGTTGGCCACTGTGTGAACAGATTATTTGAGAAGATGGGCCTTTAGTTTGGTTCAGCATGTTCTTAATTTAAGATAGTGTTTTTCTATGGATCCAAGTTCCTGGAAACTGAGCTAATATAAAACATACCAACATTGTTTAAGGTTTAAATTTTTGTGCATCACATACAGAGATATAGGAGCCTACAAAAAACAGCCAACACACTACAACACCCCACTATCTTTACAATTGTACTGTACGATGGCATATCCATGCTCAGAAAAATCAAATACAAATTTTAAAAAATCTGAAAGTAGTTCTTCATCTGTGAAAATTCCACTCAGCATACATGAAATAAAAGCTCAAAAAGCAAAAAACACAAATCAGCTTTGCATTTATCTTAAAACATTAGGGGCCAGGGTAGCACAGCAGGCTAAACCACTAGCTGCAGGAAAAGCTGTTGACTAGAGGGTTAGCACTTCAATGCCGTGAGCTGTCAGTCCTAGCTTCTGCCAACCTAGCAGTTTGAAAACATGCAATGTGAGTAGATAAATAGATACCGCCTCAGCGGGAAAGTAAATGTGCGATCCATGCAGACATGATAGCAATAAAATTGGAGATGTCTATGAACAGCAGGCTCCTCAGCATGGTAAAATGGAATAAGAGCACCTCCCCATGGCCGGAGTTGAGCATTGCCTCCAGACACTGGAGATAAAAAGGGGAAGGCTTTTACCTTGTCTGCGTATTGTATGTCGTTCATTGTGTAAAAAGGCATTGAATGTTTGCCTTATATGTATATTGTAATCTGCTCTGAGTCCCTCCGGGGAGATAAAGCGGAATATAAAGTGTATTGTTATTATTATCTTGTGGTTTAATTGCACATGAGTAACAATGATTTATTTTGTGTTAAAACAGCATTTTCTGCAAGGTGGAGCTATCTGATCAAACATTGCCTTATTCAAGGGACATTCTGTAATCACTGTAAGAGTTATAGGTTGATCGCTCTATTATTAAACCATTAATCATGTTTGCATTTACTTTCTTTCTCCCTTGTATTAGAAAATAATTTAACACTGTTAATATGAAATAAAACAAAGGCATCCTATAGATTTTAGGCTTCTCAACTAACACTGTGTAAAGTGCATAAAATGAATAAAACATTCCAGAAAATCTCAATCCAGAATACTTATAGTTCCTCTTTTTTTTAAATTCAAGCTTTGCTTTCATAAAGCAGTTTGACTTGAAAAAACATCATTCTCAGAGTCTGATACCTTAGCTCTACTTGTTCAGAACCACGAAGATTTAGCTATGCTTGACCTCAAGATGACCATGTTCATAGGATAAAATGTACTAACAAGACTTGACAACAAAGTAAACGGAACAAATACAAATACCTAGAGGCCATGTACATTCCAATATAAAATACAGCCAAATAACTTCTTAAGTTACACTGTTGAAGTTGAAGTGCTATTTTGTTACCAGGCATATTAAAATACTTCAAATATCCTTAACAATTACTTTGGAGATTTTCTGGCAAACACTGGAAAACAAGCTATTGTTTACCTGCGATTTCCAATACCGGAGAAATAAACAGACGGATTTTTAGATTAATTTAAAATACTACCAAGGTTGTGGTGGTCAGAACAATAAGGTTTTCTGAGTAAAACAATAAAAAAGAGACAATGTTGAGTTGTCCCCTTTTTTTGTTAAGAAAAAAAACACAGTTCAGACATACTACGGTCCCAAACTGGACTACATAGAAGAGCTATTCTCAAGAATAATATGTGATTTATGAATATTTTTCTTCGCACCATACCTCTGGAGGCACAATAAATGTATTGTGTGGCTCAAGACTATACTCTGCCTCTTATTTACTGGAGATTCCAAGCAGAATCCAAACTATTGATCACTTCATTTACAAATTCTCTATTTTATGCAGCTAGAAGTAGCCTTCTGGCTATCTGATTGCAGCTTTGTCCACAGCGGGTCCTGGGTGGGACTTATGAAAATGTTTTTTTGGAATTTCCAAGTTTGTTCATCCTTGCTGTAATGTTTCTAGACACTAAATAAAATAGTTCCCTTTTTTTACAAAAGTGTACTTAGTACAAATTTTGTTGACCAATTCAAAGCCAATCCTACATCTTGGTCACTTTATTTTGCATCAACATGGCAACAAAATCTATAACCTACCCACCACCCACAACTTTTTATTGTTAACTCTTTTGCTGAAATCCTGTTAAGGGACTTTGCTGTTGCTGTCTATTCTCAAATTGTTATAAATCTATGGTAACCCTATGGCAAATCCATCACAGGGGTTTCTTGGCAACATTTGTTCAGAAGAGGTTATACTGCTAGAAAAATCACAGTGCAAACAGCTGTGCTTTCACAGAGGTCACTTAAGTGCAGTTTCTGATGCAGCCAGTTATTTTGCAAAAACACACTGATCCCTTTTTCTCACTTTTGAATTGATGGGTGGGGGAAATAAATGACCAATAATCACTGGGTAAGCAAAAGGTCACAGCTTTCATTGAGCAACCGGGTACATAATTAAGAGATGTAATATAACTATGTGTAATGGATATTAGCTGTGTTTTCTTCAGTTTCTACAAGTTTAATGCTGGAATATTTTATAAATCTGCACTCTTAAATTTGTAGGTACACTTTTACATCAACTGGTTAGCTGAAGGACCCCAAAAAGTTGCTAAGAAACTGTGGTTATATTATATGGTATACAAGTTCATTTATTTGAAACATTTATATTCCACCCTTCTCACTCCAAAGAGGACACAGGGCAGAGCACAACATATGGCAAGCATCCCATGCTGTATGTGTACTCCACCACAGTTCTGGGAGCCACTATTATCTTGTTCATTTTATAATATCAATATTGCTCTATGGCTCTATGTTGTAGGGATGGATGAGTAGAAGTGGACAAGCTAGCACTTCTTTGCCATTACTGATCTTCTGCATTCAAGGGACTTCAAGTTTTTGCTGGCGTGCTAAATTTTAAAGCACATTTTAAAGCCATTTGTGCAGAAACGTAGTATTTGAGCACGCAATCCATCTGAATTAATAGCACACTGATAACCTTACTAATTGCACCCACTCTCTGATAAAAGTAACATGTCATGGTAAGAGAATGAGATTATGTTTTGAAACACTGAAATGTGCATATTCTACTGGGGAATAAGGGAGAGAAAGTAAGATATAATGCTTGGTGTAGCTTGAAAGGAGTATGCCAGACACATTTACACTTGAATTTGTTTCATTAATTATTAAACAAGGAGCACCAAAACAAACAAGTCAAAAGTAAACACTGTAAGTCAATCCCAGTTAAGTATCACTCCAGTGACTTATTTCTGGAGCTGTCAAGAAGCATTAATTCAATGAAATGCATAATTCAGGGCTAAAGCAATCAGTTCCTTCAGCATAAGGCCACACAAAAATGGGCATTCACGGCATTTCTCAAAAGTAGAAAAATGGGATTCTGTGAGGATGACAGAAAAAAGTGTGCTTGGCAGGCAAACTAAGTATTGGTTTACAGTCTGCTTTTTAGTATGACACATTCTTATTTGACAAGAAACCTTGAATAAAATAATCTGAACCCACAAATTCCTCAGAATATCAGAGTCCTAAATGAAAAGACTGAAAACAGTTCTGTCTATAGGAAACGTTTCAAAGCATACTGGAAATCTATTCTTTCATTTAAGCCACAGGGAGTTCCACCTTTCTGTTTTCTTGAACATAATACTAACAAAAGGGTCAAGTAATTCTAAAAAATAATAATAAAAGAGCACACTAATTATTTTATCAAACAGCAAGTTCTTGAATGGTATCCGCTTTATTCAATTGTACTCAAAATAAGACTACTTACTACTGAATCTGCATCTGGACACTCCCTGTTTTTAAAAAATAAAACAGCCAGTGAATGAATTAGTTTAGATTTCATTTTGTAACATCCTTATAATCAGAGTATATCCATTTAGTATATCTGATATCCATTTATAGAAAGGTTCACATCCCATTTGTATTTTTGTATTTTTCAATAAAGCAATGTAAAGGCCTCTAACATACAAAACAGAAATTATGCTAGCAATATACCATAACCTAGAACAAAAGAAAGGAGAAATAAATAAAGCTCATCAAATGCAAAGCACCATTGAAGAACTGAAGGCTGTTTGAATAAAAAGGTACTTAATTAATTCTGCAAAATTAACAGGGAGGTAGCTAGGAGAATCTCCTAGGAAGTTCTACAGGGCTGATGCCACCACCATTGAGACTAATATAACTAAGGAAGGCTCTCTAAAACCCCGGCTCTGGTTAGAATTGTTGATGCTGTATTTTGTATCAGAAAAAGCTTCAAAACGTTATTCATAAGCAGAGTGTGATAGAAAGTACTGCAGTAAACTATTCTCATTCTAACTAAGAAATGTATTACTTTGACCATATTTACTAGCATCTTCAAAAATGGATGCAACTAACACACTAGTCCGAAAAAAAGTTCTGAACAACTGCTACCTAGCAATCGAGCATTCCCAAATTGTGAACCTATTTTGTCAAGATTAGTGAATCTGTTTCCAAGACAGAGAACACCTATCACTATGTTATTAGTCATGACCAAAAGAGCCTTCAAGTCTCTAAATTACCACATTAATTTTACTACTTGTGAGTAACCAGAGTAACCAAATCTTTCTAGCATAGTTATCAGTTAGTTTCTATTCTACTTGGTAGTTTCATTTCAACTTGGCAAAATATAATAGAAGTTAGGGATGACTATGGATTGCCAGGAACAAAGGTTTCTATGCCTTCTTGATGAAGAACAGTATTTGAAGCTGTGCAGACATTACTGCATCTGCTTATGCAACAGAGAAATACAAGTACAATTCAGCTCAAAACAATGAGTTGGTTAGGCTGAAGATGATATTTCCACTTCTCCAAGAGATCGTGTTCTCTCAAATTTACATTTATTGTGTGTGTGTGTGTGTGCGGGGGGGGGGGGGGGGTGCATATGGCATTTATTATACAATTATATTAGACACATGTTACTGTCATAATTTTTAAAAGTATTAAATGATTTACAATCACATCTGTAACATACTTACACAGATTCTGTATCTTTTTCCTTCTTAATAATTCCTGGTAATCCAAAGTGTTTTCTTTTTCTAGGCTTTATCCCTGCAAAGTTGGGAATTTATTGTCAGATGAAAATTAAGATTCCTACTTGATTCTGCAGATAACTTAAACATCTTCCATTTTTTTTTAATAAATAGCCTCTTTTTATAACTATGGATATATTTAACAGGGAAACAGGCCTACATATTTACCTGTACACAAAGGACATCTCCTATCAGAAACTTTATTCATTTTATGTGGGAGTAGAAACTGATGGAAATATGAAGATGCCTCTGTGCGACATCTTGATATATCAGAAAAGATGTATATAAGAAAACTGACAAGTGCTCCCTGTTTTGCCTGGACTGAGCTTCAATTTGATCACCTTCATGGAGGGTGCAACAGACTGTAGTCATTTGCTTAGTTCTAATGAAAAGGGAACAGAGATTCAGCCAGGTATCATCAGCCTACTGATGAGACATCACAGTAACATTAATTGCAACATCTCTTTGTTCCATTGAGATCTGTTGTGGGTTATTTCAGGAAATCTCATGGCCAATCCCCCTGTCTCCTAGACACACTCTGGGCTACATACACACTAACAGGACACTGAATTGTTTAAAGCAAGTATCTTTGTGCTTTAAATGGGATTGACCGCTGTTTATTGCCAAATCTGACATCAAATCACTACACGCTATTAAAAATAACCAAAATATTTATTGAGCTTAAAAACAAGTACAAGCGAGGAGATTTTTTTCCACTGGTTATCACAGGATTTTGATTAAATGTTCTGGAAGATGCCTTGAATATGTGTGGAAAATCTATCTTAAAGGATGGGATATATAAATGGCCACAAAATATATCATAGATCAATAAAAAATCTTAGAGTTACACATTATAAAAGCTTGAACACAGAATGAAGAAATAGAGAGAAAAGAGAAAACAAACTAAGAAAAACACTTGAGTAATCTGTCTTAGCTAGAAATTTTTTAGGTGTTCTTTGTTTCATCTTAAGATCTTTATGACGGGGGTTCTATTATGACTAAAAGTATATTCAAATACTGCACTCTTTTTAACAGAAGAGACTTATTAGCATGGTGAGAAGTTAGGGACATCTGACAATCTCTTGTGGTGGCATACCCTTACTAGTAGGATACAAAAAGTAACCAGTTTTTCTATAGCTTGTGTCACAGAAACATTTAAAATAATCTCTGTTTCATAATGGAAGCAAATATGATATATTGTACATTTTAAACCATCATAACAATGCAAGAGGAACTTACCTTCAACAGCACTAGCTGTATTACATTCTTCAAATTCAATCAAGCCTTTGAAAATAAGAAAAAGATGGATATCCTAATGTTATTTGTTTGAATTGTTTATGGAAAATAATCAATTAAAATTATAGCTGTGATGTTTGGTCAATGAATTAATTAAACACACTCAAACAGACACAGTTCCACACTCCTATCTCTGTAAACTGAGGGGCTTTTGCTATTTGTCAACTAAGTTGGATTCTGCGTGGGTACCCATTATCACCTTCTAGATGCCTAGACATCTAACTTGTGATAGTGGATTAACAAGACAAGTAGAATTAACATCAACACTCCACTTCAGCATTTTTAAATTCTGGAATTTTTGCATGGGAAGATGAGCAAATACTTTTGTAATCATTGAGTCTATTTATTATATGTGATCACAGATATAGAAACATATATATTTATCTTAGGGGAAAACTCTGACATATCAATTTCTGAGTGTTTCCATTTCATCACAGTAGATTACATTACATAACAAGACATAGGATAGCACACATTTTATAGTACCATCAGTTTCTTTCATAGTTTTCATAATATATCTTAAGGGGATACACACACACACATACACATACATACATACATACATACATACACATACACACATACACATACACATATACATATACATATAACTTGTACAAAATTCTGTCCCTATCCATAACTATCTATCCATAATAAATACAATCTTATCTGATGGAGCATTACACATCTCTAAACATACTTTAAAGGGTTTAATTGAGTACTATTATACTTATAAACCTTCATTACATAGCTATAAACCTTCATTGCATAGCTATTTCATATCTTTTTTTAGCCACATCAGCATAGCCCCCTCTTCATCCATTGCAGACTGCCAAAACAGTCTGATTGCCATCTCCTCTTGGCTTCTTTTATTCTCTTCATAGCATATCAGCTGCCTAATTAAAATAAAGGTACCTTTTTCTGTCATCCATTCATAGAAGATCTCAGATATTACATCGCCCTGGTATGGTTGCACTCTTTGGCTGGCTGCCATCCCAACTACATCAGCCAATGCATCTGCTATGAGGGTTTATCTAGTGGTCAAACCTGCTCATATTTCAATGTTGATAGAAACCTAAAAGTTGTAATCTCGTTCATCTCTGAACAGGCAGTTTGCCTAGTAATAGCCTACCTCTTTGTTCCCAGTAACATATACACTCTAATATATTTAGCTTCCTCCATTATATCTCATATCACATGCCACAGGAGGCCTGTACAGCCCGTTGGATTCTGCCCTCCAGGTATTTTGGACTTCAGCTTCCAGAATTCCTAGCTGGCCAGGGTTTCTGGAAGTCTATGTATGTTTCCAGGCCTCAAAAATAAACCAAGCCTGTAACAACATAATTTCAGTTGAGAAGCTGATTGTGAGGTCTGAAAGAGATCCCCACTTGCCTTAAAAGCATACAAAAGAGCCAGACTTATCTTCAAGGTTACACACAATTTTGAAGTAGCAGTAGTAACTAATATTTTCATTATGATTCTGAACTCTTTCACTTCCATGGATGAAACCTCATCCTTGTCAGAATGAACTAGATTAAATGGGTACCACACATTTTGGTTGGCCAACACCACGAAAAAAGAGAAAAGAAAAGAAAAGCAAAACATCTCTAATTGTAAGAAAAGGCCTCTTGGGGTAGTTATGGCCATTATCCTATTAGAAAGAATATTTTCCTCTTAAGAATTCTTCTTCTAAGAACCTTATCTAGAAATTACCTACTTTCCAAAGGCTCAACTCAGAAATATGGAGCAATAGTATTTTTAAAATTAAGAATGCAACTATGTATTGAAACAGATAACAGTTGCTTTCATTTTTTAATATCATGACCATAAATGAAGTAAAATACACTTCTCGTTCCCAAATGAAATCACAAAAGTTTCAAGACATAAAACAATAGTCTCTCACTAAACAATTTTCTGCAAAGTGGAATGATGATCATTCTTAAGTTTAGGATATTCTGATTCTGTAGTTAACTCAGTGTTATCAATCCAAATGCCAGTTAGAAAAATTATCTGAAAGGCAGTAAACTGCTAAAGACCCCTCAGCAAATTAGCAGTTTGAATGAAATACCTTTGAAAACACACCCTATCAAATATCAGCCAACAATGTTCTTTCAGCAGATATGTCTTCAACGGTTGTGTTCCTTTGTTACACCCATAACTTGAAAGACTAAAGTAGTACATCTGAGCTATATATGACTGTTTTATATATAAAGTTAGATGCCACATCTAATTAGCCCAAACTGCCAAATTAACATAGGATTTAAACTACAATAAGAAAACTAAGGATGCATTAATGCAGTAATGTATTATTATGGTTGCTAGAAATTCTTAATGGGGTCTGTAATGGTAAAATATTGTATTTTTCTACAATTCAGCATTTTCTTCTCTTTTCATTAGAGTTTGCATGGGAGGGGTGTCAGATTGCTTTGGTATTTTAGTTAGCATTTAGTCCTTTAGTTAGTCTGCATTGTTTCAGTCTAACATTTTAGAAACTGCATTTGAGCTTTTGCCCAGTTTTATATATGTGTGTCTTTCTTTGTATCTGTATGTGTGTATACATAAAGCTTTCCCCCACTTTTCCTTGCTTCATTTTTTTGGTTATATGTTATTATGTCTATTGCAACTAATAAATATACTATATATTTCAAAGGAAGCTACTGCCCTGAATTTTGAAGATCTCAGCAGGGCTATTGATAACAGGGGATTTGGAGGTATTTGATTGATAGGATTGCCACAAATTGAAGTTCATAGTAGTTATCAATAAGCAGATTTTTGGGGTTACCACTGAATTTAGGCAAAAACAAATGCTGGATTACACAACCCAAAAATAATTACTCAGTTGAGCGTGACAAAGAAAATCCATTCTCTTGGTATATTCTGTCTTAAAATAGGCATAAATGAAAAGGGATTTGACCCTCAATTAGGAGTCAGAGTACTAGAACACATTTTCAGGAAGGATAAACCATTTTGACACATGTCAATTCATCTAAATTGGAAATTGCACTGATGAAACTCCAGTACTGAATACAGTAATACATCCAATTGTGCTTTGAGTCTACTTCAGATAATTTGCTTGTTAGATTCCAGTAATCCACTCTATCTCTCGAGAAGGATGGGTGAAGCAGATTTTAACATTCAGTCATCCCACAGCGTCACCTGCCACCTAATTAATCTGTGAAGTGGCACTAATGGCTTTGAAAACAGTTACGTTGTCTCGCCAATCGGTTAAGAGCATGGTGTCATGACAGGTCAACTAGTGTGCGCTGCAGCAGATAGGCCAAACAAGAAAAAATAGCTACAGATTAATGGCAATTTAAATATTTTTAAAATGATAATGTAGGAAACATATTAGATATTTAAATTAGTGAGGGAAATAATTGAAAATATCATTTTAAGCAAAGACCAGATATAAACATTTAAAATACATTAGTAGCATTAAGTTGGGAATTTTTAAAATCAGAGTACGTATTCAAACAGATTAAGAATTGTTTTCCTCTTAAAATATCATAACCATAAATGAAGGAAAATGCACTTCTCTATACTTTCTGAAATAAATATTAAAATAACCAATCTATGTTACTAGTTGATTGTACATATTGCCAAACTATTTCTTGAAAGCATTATAAAAGGAAGCCCTTACTCAAAAGCCACACAAGTTAGAGCTATTTGTAGTTACAAATATAATGGCAGACAGTATGCTTGGTTTTAGATGAAAACAAAGGGGTTCTTCCCCCTCTGGCAGTAAATCATGCATGAAAGGAGGACAATTTTTTCAAAACTGCATATGCCTCACATGCTGCTTCAAAATGGCAAAGCTTTGCGTGTCTGGCTCAGTGCCAGTTGACAGCTCAGCTGGATATCAATGCACATTCTGACCCCCCTTGCAGCGTGTCACTTCTGAATTGTTTCCGCAGTAGAAAGTTTATTCAACCTCTTTCTCAAATGCAGTGGACCGACCATCATTCTGCTATTTAATCATAGCAGGACAGGTTATTTTTCTGACAGCACTAAAGCCAGAGAGCAATTCCTAATGAACAGCTTGATACAAGTGGAATTTCGACTATTTTAGCCTCAATTAATTCTGCTGTCAAAACAAATGATTGCTCTTAGTACTTAGATGTTAAGCTGGATCACAAAGGTCAATTTTGTGTGTACAAACATACAAGAAAATCTTTTTGTTGCTAAAATCTGATGCCATTTCATATTTAGCATCAGCAAAAAAATTCAAGTCAAAAAATCAGAAACACATATTAAACTATAAATTCATAGTATCTTCTGAAAGTACCATTTGCAATGCTTCTAAATGAAAAACAAAGCCACTGGCTTTTCTGTACCCTTTTTGACACAATCAGTATCTAAGACATAACAAAGAAAAGAAATGCAAGAATGCTGTTTAGAAATATTTACCATGACTGTCAAATGGGTTAAACTCATATACTGAAAAATCAGGATTACTCCAATTACTTAGAATGTTAGTCTTTGACACAAAACACAAAACTGCACTATTCTTTCTGTAGGAGATAAACATACAGCAAAACCTGAAAAGTTATATAAAAAAAAACAGCAGAAAGGATTTTAACCCGACAATTGAACATAGAAACAAGTTACCTTACATGAATGCAAGCAAAATGGTATACAGTAAAATCACTTCTATGAAGCTGTATCATAGACAGACTGAAATGAAAACTAGAAAAAGATTTTAAAAATCAAGGACAAGTCATAGCCCATTCCTATAAAATCAACTGAACAAGTCAGTCATGACTAACTCAAGTCAATTGCTTTCAATGGAACATAGTCGCACAACCTAACTTTAGCTGGATTGAAAACTAGATCAATTTCCCAATGAAGCTTTGCTGGATCTCTCTTTTGTGTGTGAGCAGTTGGAAAAAAATATTTGAGATTTTAATTAGATTTTTATCAAAAGTATAGCATATACCGTTCAAGAGAAACCAGAAAAAGGTTCTATATAAAAGGGACTTTACAACATGGAAAATTCTTTCTTTTCCTTTTTTGTTGGATAGTACATCTAAATATACAAAACATCTTTTAAATAGTATTCAACTACTTTCTATTTCACTGTACAAATTTGAAAGATCCTTCTGATCATAGCCCAGTTTCTATCACAGTAGTCTTGCCAATACTGGCCTCGTCTATACTTCTGATATTTTCTGTATACTTTCTACTTAGCAAATGATTTATAAACAAATGAATTTCTGATCATGTTGTTGTACTTTTTCAGAAAACTTGCTACACCCACGTATGTGGACATATGCACTAAGGTGATCCATTATAAAGTAATAGACTGTGTGCAAATGAAGCATCTGATATAACTATATGGAGTGGAAATGGTGCTCCAGCACACAGACCTAGAAAGTAGGGAGGGAGCATGTAAAGCTCTCAAAGACTTCTGGATATCAATTTCCTTAAAGTACTGAGCAGCATTTAGTCAACTAGAAAAGGAATGGGTGCATAGAAGCTACAGCACCAAATTCTTTATCTTAGCTTCTAGAACAAGTGTTTGGTAATAGTATCATTGTGGAATAGTAGAAGCAAAGGTCAGTAAACCTGATTTTGGATCCTTACATATTTTATAGAAATTCATCCAATTTGTAAGCATCACTACTTTTCACATTCTACTGTATGATAGAGAAAATAAGAGCTATTTCATATTACTCCCCCCCCCCCCCACCCCCAAATCTGGATCAATCTTTCACTGCCTTCTTCACTCTCAATACAAACAATTTGCTCTGCTTTCCATTTTAACATTCCCATACTGCTACTTTTTAATGTTTTCATATTTTCTAAGTAACAATGACTTTCTGGATGGAAAAGTGATGAATAATAAATGCACAAAGCTCCTCTAATTCAATTTTATCCTCTTTATGATCAAGCACCCCTCCCTTAAAATTCAAAGTTGGAGATTAGCATGTGAGATAAGTAGTATAAGAGAAGCAAGTATATGTGATCTTAATGCATGTAGACACATGTTTGGTGGAGGGGAAGAAATGCAAAGACTTTTAATTATCTAGATTTGAAGAAAATCCAGTTTGAAGAAGGATCTCTGCCCCTTATGGGTTACTACAGAACCACAATGGAATCCATGGGAAAATTCAATATGTCTATTTCTGAGCTGCAGATATCAGAATAATAGGGAATGAATCTGAACACATGGTGGATTCTGTGCATTATTTACGCATTTGACCACAAGATCATATCCCTGAACCTCTCTCACACTTACTGTCAGTGGTTAAGGAAAAGTAAGTGATTTTTCTCAGCTCCAATGTCCTGATATCTGCTCCTTTCCTTATTTCTACTCCCTGTCTACTCAAAGAATTCCCTACTGCACCTTCATCTGCCAAAATAAAGAAAATCAATATCTGTTTTTAAACAACTAACGTAGTGATGCAGAAAATTTCACAGCCTGTTTCACTATAAAAAAGAAAAAAAGATAACTACAGTGGATGGCTAAAGTGAGAATGATATGGATTATGAGCATGCCAATGTTCAAGTAATGCATAAAAGTCGTTTCTGAAAAAGAAAGGGCAAAAAGCACTCAAGTACATTTATGAATAATGAAAATCCTAATCAATTTGTCCCTCCAAATACAGTGATATGTGAGATCCTACTGTTTCTTCACAATGGTAAACAAGGATACTGATACTCATCCTGCTGTGTTTAAGGTCCTAATATTTCACCAAAGCTTAGTAGTTGCGTTATTATTGATTTTTTTTAAATGTCTACTCTCCCAACAATGTTACATCCCAGTCTTATTTTCATTGCCAATTGTGAGGTCTGGAAATAACATATAGGTTTTCTTTTCATGTCAGGACTGATTTGAGAAATTGTAAGTCGCTTCTGGTGCGAGAGAATTGGCAGTCTGCAAGGACTTTGCCCAAGGGACACACAGATGACTTTTTGATGTTTTACCATCCTTGTGGGAAGCTTCTCTCATGTCCCCACATGGGGAGCTGGAGATGACAGAGGGAGCTCATCCGCGCTCTCCCCAGATTCGAACCTGTGACCTGTTGGTCTTCAGTTCTGTCAACACAAGGGTTTAACCCATTGCACCACCGGGGGCTCCTATATAGAATATATAGAATATAATCTATACAATATAAAATTCAATATAAAATTCAAAAAGCTAGAAATATTAGAATGTGCATGCATGCTCTGTTGAGACCCCAGAAACTAATTATGAGCAATATATCACTTAACTGTAGATAAGGCCAAAAAACCTTCCTTCAGATATGTTCAAAATAAACTAGAGACAAATGCTATGATGATGATAATTGACTAGTTGAGGAAATCAGGGTGGATGACAGCCAAAAGTCAAGCATAAACTATGTTTGTTCTGTTTATGTTGTCTTTGACAATATGACCAAAGGATGCAATTGATGATTCAAACAAGGCCTACTATATATCTTTTATTTTACTAGATCAAATGGAACAGGTGATTTGCTGGGCAGAGGCTAGAGAGAGATAAAAAGAATAATGATGAGCTAGCAATTCAACTGGTTCAGTCAGATTCCAGCATACAAAGCAACGGCTGCCATAAAACTGATAATACTGTTCCTACTTGATAACTGCCAAGACGTGCTGAAGATGATGGCTGGTAATCACTAATAAGACTTTGTTAAAGAGTTAAAGTTCCCACTATGAGAAAAGGAACAAATGGCAAAAGCTATATAGTTCAAGATGAACTAACTTGCCATGTAAGATAATGCAATTAATACCTTAATAGATTATATGGAAAGTATAAAATGTGTACTATGCAATGTGTCATTCAATGGAATCTTGCCAAAAACCAACAGGCAACCATCATAAGTGCCTATACACCAACACTAGATGCAGATGAAGACATCAAGGAAAAATGTGCGGACCACAACCTTCTGGAAACCGATGTCCTCACTGTGGGAGAACATGCGGTTCAAAAATAGGGCTCCACAGCCACCTACGGACCCACCACTAAGACACCACATCTGGAAGACAATCATCCTCAAGCTATGAGGGATTGCTTAAGAAAGTTGCAATGGAATGTAATATGAACCAATTACCCAGGCATTGGAACATATGTGTCTCTCCCTAAGGGGAAGTTATATATTTTTATATATTTGTGTGTGTGTGATTTTATTTAATAAATAGCCTAAAGGTTTACCAAAGAACATACTCATTATCCCACATAAATACCCTGCAATTTCAAGATTTAAGAATGCCTAAGTGGTATTTTGATGTTAACTCTGCCTGTCTCGTTTCAATCACCATCACAAATTAGACATCTAGTTAGTTAGAAGGTACTAAATACATAGAAGTAAATTAGCTGAGAAATGGCATAGAACTTTCAATCCCTGTTTCAGCAATACTCCAGCAAAGGCATTTCCACTGCCAGACAGAGTAAGAACACAGCCTATCATGTTTTGAGACAGCCCTGCATAACTTATAACTCTCAAAGCAACACAGTACACTGAAACCTGGGGGTTGCCAACAATGGACCAACAGAAAGCGGTTTTAACACAGGGCAATTTATGGCTGCATTCTGGATTAAATTTCTGGGTGCATTTGTGAAAAATAATTCTACTTATTGTTGCATATATTTCTGCTCTAATTCTCACAGACTTTAAATGTCGGGATTGCCCTTGTCATCTATTCTGTGTCTCGCCGTTTCCCACTTTATCGTGATCTATGAGCACACACACATGTGTATGTCTGTGTGTGAGAAACAGAGATATTATATATCCAAAAACACAAACTTGCAAAATGTCAGGTTTCACACACAAGGTAGTGAAATCTTGACCACAAAAAATGTATAGCATAACATATTTAGAATAATTAAAGAAGTTAAAATAATTAAAACTTAATATCTAGCTTTTATTGTTGAGAATGGATTTACATTCCTCTCCATCTGCTTTAATCATAAGTAATTTCTAGTAATTCTTGCTGTGTATGTGGACTGATATGAGCTAAAAGAAATATAAAGATGCTGTAAGAAAAGTCAGATCAAATTCCTGTCTGACCCAATGGAAAGGGCTCCCAATTCGACACACTTCTGATTGATATAATAATTATCACAAAGGGGACCTTGAAAGAAAGCAACCTGAAATGTAATGTATAGAGGAATTCAAAAGTGAGGTTTTGAGAACCATGTTCTTAAAAAAGAAAGACCAAACCCCATGAATCTAAGGTGGCATCAATTGTAATATGATTTTGAAGCCCCTAAAATTGGGGGGAGGGCACAGAATCTGTGAAATACAGTTTGTACTGTTCATGTACTATTCATACACTGCTATGACTTGAAACACAACTTTTCTTCAGAACCTTTGTTGTGCAAGGTGCCTGTAGAATGTCACATGTCTTGGTCATCACTGTTTTTAATAACATCAAAAAATATGAGGTAGAAGCAAAACTCCCAAACAATAATCTTGCACATTTCACAAAAGCTGCAAAGGAGGACTTGGTCAAGAGATAGACAATGGCTTCCATAAAAACAGTTTACCGCCGAGAGAGGGGGAGCCCCCCTTGCCCCAATGGCTCTGACAGCCCCCACCTTATTATCCCCCACTGTTTACTAGTCTGGCTGAGCTAAGTGCCACTTCCCCCTTCCCGTGCTTACCCAAAGGACCCGTAGTGCTACTAAAAAAGGGTCGTGGAAACAAGATGACTTCCAGGTTAAAACAAAATAAGGCATTGTGCAATCAGAGCAAATTCTAAAAATAGTCATTGAACATTCTTTTTTGAAAAACAAAAGCATCAAAAAGAGGAGTATGCCTTACAGTAAAAGGAGACTTATTCAGTGAAATACGATATATCTGTTGGAATTTTTAAGTATGTCATTCTTAAGTGAATGTAAGGAAATGTAAGAATCAGAACCAAGCATGCTGTAAGTAATGACAATCAAACCGCCTGGTTAATTTTATGTAATTTGCAGCCAGGATGGAGTAGTTGTAAAAGTACTAAAAGACTACAAAGCTTTTATGTTGTTTTGAGGGCTGATGCTGTAGGTTTAGAGAGTCTGTTTTGGAGGAGTGTGTTTAAGAGAATGCTGAAAAGTGCCTGAAGAAGACGGAGAAAGCTTTTGCAAGCAAGAAGACTTCAATTGCTTGGGAGTTGCTGGCAGAAAAGTCTGAGAAGAGTTCCTGTATTGTAAATGTTCTTTTGTATAAAGTCCTTTTTTACTACAGAGGCAACTGGTGTTTGTCTACTCCTTAAACCAGAGAGGGAGAGCTGCTGAGAAGGGGTTTTTTTCTGTTGCAACAAATAGAACCTTTTAATTACATCAAGCCAATATCACCAAAAACTGATTTTAAGTATCTCTATGAAGGGAAAAGGTAAAGGTAAAGGTTTTCCATTGACATTAAGTCTGGTCAGATCTGACTCTGGGGAGTGGTGTTCATCTTCATTGTCCATAGACACCTCCTAGGTCATGTGGCTAGCATGACTACATGGAGCGCAGTTACCTTTTCCTCCAGAGTGGTACCTATTGATCTACTCACATTTGCAAGTTTTCCAACTGTTAGTTCGGCAGAAGCTGGGGCTAACAATGGGATTTCATCCCGTCCTGCGGATTTGAACCACCGACCTTTCGGTCAGCAAGTTCTGCAGCTTAAAGGCTTAACCTGCTGTGCCACTGCGATCCCATATCTATGAAGGGTGCATGTACCAAATTTAGTCTTTTTTCTTGTTCACAGTGCTCTCTGGATGTAGATAAACGATAACTCTTATACATCCATCCCTCCAAAGACCTCCAGTATGTTTCAGTGGTCATGAGAGTCTGTGTGCCAAGTTAGTTCCAGGTCCATCATTTGTGGGGTACGGAGTGCAGGTGAACTATACATCCCAGTACCTACAATAATACCTATAAATCAAGATGAATTCCTCCCAAACCTTTCCAGTATTTCTTGTTGGTCATGTGTGTGCCAAATGTGGTCCAGGTCCATTGTTGGTGGGTGTCACAGTGGTCTGTCTTGATGCAGGGTGAACTACAATATTCATTCTGTTGAGTCAGTCCCCTAAAACCCCTCTAGTATGTTCGGTTACTGATCAATTCCTCTGTTTGCTGTGTGCCATAGTTAAGGGTAGCATATGATTAAGGTAGAGGCAGTGGGCGGGGTCATGCAAATAACACAGAAATGGAGAAAATCAGAAATACTGGGATGCGAAGGGAACACATCAAATCTAGGATGAAACTGTCTCCGTATGAAAGCCTTCACTTAGGTGGTGGGCAGTATGGTGTTTGCGGAGGACATTAGCAGGGGTTGGGAGACATGTTCATGAGGCTTACTGTAATCTACACTGTCTACAAGTGCTCTGGTGGCTCCTCAGCACTGTAGGTTAAAGCTGTTTGTGGAGGCCAGAGGCTGTCTGTGTAAGAGGACATCTCCACCACATACACACATTTTCACTTTTATTATGTGCATAGATTTCAGTGTACTGTATTCGATTTCTATTTTTTTTATTGTGAGAACAGCAGTTTTGCAACAAGAATTGACTTCATAGGTGGCTAGAAAAAATCTAGTCAACTGCAGTTTGCTGACCAGAGTCAAAACATTAATTCTTTCAAATCAAATTATCTAATTCCTGTTTCTCCAAACACACTGCCTGACTACAAAAAGCTAGACAAAATCATAATATCACAGATTCATTTGACCTCAATTCCTATTCAAAACTACCTGCCAATAAATATTTTCAAAATCATATTGCTCACATTTGCAGCATGTTTTCAACCATTCATGTCTATATATATATTATCATAATTTCCCTGGCTATCCATGATTTTCAATATTATTTTTAATTCAAAAACATAAACCAACACATCTACAAGCAAAGGAAAGTAAGGGCAATAATTAAAAATACACAAATGTAGAGAACAGTCTCACCCACCCACAAAAACAAAACTATAGACACTTTTGCTTTATATAAAAATACTACCACAGCTAACAAAGCAAAATCAAAAACAATCATCCTTACTATAACTAACCCATCCCTCCACCACTAAACATATACTACATATATAACAATAATACTTAATCTACAAGCCGCACACTCCTTGCCTTGTCATTTTAACTTAATTTTTATGCCCATAAAATATTACCCTTATATTGGCACTCCTCTAATTAAAAAAACTAATCAATAGTCCTTGTAACAACCCTGCAGTTCGACTGGAAATACGAAGTTAAATTCACTACCCTCTAGTATCGATCAAGATTTTTAAAGCCCATTACATCTCCCCATGACTCTTAAAAGATGGGGGGAGGGCACCCTGAGTTGGTTTAGGGGCAGTTCTAAGAGTTGCAGGGAAAGGAATTTGTAACAAAGCCTTGGTATATGTGTACAGAGGGTTAATACTTTAGTTAGACAGATTCTGAATACATTTTTAAGCATTGAAAAATCAAGAATACATTAAAATAAACATTTTAATAAGGATCATATATGCATATTAATAACCATTTAAGAAAAAAGATGTATATAATCATGTAAACAAATACACAAGGAAATCATATATCCATTACTTGTATTCTCTTACCAGGTCTCTCTTTGCCAGTGCCTTTTGATTCAGCAAATTTTTGTACCAAATTTTCAACTGTTGTATTTGTCATGTTGTTGATAAATTCTTCATGGACCTTTTGGGGGAAAACAGCACGATTAAAGTTTGATGTGCTTTGGTAAATGAAACATTTTTAATTATTCATATTTGGTTATTACTTTCTAGGACACATTCGGAATTAGAGTCAAGCTAGCTCTAAAGAATCATGAAACTAGTTCTGTAACATCAAGCTGACTTTAGGCAAGTATTCCTTAACTCTCCTATTGCCCTCCCAAAGAGTTAATAGAAACTTTTCATCAGACACAATAAACTTAATGAGTAATATCCAATGGTTGTGGCAGTCAAAGGCAATTGTGCAGCTGATGTTTCATCCATTCTTCCTTTTCTTGTAACCCCAAAAAGCTTCAGGAGTTATGCTATACAGGGGCTACAGCTTAAGGAAGAAATTAATGTATACACTTGTGTATAAGTCAAGAAATTCTAGTAAAAAAAATAAATGCAAGAAACTGACATTACTACTACTACTACTACTACTAATAATAATAATAATAATGTATGCCTGCCTCTCCTTGCCATTCCTCTAAAACACTAAGGAGTCACTCTCAAAATTTTGCTGTCCAGGTATTTAAAAAAGGACAAAAGCAGGGCCATGGCAGAGGGAATAGATGGGGTTAGTGTTTCTTTTAGATTCTCCCTGGATTGGCTAAGCTTTCATCTTCTACTATTCTATTCAGAGAAGGGGGTGGTTCTTTTTGCACAGGAGTTAATGCTGTGCCTTTGCTTTTATATAAAAAGGAACATAGGCCTTTATTGGCCTATTAAAAATGCCTCCAAATGTTAAACTACTCACTTGCAACAGGAAACATGAGCAGGATGGCAATACAGGGACAAGACCTTGCCACAAAGCTAAATACAACTCTGTTTCCATATCTAGTTTGGGAGCAATATTACAGGGGCCAATAACATCACTTGCAACATCAGAGATGCATTTATTTACTTGCTCTTCCTCCAATACGGCATATGCCATTCTATGCCAGCAATGTTTTTTTCTACATTGAAAAACAGGGCACTCATACAACAAGATTATTGGGACACTAATCTGACACTAAAAATGGCAGTAACCCAAAACTACTTACTTCAACCAGTTTCTACATATGGCAAAAGTAACAGAGGACTAATCTATTGCAACGAACACTCAAGTCCTCATCTAATTTCATCAGCTTTACTCCAGCAAAATGTAATAGGAAATTAAATAAAAGCCTTACTAAATTGTATTAGATTTTAAGATGAAATACATACATCTTAATTGATAAATCAAAGAAGCAACCAAAAACTCACCTCACCAATTTGTACATGAACTTCTTTTACTGTATTTGAAAAACATTCTATTATCTCTTTCATGTGGAGGAGATGCATTTCTTCAATATCTTGAAATTTCTGCATGCACCACAAATATTTTTAATAGATAGTTTAGTACAATGTGGAAAACAGGTCATGAAAAAACAGAACTTCACATACTGAACTATAGGTACAGGCAGTACAGCCAACTTACAAACAACTCATAGTCACGAACGGGCCTCTCCTCCCTCTATCTGGCATGAAATCTTAGCACTGAACCAAAGCATGTCTGTATCTCTCTAAACACACTCCTTTCTTCCTTCTTCTTCTTATCAATATCTTTCCAAACCCCTTTTCCCTGTTCTTTATGTCGATTTCTCCAAACCTCTTTCCCCTGTTCCTATCGATCTCTCCAAAACCCCTTTCCCTTTTCTTCCTATTGATCTCTCCACCTCCCCCTTTTTTCCTATCAATATCTCCTTTGACCTCCCTGTATCTCTCCACTTCTCATCTCCTTTCCTTCATGTCTGACAGTACTGTTAATTGCCCTGGCTCAATGCAATGCAGGATTTGTCATTTAGTGAGGCAGCAACATTTTTTGACAGAGAAGGCTAAAGACCTTGCAAAGACCTTGCAAAACTACAGTTGCCAGAATCCCATAGCACTGAACCAGGGCAGTTAAAGTCACGTCAAACCGAATTCATTTTACAACATTAATAACGCCAAGGCAGCTGGGGCAGGATAAATAGGAGAGGCTCCTTGAGCAAAGGGTATCTATTTCTATGGTTTTCCTTTCTATTGCTTAGAAGCTTTGGTGTTTTTTTTTTTTTTAAAGCAATTCTAATTACAAAGGAACTACAATGTGCTTCTTTTTCCCCCAAAATTACAGAGTACACTTTTTGCTCGACCTGTCCCAACTTACAAATTCAACGTAAGAATGAACCTACAAACCCGATCTTGTGTGTAAATTGGGGAGTGCCTGAATTGGGTTTTTACTTTATGATCTAATAACTAGTTTGCTTTCAAGTTTAGGAATATGAAAATCATTACCCACTAAGTTTCAATTTGCTTACTCTAAGCAAGATTAAATATAGACACAACTGACAGAAAATAAGGCTTCAGTTTACCTGTGCAGTTTCAGTCATTTTGTGTTCAAAATCAGATTTTGCTGCAGCATACTTTTCTACATAAAGTCTGTAAGCATCAGTAGCTTTCTTGGATTTTACTGCTGCCTGAAGAAATAACAAAGTTTGAGTATAACGTACGAAAAAAATCATACAATATAATTCCTGCCTGTGTGTGTGTGTGTGTAAGTCACCTGTCAACTTATGGTGGCCCCATGAACTTCCGAGGGTTTTCTTAGGAAATGAATATTAAAGAGGGAGTTTTGTAAATTCGCCCCACTGAAATATAGCCTACAGCATTTGATATTAGTCTGTAGTCTCCCATCCAAGTATTAACCAGGGCTGATCCTGTTTCAGGTTCAGCCAGGACCTGGTGTCTTTAGAATATTTAGGCCCTGACTTGACTACTCCCCCCCCCCCCCCTTTTTATGTGTGTAAAGATTTGCTAATTCACAATAAATCCCAATTGTCACCACACGAGGGCTCACAGTAACAACATACCATATAAAATGCTGCTCCAAAAATCACCTTCATTTTCCCATATTGTGAAGACAGGCAGCATATTAACGTAAACTTACATAAAGCAAGAAGTCAATATCAAGAGTATTGTTTGATTTAATTACATAGCTAAAGCCAAAGGATGGCTGCTAATATTGTCTAACATATTTTAAAATTAACTCAGCAATTAACTAAGGCATGGACCACTGTGGCCAAGTCAGGCTTTTCGAGATACATAATTGCATACATAATTGAACTGCCATATATGTATTTGAATTTCCATTAAGAAGTCTTTCATTTTAGTTACATTGTACAAAATTAGTATACCAACACATTCATTAAATTTTCCAACTAGCATTTAGGGTAAATTTGACTTCAAACATGGAAATCAAAGAAACAAAATCTGGGATTAGCAAAGGGATAAAATACACAATGTATACAAATGCCCCTACAAAATCAATGAAGAAGTCTTGCCTATTTATGGTATCAGAGTCTACTGCACATCAGGCAATACTTAAGTTAGGCAGATTTCTGATTATAAGATTTATTCTGCTATTCTTTGTATTTGTTCACCTGTAAATACAGCCAAAGCAAAATAATGTACAATTTAAATTAAAGAACAACGTGCCTCTGAGAACACTGCAAATCTAACCATTCATTTGTAGTGTTTGAACAGATTTATTTCTGGCTATCAAATCATTTTCAGCAGTGGCCAGATTATGGTAGAAAAAGTTATTTTCTCACAACCTTGTTAATACAACTGGAAATCAAAAACCTCTGCGGGTTAGCAGATATCGATCCACCAGCAGATGACAAAGAATGCTCCCCAGATACTTAATAGGTTATAATTTATTTTTGCTGATTATTGCTTTAAAGTATCTGACATAGTAACCTGAAAGGAGTTTAAAAGGTTAATTATTCAAAGAAGCCCAGTGAAACTTTCTTGTGTGCGGTATATTTTCATAAGATTATATTTATCAAAGATTCTACATACAAAGAACTGCATTTAAATATGTGCACACACAACTGAAACCAATAAGCAAATAGGGTAACATGCCATTACTCTAATTAATATTGGCTGTTTCATAACAATTAAGACATTTATTGGGTTGCTGTAAGTTTTTCGGGCTGTATGGCCATGTTCCAGAAGCATTCTCTCCTGATGTTTCGCCTGCTAGATTTATTGGCAGGCGAAACGTCAGGAGAGAATGCTTTTGGAACATTGCCATACAGCCCAAAAAACTTACAGCAACCCAGTGATTCCGGCCATGAAAGCCTTCGATAACACAAGACATTTATTACTTTTCATTCTGGAAACAAAACAAAAGAAGCAATTCTGCAAGTAAGTTTTCTATTTTGCACAAATATACCACAAAGAAAACAATTCCATAACTGTTACCTTGTCTATTTCTCTCTGTGTTGCACCTTCCTTTTTCAAACGCTCTTGTTCCACACATTTTGAATTGTAGTTTTCTTTTGCTTTTTGGAGGGCCTGGGTAATACTCTGAATGGTTTGCACTGCTTCCAGAGTCCCTGAAACTTCTTCTTTAGTCTGCAAAATATTACATGTGTGTCAAACATTGCCAATTATTTTGTCAGAAATCATTAAAATTTATTAAACAGTATACACAACCTTTTTATGAGCTTTGATTTGTTCATCTCCATATTTCTGTACTTCTTTAATTAGTTCTTGCAACTTCCGAACAAGTTCTAAGTGGCAGCTTGCTAATTTTTCCGTTGATGATTTGAAAACTTCCCATACTGGTGAAAATGTCCTAATAAGAATAAAAAAATACACTTAAGTATAAACAGCTTCTAAGCATTTCCAAAAAAGTTCAGTGTAGATGTTTTTATAGTGTATGGTATCCTATTGGTATAGCATACTATTTATCTTTTACCTGTTAACAAACAAAACAAATGTAAATACCATTCTTATTCATATATTCTCATGCCAAAATGGACTATGAACCAAAGATTCAATAGCTACTGCTAATGCTGCTAATGATCAATGCGGTTGAATACAATTTGTTGAACTCTTATAGAAATAAAATAATAACACTGACATTTTAATTTCTCCTTATTTTTTTTCAGATAGAAAGAACAATTTCACTTGCAATCTCAGCCTTGCAAATCCTTTCAGATTCTGGAGATCTGGTATGCATTAGAACTGTGACATGTGGACTGAGACAACGGAGGCACTCACAAAATGCAAGTATTCCTGCTCAAATATTTGCAAACATAACTCTGCTTGCCACAACCTCAAGAAAACTGCCAAGAAGTAACAACAGTAATGTCTTATTTCTTCAGATATATTTCTAAATACACTAGGCCTGCATATTATACAAGGGGTCAATTCCATGCCCTTTGTGTAACAATGATTTTTGTGTATTAACTGGAATACTTCCTCCTAGTTAGTATGCTGCTGCAAGCTGAAAATACTGTACAGTTCATAGTTTAATATTCCCCTTCCTTCACCTGCAGCCTCACGGACAGGAGAGAAGCTGAAGGGAATATTCACATGTTGGGGAACAGCTCCCTGGTGTCTGGCTGTGCGGATCCATACATTTGTCTCAGTTGAAAAAAGAGTCAGTCCTTGGCAGAAAGAAATAGATGGAGGTCCAACTGCATTTCTCTCTGCAGAAAAAAAGTGTGCTTCCCTTCTCTGTAGGGAGAAATGACAAAAGACTGGTTGCTTTTCCAGGCATTGGTCACTTCTCTCCATCAAGAATGGAGACAGATTCCTTTCTCAGCAGATAGAAGCACAGGGAGACTTTAGTCATTTCTTTAAGCAGAGAAAGGAGACAAACTCCTTTCTCAGAAAAAAGACATGGATGGCTTCACACAGTTGATTTGGCACCTGCTGATCTGACACCCAAAGTTACTTTTGGGAGTTAATTATTGGGAGTTCACCTGGCCCTCAGCTGTCTTTGCCTTCGTCCATGGAGAAGGTTTTCACATATAATTGAAAATGTGTACTACAAACTCACGTAATATGCATGTTTATTGTACTCAAACAGTAGAAAAGGCAGAAACGTGACCAGCATTTAGTTTATCGGTTCAACACTTCTCAGTGTAGAAAAGAAAATCTGTGGAAAATCTGCGGACGTCCTACTTTTACACATCAACTTACCCAATTTGTGAATAATTACTTGCTGATTTGGCTAGTTTTGTCATTGATCTTGAATATGTTTCTTCTATTGCAGCCCTATTAACAACAAAGAATAAAAATAATATATCCTAAATATAAAATTAACATATATACTTGAGTATAAGCCAACCCATATCCATCCATCCATCCATCCATCTAGCTATCTATATATAAAAGCCGAGGCACCTAAATTTACCACAAAAAAACTGGGAAAACTTATTGACTCAAGTATAAGCATAGGGTGGGAAATGCAGCAGGGACTGGTAAATTTCAAACGAAAATAGATACCAATAAAATTACATTAATTGACCCAACATCTTCCCCCCAGGATCCTCACTCGAGTATAAGCCAAGAGGGCCTTTTTCAGCATAAAAATGTGCTGAAAAACTAGTCTTGTACTCGAGTATATACAGTAATACAGAACTTAAGTCAGCCATACTTGACTTAACAACAACTATTTGAACAACCTCAGAATTGATAGCGTTAAAATTAGTCAAAAGAAGATTTAAAGAGCATTGTTCTCAATATTGGTTTGATTTCTGAATTTTTATTCATATCATTAGAAATAGTTTTTTATTTTTAATATTTAAGCAAAATAAATGTAAAATCTAAATTGCCAACTTGAGTCTTTATAATAGAAAAAGGCAGAATAAATATAAAACAAAAATAATTTTTAAAAGTAAAAACATGTAGTATGTATATTGTTCTTCATCATAACTTGGATATACAAATATCAATTCAAGGTATATACCATGATATCATTTAACAAAAATATATTGTTCTAGAACTAGGGGAGTCTGATCTACAATGTCACCCAGAATTTACAGACAAGAACTTTGTACCCTTATTTTTTTTTTCAGTCACCACTATCTCAAATAAATGCAAAACTCAGCCATTGTGACCATCAGATCATTAAAAAAAGTCACAATAGCACCATGCATTATGCTATGCAGTAGATATAAACAATGCATCTTATCAGATGTAGCACACCATAGTCAGAGTCAACTTGGCAGGCATATAAAAGCATTGACCACAGCAATAACAAAACAAAAACAAAGATGGTGTAATCAGTAAGCTGAGATGTCCTGGTCAACTAAGTTCTCACTCTATACAATTTGATCTAATATATACCTCGCAAAAATATTCCTCTAGGAGGCAACTAATTTTAGATCAGCTGCATGGTTGATTCCCTAATGTCAAGGATGTTGCAATGACATTTTAAGGCAGGTTTAAGCCAGGAAATATTTGATTTTCAGAAATGCAGTTTAAAGCATTTAAATGGATTTTAGTCTCTAAGAAGTATCCCATGATGTCAAAAACAGTTGGAATGTAAACTCAGATTTGTTTAGACAACTTGACAAGCAGAAACATTATACCTAAGAGGTAAACTGATATGCTCTAAGATATCTTTGACCATATTCAAGGAGAGTGAATCTTGTGATTCAAATTACAGCATCAGTTTTGTATTAGATGAGGCCTAATGAAAATTATACAACACAAGAAAATATTCTCTGTCTAAAAACAACATGCTATCTATCACTAAATCCAGTGGTCTAATAACCGAGCAGATCTTTGGTAAACATGGACAGAGACATCAAATTATCTAAGGAAGAAAAAAACAAAGAAATGGGACAAATTCTGAAACAGGAAGCAAGAATGGATAGATGCACAATTAAGCTATTTTAAAACTTTACATACATTGTCATTAAAATATATCTGTCTCATCTTTTGTTAAAATGTGCAAGATAGGAACCATTTTAAAAAGAAAAGTTGCATCATTCCATTTATACTTCAATACTCCATCAATATCTGTCAAGTTACTAGAAATTGATGCTTGCATCTGTGAAGGTAAATTTAGAATGAAAAAGCAGACATTCCCAATTTTTATTATGCTGATTTATGTCTGATTTCCTCTTAACTTTTTAATCAACTGAATCCAATTCAAATTTTATATAACTGTCTTCTCAAATAGCTCACTTTTCTCACTATGCACTTTAAGTTCAGTCTGCAGTTAACAAGTAACTTAGAATCCAAAACAAAACCTATTCTATTATTAAGTCAAACTTCATAGGACCTTAAATGAAAAATGCCTAGTAGGCACAGTATTGCAATTTGAGGTTGCAATTCAAAGAATACCTTTCTAGAAATTAGTTTCCATTGAAATAAGAGGAACTGACTTCCAAGTAAAAACACCTAAGAGTTCATGTGTTAACTAAGAATGTGTTACACGTGGAAAAATAATCTGAGAATCTTCCTCAAAAATATGGCATTTATATTTTGTTAAAACCCTAGTTTAGGGATTCCTGCTGTAGACACAGAGGATGCCAGATTGGTTTGCATTAAGCTTAGTACAATGTATATGTAACAGTAGGGTTTTTTTTTTAAAAAAACTGAATTTTTGTTATTTCAAAAAAAATTCTCCACAAAGGGGATGAGGGTTGTGGAGCTCTGGTTAGTAAATTAGAATTATATAAATGTCCACTATGTCACCAAGGAAGAGGAAAGGGATGGAGGGAGAAGAGAAACCTTATATTTGTTATAATTATTACATCTATATCTTCATGCAACCGTAGTTTGGGGGGGGTACTCTGAGAAACGTTCTTCAACCCTAGGATAGTTTCTAATGGCTCAGAGAATCTGTATTGGGAATAAGTCTTCTACTGACGGGAGGGTTCTATCTGACCCCGAAGATCCAAGACAGGCAGAATACAACAAAAGCTCAAAACGCTTCTGCCCTGCACACTTGCTAGGGTTAGGGGCACAGTTCCCCAGTGAAATAATGTAAATTAAAAATCTGTTTTTATTTCAGAGAACACCTAACTAGGAACCTGTAGACCCTCTAGCACACTGGTTCTCAACCTGTGGGTCCCAAGATGTTTTGGCCTTCAGCTCCCAGAAATCCTAACAGCTGGTAAACTGGCTGGGATTTCTGGGAGTTGTAGGCCAAAACACCTGGGGACCCACAGGTTAAGAACCACAGCTTGAGCATGACTCTGTTGAAATATGATCATACAGTCCCACTGGAGAACCCACATATTCCTAAAGAGGTGTTCTCTCTAGGTCTTCCAATGTGACTCTATGGTCAACTTCCAGAGGAATTTCCACTGGAGGACATAGATTCCTAGAGATAACACTTTAATCAAATCTGTGAATAATCAAATTAGTAAAAGTCAAACTCATAAACGTGGTGGGACAACTATAAAGCATATCAATTTGAATGCATCATGTGCATTTCTTGGTGGAAAATAGTTTATTCTTTTAATCAAACCAGACTTGCATACAGTTTTAGCAGAGAAAGCAAGCTGTGGTTGTGTATCGGCTTAGTTGTGAAATAATAATTTCAATTCTATTTTGCAAAATCAGCATAAATATTTTAAATCCTTTCTTTATTTTGCTGACTAAAAAGTTATTTCAAAGGATAAGCTGTGATGGAAAGAACTCCCAACTCTCTGGTATTTGACTAAGTATTACTAGTCTAGGCTTGCCGATAAAACCCCTTATTCTCTTCGGATTCCACTTTTGTAATTATGGAAGCAGATCTGCTAGTCTGGTTCAGTACATTTAGATGTGGCTATAATCATAATATGATACTCTGACATGGCAGACTTGTTATGGAATTGCCCCATGAAAAAACTATCTTCTCCACTGGGACACAATTCTCACTCCCAGTTGTACACTTACACAGTGCAACTCTTTCAAGAGTATTACCATTCTCTGAAAGCATTTTTGAAGTCTATGTATATATAGTGTATAGTTCAAAGGACTAAAGGGTCCTTTATTCAGAAAAGGAATGGTTGCTTTCCTGTAACTGTGTTTCTTCGAGTGGTTATCTGTAATATTTGCACTTATGGTACTTCCTATGCCTCACCAGTGAGCTTCGGAATCCTCTAGACAGCTGAAAGTCTTTGGGCTGCAGCTCCGCGCACCTTTTTCAGGAGGTATATAACCAGTGGGAGTGACTGTAGCCTCAGTTGCTGTGCCACAGAGCAGCAGCGACAGAATCAAGGCATGACAGAAAGTGGGGAGGATGGACAGGGACTCATTCTGGTCACGTAATTCTGTTGCTGCTACTCTCCCTTACTCGCTCTCTGGTGATGGGAGTTGGAGAAGCATGCCCTCTGTATTGGTATAACTGCATCTAAAGACCATGTGATTTACGTTACTCTGAAGGACTGTTATTTTTGACTACAAGCTTTTTTCTGTTTTTGAACTCTGCTGCGTAAATTTACTTTTCCTCTTTTGTGCCTTGTTACTGTGTCCTTAGTGGACAAGCTTCTGCATTAACCGCAAAAGAGTAGACATTTAAAGTAGTCAATACAGTTTGTTTCAAGTTTAAGGAGGGAAGGGTACAAGCCTTATTCAAACAATACAGTTCAATAAGCCTGAAGCCCAAAGTCAAAAACCAGTCCAAGTCAAAATAACTATGAGAAAAAAAACCCCACAGAGTCTCAAGGTAAGTTGCTGACACATTCCAAGCTGCTGCGATGTCAGCGGATCACAGGAACCGAGGCTACAGCCCCTCACATTGGTTATATTTCTCCTGCGGAGGGTGGGCGGGGCAACAGCCAGAAGACTTTCAGCTGTCTAGAGGATTCCGAAGCTCACTGCGCAGAGGCAGGAAGTAGCATAAGTGCGACTTTCACAGAGACCACGAAGAAGAATCAGTCTTCACCAAGACAGTAAAAACCATTCCCTTAAACCAGTGGTTCTCAACCTTCCCAATGCTGCAACCCCTTAATACAGTTCCTCATGTTGTGGTGACCCCCAACAATAAAATTATTTTAGTTACCACTTCATAAGTGTAATTTTGCTAATGTTATGAATCATAATGCAAATATCCGATCTGCATGATGTGTTTTCATTCACTGGACCAAATTTGGCACAAATACCTGATATGCCCAAATCTGAATACTGGTGGGGTTGGGGGAAGTGATTTTGTCATTTGGGAGTTGTAGTTGCTGGGATTTATAGTTCACCTACAATCAAAGAGCATTCTCCACCAGTGATGGAATTGAACCAAACTTGGCAGACAGAACTCAAATGACCAACAGTAAATACTGGAAGGCTTTGGTGGGCATCGACCTTGAGTTTTGGAGTTGTGGTTCACCTACATCCAGAGAACACTGTGAACTCAAACAATTGATTGATCTGAACCAAACTTGGCACGAATATTCAATATGCCCAAATGTGAAAACTGGTGGAGTTTGGGGGAAATAGACCTTGACATTTGGGAGTTGTAGTTGCTGGGATTTATAGTTCACTTACAATCAGAGCATTCTGAACCTCACCAACAATAGAATTGGGCCAGACTTCCCACACAGAACCCCCATGAGCAACAGAAAATACTGTGTTTTCTGATGTTCCTCACCGACTCCTCTGACACCATCAGGGGTCCCGACCTCCAGGTTGAGAAACACTGCCTTAAACTGTTTATGCTTTACAATGAATGCTAATGAGGAGATATCTAATCTGAGAGAACTTCAGTAAGTATGTTGTAGCAATAGTGAATCAGTATTTGTAACTGATCCAATGAAGATTACAACACTAGTGAACGGCGGACTATCATGTGACTGTGCTTCTTATCACATGTAACATTATATACTGTATTTTCACCATGATTAGCAAGCTCCAAATGAAGGAGCTAACTATCACAAACTATCATAAAAGTACATTAAGCACTGGAAACACACCCACACCTGCTCTCAGCATAAAATGACTCCATACTTTCAACAGGATTTCTTCTTTAACATTTATACAGTAACTGCACTGAAAATTATTTACATATTAGTCACATTCTTTTTTTAAAAATCCCCTAATAATTTCATTTGGTTGATGCCGTTTTCTCCATTAAATTGGTGGCCAAAAATATACTGTTGGGCCAAGAAAAGCTAAAAATGGGGTGTGCCAAAACACTCTGGGCTTTGGTGCATCCCTACCCCCCTTTACAATGCTGGATTTCAAAAGACAGCACAGGGCACACGTCAGGTGCTAGGCTTTTTATCTATTGTTAACAGTCATTTGAAATAAAATTTAAATTGATAAAAAATGATCAAGCATCCAAACAACAAAACACACACACTGGAATGAAGACTTCCCTCTGAGTAAACAAATATAGAATTATGCTGTAATAGTGTCACACAGCCATATTAGCTTATATACTAGTTGGGCATGATCATTTTTTTAAAGTTTCAAACAATATAGCAAGAGTATTGAAATAATAGTCTGTAATATATCACGATTTAAAGCATTCAAATATTTGTAAAATGCCAACATAAGAAGATAACAAGGACACTTACCTTTCTCTTATAAAATCTGCTAGCTCTTTTGTAGATACATGTCCGTGTTTCATGTTATGATAGAGAACATCAAAGCCATTGTTCCTTTCCCCCTAAGATTAAAACAAAGCCATCAAAGTTTTGTCATAGTTTGGGGGGGGGGGGTCAAGCTACATAGAATGAAAAACAGAATTACGTAAGCTTAATAGCATTGTTTACATTTTTTTTTCTATCTTGTTTTCCATCTTGTGTTACTAAGGGTTTCTCATCCAGAGATAATCCCAGATACTGAATCAGCATTTCAGTAGTTCATGAACTAGAAAATATATTATGCAATGAAGTATAATATGAAGCTATATTGCCTAATATTCTCAACATCTGTATACTGATGTTATGTGGCCTGCAAAGATCATGCATAGTGCATGGGCATGCATGATGCCTACAGAAGTCAATACGTAGGCAAAATTTGAGATTGAGAATGAATGAACATTTTTATCCTCTCTGTAAGGTTTATGATACAACACACTAGAACCTAGATGGGCAACAATTATTAAATATTTATATTGAAGTATGGCAATCTGCATTATAAACTTTATTAAACCTAATGATAGCATGGAAAGAAAAATAGCTATGTAAACATTTTTAAGTGACTAGAGTATTTGGACAATCAGTACATAACAGGAAACATATTTCAGGAATTCCTTATTTTGTTAATGTAAGATATATATATATATATATATATATATATATATATATATATATATGGTTGGCAGAATAGATAAAAGGCATCACTTTGTTCCCCTAACAGATTATCCAGTTTTTAAAATTTCTCTTTAGCAGTAGAGCAACCTTTCTTTAGGAAAAAATGTTTTTTGCATATACATATAACCTTCCTTCCATTTTTCAGTTTGTAACACTACCTGCCATATTTGTCTATTACAAGTTAAATACAGAAAAAGAAGTTAAAAAATAAAGTGACTTTAAATATAAAATATTTAAACAAATAGATAATTTGTAGTTCTGAGTTCAAAATTTCCAAACTTTTACAGCCCGCACACTCAACTCCTCTTCAGCATCTTGACCTTAGATTAGTGAAAACAACGCATATCCCTTAAAAATATACTGCATCAAAAAAGGCAATGCCAGTAATCAGTGACCACCCCACCCTGCTTCTAATTCTCTAATGGCAGGACTGATATTTAGTTAACAAAAACTAGTCATAAAGATTGCATATGCCATGTAAGAAATGTTTTTCCAATACCCTTAACTGAGCTATTTAAAAAGTAATAAAATGTACTTCAGGTAATCAAAATATTTTGAAAAAATCAACCTTCACATCAAAATTATTTTAGTGATATATTTATCACATTTTTAAATATTTACTACTTAAAAAGTGGCTTTTATTTTCAGGAAAAAATAAGAAACTGAAAATGTATCGTCGAAGGCTTTCATGGCCGGAATCACTGGGTTGTTGTATGTTTTTTCGGGCTATATGGCCATATTCTAGAGGCATTCTCTCCTGACGTTTCGCCTGCATCTATGGCAAGCATCCTCAGAGGTAGTGAGGTCTGTTGGAACTAGGAAAATGGATTTATATATCTGTGAAATAACCAGGTTGGGACAAAGGACTCTTGTCTGTTGGAGCTAGGTGTGAATGTTTCAACTGACCACCTTGATTAGCATTTGATGGCCTGGCAGTTGTTTGGTGTGGCTTGTTTTTGCCTGGGGCAATCTTTTGTTGAGAGGTCCTTGTTTGTATCCTCTCTGTTGTTTTGCTGTTGTAATTTTAGAGTTTTTTTAATACTCGTAGCCAGATTTTGTTCATTTTCATGGTTTCCTCCTTTCTGTTGAAATTGTCCACATGCTTGTGGATTTCAATAGCTTCTCTGTGTAGTCTGACATGGTGGTTGTTAGAGTGGTCCAGCATTTCTGTGTTCTCAAATAATACGGCCATATAACCTGAAAAAACCTACAACAACCAAGAAACTGAAATGTTGTATCATACTAATTTCTGCACGGCTAGAGAGTCCCAGATATATATTTGCTATGTGTATTTTATTCACACATATGTCTTAAAGATAGAAACAGTTGTAGCAATTCCTTAGATAATTAATTCCGTGAAGCAATACATTTTTAGAAAAAGAATGCTTTCCGCAGAAAAATATAACAATTTTAACAAATGATAGATCCCCTTCCATTTTGGAAATTTTTCTATGCCTCACCTCTGCTATTACTATAGCATAAATATCACAACAATCTTTTATCACAAAAACATAAGACATAGTCTGAAACAGTATAGGGATTTGCAGGTTAGACTAGAATCAGCCACCTGGCCCCAAATCTCTACTCAGTCACCATGCTTTCTGGATTGCTTTGGAAGTTCCAATCTCTCATCTTAAACTACTACACTGGAGAAATATATAAACTGCTCATACCTCCATGAAGGATGATCAGTGAAAATAAAAAAATAAAAAAGAAAAAAGTAGGATCCAAACTGTTTTTATGGGGAATAAGCTATTTAATTAATTTGGGGGTGAGAAGGGTGGCATATAAATGTAGTAAATAAATAAATAAATAAATAAATAAATAAATAATTATTATTATTCCAAACCATTTCATGCGTCTGCATGTTTTTAACATGGCAAGGAAAAGATCACATGAGGTTGTAACCAGACTTTTATCTAAAGCAGAGCTTGGCAAATTAACAAACTCCCTTCAATCCTCATGAATAGTGAATAATGAAGAATGCTGTGATTTGCAGCATAAAAAAGATCAAGATAGACACAGTTTGATTCCACATACATATGGCCTACTGAAAAAAGACAGATTGTACAGTGATATCCTTAATAGCTTTCTTCACTACCAAATATGTCTCCATCTTACAAGTATGCTTGTCTGCCAAGACAATGGGCATATCTGTTAAGTTGTCACTTCGGATAAACACAATGAACAATTAATAAGTTCAGGTTTATTGATGGCTTGGTTCTTCCCCAGTCCCCAATTTCTGCATAATCGCACCTGATCAAAAAGGCTAAAAAAACACAAATGCTGACAACCCTAAAATGGTATCATGATTGGTATGACTTTATTTTAACAAACGATAATTTAATTTAAACTCCAGAGATTAGAATTCTGAAAAATGGAAAAATGATAACAAACAAACTATTTTGGCCTGTTGCTTGCCTGTATACTTGTAACATGTAACTATGCTTTGCATTTTAAACAACAATTGATGCAAACTACAGCTCATCGCAATTACAAATACACTGTAGAGTAACATTCTATAGGTGGGCAACAGAAGCTTCTGAAGCCTGAAGACTCGTGTGACTTACAGGAGCAGTAGTTGCCAACCCTGTAGTTCTGGATTAGAAGTCTCAGTGGTTCAAGGCAGGAAAACCACACAGCAGGTAAGAAAACCAATCAGGCCTATGTATTGCCTATCACTGTTGTTCTGAACCAATGTGAATACCGATAGAATAAGCTATACAGTGTTCAGTCATGTCTCTTACAAACAAACCAATGCCTCCTAAAAATGTGAAGAAAAGTAATTGGAAGCTGTTTATTGAGGGAGTTAGATAATAAAATCTGGTAAGATTCATAAGGCTCTGGGGAGGGGCAATTAGCTTGTTTAAAACTATGGCTGCACTCTTGTATTTTTTAGCAATAAACATCACTGGGTATGATGTTCAACATTTCTTGCCACAAAAGGTTGACACCTTTTGGGCATGCCTGGAGGCCGGATGCAGCCCTCACAAGGCTTTGGTGTGGCCTGCAGAGGCTTTGAGAGGGAGGTCACATGCAGTGCTACAGCAGAATAGCAATCGGAGTGCGCTGTTCCCTCCTCCAAGTGACAAAGGGGACACTCCAATAGATTTAATCAGGAAGCTGGAAATACTGGTCTCGGTAGGAAACATGGCCTGGGAAAGTTGTTGGACTCAGGTTGGAGTAGTGGAGATGAATTTTTAAGGAGTATCAGACCTTTATTCAGGGAGGCTGGAATCTTGGGCTCCAAGTTATGTTAAAATTTAACATTTGATTGCTGTTTCAGAGGGAGAAGTAGGCAGTTAAGTAGATGACTGGTTTTCATGTTTATGTATAATTGATTATACATTCCAGCATTGAATGTTTGCTGTATATATGTTGTGCTCCGCCCTAAGTCCCTAGCAGGCTGAGAAGGGCAGAATATGAATGTTTTAAATAATTAAATAATAAATACAAAAGAGCCTCAATTTTTGCCTTTGCTGCTCTTCCTTTCTCTTTGCCTCTGCCATCTCCTTCTCATCTGAAGTCAAAATCACCTTTGCTTGCAAACCGCTTGAGGCAGTAAAAAGCTATCAGCAGCCTGAAGAGGATTCGCCTATTTAATTTTGTCCCTTTATTTATGCCAAGTTGTGCAGGCCTACCCAAAGGACCCGCTACCTGAAATGCTAACTGTTGGCCATGTTTGCTCATGAGGAAGTTGTTCACAGACATCATAGGCCTGATCTTACAATATCTCACATTGCTCTCTGAAGAATTTAGAACACAGCTCTTGTATCTCAAAGATTTGTTTCACTTGTCCGCTGATCATATCATACATAAAGCAAGATTAGATTGAGAGAAAGGAGAAATAAAATTGGAGGAAATAATATTAACAATTTAAGATACACTGATGATATCATGCTAGCAGAAAATAGCAAAAGCTTGGAACAATTATTGCCAAGCTTAGAGTGTGACAGAAACATAGCAAATAAATAAATAACAATTACTGAAGAAAGTTAAGAAAAAGTGCAAAAGCAGGTTTACAGATGAACATTAACAAAACAGAAATAATGATCACAGATAATTCACATTATTTCCAAGTAAAAAATGAAGACATTGAAATAGTTGAAGATTTTCCTTATCATTGCACAGTCGTTAATAAGAATGGGGTCTGCAATCAAGAAAGCTGAAGAAAACCAAGACTTGGAAGAGCAACTATTAAGGAACTAGACAAGTTCCTAAAGTGTAGAGATCTATCATTGAATCCTAAAGTTGGACTTTTCCATTCTGTAGTATATCTGGTTTCTATATATGACTGTGAAAGCAGAGGAGTGAAAAAACACGATAGAAAGAAAATCAACTAATTTAAAATGTGGTACAAGAGAAGAATTCAACAGAAACTATGAATTGATAAAAAGAGCAAATAAAAGGGAGCTACTGTACTTTGGCTATATCACAAGAAGATATGACTCACTAGAAAAGACAATAATGTTTGGATAGATAAAGGCAACAAGAAAGGAGGAATACTGCATTGCAGATGGATAGGCTCAATCAAGGAAGCCACAACTCAACTCTGCAAGCAGGACTGTTGTTGATAGGGTGACTTGGAGATCTCTCATCCATTGGGTCACCATAAGTCAAAGTCAGTTGGACAGCAGTTAAACAGCTAGAAAGGTCTGCCACAAAATAGTGTTCTCTGAATGCATCTGTCAGCACACATTATCTGATGGGCAGAGCAACCTTAACCCCTCACACAGTTTTTCAGGAAAACTGAAATGAGGCAAAGCTCAACTGATATGGGAGAGATACCCTCAAAGGTTCCACAACAGAAAGCTTATTGAATGTATATCTTACCTGCAGCTGTAAGCAACAGAAGATCCTGAAACAGAGTATTCCAAGAGCAGGGAGTGTGCCCACTCTAGCCGCTAGCACCTAGTCCCTTGTTTTCCATACAAGGGGACACAGATAAAACCTTATAACTAGCCTAGCTTCTAACAGACATACTGTATTGCATTTCTTCAGCTCTAAAACACAACTGGGGCTCATCCAGATAGCCCCTTTATTGCAGTAACTCCCGCAATAAAGAAGGGGTTGTTCAGATGACGTCCTGGACAATCCCAAATTAATTCGCCACAAACCAGGAAAACTCTGGTTTGTAGCAAATTAATTAGATAGTGGGTTTATTCCATGCGTTCTTGGAAGGCACGGGATAAACCCACTATTTCCAGTTCTGGACTGCAGAATACTGCAGTCCAGACACCATTCCCAGTTTTCTGGACTAAATTAATTCAGAAAACTGTGAGAATGTTCACCCTCCTCCCCCACAGCCACCAAACCTCTTTGAAAAGTAAGGAAAACTTACCCAGCCTCCAGTAGACTGTAGCTGGAGCTCTCCCAGCGTGTAGAAAAGATGTGCCAGGAGAATTTTGGGGGGGGGGGGGGATCACTCCCGCTACAGTCTACTGGCGGCTGGATACATTTTCCTTACTTTTCAAAGGGGTTTGGGGGCTGTAGGAGAGATGTTCTTGCATGTGTGTGTAGAGAGAGAGAGTGTGTGTGTTTGGGATAGCATAGGGAAGGGTTAACACCTCTGTGGAGTTTGTTTTGATTTCACCTCATCTTCTGTCTCTGTGATAATTGGATTTTCAAATATTTGGCTTGTTGTGGAAACAAGGATTGCTGGGAAAGCTTCAGTGGAGACACCTTTTCCTCATGATAACTCTTTCAGGGATGAATTTCCCTTCCTAGTGGTAGATTTCTCTCACTTCCTGTTGTCTCACCCCTGTTCTTGACTATGAATCGTTTTGAATGTCAGATGTTTGTAACTTAGGGACTGCCTGTACATAAGGTTTTTTTTTCTATTAGTGGTATTGAAATCAATGCAATAGAAATATAGTACCAAATCACAGTTTTCAGTGTTTTTTTAAGGTACACTTGACTGAAAAACCCAGCAATTTAGTTGACATGATGCCACCGGGGGGAGGGGGGAGTCAAAGGAAAATTACTTCCTACTTTCTCAGGGATCCAATTTAAGAGTTTACTGAAATGATATATTCAAGTTGGCTTCTTTAACCTTTATCTCGAGGTTCAGCCAACTACAGTCATATTCCCCATTCTAATTTTTAAGAGTATCTCCTTCCAGAATATGTTTATATGAAGTTCTAATATTAAACATTCAAATTTTGATGAAGCATTTTTTTTTTGTTTATTTACTACAGAGAAAAGTGTGGAATTGGCTAGTAACACTGTGTTTTTAATTTTCTAATATCATCTAGGGGGAAAAAAGAATACTATACTTGTTCCCAAGACCTAGTGTGATGTAGCAGTTTGAGTTGAGTTATGACTTTGGAGAATAGGGTTTGAATTCCCGCTCAATCACTGAGACTCTCTAAACCTCAGAGGAAAGCGAAGGCAACCCCTTTCTGAACACATCTTGCCAGAAAAAAAACAAACTATGGCACCTTCACCTTAGATAAAACCTTATAACTCATAAGGTGCGATTGACCTGAAGGCACACAACAACAACAATAAATCAGCAATAAATAAATCAACAATAAAACATGCAAAACAATGTCTGAATTCTGTATTCATGGTGTTTGGAAAAATTATGGTGAATTGTAATCAGAACTCATGATTAAATCAGAGGTCTGCTATGTATAATGATTTGCTTCCTTCTACCACAGCCTCCATGTCAAATAACACAATCATACTCTAATCAGCACAAACCACTCTGTGTCTAATGATGTATTAATTTAGCAAGAAGTAAAACCTAACTGACATATATTGCAAACATTTCCATTAAATCTTGAAATATTTTGTTATTTTCAAAATCAAGAAATAGACAGGAACATGAAAAAGTATTACATCCTTTATTAGCTTCTACAAATTTTACAACAACAATGTTATGGCACCTCAGCAACTAAGTCATTAATTAAAGTGGACTGGGAAATGGCCTACTTTCAGTTAATCTAAAAAGGCTGGGTTTTGTTTTGTTTTTGACAACAGAGGATAAAATGAAAACTAAAAAAAAATTAGGAACAACCAATGATAGAGAATGATGTAAGAATTGTGAAGTTGTTTTCATGAAGCAAAATTTGCATTGATTTGAGCAGTGTTCCTCTTTTTCTCAACTCTTCTTCTGAAAACTAAACACTTTTTCTGACTGCTTACAGCTCTGGAGGAGGCAGAGTTCAGAATACATTATAACCTCATTTGCTATAATGTTTGTGACTCTTAATAGTTTCATCCTGAATTGTTTTCCATAATCATTACTGAACCAATATTTTATTTGTAAATATGTAATCTTATGTAATGAATATCTGACTAATGAAATTATACTTTCAAATGTAATATTCAAGAGCCAATATTATTCTGGCAAGCTACTTCTCTGCAGATTTTGGTGTTGTATGGACACCAATTCTAGAGAATTTCCCACTGTGATTTTAGGGTGAGGGGAGGAACTGCTGTCCAGTTAGTTATGTCTCAGGTCAATGTTTACAACGATTTTACAAACAAATGAAGTCATACTCGATACATTTTAACAAAGTGATTTAGATCTATAAAGGTGCTTTCAAAATGTTGCATATTGGGTTTTTTCACCCTAAAAGTTCAATTCCCCTTATCCAATCAACTTCAAAAACAATATGGGAAAGTGTCAAAGCTGCCAGAAATTTTACAACTAAGGGAATATGCTTATGTTTAACTTCTACATCTTACAATTTATTTAGCAAAGTCAAGGACACTGCTTCAGCTAAGTGTAATACAACCTATAGATTTTAATAAGAGATATAATCTTACAAAGAAATGTAAGATGCTAGTCGTAAGAACTCTATTAAGGAAAATATTTAGCTCCTGCTCATTTTCCCCACTTTGTCTAAACTTCTCTTTCCTTACTGTTTTTTTTTTACTAGCCTAAGTAGTTTAGAATAGTAAACTACTGCTCTCTATCTTGAAGTCTAAGCCTTTTTAACCTGAAATCCCTTCTTGCATAGAATGATCAGCATAGGTAACTGAGCAAGAATTCTTCTACTAGATGATTGGATCAACTTCAAGAATTTTTAAACCTTTCAAATTTGACCCAGTCACTACTTAAAAAAACTAAAATGGAAAAGGCTCCATGGACCCATTCCTTATCATATCACTTTGTGGTCAGTATAACAAGGGTTAGGGATTGTCATCATAATTACCCAGGTGAATGACTGGTCATTTCAACTAATTTTGGCTATTGGAAAAATGTATTTGTATAGTGTTTAATATGTTTAATACACCAAAATATGTATATAGAATCTTAAATGTGTATTGCACTGAAAAAATAGGATGGCATACTTTTAAGTTTGTTTACTACGCATGTCAAAAAAGCAAAGTAAAGCAGATATCAAATTAGGGTTTTTGAAAACATTCCAATCCCAATTTTTTTGCCAAGCCATCCTTTTTGCTTTTAGGATTGAAGACAAAGAAATAAAAAAGAATAATATATCTCTTTGTTAAGAGGCAAAGCTCTGGGGTTCACATTAAATGCCCAAAACAGGAACACCTACTTCTGCTATTGCATTTTGCAGTGGAGAGCAGTTATGTTAAACTCCTGAGCCTGAGAACATAGTTGCACTTAGCTTTTACTTCCCATGTCGGCAGGCGAAAGGGTCTAAAAGAAAGCAGATTTGGTCGACTGAGTGAGTGTCTATCAACTAAGCCTACTAAAAGATCAAATGTGACACAGATAAGGTAATCAGTGGGGGGAGCATGGGAAGTGGAGATAAACAGTCTGTCCTGAAAGTATCCTATAGCAAAAGGGAATCAAGGCATAGGGGAAATTATGCCACAAGCTCAATAGTTCCCCTTCTTGTCTTGCATAGCATGTTTCAAGAGAAAAGGGAACAAACTACACTCTTCCTCTTCAGAGTCATTGCTATTGCTATACACTAGTGACATAATTTCAAGTTTCTTGGGAGTATTTGTGACGGAAAAAACCCTCACCCTCTTTAATCCTATGATAAATTTAGTTGAGAAGAAAGATGGGGCATATTTTGAAAAATCTCATACTATTCTCCATTCACAATAACAACTTTTTTGTCTCAACCACCAAACCTGACTTTGTTAGTTACTAAATATGTATGTCCTGGATAAATACCTGAGGCCGAGGAGTTACTGTAAATAATAATTATTGTCTAATTATATGTTAAATACACCCATTAAAATCAAGTAGAAGCCTACATTTCAGAAATGTTAAATACACTGCATTAATTGTGGTCTAGACTACTATAAGCTAATTTACAGGCAAAACTTCACTGTGTTCAGATAAGAAGTAGGACACACCAAACTACATCTAAAATGTACAGCCCAGGACTAAGTAAGTCAGTAGCTTTCCCAACATTAAATATACCTACAGAACATCTTATTCACAACATGGATAAAATCTCAAATCACCAAGTTAACAAACATTATAAATTAAGTGTATAGCGGAGACATTTCATATGAATCAATCACATTCAACCATAAAGGTTTACACAAAATTTCATGAAATACAGCTAAATAAAAATTCTGTACCACTGATGAGATTCTGTCTATTTTTACAAAGTCATTAATACAACTTCAAAACAAAACCAAAAAGAAATAGTAGTGATGAACTGGGGTTTGTTCCCCCTGAAAACAAAGTAGACACCTTGAAAGCAATGTTGCTCACATATATGAATGTTTCCAGTTTTATACGTCAGCCTAATTCACAAATAATGTGAGGATATTATATTTTTTTAACATGCACAATAATCTTGTCAATAATTGTTACTTCTTATCATGGCACACACTGAATCCAAACAATATTCAGTGATAAACTTGAGATATTTTCTCAAAATCTTCTCTTATAGTTTCTATAAAACCACTATAAAATATAATGATAAATGTCTGTAGAATTTTGCATTCAGTACCCCCCCCCCCCCCCGTGTCAATATATAGCAGTTCTGCCAAAAAAAAGTAGGCCAGTTTCCAAAGAATCATGAAAATATTTTCCATGTGTCAAACAAGACTTTAGACACATTGTCTATTCAAAGAAAAACAATAAAGACCTATTGGGCCAGCCAATGAGGTTCATTGTGTCAATCTATACAGCCCTTTGTATTTCAGGCATAGTAATACGTAGAATGTTTGCTGAAGATTTGAAACGGGAGGAAAACAAATGATATAGTTAACATTGTCATGCATAGGCGATCACTTGCAGCTGAGTATGATTAGCTTCCAGAGGAAGGGTCTTGGTAGTGGGTCCATAAGTGACTGTGGAGACCTCTTCTGGATCTGCATTGCCTTTCAAAATGAGAACATAGATTTCCAAGTACAGTATTAACTGTTTCAGTACAGTTAATACTGCACTGCTACTGTTAAACTACATACCCATGATTATTTCCCATCTTTGTCTGATGAGAAATCCAGTGAAGGCTCATTTATGCCTACCACTTTGATGGGTGTACAGTTGGATTAGCCCTGCAACAGCTAAACACTGCATGAGGATGATCAAGCTTAACCCAGGGCAAGAATCCCTTAACACAGCCTTACCCCAGATCAAGCAATGGTGGGACAAAGCCTGAACCATGACCCCTGACTTTAGAGCTATCAAGACAGCTGGGCTACAGCTGTTTCATATTCCATCCCACATTCCCAGACTCAGACAACCCAAAGACACAGAATGGCAGTTGTCTTCTGCCCCCTCCCCACCATGTTGCCAGCTGTGGCACCCCACCTACCTTATTCCTTAGCAAGCTCACTGACGCCAGCTGGAGTGCTGCCGTGCTAATGGAGAAGAGTTTCTCCCATCTTCCTTAGCATGCAAGCACTCTAGCTTATGTCAGCCCGAGTGCCAAAGTTCAGGTAGGTAGCATGTCATGCCTTGGAACAGCCATAATATGGGGGCAGAGGAGATTCTACCTACCTACCTACCTACCCATCCATCCATTTATTATTATTATTATTATTATTATATATAAAACAAAAAACAGTACATTTGCAATGCATTTATAATAGAGTAAGCATATAATTTCCTTTAGTATCTACTGTAATTTTCACTCATCTATATTTCTATCATTCACCTTAATGTTCCCCTCCCACTGAGATACTATTTTTAATATCATCTGTTCAAAATTTCATTTACTCTTGTGGAGGTAATTCTCCATCCTTCTTTTAAAATCCTTCTTCAATAAACTTGCCCCAACCTTCATCAAAATCACATTTTCCATATCCCTCTTTTAATTTTTAAATTGCATGTCAACTTATAACTTATTGCCAATTTCCATAATTCCTTATACCACTCTTCAATGTGTATATTTATTTCCCTTTTCCAATTTCTTGCTATAAGTAATCTCACTGTAGTTAATAGGCTGGACATTATGTTTATTCATTTTTTTTCAACTGTTTAGTATTATACAATGATAATAAAGCAACACTAAGCCTTCTTTCCAATTTTATCTTCATAATATCTTCAAGAATATCTACAAGAAAGGAGATTCCATCTGAAAATCAGGAATAATTTCCTGACTGTGAGAGCCGTTCAGCAGTGGAACTCTCTGCCCTAGAGGGTCGTGGAGGCTCCTTCTTTGGAAGCTTTTAAACAGAGGCTGGATGGCCATCTGTCAGGGGTGATTTAAATGCAATATTCCTGCTTCTTGGCAGGGGGTTGGACTGGATGGCCCATGAGGTCTCTTCCAACTCTTTGATTCTATTATTCTATTTCTCTAATACTCTTACCCAAAAATTAGTTATTTACATTGCCACCAAATATGTATATATGTTCCCACTTCCTGGCATCCCTTCCAGCATCCCTTACTTTAATTTTAAAGTAATTTTTGTTAGTATTAGATATTTTTACTGGTGTTAAATACCATTTCCATATTAAATTGTAATAGTTTTCTTTAGGGATTCTTAAGGTGGCTGACCAGCTGTACATCTGATGCAGCTTGGGGAATCTCTATCTGGCCAACATGAAAGGGGAAAACAGCATCTGGGATGTCAGATTAGTTCTGCATTAGCAGTCAGTATATAAAGTCCCTGGCTTTCAAAGTTAGCATAATGCATTTTTCACCTTTAGCTGGCCTAGTAAGAGGGACTGTAGTGTTTATTTTGGATTCTGTTGTATGTTAAACACAGCTACAATTTTTCAAATAAACAAATCACGTCTTCCAAAATTTTAGAAAGGCTAGGAACACTCTGGGATTTTTTCTTAAAAAATATATTTTTCCCATCATCCCACAGAAAGGTGTACGTTTCAAAGTTACTACTGTAAATATAGGTTACTTTCTGATACTGTACATTCTTCTCTTGATAATCACCATATTGCAAATCCACACATTACACACAACCTAACACTAATGTATACATTTAAGAGAAATCTGCTACTTATCCTAATTTACTATCAAATGTAAATGAATGCTACATATAATTGTATAAACCTACATCAAATCTACAGTCTTAACATATTTTAGTGTAAACCTTTTGATGTACAATATGAAAAAGTCAATACAAAAGAGCTAAACTAATAGACGTTGACAGTGGACATCGTCTAACACCACAAATAAGTGAGCAACAGGGCAAACTGACATAAAAAGCATTGTCCTACATGACCAACTGACTTTTATAATACTCAGTGAGTAAAAGTGAAGATCTTATTACTGTAGTTTCACCCTTTACTGCTGCAAACTAAAGGTGAGACCTTTCCGAAAGAAAATATAGTGTACCCTGCCCAGGTAGACTGCTCTGTTGAGAAATAAGTTTGATTTTAGCTTTACACATAAATACCAAATTAGAGTTGAAAAATTAAACTAAAATTAATTTTAGTTGTATTATCAGCTCTACTTCTGTCTTTTGGGGGAAAAAACAATAAATATATATTTTCTATGTGATTGTGCTTCAGACAGTTGAACACAGTGCACAGGATCAAATGAGTATCTTCCGATGCACCCCACCGCTTCTGCCCGAATCAATGAGCCTTTTGAGTACTCTTAAGAGCTGTGGAACACTCTAAAGTTGTGTGTGCATGTCATCCTAGTCGTTCTTCTTAGAAAAAAACCTTTTATTTCCAATTCCCTTTTTTTGATGCAGGAAAAATAAAGTTGCTTCCTTTCCCCTAATCTGCTGGCAAGACAAAGTCTGGATCTAATCCTTATAGAATCATGAAACAATTCATTTCCCCCTATTCTACTGGCAAGACAAAGTGTGGATCTAATCCTTATAGAATCACAGAATAATTGAGTTGGAAGAGACCACATGAGCCATCTAGTCCAACACCCTTGCCATGCAGGAAAAGCACAATCAAGGTATCCCTGACAGATGGCCATCCAGCCACTGCTTTAAAGTTTCTAAAGAAGGAGCTTCCACCAAAAGCTTATGAAATATACTTTTCACGGGGGAAAATACTAATGCCGGAAAAAGTTCATTACAACCTTGAAACAATCCAACATTTTATTATATTACTGAGGAAATCAATAAGAATAAGCAAGTAGAACCTACAACACACTGTCACAATGGCTATTCTCCCACTGCAATATTCCTGTTCAGGAATTTCCTCTCTCCCGCCCTTGTCCTGCTGTGTCACTGATCCTTAGATGGAAGTCAGCATGTTTCATGTAGCAGGATGCACCCTGTCCTGAAAATGGGCAATGCATCCTCTCAATTTTAATCTCATCTCCAGAATATTTACAAAAAGCATTCAAGGACTGAGCAGATTAACTCACTCCCTTCCTGCAATTTCCTTTTTCTCCATAACTGACATACAAACATGCTGTGACTTAATCAATTCAATGCCTCCAAAAATATTAACTGTCTACCTAACTTCTAATTTCTTTAACTTTTATAGTTGCACAGGAACAACTGTCATCTAAAATCTATAAATTCATAGATGGTTACAGATTTTAAGGTCCTTTTCTTTTAATTCCCATAAGTTCATTGTTCAATATACATGGGTTGTTCCTTGCTGCACTTTAATAGATCAATTTTGCTCCAAACAGCTAAGCTTGTTATTCGAGTAAACAAATTATTTTTAGAAATGGAAGAATTTCTATGAGAAAATAACAGTAGAATTAATTTTTCAGCTCCAGAAAAACCTTGACCCCACATTACTTTCACAACTTTTTAAACAGTACACATATTTGCTTACAAGTCACTTTCATGAGTAATAGCAATGTGCAAATTGGTCCTTCATAAATTCAAAAACTAGGAACATCAAGATATTTCTTTGTTTAGATTAATTCATGTTATGCCTATGACATCAAGTTCAATGTAATGTGGCTTAAGCACTTTCCCTATTAGCATGATGTCTTACTGATGAAATTCCCTAAACATTCTTCTCCAGAATGACAAATATCACATATTTCTATATTGTTTTTTCTAAAAGAGGTGAAAAAAATCAAACAAAATAAACCATTATTCTCCAACAAAAACACAGCCAATAAGAGTAAACAGGACATTTATATTCCAACTTTTACAACAAGCCTATAACACAGAAACAGCAAGGCATGTACTGCACAAACAAACATTATGGTGCTACCTAGTAAAACTATTTTATCTTCTAAAGCATGTATTTTCCGTGTTTCAAAAAAGCCACATTCAACAATTGGTTGATTTTGACAGCAACAGTGACCACAAAGTACCCATGAAAACCCAAAGAATCTGAAAATAACCAAGGCTGTAATCTCATGCATTTTATATGAAGTGCGTCCAGCAAGACTAACATTTAAGACTAACCCAGAATTCAGTATCCAAGTTATCACTATGAAAGGGAAATGTTCTTGAATGAGGAGCCTTCAGGACATGCCTATGAATATGGAGAATTTAAAGCTGAAAAGGGTGTTTACTTTCCACTACAAGGTCTACACATGTCTACTCAGATGTAAGACCCATTGGGATCAATAGAGCGTATTCTCCAGGCCACAAACTCAATTGGGAATTAAAAGTTCACAAACTGTCAAAAAGAATTATTTCTTGGAATTCTTGGGTTTTCAGAGAAAAGCAAATCCAGGCCTCACTACCTCTGAGGCTGCTTGCCATAGATGCAGGTGAAACGTCAGGAGAGAATGCCTCTAGACCATGGCCATATAGCCCGAAAAAACCTACAACAACCCAAATCCAGTTTAAATAAATCAAATTTGCATAGGCTTTTTCAGAAACTCAACAGGGAATATAGAAGATTTTAACAGGGAAAAGACAGCAGTTAATTCTCTTCTAGCTTGAACAACTGTTTATACTTTTTATATTATTTAAAATCATGATACATTATGCCAAGAACTAGCTTCACCCTTCCCCCTCCGAATTGTTAAATCAATACAAGCACACCACAATATACATATATTTTCCTACAGATCTTTGTTTTCTTCTATAGCTACCATACCACCTCTATTCTATTTAGTACAGTTTGACTATTTCTTATCCAAAATGCATGGGACCTGAAATGTTTTGAATTCTGGAATATCTGCATTTACATATATATACAAGATGAATTTATCTTGCTGATGTAAACTAAGTCTAAACATGAAATTAATTTATGTTTCACGTACACCTTATACACATACTCTGAAGGCAATTTTAAACAACATTTTAAGTACTGTATACTAAACAAAGTTTGTGTCCACTGGACCATCAGAAAACAAAAGTCTCAACCACCTAGGTGGACAATTCTGGAAGGTTTTGGCTTTCAGAATTCCAGGAAAAGAACCTGTATAAACCTAAAAAGTGGCTTATGTGTTGGAGAAAATAAAGAAGGTATTTTAATATCCTGAGATAAATAAAACATAATACGTTTTATAGCTTCTGTTATGTTCAACACTGCCGCCAAGCCTATCTGATGCCTATCAGGTGTCCCTATCTGAGCCATGGCTATGAATGATACAGGAGTATTTCCGAATTCCAGGTAAGGGATGCTCAACCTGCATTCAAGTACTACTACAGTTTCTACATGGCATCATAATAAATGCTCTAATCAGGACAGAAGGTACAGAAAAAAGGGGAAATGGTATAATGGGAGGAGAGGAAGAGAAAAGATATGAGAGGAGGGAAAGAAGGGAAGAGAAAGGAAGGGAACAAAGAAAGGAAGGAAGAGGGAGGATGAAGAGGGGGAAGGTGTTATGAGGGAAAGGAAGGAAGGAAAGAGAAGAGTGGGGAAGGTGTTATTAGGGAAAGTAAGGAAAGAAGGAAGGAAGGATGGAGGGAGGGAGAAAAGGGGGAAAGTGTTGGAAAGGGAAGAAGGAAGGATGGAGGGAGAAGAGGAGGAAAGGTGTTATGAGGGAAAGCAAGGGAAGAAGGAAAGAGGGAGGAAGAAGAGGGGAGAGGTGTTAGGAAGGGGAGCAAGGAAAGAAGAGGGGGGAAGCCAGGGAAAAGGGAAAGAAGGAAGGTGGGAGGGAGGAAGAAGACAAGGGAGGAGGTGTTATGAGGGAAAACAGGAGAGGAAGGAAGGAAGGAGAGGAAGGTGTTATGAGGGAAAGCAAGGGGAGAAGGAAGGAAGGAGAAGAGGGTGGAAGGTGTTATGTGAGAAAGCAAGGGAAGAGGGAGGGAGGAAGAAGAGGGGGAAGGTATTATGAGTGGAAGCAAGGGAAGAAGGAAAGAAGGAGAAGAGGGTGAAGGTGTTATGAGGGAAAGCAAAGGAAGAGGGAGGGAGGGAGGGAGGAAGAAGAGGGGGGAATGTGTTATGAAGGAAAGCAAGGGAAGAGGGAAGGAGGAAGAAGAGGTGGGAGGTGTTATGATGTGTTGCAAAGGAATAAGAGGGGGGAATGTACTATGAGGGAAAGTCAGGGAAGAATGAAAGGCTGAAGGAGGGAGAGAGGAAGAAGAGGGGGAAGGTGTTATGGGGAAAAGCCAGGGAAGAAGGGAAGGAAGGAAGGAAGGAGAGTGGGAGGGAAAGGAAGGAAGGAAGGAAGGAAGAAGAGGGGGGAATGTGTTATGAAGGAAAGCAAGGGAAGAGGGAAGGAGGAAGAAGAGGGGGGAGGTGTTATGATGTGTTGCAAAGGAATAAGAGGGGGGAATGTACTATGAGGGAAAGTCAGGGAAGAATGAAAGGTTGAAGGAGGGAGAGAGGAAGAAGAGGGGGAAGGTGTTATGGGGAAAAGCTAGGGAAGAAGGGAAGGAAGGAAGGAGAAGAGAGAGGAAGGTGTTATGATGGAAAGCAAGAGAGAGGGAAAGGAAGGAAGGAAGGAAGGAAGGAAGGAAGGAGAGTGGTGAAGGTGTTATGAGGGAAAGCAAGAGAGAGGGAAAGGAAGGAAGGAAGGAAGGAAGGAAGGAAGGAAGGAAGGAAGGAGAGCTGGGAAGGCGTTATGAGGGAAAGCCAGGGAAGAAAGAAAGGTTGAAGGAGGGAGAGAGGAAGAAGAGGGGGAAGGTGTTATGGGGAAAACCCAGGGAAGAAGGGAAGAAAGGAAGGAAGGAGAGTGGGGAAGGTGTTAAGAGGGAAAGCAAGAGAGAGGGGAGGGGAAGGAAGGAAGGAAGGAAGAAGAGGGGGGAATGTGTTATGAAGGAAAGCAAGGGAAGAGGGAAGGAGGAAGAAGAGGGGGGAGGTGTCATGATGTGTTGCAAGGGAATAAGAGGGGGGAATGTACTATGAGGGAAAGCCAGGGAAGAAAGAAAGGTTGAAGGAGGGAGAGAGGAAGAAGAGGGGGAAGGTGTTATGGAGAAAAGCTAGGGAAGAAGGGAAGGAAGGAGAAGAGAGGGGAAGGTGTTATGAGGGAAAGCAAGAGAAAGGGAAAGGAAGGAAGGAGAGTGGGGAAGGTGTTATGAGGGAAAGCCAGGGAAGAAAGAAAGGTTGAAGGAGGGAGAGAGGAAGAAGAGGGGGAAGGTGTTATGGGGAAAAGCCAGGGAAGAAGGGAGGGAAGGAAGGAAGGAAGGAAGGAAGGAGAGAGGGAAAGGTGTTATGAGGGAAAGCATGAGAGAGGGGAGGGAAAGGAAGGAAGAAGAATGGGGAAGGTGTAATGAGGGAAAGGGAGGGAAGAGGAGGGAGGGAAGAAAGAAAGTACGTGAGAGGGAGGTGTATGAGAGAAACGGAAGGAAGGAAAGCGCCACAACGAAAATGCAGAGCCAGGCATACGCTAGTAAGTTCATAAAAGGCAGGTTTCAAGGGAAGACTTAAAAGTTACTTGGACCTGTTCCTCTGCCTGCCTTGTTTACGGAAATCAGTGAGAAGTCCTGAGCGTTAGAAACAAGGGAAGAGCTACCAAAACGCCAACACCAAAGAAAACAAAAACTAGATTTCCAAAACAAAACAAAACAAAACAAAACAAGCAGCCGAGTGGCATTTCTTCTGTCGCCAAAGAGAGGAGGCGGATCCCGAGTAAACTTCCACTGAAGCCCTAGTTTCTAGGGTTTTGTCACCAAGAGCAGTGCAGGAGGGAGGGAAGGTAAACAATCCCGTCCAGCCTGGCCCCATTCCTGCGAGGAGGAGGAGGAGGAGGGGAGGTGGCGGCGGGGAGCAGCTTGTGGCGCGTCGATCCCGCTTTCGAGGGAGCAGGTGCCTAGTTCTCCCCTCCGCCAAACCGTGGAGACCCAACTCGGGGGAATGGGCGCGAGGCCTAGTGGACGAATCCAAGTCTGGGGCGGGGAGGGGGGGAACACTCGCCTCACGGCCCTCAAAACGCCCCCCCCCCCCTTTTCAGAGTGGTTGTGTCCCCTTATGGGAAAAGACAAGAGGTCCCGACCGGCAGCAGGCCCCGGCCAGACCCCGACACTCTTGCGCGACAGGGAAGGACGGTTGGTTCCGTCCAGAAACACCTCCCTACCCAGAAACTCTCCACGAAGTACGCCATCACCATCGCGAGGCCTGGGTCCGAAGGGGGAAACGGCCTCCGAGACACGCCGCCCTCCCTTCCTTCCTTCCCTTCGCAGCCGGACTCCTCGCACTCCTCCTGCCTGAACTCTCCTCAGAGACCGAGCGACCCGGGATGCCGCTGAGGCGCATGCGCCAAGGGTGCCGGCGAGGGCGCAGGCACCGAAGCGCGAGACAACATAGGCGGTTGGGAACGCGCCCGCTTCTCTCCCTCCCTCGTGACAGAGAGAGTGCGCATGCGCCAAAAGGAGGAAATGCTGGCTAGGGGAAACTGAGTTTGGGAAGGGAAGGGAAGCCCAGGCTGACCTGAGGCCACGCTACCCAGCTCTACACACCCACTTAAATGAATGCTGTTTGCTACAGTGGTTCAGGGCTATAGGATGGTGGGACTTGTAGTTTGTGAAGCATCAGCACTCTTTGGCAGGAAAGGATTAAAGATCTTGGGAAACTACAACTCTCATGATTCCTGAGCAATTAAAGTACAATCAGGCTGCAGTAAGTCTACATTAATTGTAACAATTGTAATGTAATAATACAAATCTATATAAATAAAAATGTAATGTTCATAGAATCATAGAATCAAAGAGTTGGAAGAGACCTCATGGGCCATCCAGTCCAACCCCCTGCCAAGAAGCAGGAATATTGTATTCAAATCACCCCTTTGTGGGATTAACAGAACTCAAAAACCAATGGGCCAATTGACACCAAATTTGGACAGCATACACCTAACAACCCAATGTATGTCCTTCACTCAAAAAAATTGATTATGTCATTTGGGAGTTGTAGATGCTGGGATTTATAGTTCACCTACAATCAAAGAGCATTCTGAACCAAACGTGGCGTACAGGACTCCCATGACCAACAGAAAACACTAGAAGGGTTTGGTGGGCATTGACCTTGAGTTTGGGAGTTGTAGTTCACCTACATCCAGAGAGCACTGTGGACTCAAACAATGATGGATCTGGACCAAACTTGGCACAAATATTCCATATGCCCAAATATGAACACAGATTGAGTTTAGGGGAAATGAACCTTGACATTTGGGAGTTGTAGTTACTGGGATTTATAGTTCACCTACAATCTAAGGGCATGCTGAACCCCACCAACAACGGAATTAAGGAAAACTTCCCATACGGAACCCCCATCCAGTCCAACAACCTTCACCTGGGCAAGAAAACATAATCAAAGCCCTCCTGACAAAGAGCCATCCAGCCATATAGATAGATAGATATGATTCACACACACACACAGATAGTACTATAGATTTAAAAGGGACCCCTAAAGAAGGACAATGATAAGTTGCATGTTCCAGAGTAGGCAAACCAAATAATCTCCACATCAACACTGACAAAGAAACAGCAAGAAATACTGTTTACCCACAAGCAGAAAGACATTACGTATATTAGAAACGAACATTTTCTCATTACATTATTTTCCAGATCACCAGACTGGGCCACAGCAACACATGGCAGGGGACGGCTAGTCTTATATAAATAAAAATGTAATGTTCGTTTGTGGGATTAACATATCTCAAACACCACTGGAAGAATTGACACCAAATTTGGACACAATACACTTATCAGGCTAACAAGTGACTATAACTCATAAAAACACTGAAAAACATAACACAAGGGACTTAAAAAGCCAAAAAAATACATTACAACACATGCACAAAACCACATATATCCGCTAACACACATATATACACTAACACACATATATACGCTTATACACACACAAAGCACATATACACAAATGGCCACAGCATTGCGTTACAGGGGATGGCTAGTATACAAATAAAAATAAATTAAATAAATTAAAACACTGAAAAACAGAAGGGACTTAAAAAGCCAAAAAAATTACATTGTATGCGCAAAACTATATATATATATATATATATACACACAAAACACATATACACAGACTGGGCCACTGCAGCACGTGGCAGGGGACGGTTGGTATATATATATATATATAATTTTAATAATCTTGTCATATATTACATATTACTACAGCTCATGATATAGTACAATGTATTCTATAATACTAATAGTATAATATATTGGTAGTGTATTATATATTGAAATATAATAACATAGTACAATATAATACATTCATTTTTATTTATTTATATTTTGTACATTTGTATCCCATCCTTCTCACCCCCTGGGATGGGGTGGGGGACTCAGGGCAGCCACACGATTGGCAACCATTAGATGCCTGAACAAGACAATTATAATAACAATTTACATTTAAAACAATTGTTAAAATATCACATATAATTAAAACTATGCAAGTTCAAGTCATACTTCAGGTCATTCCATTGTCAGTCCAATAAATCATTCTCCTTGTTAATGCTGTGTCTGCTGTTCAAATGCTTGGTCCCACTACCAGGTTTTAAGTTTTTTTCCTAAAGAATAGGAGGGAGGGGGTCGATCTGATTTTATTAGGAAGGGCGTTCCGCAGCCGGGGGGCCACCACCAAATACTATATAATACTATAATAATTGTATATTATATACGATGTAATCTATATAAATAAAATGTAATGTTCGTTTGTGGGATTAACATAACTCATAAAGCACTAGACAAATATACAGAACATATAAAATGCACAAAAGATTACCCATTCCAATGAGCAACATCAAATAACATAAAATAGCAACTTACGAATTGAATGCAAATAAACATAACTGGTAAAAACACAACAATAAACTGAAGTGAAAAAAGAAATATATAAGTGATTTTTCAAGCAAAGGCGACTCTCATGCAACTAAGTAGAACTAATTGTCCTTTAGCTTATGTTAAATATAGACAAATATATTTAAAAATTAATGCATTACCACAAGTAATATGAATACAAACAATCTAACCCAAGCTCATTTTTTTCTTTGAGTCGTCATACTCTAGAGACCAGGGTTTGAATCTCCTCTGAGTCACGAAACTCGCTGAGTGACCTTGGGCAAGTCACATTCAGCCTCAAAGGAAAGCAACCTTTTTGGCAAGAAAGCCTTAGAGTCGCTATCAATTGGAAACTACCGTACTTGAAAGCACATAGCAACAACCAACAAGTTCATTTTAATAAATGCATTACCTGCTTGTAGACAGATTTTTTGGATAAGGGTAATGAAGTATTGAAATAATAGCAACAAAGCAATATGTTAACCGTTTGCTGCCATCTCATGACTCCTAAATGTCTGCTTGAAGTGACAGACCTTCTTTGCCTAATGGTTGAGCCAGTCCTACGATATTGGGACTCTTAAATATTATCCAAACCAGAAAATTAGAAGCATTGGAGGTACATTTCAGGCAAAAATTGCCATAAGAAACAAAGATGGCAGGGACCTAACAGAAGCTGAAGAGATCAAGAGAAGGTGGCGAGACTATACAGAAGATCTGTATAGGAAGGATAATAATATTGAGGATAGTTTTGACGGTGTGGTGAATGAATTAGAACCAGACATCCTGAGGAGTGAGGTTGAATGGGCCTTAAGAATCATTGCTAACAACAAGGCAGCAGGAGACGACGAGATCCCAGCTGAACTGTTTAAAATCTTAAAAGAGGATGCTGTCAAGGTGATGCATGCCATATGCCAGCAAATATGGAAAACACAAGAATGGCCATCAGACTGGAAAAAAATCAACTTATATCCCCATACCAAAAAAGGGAAATGCTAAAGATTGCTCAAACTTTTGTACAGTGGCCCTTATTTCTCATGCTAGTAAGGTAATGCTCAAGATCCTGCAAGGAAGACTCCAGCAATACGTGGAGCGAGAGTTGCCAGATGTACAAGATGGGTTTAGAAAAGGCAGAGGAACGAGAGAGCAAATTGCCAATATCCGCTGGATAATGGAGAAAGACAGGTTTCTTTAGAAAATAGAAAACATCTATTTCTGTTTTATTGACTATTCTAAAGCCTTTGACTGCGTGGATCATAATAAATTGTGGCAAGTTCTTGGTAGCATGGGGATACCAAATCACCTTATCTCTCTCCTGAGAAATCTGTATAAGGACCAAGTAGCAACAGTCAGAAATGACCACGGAACAACAGACTGGTTCAAGATTGGGAAAGGCGTACGGCAGAGTTGTATACTCTCACCCAACCTATTCAACTTGTATGCAGAACACGTCATGCAATGTGCGGGGCTTGATGAATGCAAAGCTGGGGTGAAAATTGCTGGAAGAAACATTAACAACCTCAGATATACAGATGACACCACTTTGATGGCTGAAAGCAAGGAGCTGAGGAGCCTTCTAATCAAGGTAAAATAAGAAAGTTCAAAAGCTGGGTTGCAGTTAAACATTAAAAAAACAAGATTATGGCAACCAGACTGATTGATAACTGGGAAATAGAGGGAGAAAACGTGGAGGCAGTGACAGACTTTGTATTTCTAGGTGCAAAGATTACTGCAGACGCAGACTGCAGCCAGGAAATCAGAAGACGCTTACTTCTGGGGAGGAGTTCAATGACCAATCTTGATAAAATAGTGAGGAGTAGAGACATCACACTGGCAACGAAACTCTGCATAGTTAAAGCAATCTGTAGTAACCTACAGATGTGAGAGTTGGACCATAGGGAAGGTTGAGCAAAGGAAGATAGATGCTTTTGAACTGTGGTGTTGGAGGAAAGTTCTGAGAGTGCGTTGGACCGTGAGAAGATCCAACCAGTCCATACTTCAGGAAATAAAGCCCGACTTCTCATTGGAAGGAAGGAAATTAGAGGCAAAGATGAAGTATTTTGGCCACATAATGAGAAGACAGAAAAGCTTAGAGAAGATAATTATGCTGGGGGAAATTGAAGGAAAAAGGAAGAGGGGCTGACCAAGGGCAAGATGGATGGATGGTATCTTTAAAATGACTGGTTTGACCTTGAAGGAGCTGGGGGTGGTGATGGCCGACAGGGAGCTCTGGCGTGGGCTAGTCTATGAGGTCACGAAGAGTCAGAAATTACGTAATGAATGAACAACAACAGAATTGGACACATTAATGACATATTATGGTAAATTAAGTGCCTAAGTCACACTAAGTGGAGAAGCAGGTGACCAACTAAATGAAGCCAACCTCAACATAAAATATGATTGCTGATGACTTGGGAGCAGACATTTAAAACAAGTTCAAACTCATCTAGATGCAGATGATGGAGGGGGGGGGGGGGAATAACACAGCTAATGGTCAAAACAAATTAAGCAGACTTCAGTCAAAGAAAAGTCTTCCAACAGTGAATGCATTACTTTGAGAAAAATCTGTATTAGGTGCAACAAGCATAGTAGCATTGCTGCCCAGCCCTGTACGAAATAGTGGAGATAGATTTGCAAATACTGAAGACATCTTTATTGTGAAATTATCCTTCTTCGCTTACAATCTGAGCCTCGGAATTGGGTGGTGGTGATTCCGGACTTTGCTTCCTCTTTGCAACCTCCCCACATTGCCTCATTGTTTCTTCCCTTTTTTTCTTTATTTTTAAATGGTAAGGCAGAATGGCTTTTAACTGGCAGGACCAGGAGCCACCAGCCTCAAAGCACCCTTTATCTCAATCCATATGAATTAAATCAGCACAATTGTTCAAGCATTTTCTTAGCACAGTATAGTCAGCCTTCCACATTAACTGGAGTTAGGGGCACAGGACCCCCACAGAAGTGGAAAATGGAAAATAATAGCATTGCTTGTTTGTTTGTTTTCCGTGAAAAACATCTTTAGGAATATCTGTTTTCTCCAGCATGACTCTATGGTCAAATTTTCCTGGTGTTATTCTAGGAATCCTTAGATTTTCCAGTATGACTTTTATGATCAACTTTTGACAGAAGTAGACCATAGCATTGTACTGGAGAACCTAGAGATAGCACTGGAAACAAATCTGTGAGTAAGCCAATCTACAAATGAGGAGTGTCGATTGCATCATCTTGCATAACATCATTTTGTACCCGAGAGTTATATTAGTGGCTACTGGAGTGCCACAGGATTCTGTCCTGGGCCGGGTGCTGTTCAACATCTTTCTTAATGACTTAGATGAAGGTTTAGAGGGTATGATTGTCAAGTTTGCAAATGACACTGAATTGGGAGGGATAACTGATACTCCAGAAGACACGAACAGAATTCAAAATGACCTTAAGCAGTTTTAGAGCTGGGCCAAAACTAACAAAATGAATTTCAACAAGGACAAATGTAAAATACTCCACTTTGGCAGAAAATAAAATAAAATGCACAGATATAGAATGGGTGATGCTTGGCTCAACAATAGTCCATATGAGAAAGATTTTGGAGTTTTCATGGACAACAAATTGAATATAAGCCAACAGTGTGATTCAGCAGCTAAAAAAAGCTAACTGGAATTTGTGCTGCGTCAAAAGGAGTATAGTGTCCACATCAAGGGAAATCATGGTGCCTCTCTATTCTGCTTTGGTTAGACCCCACCAATCAATTCTAGACACCACAGTTCAAAGGAAATACTGACAAGATGGAAGGTGTCCAGAGGAGGGCAACTAAAATGCTCAAAGATCTAGTGATCATGCTCTATGAGGAGCACCTCAAAAAACTAGGTATTTTTAGCCTGCGGAAGAGAAGTTTGAGAGAAGACATGATATCCATGTATAAATATGTGAAAAGATGTCATAAGGAAGAGGGAGCAGGCTTGTTTTCTGCTGCCTTGGAAACTAGAACTCGGAGCAATAGGTTCAAATTACAGGAAAGGAGATTTCCACTTAATCATAAGAGATATTAAGGGTCTCAAGATATTAAGGGCCCCTGGTGGCGCAGTGAGTTAAACTCTTGTGCCAGCAGGACTGAAGACCAACAGGTTGCAGGTTCAAATCTTGGGAGAGTGCAAATGAGCTCCCTCTGCCAGCTCCAGCTCCCTACACAGGAACATGAGAGAAGCCTCCCATGAGGATGGTAAAATATCAAAAACATCAGGGCATCCCCTAGGCAACATCCTTGCAGACAGCCAATTCTCTCACATCAGAAGCAACTTGAAGTTTCCTAAGTCGCTCCCGATACGAAAAAAAGAAGAAGAAATATTCAGCAGTGGAACTCTTTGCTAAAATAACTCGCTGATAAAATAAGCAACAGAACTCCTGCCCCTTTAATAGTTGTGCAGAAGAAGTAACTTCAGCAGCTTCTGCTTACAAACAACAACACCTGTCTCTTAATTCACCTGGGAGAAAGGTGAGCTGAGACTGGTTCCTGCTGCAAGCACTGACTGGAAACATTCAACATAGCATTTAAGCCAGGAGCAGAATAATATTGGAGGATATGGTTGTGACACCTGGGTTTCATCTGGCTTGCAACGGGATGTGTCTGGGGAATGTAGACCCTCCTCACTGCACTTCTATTCTCCTTTCCTGCATCAGCATATGTAAGGTAGAATTATATGAGTGAAAATGTACAACCTGTTACTTAGGGTAAGCTAGTTGTTTCCCACCTATTAAAATGAAATAGCTAAAGTCACCAAATCCAGTCTGATCTTGAAAGCAAAGCAGAGTCAGCCTTGGTTAGTACTTATGTAGGAGACTGCCAACAAATGGCAGGTGCTGTAAGCTATATTTCAAATGAATGAACTGGAAAAACCACCTCTTAATATTCCTAAGAAAACCCTATGAAAAATAATGTGGCTGCCATAAGTTGACAAGTGAGTTGAAGGTACTACACGCACGCGCGCACACACACACACACACACACACACACACACACAAAGGATAAGTCCCCCCACGGCTTTCATAATAAAGGAGGATGTTTCTCCGGAACAGGTTTTTAAAAGACTTTTACAGTGGAATGTCTTGTTATGTGCACATGAAAGCACTGACGTCCCATGCTGTGCTTCCATGTTTCTCTTACAGAAGCTTTATTTTCAATAGTCTGTGCAATGCAAAGCAGCCTTTGGAACCTCTTGGAGTTCTAGATAGGCCTTTCCTTGTTAGAAGGCATCAAACAAAATCAGATTGGATTGTCTCAAAGCCCCATCCTTCTCTTGGACTCTAATTTGGGCTCAGTTTCTCCTTGAACCTTCAAACTAGAGGTGGCCAATATTTTCAGCCCAACAGCCAAATAGGATGCATGCAAGCGTCTCAGGAGCCAAAATCCTTTCAAAAAGACAGTGTTTTATCATGCTAGTCACCTTTGTTCACCTTTCACCTTTCCTGATCTGGAAAGCAAGAAGCAGGAATTAAAGTAAACTGATCTGTAGCTCATGGTGCATCTACACTATAGAATCAATGCAGTTTGGCACCACTTTAACTGTTGTGGCTCAATGCTATGGAATCTTGGGAGTTGTGGTTTGGTGTGGCATCAGTGCTCTTTGGCAGAGAAGGCTAAAAACATTGTAAAACTACAGCTACTATTATTCCCTAGCATTGAGCCACAGCAGTTAGTGTCAAATTGCCTAAATTCTACAGTGTAGTTGTACTCTCAGTCAGGATCTTCTCTCTCTTATCGCCAACTTTCCCAGTCTTGTAAAGAGGGGAAAGAAGCAACATTATCTGCTGACTAAGTTCTGTTCTTACAGTGGTTCTCACATGTGGGTCCCCAGATGTTTCAGCCTTCAACTCCCAGAAATCCTAATAGCTGGTAAACTGGCTGGGATTTCAGGGAGTTGTAGGCCAAAACACCTGGGGACCCATAGGTTGGAAACCACGGCTCTATAACTTCTCCTTGTTCCAGTTGGACCATCTTTGAAAACTTTTATGGGATAAATTTAGACCAGGAAAGTTTCCCACCTGTGATTTATACCTGGGTGGGAAATCATGAAAGAATATGAGAGGCGCATTATAGTCTTCCAGAAGAACATGGAGAGTTGCACCCCATCATACCCACCTCCACAAAACAAAAACCAATTATGTCTCCAAATGTCGTATGGGGAAAGGAGGGGCACTTTCAATATGCTTTGGGCACCCCTTAATTATATTAGGTCCAGGAGAGCCCCCTTTTAGCCACAAGAAATCACCGGAAGTCCGTTCCCATTTCATAAAAGTCTTCTCTTGGGCCAAAATTAGCCGATCGTGATTTCCCAACATAGTGAATATGTCTTCACAAACCTTAGGGAGCATTCTTCTTGAAGAGTTGTACCAAAGAAAAAGGATCTCTGAGGTGCTAGAAACCTCAAATTGTGTAGAAATGATCTTTCACACCCTAAAGGGGAGCATTTTGGAGCAAAGTAAAACTGAGCATAATTTTTTTTCAACTGCCATAGTTCCATTATATACCTTTTTTGACCAGGGATCACCCTCCAGCATTAGTACCAAAAGGGTTACGAATCAGTTTTTGGTCAACTTTAGATTTGGTTGGGTTATTCGGGGTGCTGATTCTGAAAATCACATTGGATAGATCTCATCAGCTCTAGTTTCTGATACAGAACATATGCCATCCAGTAGTTGCCATCTGCTCGCTCACAGAAAACCATATTAAATAATCTACAGCTAATGTGGTAGTAGTAATCTTTCATGGGTAGTCAGCCTCTCCCCTCCTGACATCATCTTTGTCTCAGCACTATAAGAGGGTTTCACGAGACCAGTCACTCGTTGCCATATAGTTTCAAGGGAACAGTGAGGCTGTAGACTGTATTTTCATTCTTGGGGACTACTGGTAGTCCACGGACCACAGGCTGGGAACCACTGCATTACATGGAATCCTGGGATATATAGCATTGGGAATGACTTTGAATTCTCTTGAGCCCCCTGAATTCCATCACTGGTTTTCTAGCAAAGAATTGTGATTCACTTGGAAATCTGTAAATCCCAGGATTCCATATGATGGGGCCATGTTAATTAACGTAGGGTTAAATTGCTATAATTTGCAGTGTGGACACACTGCAATGGTTACTGGGAAAACAGGCTCAGCTTCTACTCTTCTGATACCTTGCTAATTGTTAAACATTTAAAGTTTTTCTGGTTTGTTATAGAACCTTCAGCTCCAAATTGAGTCGGGTGTTTTAGCTCCAAACTTACCCTTCAAGGGTTCTTACTTTCATTTTAGGAAGTATTCAATCTGCTTGATGTTGACAGAAATGAAGTGTCCTATGTTAATCAGACCTAGAACTCCTTACTTTCAAAAAATCCATTTGATTACCATATTTGACTTCGGTTCATCCAATTTCACCTCTATCGCTGGTTTCTTTAATATTTATTTAATTATGCATTTATTATAAAAAGCATTTATATTTCACCCTTCTCACCCGGAAGGGGACTCAGGGTGGAGTGCCACATAAATACAGCAAACATTAAATGCCAGAGTAAAACAAACTATAAATATACAGAAACATTAAAATCAGTTGTAGCCACTTTAAATTCAAATTGTTAATATAGGCAGCTTTGGATAGCATAGGGAAGGGTTAACTCCCATGTGGTGTTTGTGTTGTCTGTTCAGAAGATTTTCCCTCACTTTCTGTCCCTGTGAGAAATGGATTTTGAAAGATTTGGCTTGTTGTGGAAACAAGGATCGATGATAAAACACCTTTTCCCCCATGATAACTCTTTCAGGAGTGCATTCCCTTCCTGCGGTAAATTTCTCTCCCTTCCTGTTCTCACCCCATTCTTAACTATGAGTAGTTTGTAAGTCGGATGTTTGTAACTCTCGGATTGTCAGTACCAGCATTGGCAGTCTTTATACCAGCCTCCTCGCTTTCAGACCATCCAAGTTGGCATCTTCCATTATTTCAGGCAATGTTGATATCGACTGTAGCTCCTAGCACCGTTCCACTGTCTGTGTTGCCATCATCATGCCAATAGCAATCACTAGGCAATATGATACTGATCACCTTGTAATTTATTTTAGTAATGTTAATCATGGTATAAAACTGTACAAGCTATAGTAGAATTTGATGAAAAGGATTATAGTTCATGAAAGCCATCATGATTTTATCACAGGATTGTCATATTTGTCTAGTTATCCAAAATCCCCAAACTGCCCCCAAAATCAGTAAAGTTGTGGACTAGGTTTTTTAATAGTATTTTTTATTAACAAGCTTTAATTACTTATTTCAAAGCATCTAACATACTACAATTGTCTCATTACATCATCTATTCCCAGATCTATTCTCCCCCTCCCCCACCCTATAATTCCCATAGTATTATGAACAATCAGCTGTCAATTCCATTACTTCTTCCAATTTCGTCCATTACATATAATTATTGTAATATATTTCTGAATTGTTTATTCAATCTTTCTTGGCCATTTGGTAGTTTGAATTCGCCTTCTTTTATTTCTCCTTTTGATAATCTTAATGTACATGATAACTTTTCTGATAAGGCTTTGGCTCATATCCTGTTTAACTAATTCTTTATTGACAAATTCTCTAGCTTTTTCCACGTTCTGACTATTTTGAGACTTGCAGCCCATAATATGAATAATACAAGATTTTTATATATCAAACCCTTATTCTTACTTTAAAATACAGAAATAATTGGTAGAATTCCCTTGAAATGTATTGTTTTCCCCCGCTATTTGGCTTATCCATTATAGAACTTTATCTCATAATTTTTGAACTTTTCAACATGTTAGCCACATGTGATTCCAGTTGTGGACTAGTGAATGTTCACTTGTTGCTCGGGTCCAGGCTACTTGACCAATCGCATCTCCTCTTACAAACCAGCCCTACTCTCAGTCCCACCCCCATCCCAAGCACAGTTGATGTGAACGAGAGAGAAGGCATTCTCCGTGGTCACCCCCTACCTCTGGAACTCCCTCCCTAAAGAAATAAAGCTGGCCCCCTCCCTCCTCTCCTCTCCTTTCAAAAACAACTGAAAACCTACTTTTTCTCACTGTCATATGGAGAGGATGAGGATTAGATGGTTGAGAGATCATTGTCGGGCCTCTGGTTGAAAACTATTTGTATTTGGGTTTCCTGGTCCACACCAGCCCAATGACTTCATTTGACTACATTACCAACCCACACCATTTTTGTGCACCCTTGCTGGCTATTGTACACTAATGTAGATGTTTTGTTTAGATTTATGTTATTATATAATTTTTTTGGACTACAGGTAGCTTAATTTATTGATGTCAGGTTTAATTTACTGATGTTAGGTTTTAAATTTGAACTTAGGCTTTAATGTTACTTTTATATGTGGGGGTTTCTGGGCTTTTATGTTAGTATCATGTGTTTTATGTGGGCATTTAATGTTTGCCATTGTTATGTTGGAATCCGCCCAGTCCCCTTTTGAAGATAGGGCCGAATACAATGAAGTTACTATTATTGTTGTTGTCATTATTGTTGTTGTTGTTTTACTGACACAAAAACACAGTATGTCACAGCAAACAAGATATATATGCTGGATTTCATATCACAAAATCATAAGTCGAACACTTCCCAAGTGTCTAGGACTGTGTGATGTATTTTCGAATGATGCACGCAGATTCAAATAAGGAGGCCTTTTGTAGTTGGCAGATCGTGATTTTGTTAATGTTTATTGTTTCCAAATTCCGGCTGAGGTCCTTTGGCATGGCACCCAGTGTGCCGATGACCACTGAGATATAATAATAATAATAATAATAATAATAATAATAATAATAATAATGACAACAACAATTATTATTATTACATTGCTGCATTTATACACTATTTAAAAGCAAAGTAATATGTTGAAATTGGCTGAAAAATAAAACATACCAAATGAAGAAGAGTATCCAACAGTTTGACAGGCACAGAGTTGTTTTAAAAAAGAAAAGGCAGATGCTTTTTTAAAAGTAAAAGACATTCGACTAATTGACAGAATATTGTACTATGTATTGTTAAAGGCTTTCCTGGCCAAAATCACTGGGTTACTGTGAGTTTTCTAGTCCGTATGGCCGTGTTCCAGAAGCATTTTCTGTAAAAGTACTATGGTTTCTTTCTAAATCATCTTGACCTTTTTTGTAATGTCATAAATTCAAAGATGAAACTGCTTATTTTGAAAAGTAATCAAATGGTTGAGTGATTTATTCTGAATTTAATAAATTGTTCTCAGCCAGGCTGAAAATCTTGTTCACTAAGCTGCATTCTTCACATACCATATTAACAGTATGAGACATATTTGGTTGTACACCCAAGAAATGCACGCCCTTTCTTTGCAAATCCCAATGCTACTTTTTTGAGAAAGTGTTCTTATTCTCTTTTCACATTTAATATGCACTGTTTTACCATTTGGGATATCTGTTCTCCACCTCCATGCACAACATCAATATAGGATCCACACCACTAGCCACAAGCAAACAACATGCTCCTTTTTGATACAAAATAATGCTGCTCTCTATGCCACTCATTTCTTCCAAATTCCTATTTGTCTCATGTTTTGCACTCTTCTTGGTTTGCCTGACCATGTTCTACTTTGATCCTTTTTTTTGTCATGTCAGGAACAACTTGAGAAACTGCAAGTTGCTTCTGGTGTGAGATAATTGGCTGTCTGCAAGGGTGTTGTCCCTTGGATGCCCAGATGTTTTGATGCTTTACCATCCTTGTGGGAGGCTCCTCTCATGTCCCTGCATGGGGAGCTGGAGCTGACAGAGGGAGCTCATCTACACTTTCCCCAAATTCGAACCTCCGACCTGTCAGTCTTTAGTCCTGCCGGCACAAGAGTTTAACCCTTTGCACCACCAGAGAGCTCCTACTTTGACCCTTTCTCTTGTTGTAGAACTACTACTTTTCCATTACAAAAATAGTTCTTTTTTACTCAGTTCTCACAGAAAAGTGGCTTTCTCTTCTGACTCCTGAACATCCCAAAATAATGAGTGTTGTCTCCTTGGCAAGTGATGGAAGGAAGTAGAAAATATTGGCTCCCTGCTTTCCAAGGTTATTCTGAATTTTCCTTCTGAATCTCCATTTTCTCTCACACATTTTCCAGCTGTCTTAAACGTAAAATCAGTACTTAGTTTATTTTCACAATATAGTTAATATGGCCATCACTGCTATTACTTCTTCCTCTCACAGGACATTCTCTTCTGAGTTCCATCTTTAGACTATTGCTTCTGCCAGTCTGGATTTTATGATGTCTACCTTCTTTTTGAGTTCAAGTTCACATTTTTATATCAATAATTGTTGTTTATGTGTATTTTTACACACTTATAGATTTGTTATGTAATTGACCTTCAGGAGTCTTGCCAAGAGATGGACTATTAATACAGTACATAAACAAATACCGTTTCTGCTTAATGTCCAGGCTTCCCAGAAACTGTAAACTGAGAAATGCAGGGAGGGATGTAGGAGTGGAAGAATTATGTGCCAACCATAAAAAAAATCAAGAGGCACTTGGAGGGCATTTATTCCCACCCACCTCTTTTATGTCAGAGGTCATTGGATGAGACAGTCTAGCACCTTGGGCAACACTTAACATTTTGTGTCTTGCAGGTACCCGATCCAAAAAGCTCCTTCCCCCTCTCTAGGTATACACTTCTAGTGCAGCCAGTGAACTGTGAAAGCTAGTGTGGTTTTCACAATATCTTTCCAAGTTCGCTGATGAAACACTGTATGGTTTCACCCCTCCTTAAAGGAAAGGAGCTAATATCAAGGCAGATATTACCAGGATTGTATCAAATATTCTAGCCTGATCATTCAAGGACAGTTGTATTCTAAAATTGCATTCCTTATATTGCATCTATATATTGCATTTAGATATGCAGATGATACCACTTCGATGGGTGAAAGCGAGAAGGAGCTAAGGAGCCTTCTAACCAAGATGAAAGAAGAAAGTGAAAAAGCTGGGTTGCAGTTAAACATAAAAAAAACTCCTAAGATTATGACAACCAGACTGATAACTGGCAAATACAGGGAGAAAACGTGGAGGCAGTGATAGACGTCTAGGCACAAATATTACTGCAGATAGATTGCAGCCAGGAAACCAGAAGTTGTTTCCTTCTTGGGAGGAAAGCAATGACCAATCTCGATAAAATAGTGAAGAGTAGAGACATCACACTGGCAACGAAGTTAAATCAGTGCTATTCCCCATAGTAACCCGTGGATGCAAGAGCTGGACTATAAGGATGGCTGAGCAAAGGAAGTGGTGTGGTGTTAGAGGAAAATTCTGAGATTGCCTTGGACTGCAAGATGAAACCTGTCCATACTCCAGGAAATAATGCCAAACTGCTCACTGGAGGGAAGGATATTAAAAGGGAGAGATGAAATACTTTGGCCACATAATGAGGAGACAGGATAGCTTGGAGGAAATAATGATGCTGGGGAACATGGAAGGACAAAGGAAGAGGGGCTGGTCAAGATGGATGGATGTATCCTTGAAGTGACTGGCTTGACCTTGAAAGAGCTGGGGGTAGCGACAGCTGACAGAGAGCTCTGGCCTGGACTGCTCCATGAGGTCACAAAGAGTTGGAAATGTTAGGAATCAAGAGCTGTTAGGCTCAAAAATAACCCTCACTTGGGGATGATTCCACAAAAATATAGCAGAGTGCCAGAAGCATAGTTCAGAAGCGTACACGTAGAGAGCAAGGATTAGTTTCCATTCAGTAGGATATGTTTATTGAAGTAAAAAAGAAATCCATTCTGGATTAGAAAAGGTTCTTGGAGCTTACTAGCTTCAGTTAAGTATCTTCTAAGGAAAAGAAAAAAAAAAGGAAAAATAACAAAATAGCACCCATGAATCTACATCTAGCCTGGAGAATGGCAAGATGCCTCCTCACTCAAGAACAAAAGAAGAGAGACAAAGGCCAAAATGGAGAATTGACCACATGGCCTCACCAGGGCAATAAAAATACTGTTAAAGAGGAAATTATGTCTTCCCTGAAGCTATCACATTGCTAAGTATTATTGCTAAGACTACTGCAGATGCAGACTGTGGCCAGGAAATCAGAAGATGCTTACTTCTTGGGAGGAGAGCAATGTCCAATCTCGATAAAATAGTAAAGAGTAGAGACATCACACTGGCAACAAAGATCCGCCTAGTCAAAGCCATGGTATTCCCTGTAGTAACTTACGGATGTGAGAGCTGGACCTTAGTGAAGGCTGAGCGAAGGAAGATAGATGCCTTTGAACTGTGGTGCTGGAGGAAAGTTCTGAGAGTGCCTTGGACTGCGAGAAGATCCAACCAGTCCATCCTCCAGGAAATAAAGCCTGACTGCTCATTGGAGGGAAGGATACTAGAGACAAAGTTGAAGTACTTTGGCCACATCATGAGGAGACAGCAAAGCCTAGAGAAGACAATTATGCTGGGGAAAGTGGAAGGTAAAAGGAAGAGGGGCCGACCAAGGGCAAGATGGATGGATGGCATCCTTGAAGTGACGACTGACCTTGAAGGAGCTGGGGGTGGTGACGGCCAACAGGGAGCTCTGGCGTGGGCTGGTCCATGAGGTCACGAAGCGTCGGAGACGACTGAACGAATGAACAACAAGAAGTATTCAAAGGGGAGGAGATAGTGGCATGCAGGATGAGGAAGACAACCCCCCTTCTACGCCTCTTCTTGAGATAGGCATGCAAAGGGAACTTGGGGAAGGACTCCCTCATTCTAATCTGTCTAGGCTAACTACTCATTGAGGGGTGGAGGCTTCTGCAGTCAGGGATGAAACCTAACAGGAAATGACTCCATTGCCTGTAGTTATTCTTGAGGCATCTGATTAAATTTTTTATAATAATTTGTCTAGTTTTGTGTTCCTGCAACATTTTGGTTTGCAGACAAGTCGTTTTATTTAATTCACAGAGTGCATATATTTATTGTAATACACATTTTATTCACATCGTGAAGCCAAGTAAACCCAATTATGTTATTGCTCATTTGGTAGAGCAAGCAAACCACTGAATTTAATTTCCATTAGGTCGCCTCATTACACTTATATTTCATTTTCAGTTTTAACAATTATTATAGCTGAACATTACAAGAAATTTGTGGGCATTTCTGCAGCAGTAGTGCATATCCACACAGTGCCCCCAGACCAGTGGTTCTCAACCTTCCTAATGCCGCAACTCCTTAATACCGTTCCTCATGTTGTGGTGACCCCCAACCATAACATTATTTTTGTTACTACTTTCATAACTGTACATTTGCTACTATTATGAATCATAATGTAAATACCTGATATGCAGGATGCATTTTAATTCACTGGACCACTTTTGGCACAAATACCTAATATGCCCACATTTGAATACTGGTGAGGTTTGGGGGTGGGGGGATTGATTGTCATTTTGGAGTTTTAGTTGCTTGGATTTATAGTTCACCTACCATCAAAGAGCACGCTGAACTCCACCAACGATGGAATTGAACCAAATTTGGCACACAGAACTCCCATGACCAACAGAAAATACTAGAAGGGTTTGGTGGGCATTGACTTTGAGTATTGGAGTTGTAGTTCACCTACATCCAGAGAGTCAAGCTAGGATGGATCTGGACCAAACTTGGCACAAATACTCCATATGTCCAAATGTGGACACTGGTGGAGTTTGTGTAAAATAGACCTTGACATTTGGGAGTTGTAGTTACTGGAATTTATAGTTCACCTACAATCAGAGCGTTCTGAACTGCATCAACGACACCCTCAGGGATCCCAACCCCCAGGTTGAGAAATGATGCCCTAGACACAGAGGATGCAAGATTGGTTTGCATTAAGCCTAGTAAGGTGTATATGCGACAGTAATTTTGATTGTACTTTACTGTGAAAAAACCTTATTCATCCTCAGAATGTTTTCTAATGGCTTGGAGTATTTGTACTGGGAATGTCTTTTATTGACAGGAGGGCTCTATCTGATCCCGAAGATCAAAGAGAGGCAGGAGACAACAAAAGCCTCATGGCAGAGACTACCCCAAGGTGGAAAAGCCGTCAGTAAGTCTGGCAGAGCATGATCTGCTAGCAAACAGATCACTGGGGTTAGATCCAAAGCAGGAAAAGCGAGTACTAAATCTCTCTCTTGACAGCAGCTCGCTCTCTTTCCATCCAAGAGGCTTATATAGCCAACTATGGAAGAGATGGACGGTGGGAAGTATGAGGTCATGAGATAAGTTTACAACAGCAGCCCAGATCACCAAATGCCTTAATGGCACTCAAGGATAATCCTCAAGGGGATCTCAGCTGTAGAACTATTGGTAAAGGAATCTCTCATCACCATGCGATGCTAGAATAAAGCAAAATACCTTCTCTTCCTGTAAACTGACACTGCATCATCACCTAATTATTAGAAAAAAAACTTAACACATTTAGATGACTGATGCTCTATACTGGCCATGTAGATTGCAGAAGGGATGCTCTGGGTTTCTACCAAGCACTGCTGCCTATGTACCTGTTTTTCTTTCTTTGTGTCAGGTGCGACTTGAGAAAATTGCAAGTCGCTTCTGGTGTGAGAGATTGTCAGTCTGCAAGGACGCTGCCCAGGGGACCCCCGGCTGTTTGATGTTTTACCATCCTTGTGGGAGGCTTCTCTCATGTCCCTGCATGAGGAGCTGGAGCTGACAAAGGGAGCTCAACCCACTCTCCCCAGATTAAACATGCTGACCTGTCACTCAGCAGTCCTGCCGGCACAAGGGTTTAACCCATTGCATCACTCCAACATACCTGGTGCACTAATGCATTTGCTATGATTTGATGCAGCTATATGAAACTCCAAAAGATTGGATATGGGCAAACTTTGGCCCTCCGGGTGTTTTGGACTTCAACTCCCACAAATCTTAACAGCCTACCGGCGGTTAGGAATTGTGGGAGTTGAAGTTCAAAACACCCGGAGGGCCAAAGTTTGCCATGCCTGCTCTGAGTGCTACAAAATGGCATCCCAATGCACACAGAACAAGCACAAAAAGCAGTATGAAGTGCTAAAACTGCATAGCCAACAGCCTTTAGCTGTGAAATAACCTTTCTGAAATTTGTGGTTTTATTACTCACTGTTGTGGGTACTGCAATTTTTATGTGTTTTTTAAAAAAGTTATTTTGGTTTCCCGTGACAATGTTGGGAGGGAGGACTGGCAATTAAAATCTCTAAATTTTGAAGCTTTATTTGGATCAGACTGAACTAGACTGAATCAGGTTCCTTATCAAATTGGGACATCCTTGTCAGCCACCTTGAGTCCCCTCGGGTCGAGACAGGCAGGGTAGAAATGAAGTAAATAATAATTGTAAGCTATATGATGACATGATTTGTGTCATGAATATCTGAGGAGTACAAATTGTAACAGTCTTTAGGAAAACCCAGACATTGTTTTCAAATAAAATGCCTGAAATACAGGCAAGATTATTGCCTCAGCTGCCGCAATGCCCCACTAAAATGATCAAGGGTCTGGTGAACAAGCCCTATGAGCAGTGGCTTAAAGAGCAGGACATGTTTAGCCTTCAGAAGAGAAGGCTGAGAGGAGACACAATGGCCATATATAAATATGTGAGGGGAAGTCATAGGGATGAGGGAGCAAGCTTGTTTTCTGCTGCCTTGGAGACTAGGACATGGAACAATGGCTTTCCTGTGTGGACGTGTAACTACAGGAAAGGAGATTCCACCTGAACATGAGGAAGAACTTCCTAACTGTGAGAGATGTTCAGCAGTGGAACTCTCTGCCCCGGAGGCTCCTTCTTTGGAGGCTTTTAAGCAGAGGTTGGATGACATCTGTAAGGGGTGCTTTGAATGTGATTTTCCTGCTTCTTGGCAGTGGTTTGGACTGGATGGCCCACGAGGTCTCTTCCAACTCAAGGATTCTATGATTCTATGACTTCTATGTGTGATTGAGTTAACAACAAACCAAAATTCTTGAATGAGGTCCTCCTCTTTCCATTAAGAATCAGAGTGCAGTGTCTATATTGAAACAAATTTTATTAACATAGTCAAGCAAGTGATTAACATTCACGTCTATTGTCACATCATACAAATGTAAATACAAAATTACTACATTACAATATATATTCTCTGCATGATCCAAAATATTTGGTGGCCCCAAAAAACTCTTTAGAATTCAGCAGCTTATCAAAAAAATCAAAACCATGTTCTATTTTAAATGAAGTTGTGTTAGCAGAGGCAGACAAGAAAAAAAATCAAAGTAAAGCAGGTTGAAGGATATGTTTGAAGGGAATATTCTAACACAGAAAAACACATCCAATTTAAAGCTTTCAAGCAAAACGCACACAACCTAAGTTGTCAGCAGAAAGATCTGGCCATTTTGCTACTTCAACTATTGTTATTACATCCAACTCTAGTACATTTTAAGATAAGCAAGAGTTAAATGGGAGAACAACTCTTGATTATCTTTAGATATAGGTGGGCACAAAAAGAAAGAGTGCTTTAATTTTTTTTTGGAAAGAACACTTTTAAAAGGTTATTAAGGATTTCATTGTACATCAACCTGAAAAAGAGCAGTTAAATGAACTGACATGTTGGAAGTAGAAGGGACAGAAAAGACATCAGTATCAAAGCCAATTTTCAATTTAACTGTTTTTTGAAAGTACATGTGTCCAGAAAAACAAAAGGAGTGGAGGTTTACTTCAATATAACCATTAAGAGTTTCCCTGTTATGCACTGATTTAACTCCATCTCTTAGGGACAATGTATGCCATTATTTCGGTTTCATTCCAGACAGCCTAACACTAAATTGGTTTGACAATTAAGTCCAAAGAGCAATGTTTGGCTACAGATATCATTCTGAATTGAACAGCATCTTCAGTCTGAGTTCAGTGTTGAGTAGAACTGCATTAAAATGTAAAAAAAAGTCTTCTCAAGACTGAAGCATCCCAGACTTCTCAATGTTTACACCATATATAATAAATATGTATGCAAACAGCAACTTTTAGGAGACAACTGCTCAGCATTCATTAACTTAGAGGAGCAGAGTGTCCGATCTTGATTGTGTTTACTGTCTAGGGATGCTCTACAAAGTGGTATTTTTGTTACGACTCTACATAGTACTCTAGAAAGGTATAGGCATTTATACAGGAAAATATATCAGAAATATTTATGCCAAGCCATAAATTGCTTTTAAAAAATCAGGAGCGTAACTTTATACCGCACAATATAAAGCACTCTTTATGGTGATTTTAGGTGCTATTTCGCACAGATGCATTCTTCTCTTAAGAAGAATGTTACACATCTTTATTTAATACATTCAATATGAATAAAATAGGTGACTTATATTGAAGCAAAGTCATTGCTGTCCCATAGTAAGTTAATTTAGGTATGAGAGTTTAAGACACTAGGCAGTTCCTATATGAAAGACAAACTGGTACACTTAAGACATATTAGAAGCCTCTTCTATCTAAACAAAAAAAGGGTACAAGAGTATTTACCTGAGATAAAACTAGTATGAATATTTCTTATTCAAACAACAGAAGTTTCAGCTTTGGAAATCTTCTTACACAAGTAGTATAAATCTAAATTACACAGTATTCATGTAGCTTAAGTAATTCATGCCAATGCTAAAGAAAAATGCATAATTATCACAGTGTGTATCAATAGTGTTTTATTACAAAACTAAAATTATTTCAATGTTTTTAAAAACATCTTGTTGGCTATGTATTCTAACACAACATTGTTCTATTCATGTTGCCATGACTGCACCCCTTTCTTTATGTGGCATGAAGCCAAGGCAACAATCCTAACTTGGAAGTGAGTCTCAATGAAGTGAACAGAACTGACATCAGAGTCAACCTCTCTAAGAACCAGGGTGCAAAGCGTTAGAGCTGACTTCTCCAAACTAGCAGCCTCCAGATACGTTAGACTACATCCTTCTGGAGTGGGCCAGGTTGAAGAACGCTGTCTTAGGACCTCACTCTTACAACTGGTGTGTACACCACCAATTCAGAAAAGAAAATTGAGCTTAAAAAATTTACAAAATGTATCTAGTCCCTTCAGACCAAAAGAAATGAAAGGAGACATTTTCCCTTAATTGTCGCAAAGGATACTATTAGAAAATCCTATTTGTATTGGACAAGCTCGACTGCAAAAGAGATGCATTTTAAACATTTTTAAAATACGCTTTCTGTTACCAACTTAGGTTGATCGGCAGTTTTGTTCACTGTTAGAATCCTTCAAAAGCAGGGGGCCTTGGACACGAAAACAAAGGCATATATAAAAAACAGTAAACACTGACCTCCTGAGGTTCCTACAACAAAATATTCAAGTAGAAAATCTACATCACTTAGCAGCGGCTATTTCTGTAGTTTAGCACACTAAGCACTTTATTCACGGTCATAAGGAGCAAATTTAGTAAGCCGTGCTTATAGCATGCCAAGAGGCAGAAAACACTGGAATGTAACAAAGACAAACTCACAATTCTACCAGTTATCAACATTCAGTCAACATTCAAGAACTGTCAAGACTACATGGAAAGAATTAAGATGCTTTATATATCCCATGATGCAATGTATTTGATTTACAACTGTTAGTGTTGTATCAGAGCTCTCCTTACCTCAAATTCTAACTGAAGTGGCTTCTGCAACTACATTATACCTTATTTAGTATGAATAAAGCATGAACTTATAAACAAGAAATCATTTCAAACTGCAATATTGCTTTTTTGTTACTTTTCTATGTGATCAGATTAGTCACAGTAAAACAGTCACATCCCTCTATATTAACCCATGTAATAAAATTGATTCTATTTATATAAGTGGTTACAATGTGCTAATCTTAAATGTTATCTGCAACTTAACAGTTCCAACTTTACAAGGGCCTAACAAATAATATACATTTTAAAGAACTCCAAAGAGAAAGATTGGGCTAATGCACTGTCCACAGAGAAATTAAATGTAAACCCTCATCTAAGGCAAGTCCCCACCCTGACTAAATATTCATTTCCTTGGGAATTTGTATTATTTATTTGATCAGAAAAAACTACAATTAAATGTTTTCAGCCAAAAGAAATGCAGTGGCTTCTCACACAATGAGTTAACAAGATTGCCACATGCAGTTTTGTTCCAGTGGATTGCATGATGTAGTAGCTATCAATTGCATTCTTTATAGGCTTTAATTCTGGACATGTATTAAAAATGTCACTTCCAAGCATACTGAAATCATTTAAATTTGCAAAAAAAAAAAAAAAAAAGGAAAAAAAAGGAATGTATAAGATTTGTGCATGCTCCCATGCATTAAACAAAAACCTGATTTTAGATTTTGTAAATTCACACTCATACAAGATTGAACTTCAGTGCAACAGCTAAATCATACAACCTTAAAAAGAACCAAATCATGCAAAGTCAGTCCCTACAAAAAACAGTTATCCAGTATTTGCTTTTTGCAATGCAAAAATGAGAAGCTAAAATGTAAGGCGGGTGTTATGGCTTTTTTTCTTGTCTTTTTTTTTTTTTTGCACAGATTATTTTTGCAGCACTTAAGAGAAAATGGAAAAGTGTGGCTTCAAGCTCTGACCAGCAGAGTTATTTACTCTCCATTTTCCTCTATCATCATGGGATACCCTATATGCATTATACATTAATCACAATTTTCACTTTTATAGTAACACAAAATCAAGTGTACCAGTTAGGTTTTCACATTCACAGTACATAAGAAAATACACATGGAAAGAAAAGTAAAGAGTTAACTTAACAAGGATTTATTCACAGGAATACACATGAGTAGAGGAAGGAGAACAAAAAAGGTAAACAAATGAAATGAAAAGGATCCAAACTAACTTTCACTCTGCAGCTTTGAACTTGCACCCTTGTGTGATTTCTCTCTAGGACACATAGGGCCACCAACATGCGCCGATATAGTGTAGATACCCTGCTTTACATCTACTAATTTAAGATCATGCTTTGCAAGGAAGGGGAGTGGGGAGAGGAGAAATAATAGATAATATGCTTGATGGGAATAAACACTGAAATGTAGCAATCATGTCATCAGTTTTCTACAATTGTCTTTACGCGCCGACTAACATTTACGTAGCCTTAAACAGGTCTTACCATGTAACTCATTTTAGGTTTGATAAAAATCACTAGTATAACCATGCAGAAAGCACATCACGCTGACGGCACAGAGGCAAAACTTTGCACAGCAATATCAGCTTTCCACATTGTGCAGGTTACACAATACAATATCAATCTTATTTCCTAAGAGATCCTAAAAAGATATTTCGAGGCCTAGTTGTAACTACAGTATTTGCTTTTTTTACCCTATACCCTTAATTAAAAAAAATAAAATTCACAGAACCTTAAAGGAATTTTAAATGCAGGGATATACTGAATTGGTAAACTGCAACACAAAACTGGCGCAACGGAAGTAAATGTATACCACTCTCACTCTTTGATGCAAGCATGCTACTTTCCCACTAAAAATACGCTCGACCACTATGATCCAAAATGCATGCCTGAACCTTAAACTGCACATTAAGAATTATGACTTAGTCTAGAAATTAAATCTAATGAAGTACAACCATCAAATCATATCCACTATCTTTTTAAGTTTTAATGTGAAAATTAAAGGTTCACCTTTCTTCTGAAATGTCCCTCCCCCCTCCCCCAAATGAAAAGGAGTGACTCATTTGGCATCTTGCAGGTTGCTTCATTTTGTTCGCACTAACTTGTATTACTTTATCATGGGGTGATTTAAATTTATACGCTGCAAGTACTTGCTCCTCATACCAGCAGCAAGCTTAATTTTAACTGTCCTAACTTCATTGGTTTAGTTCTTCATCAACATGCAATACCTAGGAATCCCATCAAGATGAAACAATGCAGAAACCCCTTGTTACAACACCTTTTACTGTCTGTAATCCTCATTCTTCGGTTTCCTTTATCACTTGAACACAATGTATTTTCCTCTTTATATATCCCTATGGTTCAATTTTATAGTTTTCATTTTGGTACAGTTCCCCGTAATATTGTAGAATGTGCTGTTGTGAATAGACTCTTTTTTTTTGCGCTTCTTCACATCCAGTGCAGAGTTGTAACAGGAGACAGATTTCCACCCACAAAAGCTCCAGATGTTAAAACATTTCCCAACATCGGCTTAATACAGTGACGGCAACACCTCCCTCCCGCCCCTCCCAGTAGGCTTGGGATTGTACTGTATTTCCTACTGGTTTACCCTTCCCCCCAGTAAAGGGTAACATTTTTTCCCTGGGTGCAGAGGCTCCCTCCTAGTCTTCCAGACTGAAGGACCTGAAAAAAAGTAAATAATTTATATGTTTAGTTTTCAGAAAGCAAGCAATTTAATGTAATACCATTATTGCTAAAAAAAAATAAATGTTGGGCATTCAACCCCACTCAAGCCTGCAATCCTCAATGAGAAGTTAGTTAGCATTAGAATAGTCTGAGGTTTTTCCTTCTCCCATGTCTCCTGAATGTCAGCTGGGAATTTATCTTTTTCATCTCTCTTCTCTTTTTTGCTCTCATTCTAATTGGTTGTTTAAAATTGATACTTTTCTACTGCAAGTTTTTTGAATCTGACTTCTGCCTTCTAAAGTGTATGCAGGGTATGTGCTGTGTGCTTTGAGCTCTCTCTCTGCTTGTGTGTCAGGAGACATGTAGTGATTGAGTTTTCCCTTTCTTGAAACCTTAGAAGAGATGGGTGTTAAGAGTAGCTCAGCCCTAGTTCTTGATTAAGAAATGCATTTATTGTTTATTGTTGTAAATAAACCTTTTGTGATTTTTTTAAAGATTGGACTCTGCATGTTTGCCTCCTAAGCTCTGATTTCTTTATAGCCACCTCACACAGCACCTCACGCTCTGTTCGCTAATGATGCTCAATTTTTGTATCGTGTTTGTTTTTGGATGCTCTGTTATAATTTAGGGTAGTTTTCCCCCAACAAACATAACATCAGAAGTGCAAAGTTACAATTAGTTCAGCACTTCCAGGAGAAGTTCACTGCACTGCAAGAAAGGTCTGCTTTCTTGCTTTGAGCTTTTTCTAAAAGCATGTCTACCAGTTTGCCTGGATAGTGAGCTCCTCTTCCAAAGCCAAATTAAACCTCATCAGAGAAACTGTAACTACCTAAAATGATCCTTCTTTGGCAAATGATTCTGTACGTTTAAATTACTCCTGGTTGAGGAACTCCAACTGAAATCTCATTCCATGGCCAGTTGCTTGTTTCAGGCAATAGGCTCAGGCAAACTACTAAACCACGAGTCACATAGATTTCTTACTCTTTTTGCTGCCCCAGCACAGTTCATGAAAGTATTTTCAGTGCTACCCTCTACTGACATTTGGATATAGATACAAGGCAAAATCCTTCTAGATTTTCTATAGTGTTCTGTTGAAAGGTGGAAAGTTAGGTTGGGGGCTGAAAGAGTCAAAACATAGGCAGGGCTGTTGCGGTTCTGATCTGTCTAATTGTGTGTAGAGCAGAAGGTCCAGTGATAGGAGGTGGAGTTATTTAACTTGTTACTCACTCTGAACAGTGATGATCTTAATCCCACGCAAGCAGGTAACCCTTGAGGGCACCTCTTAGCAGGACCCTCACAGAGGACACAGATTAAATGAAAATAAAATGGAATGGAGAAGAACAAGAGAGGAGTATCTGTTGGGAGTGTGTTTTGAGGGGGACCAAGAATAAAGGGAGGGGGAAAAGCTTTTTAGAGTTAGAAAGGAAGAGAAATAAAAACTGTTTAATGCTTTAAAAAACCACTGGAGAAACATCCATAAAGTAAGAGAAAGAATTAGCAGGAAGTTTCCTAAGGAGTATGCTCCCTCTTCCTCCTCAAGCGTAGATCAAAATTCCAGGCATCAGCAATAATGGATAACCCCCCTTCGCTGCTACAAAAACAAATCAATTTGAGGTCTAAGCAACTCATCCAGCACAGTGTAATCTCCCCAAATAGTTCCATGAAAAAAGTGAGAGATAAACAAAAACGCCACTAAGTGAGACTGGCTTGCTGGCCCTTGACAAACATACGAATGAACACGTGCTGATCTGAAGGGGAAGTGTAACGCTCTTGAGTTACAAAGCAATCAATAACCATAACAGTAAAAAAATTCTGTAACTGACTAGAAAGGAGGGGATGAGGACAACTTACCTCTAATTATGGTACTGCAGCTTGATTATACTAGGTTAAACTCCATAGTACGCTGCAAGGCGCTCTTTTAAGGGAACAGGAAACTGGTCAGAGAAACGCCTCCAATTTTCATCCCCAACTTGATTTTTAAATCCATGAAGAATCTGCAGGAGAGCAGAAAGTTATATATTTACTTCTAAGATAGACAATTGTTTCGAGCATAAATTGTGAAAATTACTCAAAAGAAGGCTTTACTGAAGGTACCACGTGAAAAAGTAGCCTATTAAATGACAATTTTCAAAGGAAAGACTGAACAACTTATCTCTGACTTGCTATTTAACATCATCATCATCATCATCATCACTTCTTCTATCCCCCGCTTTATCTTTCTTAAAAAGAGACCCAAAGTGACTTAGAGTAAAATATACAATATATAATTTAAAACCTAAAAGTATTACAAATGAACTTTCAATAACAACTGAAGTCTTGAGGAGAACAATCAACTTTATCTCCAACTGTGCCTTCTTGTTTCTCTCTTGGTACCATTATAGCATGAAACACAGCCATCTTATGTAGAGGGAAGTAATTGTTTGGCTCGAATCCTGTTGGGATACTATACTGGCATAAAAGCACTGCTCAAGTGATTGCACTTTCTTGTATAATTGTAGTCCCTAGTGAAGCTATGCAATACACAAACAACTCTTTCTCTCCTTACTGAATCAGTGAATGGTGGGTCAACTGATAATTGTGCAAAGAGATGAATTAAAGGCCTTGGAGTTGTTTGCAGAACTTGAGCAAATGAGAAATTCAGCATTAACTATGCTGGCAACTGTACGTATATACACGATGCAGGATTATATATGGGATTTTGATCTTCACATGCCTTAATAATCCTAACAGCTGTTCTACTGGTGAAAATCACAATGGATTTGCCATTAGTTATGAATCCTCAGCTACAGATTCTGTAGAGTAATTTCATACCAAAATATACACTGTACAGAGTATTATACTAATATGCATTTTTCCTTAAATCCTTAAGAACCTTTATTACCTTACAGAACATGTCCCGGAGATCTTCTTTTGGACTAATCCATGATGCAACAGCATCACAAAAAAATATAAAGTCCTATAAACGTTAACAAAATCGGGAAGTTAGAAACAGCTATTTGTAAGTAAACTGACACAATTGTAATAATCTCAGTAACAGATCTATATTATGCTTCAATTTCCAGAGGTCAGAAATAGAAGTTAACACCCACAAATCCTAATCTAGGAATCTATTTCAAAAAGAAAACAGTAGTTCTTCAAATGAAATCCTAGGTGTTTCAGATTGTAAAATAATTTACTATGAGACATGTCCATTTCTGGATTACTAGAAGCGCATTAACACCCATCACAATTATTTAAATCCAGATGAGAGTCTTGGCATGAGGGAGGTGTAATCCTTTGCAATCCCAATACAAATGATACCCCAAGTCCTGCTCTACACACACGTTAGTAGCTATGGAACAGAAATGGAAAAGGAAGATGCCCCATAATCCATCCCCCCCGGCTAACCATAGCTGCACTTAATAAGGGCACAAGTCAAGAAAAGGATGGAAAAGAAAGATAGCTTTCTTGAGCTTTCCTTTGTAACCACAGATTTTGTTATCCACAGGTGGGTCTTGGGAACCAAACACCACCGGATACCAGGGGCCACTGTACCTGTATGCCATGGTTCATAATTTGCAGAAGATATGTATGGTCAAGTCAACAGTAGTCTGCCCACCTGTATTACCATTGCACTATTTTTATCAGAAAATGGCCTGATCTTTTTGAAAAACCAATTCTTGTTACAAAGAGAGATATAGCCAGTCCTCCATATTTGCTACGGTTAGGGGCACAGGTCCCTTGTGAAAGTGAAATTTGTGGGGGAAAAAATTGCTATATTTTGTGTTTCTTGTCTGTTGATACTATACAAAACTCAATAATTGTAACTACTTGTTTACCCAACAACACCTCTCTAGGAATTTCTACATCCTCCATCATCATCATCATCATCATCATCAATAACAATTGCTTTTTCTCTCTAAAAAGGAGACTCAAAGAGGCTTAAAGTAAAAAAGTACAATACAATTTAAAACCTAAAAATATACAAACATCAAAATAGAATTAAATACTGACAGTATTAAAATAAACTGTTTAAACTCTTTAAAAACTGTTCATAGCTAAAACCACAGCACCCCCTGAATTGATCTTAAAAACCTTCTTTAAAAGCCTGCCTGAATGAAAAGGTTTTAGCCTGCTGCCAGAGGGGTAGGGAGAGGGCTATCTAGGCTTCCCTGGGTAGGCAGCTCCAGAGTCTAGGGGCGGCCACCAAGAAGGAAGGCGCACTCTCTCGTTCCCACCAACCAAGCTTGAGATGGAGGTGGGACCAAGAGAAGGGGCTCTCCTGAAGATCTCAGAGCCCAGGCAGGTTTGTACAAAGGGATTCAGTCAGCCAATTTCCCGGACCTGAGCCACCTGGGGCTTTAAAGGTCATAACCAGCACTTTTAGTTGTGCCCAGAAACAGACAGGCAGCCAGTGGAGCTGCTGCAACAGGGGAACTGTCCGCTCCCTGTAGCTGGTCCCAGTTAGCAACCTGTCTTAGCTCTGTGGACCAGCTGAAGTTTCCAAACACTGTTCGAAGGCAGCCCCACATAAAGTGCATTATGATAATCCAGAAGGGACATAACTAAGCATGTACCACTTTGGCCAGATTTGACATCTCAAGGAATGAGCACAGTTGCCACACACATTTTATTTGAACAAAAGCACTCCTGGTCACTGCAGAAGCCTAGGAATCCAGGTTCAATACAGAGTCCAGGAGGACCCCAAACCACGAACCTGTGCCCTCAGGTAGACACAGCACAGGCTGAATCCCTACTCCCAGATCTGCCTTCTGACGGATCAGGAGCACTTCTATCTTCTCTGGATTAAGTGTAACCTCATCCAGCATCATTTTATGGTCAACTTTCACTGGAAGCTGAGAACAGAATTGCACTGGAGCACACAGACATTCCTAGAAAAAGCATTTTAATCAAATATGTGAATAATCAAATCCACAAATATGGAGGACTGGCTGTATTGCTTTCTAGTTTAGACTTACTTGGACTACTCCACTTGGATTGACAGTAATCATGGTACAAATCCCACGGAAAGCCGAATCTTTTTCTTCATTGTCCCTTATGTTTCGGAGAGAGGTACACCTAACAAAATAAAGAACCAGATGTTATGAGTCTTCTTTCTGAGAACTGAAGTTGCTCAGTATTTGATGGAATAAGTGTCATAATGGGAAAAAAGGACTATGCAACATGGATTTCCTAACTCTTATACATTTTGTGTACTTTTAACCTGATTTGAAAACCAAACATTTTGCAGATATAAATATATCAGTTAATTTCAAATTCCTCCTCGCAATATACAACCAATATTAAGGGTGACCTATATTCCATTAAATACCTCTATAAACTATACATCTATTTATGTGCTTCCATTGATGAAAGCAATATATAATGTCACAGTATAAAATATACCAAATACCAATAACGAAACATTTCTCACTGGTTACAGCGGCAAGCAAGCTATTTGATACAAATCTATAGACATATATTTTAGACAGCAAGTCAAATTGCAAATGAGTTTGAAGTAATGTGATGCGATGTTTTAACATTTTATGCTATTTGCATGCATATCATCATTCTGGTGGATTTTAAAATGCTTTTAATAATCAAGCTTTAACACATCAAGCATGTGACAATCTTCTCCCATGCATCCATTAGTTGTTAGCCACAACATAAAATATATACACGACGGTACGGCTAAAAAACTCACAAACCTGATAGGACAAGATTAGTCACATGGTTGGCAATGATTAAGAATAGTGATTTTTGTAACCAACTGAAAAGTATATCTAGAAGTGAGATAGAGAGAGAGGAAAGAAAGAAGAAAGTGAAGAAAAATGAATAAAAAAAAGATTGAATAATACACACCAGGGTCTTATAAACTGCTGTAGCATGGGGGCCACCTCTTGAGGACAAACGTAACCAAGACGACCAATTGTTATTGCTAAGGTAACGCAATCACGGTTATACACCACCAAACGCCAACCAAGACATGAGCAAATGAGGGGGGAAGGAGAAAAATAAAGAAAAAACAACAAATAACTCAGAAACAGAAACCAACAGAACCTGTGTATGATAATAAACATAAGATTTCACCAGTGCTGTTCATTACCACCCCGGTAATAAGGGGCGGCAACATGTGGCATACTATTCAGAGGAGGAGGGACGCGGGAAAAAGGAATTCGGTGGGCGAGAGAACACCAAAATCAGGATTAAAATCCAAAGATCACTTTCATTCAATGTTTTAAAGTTAGGACAAAATTATCAAATGGCCCTTCAGACATTTGTAGTGATTTAAACCATTCAAGTTTGGTTTTATAGTATTTGTAATAATTTTTGAAAAGTTAGTATTTAATTTTTTGAATCCACAAGCTTCAAAAATGATTAAAACCCTATTTCATATTGCTTGGAGGAATGAATTTTAGTAATTTTAAGCTAAGTTCAGCAAAAAAAAAACAAACCCTGGGATAATCATAATGTTCAGTAAAAAAAATGGGATATAATGTTTCATATTAAGATAACTTACATCTTTGTATTTTCCGTCTTACAAAAAAAATCAGTTCTTAGTGTTTTGAGGATTTGATTTAAAATGTTCTCTCTAGGAATTTCTAGGTCCTCGTGTTCACACATTAACTTCTTCCAGTTAAGCTAGAGCACCCTGAGATTTCTAGAGAGAATATCTTTCTAGGAATCTCTATGTCCGCCAATGCAATTCTATGGTCAGCTTTCAGTGGAAGTTGACCAGAAAGTCATGCTGGAAAACAGAAATTCCTAGAGAGGTGTCCTCTCGGGTTAAAAAAAACTCCAGCATTTTAAAATTATTTAGTGGTGTTTTCTCAACTCACAGAGTATTTACTTCAGAAAAAGGGAGAGTGTGGGAATGTTTAAGGATTATTTGAAGCAAACTACATGAGTACTAAAATCCAGCAGATTCATATGAAGCAGAGAAGCCTATGCTTAAAAGACATTATGCAACACTCCAGAACAGGCATTTGTGAACAATCTCATGAACACATGCAATAAAGCAGATGATGCTCTTTTCACTATGAGATTTGGTGTAGGATATACCAACACTATAAAATGAAACACACACACACTCACTCTATAACTCATATGCTAAAGTAAAGAACTTTGCTTAATTTATTTTTTAAAAATTACTGGTAGTACTTTATAGGATATTAATAATACAAGCTTGCAAATTGGAGATTGGGATATTTGGCCCCCAAAGCCACTTTTGATGAATTTAGTTAAATTTAATCTTAATACAGAACTTTATGAGAAGCATATATGAACCAGTTTAGGACTTAAGAGTTTTAGATTGCACAATCTGTTTCTGGCAGGTGTTCCTACCAAGGTCATAAGAAAGACACCGTAATATGCCAGGATTGCTAGATCTGTGCATACTGTTCTAAGACTTGAAGCATAACAACATTCTGCACTACAAAGCAGAATATCCCACAACAAACCTAAGCACAGCACATTCAACATGTATTGCTACTATCAACTATTCGGGTATTTATTTACAATGTTTAACAGTAAAACTGAGAGTTGGTATTTCTTGAAGTTTTGCTGTGATTGAACAAATGTACACTGAAGGTAATGTACCAATGTTTACTCCCTCGCATTGTTCAGAGGCTTCTTTGATTTTAAAGAATGTTCCACAAAACCAAAAGTGTTTACAAATAATTGTGAATAGTGTAATACCTATAAAATGCGAAATAACCACCTGGTATATCTTTCAGTTACCATGTAAAGTAGAAATATTCTGCTAAAAAGGTAAAGGTTTCCCCTTGACATTAGTCATGTCTGACACTGGGGGGTGATGCTCATCTCCATTTCTAAGCCAAAGAGCCGGTGTTGTCCGTAGACACCTCCAAGGTCATGTGGCCAGCATGACTGCATGGAGCACCATCCATATGCTGCTAGAATTTTATTTTGTGCTAGCTATCTAATAAACGTGCTTGGAATATTTATGCACTGTCCTGTTTTGACTGATATTTTGGTAATGTTTACTAAAGATTGTGACTAACTATAAACAAACATCAATGGTTTTAGTATTAGATTACAGTGCCAACTAACAACTATAATTTTCTAGAAAAAAATCTTATTTTAAAAAGAAATGGATATGGTTTTGGCAAGTATAAGACGAGTATCAAGAGTACTTCAATCTGCAACTATGATACGTTCCCTTTAAAAGCTAGATCTACTTAAACTAGCTAATTTCAAGTACATTAACAATATATACTGTATAATAGTCAGCTAGTTTGCTCTTATTCTAATCCATATTACAGTTTTGAGGTTTTTGGTATTTACTTAGATGCACACATAATCTGTCTGTACATAAAAAGATATCAAATCCTAAATTACTTTTAGGTCTGTACTGAAGGAGTTTTTAATATTACAATTGAAACCTTTTAAAATAAATTAAAAAATACTTTGTGAATTAAAAAAAGAAGTTGCACTTGACAAGTAATGCAAGTCTATTGCTTGCAAAAACGACTTCACGATTTCCATGTAACCCCCAATAACCAGTTCTAAAAGACAGACATTGGCATAATTTCATTTATGTTGTGGGGTACCTGTGTTTTCTAACAAAGTCTTTGGTGTGTTGGGTCTGTTAATGATTTCTACTAGCTGGTGCAAGACCATAGGAATATAAGGCTGCATCTCTATACCTAGAAAGAGATAACACATAAACAACTGATTAAAAAATGGAATATGTGTTTTCAAAATGGGCACATGAGCTCAAACAAAAGGCAAAATTTACAACTGGCAACAAAAGCAAAGGTAATTTGGCAGAAAGCCCAAACTTACACTCAACAGTAAATCTTACCCATCTGAATAGATATTTCTCCAATTGCCCATGTGGCATTGTTGCACACAGAAATGAACTCTGGGTTTAAGTTGGTTCCCAAAATTGGCATGAAATCAGCTGAAAAGAACATAAACAAGTCATATTGTTAATTTGAGCTTGACAAAAAAAATCTCCAATGTGATATATATATATATTAAAAAAACAACAACCCTTTTTAAGAACAAAGAACACTTTAACAACTGGGCAGCACTATCCAAGAACATGCGATCAAGACTCAAAAATGTGAACCCCATCATGGGACCAACCAACATAACAAGATTCTGCTCCACTATAAACAAAATGTCAGAAATATTTGTAGACATTACCTTTGTTTAAATGTCTGAAGGTTTTAATTTGTTTTAATGAACAACCATAGCAGAAGCTTGTGTCAGAAAGAGCACAGTGCCCACCATCCTGCACTGCTACTACAGCGAGATCCTTGCTGTTTGTGATTGTGATTAGAGCTCACAGCTAGGATTTCATTCCTGTACCATAGTAAAGGGTCAAGACTCAAATCCCAGCATGTGTCTAACTGCTTATTGAAGGAATTCTCTGCCCCGGAGTGTGGTGGAAGTTCCTTCTTTGGAAGCTTTTAAACAGAGGCTGGATGGCCATCTGTCAGGGGTGCTTTGAATACAATATTCTGCTTCTTGGCAGGGGGTTGGACTGGATGGCCCATGAGGTCTCTTCCAACGCTATGATTCTATGATTCTAAGGAATTGGGTGAATGCTTGACGGCATCAATATTACTGAGAGAAGAACATCTCTCCACTCAAGTACTATTTGGAGTTGATTCACTCCTCCTTCCCATTATTTCAAAGACTCCCGGAAACTAGTTCCTCATACCAGTCCAAAACAGAAACAGAATTCCATAAAGAAAATTCTGAGACCTGTTTGAAGAATTTATTTTGTGTTACAAAAGCAATCAACCAGCAATGAGGGAAGAAGAATGAAACCTAATGGAGTTAAAATATTGTCAAGAGATTTTTTTTCTTGAGAGGCTAGGAAAGGATTATAGGCTTGTAGTTAATTTTGCTCCTTCCTGAAGAGAACAGTAGACAAAGACTTGTCCCCTTTCATCAGACGAATGATCACAAGAGCTATGCTACTTTCCCCCACTGTGTGAAGTCAATAACATATAGATAACCATTAAAAGGTAAAGTTTTCACCCTTGACATTAAGTCTAGCTTTGTCCCACTCTGGGGGGTGGTGCTCATCTCCATTTCTATGCCGAAGAGCCGGCATTGTCTGTAGATACCTCCTAGTTCATGTGGCTGGGATGACTGCACGGAGAGCCGTTCCTATTGATCTACTCACATTTGCATTTTTAAACTGTTAGGTTGGGGCAGAAGCTGGGCCTAACACCTTACTCCCCAGATTCAAACCACTGCCATTTTGGTCAGCAAGTTCAGCAGCTCAACGAGTTAACCCACTGTGCCACCAGGGGGCCTACAGTGGGGTGTGGTGGGGACCTAATAGTTGGCTACTAACTAATAATGAAAAGGAAATGGTAATATTAAAAATCTAGTTTATATTCTTTGTGATACATGAAGGAACACACCATTAGACAAGGTTGAATAGTGTTCCCCTCAACTGCCAGACAATAGCAGCTTCAAAATATGCCTTTATATAAGAAAACAGAATGTTTCCAGGCAGTCTAATGAATATAATGATTTACAAAACACAAAGATTTAAAACTGAAATCCCAAAACACAACGCAGTTTGTAGTCTTTTCCTGTAAAAGAGAGGAACATGTACTGTTATGTAACATACCAATGCAGGGCTTCACATGTTGAAAACATGCCTTTGTCAGATCACCTAGCAAGGCAAAAGAACTTTGCCGTACCTCAGGCATTTTATCCTGGAAAAGAAAAACAGAGGCAAGTTCTCATGTCCTGGTTTAACATTCTATTTATACAACTGAGCTGGCAAGGAGGAGGATTACGGCATATACTCACGTATAGGTCAACCTAATGTATAAGTTGAGAGCAAGTCTTGGGGCCACAATTATGAAATTTGATATGACCTGTAGATAAGTCGAGGGCCATTTCGCAAAGAGGGGGAAGCATCAATGTCACCTTAAGGGGCCAGTCACCCCTGGCCCCTACAATTTCCTTGCCCTGGCAATCAAAAAGACCAAAAGTGGCACCACACTGAATGGAGAAGGAGGTGGTGTTTCTTGTAGGTTCTCCCAAGACTAAGCTTTGCCTTTCACTATTGTAATGAGAAAGGAGTGGTTTCTTTTTGTTAAGAGTACTCACACTGACCTGTGGATAAGCCGACCCAGATTTTTTTGACTAAAATTTCTAATATATGGAGTAATTGTCTCACCTGCATGCACTGATACATAAGTGTCAGGATATTGCTCCGAGCCACAAGCTGTTCAATGTTGCCTCCAAGTCCTTCAGCTAAACCACTAAGTAAATCAAGAGCCACAATCATGAAGTCTTTATCTGGAGCTTCATACTGATCTGGTTGAGCATTGTGCAACTGTAATTAAACACACACAGAGGCACAAGAATTAAGTGATGTTTAAAAGGCTTAAGCATACATGCAACATACTATATACTATGCAATTATTTTATGTTTCAGTTAGTCAAAGGATGTTATAAATCTCTCTAAGAAACAAGCATTAATTTAAAATCCCAATGAGTCTGAATCTCCTCATTTTCTGAAATCTAACAACAGAACAATACCATGGCTTGTGCAAGAGTCTTCTGTACCAGGTTTACACAGCGCTGGTACACTGGTTCACAGTATGGAAGGAAGCCAGATTGCAAGGCAGTGGCAACCGAAGATAGGCACTGAAATACAGAACAAAAGCTAATGAATATCAGCTCTGACTCCAACATACAACTAAACAAAATCCCTAGATTTTCAAAAAGACAACATTCTGAACTGCTCAAGGACATCTACTATCAAACCAAACAGATTCAGAGATCTGAAAATCAGATTCAAGGACTGCGTATAAAGATCCAGGAGTCAAGAGGAGGAGAAACAGTTGATTACCAAGCTCACTGGTCCCTACAATCCAATTCTATGAATCTTTACTTAGTAGGGTTTCTTCATAAATAAATATGCACAAAATTGCCATTTAAAGTATTGCAATGTAAGATATCCACACAGAATGGCTGTTAAATTTTAAAAAATGCATGTATGAAGGAGAACTACAAAGACCGCTAACAATGCCACTTACCTCTAATAAAGGGAAAAGATCTTTATCTTCATCTTTCAACATGTTCCATTTTTGTATTAGTGGAGGCATAAGCATTTGAATATATTCCTACAGAAAGTGAAGGGAAAATATGTCATTAAGCAAGTTTAACAAATCCTGGAAACAGCACTGAAATATAAACCTTTTAGAAAATCTTGGAAATGACACTGAAATAGAAGCTATAAATACTGTGGGACCTTTTCCCAAAAAGGATGTCCATCATGCACCAGTCAAAGTATCCTCCAAAATGCATTTTCAAATGTTGGGACAGAGAAAGGCTCTATTCAACAGCTGCATGCCAAAGCCATCAGTTGCTAATCTATGCATACAATAAAGGTTAAAATATGTGTGTGTGTGGCTGGGGTGTCCACTTACACAGACATGCTCCTGCCTTCATAAACAACTATAGCTCCCACAACTCAGAACACACCAATGGCCCTTCCTCCAATGACATTGAAGGTATAGTGAGCGCCATGAACATGTACAAGAGCCCTGCCGATGTCTTCCACAAATAATATTGCCCACCACTCAAGTGAAGGCTTTCATATGGCGACAATTCCATCCTAGATTTTATGTGTTTCCTCCATCCCAGACATCCCCGCTTTTTAAAGTTGTGGGGAATTGGCCTGGACATTTCAGAGTTGTAGGTACTGGTATTTATAGTTCACCTGCGATCAATGAGCAGTCTGAACTCCACCAAAGATGGAATTGGACCAAACTTGGCACACAGAGTCCCCATAACCAGCAAAAAATACTGGAGATCTTTGGGGAAAATTCAGCTTGATTTGGGGGAGTTGTAGTTACCTACATCCAGAGAGAAGTGTGAATCCAAACACCAATGGACCTGGACCAAACTTGGCACACATACCCAATATGTTGGAATTTGATTACTGGAGGGGTTTGGGGGGGGGGGGGGGAGACTGACTTTCCTTTCTGGGAGTTTTAGTTCATCCATAACAAGAGAATCTGTGACCTCCACTGATGATCGCCCTGGACCAAACTTGGCACACAGAACCCCCATGACTACTTCAACCCACTGGAGGGGTTTTACTAAGTAGACTGAGCTAGCATCCACAAGTATTAATGTTAAGAACTGCCATGCATAAATGCTTCCTTGCCAGAGTAACTTCCAGCAGACCAAGAAAGCTTTACCATCTGGGGCAGTGCTTCTCAACCTGTGGGTCCCCAGTTGTTCTGGCCTTCAAGCCCCAGCTGGTAAACCTGCTCGAAATTCCGGGTGTTGCAGGCCAAAACACCTGGGGACCCACAGGTTGAGAACCACTGATCTGGGACAACTAACTGCTTCCCAGAGCAATATCTTCTATATATAAAAATGCTCTATGCATAATGAGTACCTTAAAAACAAAAGAACTAATGAACGAAATCACACCAAAACGTCTCACTACACAAGGAGTGACCATCACTCAAAAAATGATGATTTTGTCATTTGGGAGTTATAGTTGCTGGGATTTATAGTTCACCTACAAACATAGAGCATTCTGAACTCCACCAATGATGGAATTGAACCAAACTTGGCACACAGAACTCCCATGACCAACAGAAAACACTAGAAGGGTTTGGTGGGCATTGACCTTCAGTTTTGGAGTTGTAGTTCACCTACATCCAGAGATCACCGTGGACTCAAACAATGATGGATCTGGACCAAACTCTACACGAATACTCAATACACCCAAATGTGAACACTGGTGGAGTTTGGGCAAAATAGATTCTTGACATTTGGGAGTTGTAGTTGCTGAGATTTGTAGTCCACCTACAATCACAAAACATTCTGAACCCCACCAACAATAAAATTGGGCCAAACCTCCCACACAGAACCCCCATGACCACCAGAGTGGGCCACAGCAACATGTGGCAGGGGACGGCTAGTATATAATAGAAAGTCTGAAACAAATTCTTTTCCATTAGCATTAGTGAAACTGGTTCATCACACTGTATTCCAAGATTGACATTTTCGAGGGGAAGGTTGCCTTGCCTCTGACTTGGAATTGCAAACAGTTTAGAGGCCATTACCTGCAATCCCCCCAAGGTAGGGCTGCACAAATGAGCCTTCATGAAGCACTTTTCTCAAGAAGTATTTAGAGTGTCGACTCACCTAATTGCCATTTTCCCCCATTGTGACTGTGCAACATTGAAAGTGACTTCCTGCAGCTTTAGTTCTCCTGCCCATTCATTCCCACTGTCCCCTTCAATGGGAACAGATCTAAGCAGGTTCTTTCAGATGCTCCCAATTTTGCTGCCTCTTTAGGCCTCACACAAAAGCTATCTAGTTTGAGGATCTGTGTCTGATGGTCCTAGTTTCATAAATGCACCTGTCACAATCTATACATGTGATCGCAGAAGCAAGCTTCCATGCGTGTACCACTTGCTGGATTGGAAATCACAGGTTAGTAGATGCCATCTACCCACCTTCACTACATACAACTGGAAATACATTTAGTAGCAGGTGTAAACTAACACATAACTGTTCAAAGCATTCAAATGCTGCAGCTCTTCTGTGCAATTTCAAAGGAAAAAGGAACCTACTATTCAGATAATTACAACAACAGGAAGAGTTTCCTAACAAGGGGTTTGAGCTAGCCCCATGATAATTTCTAGTTTTATTCTTTCAACAGTTTCACAAGTTACGTCAGTTTCTGACATTCTCCTGTTATAACAACACTTTCATGTACAGCATGGTGCTGGGTATTCCCAAAAGTCTGCCAAATGGCAAATGAAATAAAAGTTTAAACAATTTTAAGATGTGTACCTAGTTTCACAATTCTTTAAATTCTACAGATTTTACACAGAAAGGAGTATAGGCTTAGAAATTCAAGTCTAAGTTCCAAAACTCACATCATCCATAAATTGAAATGCCTAAAAAAATTAGCATCACTGCTAAGCCTGAGTACCCCATACTACATAATAATGTAATAAATATATTTTGTGTGATAAAATATCACTAGGGATAAGACTGCCAAGTGCACTAGCTTAAGGAAAATAGATGTGCATTATATTAAGCTATAATCCTTGAACCAATGCAGCCATGATTTCATACTAGACTAACCCAAAGCAAGCAAAATCCAGCTCCATAAAAAACTGGTAAGAGCAGCTAAGAGATGACAGGGTAAATCTGTTGCAGTAAGGCAAATGACATTTTCCATTTTGTAATTCACTAAAGTAAACAATGCCTAGTATATAGGTCTAAAAAGAGAAGCAATTATTTGTATCTAAAATGAGAGGAGAACAAAACTTACTGGTTTGTTTAGGTGATGGCCTACAGAATCTGCTAAAGTTCCTATGGCATCATAAAGAATGAGCAGATTCTTATGCTGGTATTTACTAAATGCGAAGACAAGAGTATCAAGTATATAAGCAAGGTAAGGAACAAGTTCTGTACAAGCCTCCTCTTCTAGAGTAGCAAAGGCACTAAAAAAGAAAACAAAAGTTAGTCTTTTGCAGCCTATTTGAGGGACCGCATCTCTTCCTATTAGCTCACATGAGCCCTGGGATCATCAGGAGAGGCTCTACTCTCAGTCCTCCACTGTCACAAGTATGCTTGATGGGAACAAGGGAGAGGGCCTTTTTGATGGTGGCTCCGCAGCTCTGGAACTCCCTCCTCAAAGAGGTACGCTTAACCCCCTCGTTACTGGCCTTTCGCTCTCAAGTGAAGACCTTTTTAAGGTCTTGTATGATAATGTACAAGATCAGTCACTTTGGTCAGATAAGGCCTCAAGGCTCATATAGGCAGAGTTATGGAGCTCTGAACTGTTTAGCTTATGTTTTAAAGTATTAGGATAACCTCAGTGACCGGAGGTGTAGTTTTAAACTGACAATGATATTTTATGCTTATTTATATTTTTGTAATTTGAGTTTATACAATGTGTGATTTATCGTTCATATGTTGTGTTGTGGGATGAGAGGTTTTGTATTATATATTTGTTATGGTCTTATGTACGCTGCTTTGAGCCCAATTTGGGTGAGAAAAGCGGGATAAAAGTAAATTAATAATAATAGTAATTAATAATAACTTTATTCTTATACCCTGCCACCATCTCCCTGAAAGGACTCGGGGTGGCTTACATATGGGACAAAATGCCCACAGACACAAATGAAAAAAAAAAAAAAAAAAACACCAACCAAAGCAAAAACACAATTAAAATAAAAACATAGTTAAATATAACAAATTATCAAGTCCTGAAACCAAAGGTCACATTGATCAAAACAATCAGATAACTGCCAAGATGGATTGAAGCTGTGAATCTGGGGTATGTGTGCCTATTTCAGTCTTTGATGAAATACCCTTTGCAAACATTATTATGCGTCTACTTTTAACACCTGACATGCTTGCTTATCTACTACATCACTATGAATCAGATATATTCCAGCATGTTTGTATACATTCTTTTAAAAAAATTGAACACTAGGACTTCCCAGTACAGGCAGAATGGCACAGAGGCTGGCAGCACAACATAGACAGCTCTATTTCCAACAGATGCCCCTAATTATATGAATGCTTCCCTGCCTGCAGAACACTCTGTGTTCATGCTCTGTGTCTGAGAGAAAAATGGCAGAATGCAAGGCATCTAGAAGAGAAACTTCTATGACTTTCTAGAAAGTAAAAAAAGAACTGTTCTGCAAAAATAAATGGAATATTGCAACACAATGGAAAAGGAGTCTTTCCTATGCACCTGAGCCACAGCACCTATTTTTATGTTTTGACCTACCTGCAGGCAGCTTCTTGTACTCTCTTGTTGCTATCAAGGATACGCTTTAGCAACTCAGTCATTAATGGCTTCAAGTACGTGTCTGGGGGTTGACTGACGACCCAGTGTGCATAGCGGCTAAGAGTCCAGCAAGTAATGGAGCGCACAAGAGCCTTTTTATCGGAGAGGCACTGAATAAGGTGAGGGATTAGCTCGGGAAGATATGGAATCATACCCTGCATACAACCTGCAAGAACCACAGATAAATTAGAAATGCTCTGAGAAACTGGAGTAATCACATAATCCCCTCTCACTTGTTCATGCCACAGTTTCCCTCTTCCTCTGTTCTCTCCCTGTAGGTCCCCTGAGATAGGGTCATGTAGCACTACATAAGTTTCGCTAGTATTATGCATTAACTACATACATTATGCATTAATTAAAGATATAGTCTATACTACAAGCAGTGACATACCTTCAGCAATTGCTCCTAGAACTAGGATGCCTGATTCTTTCACCACCCACTCAGGATGAAAAAGCAATTCTTTTAGAAGGGGCAATATGTGTGGCAGCAGTTCATCGCGGAATACATTGGCAAGAACATCAAGGGCAGCAGCAGAACATTTCCCTTTAAATAAATACACACATTCATCAGAGACATTTCAGTTATAACATAAAGGGTTCACAACCTTTTCATCCCTGATTGTTGTAATATGGCAGTAGGTCAGAGGCTGGTGTTCTATTTATGGCCACTTACCAAGGAATTAAAGCACAGAGAAAACAAAATGCAGAGAACTAGACAACAAAAACTACAAAACTAAGAGGCCTTACATTTACAACCAATGTGTTTCTTTAAAAATGACTACAACCAAAATTAAGACACAGAGAAGAGCAGAGGTGCCCTCGTGGTAACTCAATATGTAGTACTTATGTGAAAAGCTTTCTTACTTAAATTCCAGTCAGAAATTGTGTCATCATCATCAAGCTCATCTTCCTCTTCCTCATCCTCTGCAATACCATCTTCTTCATGCTGCTGTGCTATGGTTCGGGAACGGTGAAACCGAGGCCTAATATCTTGCTCACTATCTGGGATGGCCTCATCTTCTTCAACATCACCCTGTTGCCAAAAAATAAAGTTGATGGACAGATGTAGACCTCAAGAAATCTCTCTCAGAAATAGTATTTGTTTATAGATTTTTTATCTTGTAAGTCATCAGAGTTATGTTACACATCCAAAATTGCTGGGGACTGAGAGAAGTAAAAGCCTGAACAACATGTATCAGTGGTACTATCTATATAAATAAAAATGTAATTGTGGGACTAACATAATATGTTTGATAGCTACGCACTACGAGGGATCGCCTAAGAAGAAGTAGTAACATGTTTGATAGCGTTGTTTTTAAATTATTTTAAATAGATTTTAGCTATTCTTGAAAGCCGCTCTAAGCCCCAGGGGAGTGGCGGCATATAAGTTTAAATAATAAATAAATAAATAAATAAATAAATAAAATAACTAAAAAAACACGGGGTAAATTGACACCACATTTGGACAATGCACATATCAGGCCAACAAGTGACCTTCACTCATAAAAACACTGAAAAACACAGTGGAAGAGACTTAAAAAGCTAAAAAATAAAAAAAATACATTAAAACACATGCACATAACCACATTGTTCCCCTGACATTAAGTCCAGTCATGTCCAACTATGGGGGTTGGTGATCATCTCCATTTCTAAGCCGAAGAGCTGGCATTGTCCACAGACACCTCCAAGGTCATGTGGCCGGCATGACTGCATGGAGCACCATTACCTTCCCGCTGGAGAGGTACCTATTGATCTAGTCACATTTGCATGCTTTCGAATGCTAGGGTGGCAAAAGTTGGGGCTGACAGCGGGAGCAGCGGAACCTGCAACCTTTTGGTTAGCAAGTTTAGCAGCTCAGCGGTTTAACCCACTGCACCACTAGGGGCTCCATAACCACATGTGTATTTATGCATAACCACATAAATATATATATACACAAATATATACACACATATACACACACAAAACACACATACACAGACTGGGCCACAGCAACGCGTGGCAGGGAATGGCTAGTTTGAAATAAATTGCAAAAGGAACACTGAAAGAATGCATTAGCAATGACCTTATTTTTTGCATTGAGATCATTCAAATGCAGAAACCGTGTGCCTGTATGAGCACCTTGTTCTTTCAAAGAAAAAGAACCAGTCTGTAGGAAAGATGCAGGCAACTTTTCAAAGAAATTAGATAGTCACAAAACTAAGGACCAGGTCAATATATGTTGCTGCTTAAGGCAAAAGAGTACGGCAGGGCTGTATACTCCCACCCGACTTATTCAATGTATGGAGAACACATCATGCAATGTGCGGGGCTTGACAAATCCAAGGCTGGGGTTAAAATTTCTGGAAGAAACATTAACAGCCTTAGATATGCAGATGATACCCCTTTGATGGCCTAAAGCGAGGAGGAGCTGAGGAGACTTCTAACCAAGGTGAAAGAAGAAAGTGCAAAATCTGGGTTGCAGTTAAACATAAAAAAAAGATTATGGCAACACGACTGATTGATAATTGGCAAATAGAGGGAGAAAATGTGGAGGCAGTGACAGACTTTGTATTTTGGGGTGCAAAGATTACTGCAGATGCAGACTACAGCCAGAAAATCAGAAGATGTTTACTTCTTTGGAGGAGAGCAATGACCAAGCTCGATAAAATAGTGAAGAGTAGAGACATCACACTGCATAGTCAAAACAATGGTATTCCCCGTAGTAACCTATGGATGTGAGAGTTGGACCATAAGAAAGGCTGAATGAAGTAGGATAGACGCTCTTGAACTGTGGTGTTGGAGGAAAATTTTGGACCACAAGAAGATCCAACCAGTCCATACTTCAGGAAATAAAGCCCAACTGCTCATTGGAGGGAAGGATATTAGAGGCAAAAATGAAGTACTTTGGCCACATAATGAGGACAGGAAAGCTTAGAGAAGACAATGATGCTGGGGAAAATATAAGGAAAAGGGAAGAGGGGCCGACCAAGGGGAAGATGGATGGATGGCATCCTTGAAGTGACTGGCTTGACTCTGAAGGTGCTGGGGGTGATGCGGCCAACAGGGAGATCTGACATGAACTGGTCCATGAGGTCACAGAGAGTCGGAAGTGACTGAACGAATAAACAACAACATGTAAGCTGCCTTAAGTCCCTTTTGGGGTAGAGAAAGGCAGGGTATAAATAGGGTAAATAAATAAATAAAAGAAATAAGAGCTAACAATGCAATCCTATGCAAGCCTATTGAGGAGCAAATCCCCGGCACTCCAAAATGTTAACTCTTAGCTAAATAAGTACAAAACTGTAACAAAATGTGTTATTTTTAGCTGCATGTCTAAGAAAAAGCACTGTGAACCAAACTTAATATACAGTACAGCATTCCTTCAATAATGGGGCAAAGTATTATCACACTTACCTTCAGCAGAATAATATCAATTTCTGAGTATTTCATGCCATTTACTAAAACAGGTATCAGCCTATAGAAAAACAAATTAAATCAGATTTCTGAATATTGACTGCTCAAGGCAAAATTCTGTGCATGGGATTTAAAAGTATATTAGCTTTCTTAAAATGTCACTAAATGTACAAGAGCACTGTGATTAAGAGACTGTTTTCAAAGTTGTATATTGCCTGGATATACATGAATGGCAGTACAGAATTTAGCATAATCCCGAGTTTTTGACTTTGTTTGTGGTTTTTAAAAATACATTATAATTGTATTCTCAGTTTGCTTCTGCAACAATAAATAAATAAATAAATAAAGTACAAAATTACAGTTAAATAAATACATTCCTAGAATGAAAAACATGGGCTAGTTCTTGAGTAAATAGATGTCCCATGCCTTTTTTTGCCCAGTGACATGCAAAGGTAACTGTTTACTATCAAATATGCAGCTGCCATTGTAAAAGAACAGAACTAATAAAAAAACACAGATCCCAATTCGTCAAAATTCACAAAATACACAGAATTGTTAAAACCCATTGAGATCAAAATGTATACAAACATTAAATATGCTTCCACAACATTATGAGGAAAACTAGCTTACTTGGCAAGATGCCGGCACAATACATCTTTACAAATTGGCTGTTCAGCCAATGTCAGCCAAAATTCACAAGCCTCCAAAGCCACATTTTCATCTTGATCCTGAGTCCTCTGTAGCATATACTATACAAAGCGTCAAGAAAGCAGAGAGGTATAGATGTTAGTTTATTTGTAAATGTGATCCAGTTAGAACAGCTGAACATATTTCTACAACAGGAGTTGCTTGCAAAAAGCTATTTGAATATTCCAAGTGATAACCACGGATTAGACACTGCCCCTCTGGATTCTAATCACTGCAAGGATAAGCCAAGTATGATAGTACCATTAATTCTTTTCATTTGGTACTTAATTGCCCACCTAGCAGAATAGTAAAGTGATACTCAAGCTTAGATTTTCCGACCAACATACCACGGTCATTCTATTAAGTGAGAGTTCACTATATGCCTCCTCTAAACCGTTCTACTTCACCTAGATTCAAATTTCTCCTGCCTTCCAGTTTAATCAGTAAGCACTCTAGGTATCTGAACCAAGAGTGGTAATCTCAAAATATGTAGAATCATAGTATCATTTTACAGACCACTTGGCTGCCACCTAATTCTGTATTTGCAAGCTTGGAAAGTGGCGTGCTTGACCTGGGGTGATTCACACATGAAACAGCCATTCATTTTCTCTATGTCATCTCCAGTGGCTGGATATAGTACTGCTGTGATTGCAAAAAATGTTTGCTGGTTACTGCAGGCTACAGTTCATAAAACTATCTCCTTGGGATCTTATATGCAAGAGGGAATGTGCAGAGAAAACTTGTAATGTATGAACTAGTACTTAATATGTTTGGGCGAGTGGGCTTATTAACAAAAGACCCTCCTCATAAATGTACAGCAGAGTAACTTATTAGCAGCAGCATATAAGACAAAATAGACAAAAGTGGTAAAAAGAACAAAAAAACACAGACCAATGTTATATCTTCCTTAGGAGGCTTTTCTTTATAGGAAAATAATATGGTTGCACTATTTACAAGAAGAAGGCTTCCATAACACAAATAAAGTTCTTCTTGGCTTCCATGCTGGGCTTCTTTCTCATGCAGATAAAAAGCTTCGCTCTCACAGAGCCTCTTCTCACACTAAACTTACACAGGAGCTTCACACAGCAGCCTTCACCCTGGAGCTTTACACACAAAAGGCCTTCAATGTGGAGCTTCTCTCACCGAAGCCTTCTTACACCAGGCCTTCACACACGGAGGTCTACCTCACACTGAGGTGAACAAACACTGAGGCCTTCTCATACTGAGGCCTAATAACACACCGAGGCCCTTCTCCCACAGAGACCTCTCACAGACTGAGAGCTACTAAACTACAGGCCTAATAACTTATACTGAACTGCAGCTTTTCCTGAGTCATTATATCCATTTAACCCTTTCAAGTGCTTGACTTACATTTTAATATTTAAAATATTAATTTTTAATATTTATGACAAATACTCTATTACAACTTGTGTTTCTTTTCGGCGCCTTGGTGCAGACTTGTGTTTTAAGTCTCTTTATGCAGTCAAGCAAATGGATTATCAGTTCCCAGAGAAGGAGCAGAATATTTAAAACTATGATGAACAATATGTTCAAGCTCAAATGAGAAGTCAACCAAGACACAACTGCCTAAAAAATATTCTTGTTAAAAATCTTCTGTATTTGAAACCCACACACACACACACACAAGCAAATATTCCCTGAATTTTATCAATCTAATCCATATCCCCTTCTTCCAAGTAAATACTTATATCTGCATCTCTGTTTAAGCAAAATACTAAGAAAAAATTACCTCAACAATACTAATCATATGAGGAAGTAAACGGTCCATTCGAACTTCGAGCAGCATCACCAGCGCCCGACATACGTTTTTACGTACTTCAGGCTCTTCATCACCAGCTAATGCAAAAAGATTCTGTTGAAAAAGAACAATTACTGTGAACAAGAAATATCTTCTTACAGAATGTATCTGATTAAAAGAGAAATTTTTGGCATTTATTAAAATTGTATTTTCCCATAAAAGCCCACACTATTTTGAAGTAAATAAACTGAACAAAGTGTTTGGTTTTTAGAACAACTAAGCTCCAAGTACGTTGGTTTATTGTCAGTTTTAATTCAAAACAGCAGACATGTTTACCGTGTTATATAAAAGAAAGCTCACTTGTGGGGAAAACATCTGTCATACAGATAAAAAAAATGTCAAATCGAACAGACATACGTTTTCAGGACAAGCTGGAACTTTAAATAGAAGGGTCTAGCACTGTGACTTTTAAACTGCAAACTATTGAAAAGGAAAAGGGAATGTGGTTCTGAAAAACCAGGTAACTGGAAGAGAGCATTCTGGGCCTTTATTTCTGGTGACTCTGTTTCAAAGTTTCTGGTTAATTATTGCCAGAGCTCCTTATCAACAGTGTGTGTGGAGTGTTTTTTACTCAATTGTTTACTATCATTTAACACAAACTGATAGTATAAAATTAAATGTCAGCAAGGCAAATATCTATATTATGACTCACTCCTCACTCCTCACTGATGCCAATATTTTAATCCCATCTCAAAGCAGCCAACAAATATAAAGAATAGGAAACAATAACCTCAAGATTAAAGGTACTTTTGTACCTGGTACTCACAACTTGCAGTCTCTCAGAGAAACAAAGCACAATTTCTATGCAATTCTCTTGCTTCCATAAAACCCTTTCAGAAATTAGAAGTAGGGTACCGTAATGGAAGTCTGAATACATGGAACAGTCTAATACAGTCCCCCAATGTGACATATTCACTTGGGAGGAAAAGAAATCTAACTCAACTCATTGCATTAATCCTTAGGCTATATTTAAAAGTATGTCGAAGAAGTGTTATAAATGGTACCAAAAGTTTTTTCCTGTGTCAGGAGTGACTTGAGAAACTGCAAGTTGCTTCTGGTGTGAGAGAATTGGCCATCTGCAAGGACGTTGCCCGGGGACACCTAGATGTTTTACCATCCTATGTGAGGTTCCTCTTATGTCCCTGCATGGGAAGCTGGAGCTGACAGACAGGAGCTCATCCCACTCTCTGGATTCGAACCACCAACCTTTCAGTGAGCAGTCCTGCTGGCACAAGAGTTTAACCCATTGTGCCACCAGGGGCTCCAAAACAATTTAAGTGCTTTATTGTAGTGGAAGTTAGGCCTCCTCATACACAAAATTGTTACAAGGATTTTTTTCCTTTCCATATTGTTGTTACAGCCAAGAATTCCAGCATAGTACTAAGTTTTCTTACCTATGTAACATTTCTGACAGTGCTGTAAGTTAGTCAACTGCTCTACATTATCATCATCATCATCATCATCATCATCATCCCACTTTTTCTCACTAAAAAAGACACAAAGTGGTCTGCAAATGTGGGTCTGGCCATAGCAGCCTTCTCAAGAGCAGGTAAGGAAGAAAGAGTCCAATGCTAAGCAAAGGGAGGGGGTGTGAAGGGAGGCGTCGGATCCTTCCTTCCTTGCTCGCCTGGGCTTGAGGAGACTGCTCTGCAGGAGCCCCATTTGCAGTCTCCTTCTTTCAACCCAGTCATCCCTCCTGTTGCCTGGGCCTGCAAAAAATCTTAACACCCATTGATATTAAACAATGAAAAAGGAGTTACTTACCTCAATAAATGCATCTATGTGCAACATAAGGGCCTGAGTCCTACTGATGATAAATTGATTAACACAAGCAACTGCATGGGACCTAAAAGGGGGGAAAAATAAAAGTGCATGTTTCCAGTATCAAAACAGAAACTGCATTTCTTAGAATCATGCCAGATTGTAAAAAGAAATAGGCATCCTACTGTTTGGGACTATAAATTCAATATGTGCAAGCATATTTTAAAAATACTTAAGTGTCAGAAACATTCTGTGTTGACTTCAGAGCTGTGGCTTAAAATTTTGTCACGAAAACATCATACTAATTTAAATTAGCAGCTCCATGATTTGATATCGTAGTTCCTAAGAATAATCACCAATTGGTTTGGAATCTGGAGCGATCTGAATGTGCATCCAGGATTCAGCTGGTTAACTGACAATATCCGGAAAAAGACCCGATTCACTTTTCAAGTAAGTTCACAACAATATGCATATTCCATTAAATCATTAGTGGCACATCAAGTTCTCAAAGCAAAATGTACTGATGCTTCCAATTTGCAAATGCTTCCTTGCCTAGAGGCCAGGTAAAAGACAATGTGTTCCATATTAGAGAGGGCAGAAAGGAACTTCAGTAAATCAAACGCTCCAGGAACCAGCCAAAATCAGTTAGTATAAAAAAGACAAAACATTTGGCTGGGGCTGGCATTCCAGTTAACCCTTTTTTAAAACTAACTTACCACAAAATCTTATTGACTCAAGCGTATAAGATGAGGGAGTGAGGAGATGGGGAACCATGTTGCTTACCTTATTTTTGGGCTGCTATGTTTGAAGAACTGCAAAAACTTAGGGATCATGACATTGAGAGGTCGATCTAATGCATCGCTATCTAAAATTTCAGCAGAATCTTCACAAATCTTCTGAAGAGCTCCAAATGCACCCTGTCAAGTAAATTCATGTTTTGGTCTTTTTCAGAAACTTCAACAGACTAAACATGTGACTATTTAGAAAAATTGTACTTTCTTATCTCAGTGTCAGCTGCACCAAACTGTATATGCTAACATACTCTAAAGAGGTGAAGAAAAGGCCACATTGCTTCCTTGCCCCCCCCCCCAGCAATTATACGATTGCAAAGACATACCCAGATTCACAGTAAAACCTATAGAAGTCTTCCCTCAAGCACTGAATAAGTTCACAGGGAAAGTTTTCTTTTTATGAGAAAAATCTATTTAATGAGCCTTCTTCTGCCACTAAAACAGCTGGCCTGAGAAAGTACCCCTCCCTTCTGGAAGACAATGTAGTGACTTCAAGGATCTGTCATGCTTGTAGCAGAACAAATCCATTTTGAGACTGTTGTATCACCATTAAGAAAGAATTTTTTTCCACAATAATGTCTTCATCTGCTATAGGGAAGGAATCTAAATATAACCAATATGTTTCAAACTGGCTCTATTTGTTAAAAATGGTTTAAGATTTTCTGTTTTTTTCTTACAGTGCTAAATAGACAATTCTAGCACTGCAGCAAACAATTTTACTACTCCGCTCAAAAATATTTTTATTAAAAAAAAAGAATAGAGTATAAATTGACAAAATTAGTTTGGAAAATTCAATATGATGTCTAACGAATGACAATGCAATTGTTATTTGAATTAGAGGACCAAAACTTACAGACTTTTGATGTCTTCCCAGAAATATATCAGTGACAAGGAATAAACATGATCACTTAGAAAATAAAGACATTTTTGTCCTGTTCTCTGGGATGTCCCCATATTGTTCTAACCCAAACTCTTCACACAAAGGGAATTCAATGTGTCCAATTATACTGTTATGAGAAAAGACACTTAGATACTTCAGAAATGTTATACGATTATGGCAATAGTTTACACAGCTTTCAATGAAACAGTGACATTTCTATCAACAAAAGGCCACTGTGAATTAGTTTGGGAAGGTGGGGTGATGCCCCCCTCCCAATGTTTATAATTAATTATTGCAATTTTGAAACCAAAACTAAGAAAAACATTAGTTTAGAATACCATTGTAATTGATTTTAAGAATTGAATAATCAAATAGAGATTATGAAGAGAGAAAAGCCCTTACCTCGCAAGTATTGTAGTCCTCAGAATCCAGCAAGCTACAAAGCTTTGGTAAAAGCTCAGGCCAATTTTGCAATTCTCCTTTTGAGGCAATGGTTGTAATCAAAATACCTTTGATTTTGAGAGAAGAATTTAAAACATTATAAACCTGCCATACCATTGTTCTTCTGAAAACAGTTGCCCAAATCTAATACATATGTTATAATAAAAATAAGAGGAGGAAATTACCAAATATTCCTCCTGAGATGACTACATTTTACATATATATTATATTTTACAGAAAGATAATGCAAAAAGATAGATTGGTAACTTGGAACAGAAAATATTAAGAAGTTTCCCAGAACTCATATTCATACTTATTCAAAAGTTAGAATAAAGAAGCAGTAAAAAATAAATAAGGAAGTGATGAAAGCAATTCTCTGTTGCACCACTGTCTTTGGAAGATTAAGACCATATCCTATTTCATCTCTACTATCAAAACTTGTTTACAGGACCTCACTACAAGGGAGAAGAGGAATCTATATGGTAGTAATAGCAACAGTCACACTTGACACTCTTGTACTGGACACGGATAGTTCTCGCTGGCATTTTAACTCCCAGAATTCCCAACCACTACCCATGTTGGGCTACAGTGTCAAGAATCTAGAAACATTTGGTGATCTGAAGACGGTCTCTCCTCATCTAGTGACAGGGCAATGATACTTATGACTACATCTTAGCTGCTGGCAACCATTAAACCCTTGGGAGACCAGTCTTGTTCACCCAGATAGAAGATTTAACACATAAAGTGGAAGGATTTAACAACCTCCAAGATTGCTGAGTGGCATGGAAGGATTGGTTTTGAGGAATGCTAAACATTTCTCCTCATCCCAACTGGGACCCCTGCTTTAAAAAGTTTGGAAGTCAAACCCTATGAGGAGCGGTTTAAGAAATTAGATATGTTTAGCTTGGAGAACAGAAGGCTGAGAAGGGGCATGATAGCCATGTTTAAATGCTTGAAAGGATGTCACACTGGGAAGAGGGTAGGCACATTTTCTGCTGCTCTAGGGACCAGGACACAGATTCAAAGGGAATTCCACCAAAATATTAGGAAGGACTTCATGATGGTAAGAACAGTTTGACAGTGGAATATGCTGCCTCAGATCTTTGGAGGAGATTCCTTTTCTGGAGATTTTTAAGTAGAGGCTGGATGGATGGAGTGCTTTGATTGTGTGTTCCTGCAAGGCAAGGGGTTGGACTCGATGGATCTTTCTAACAGTGGAGGAGCAGGGGCTCCGGGAGGGCAGGACGTGTGAGCCTTAGACCCCCTTCTCCTCCCTCCCTCGCAGCTGTGTCTCTCACTCACTGCGCTGTCTCACTCACGTCTTCCCTTTATGAATTCTGACCCGCGGTGCGCAACCAGCATAGTGTCCCAGCTATCATACTTTTGCCACCAGCTGTTAGGAATTGTGGGAGTAGAAGTTCAAAACACCTGGTGACCAAAGTTTGCCTGTGCCTGATCTAGATCCACGCTATGGTCTAACAGAGAGGTGGTAAGCATGGCTGCTTTGGGACTGCAATATTGGGCAAGCTATGTTGGGCTTTCATTGATGGCTTGGCCCTCTGCTCCTCATCCCAGTGATCGGTTAGTCATAAAGATGAGCAAACTCTGTTGACTTCAGCAACCAGACCACAGTTCTTACTTTCCTGCCACCATTAGCAGGGCAGATGTAGAGATGATTTTGTTGTAAAGACAAGAGGAATGGGGCTACTCCTATGTCCTAGGGCAGGAGTCCTCAAACGTTTTAAACAGAGGGCCAGGTCACAGTCCCTCAAACTGTTGGAGGGCCGGATTATAATTCGAAAAAAACATGAATTCCTATGCACACTGCACATATCTTATTTGTAGTGCAAAACCACTTAAAAACAATACAATAATTAAAATGAAGAACAATTTTAACAAATATAAATTTATTAGTATTTCTATGGGAAGTGAGGTCCTGCTTTTGGCTGATGAGATAGGGTTGTTGTTGTTGTTGTGTGCTTTCAAGTCGTTACAGACTTAGGTTGGCCCTGAGTGAGGGCCAGGTAAATGACCTTGGAGGGCCGCATCCGGGACCCGGGCCTTAGTTTGAGGACCCCTGTCCTAGGGGTTTATATCACTGCTCTAAGCAGTTGATAAGCCATGCACCGTAGAAGCAAACAGCAATCACACAGGAACAAGCCAATCATTTTATGAGTAACACCATTTTAAAACTAAAACACTCACATTTATCAACACTATAAAACTAAAAAAAAGTTTGCTTTCTGAAGTCTTAACATATTCTAGGGAATATCTGAGTTGATAATGAATTCCAATGCATGATCAAAGAAACCCTCTTCCTATGAAGACTTTGCAAAAGTGACTGATGCTGTGACCCTAGGTAATGCTGCTATCTTATGCACATTTACTTGTGAATAAGAGACTTACTTCTGATTAAAGATGCTTGGGATAAAGCTATAAGATGTCTACACAAAGTAGTGGTCAACAGGATCAACCTACTAATATAAATAGCTTCTCTTTAACTGTCTATTTGTGGCACACTGATTCATATAATCCTTCTTTAATATTGCAGTTTATAGATGCAGCTAAGAAAGTGCTTCTATTCCTAAAATGTAGCAGTGACAAAGGAAATGCTTTTTGCAGCAAAAAAGTAAAAAATACTCCTGAACTGCATATTTCATTATCACATTGGATTTGTACATACTTTTTTTAAAAAAAATCCAGAATGTCACACATACAAAAGTTTGAGACCAGCTAATAATCAACATTAGAGTGAGGCGTAGGAGACTGAACTGTGGGAAATTCAACTTCCCGAATAAAGCTATTTAAACATTTCAAGATTAGTCAACTATACTTTCACTGATTTATCTGATTATAAAGCAATTGCTTCCTTGAAGTGTACACAGCAGACTGTGATCTATCCCTCTCTTTCATGAGTCAAAAATGTAATAGTGCTGACAATAGTGCTGACAAAAGTAACAGTTTTAAGCAAAGTTTTTTGGTATGGCAAAAGATGACAAAGAAAAAGAGGAGGGAACAGAGGACAAGCCTTGCTAGCCCATTCACTTAAAAGTAGTTCCTGACTACAGAAATTATGGCAGGAAGAAAATAAATTTTCTAGTAGGTCAGCTCTCAAGCAAAGCATGGAAGCAGAACATCCATTCTTAACCTCCTATACATTCAACAACACATAGAACATCCACTATTAACCTCCTATACAAGGCAGAGCCAAATAGGTAAAGCTTGGTTGCTCTCCAGGAAGGAAAAAATAAATGATTCAGTTTTCACACACACACCTTGCAAAGAAAAATGAACCCTTTGCTCTCTGCTTTAAACCCATATTTCCTGGAAAAAAATTTGTTAAACATAAATCTTTGAGAAAACATATGATGATATCAACAAAGTACTTTGAAAGAAATACTAAGCCCTTTTTGTTTATAATACACACACACAAACATACACCCATCCATTTGTACAATAAATATATATCAATACTGATTCTACTGCATTCAAATATTAGTGCATTAGCCTATCTGAAACTTCCAAGTTCCTGAACCTGTGTTTCTAACCTATGTTTCTAACGTGAGCTTTAAAGCAGGGCTCCCCAAACCAAGGCCTGCAGGCCAGATACAGCCTTCCAAGGTCATTTTCCTGGCCCCTACACTTAACTTTAGACTTAGGGTCACCCTAAGTCTGAAACAACTTGAAGGAACGTAACAACAATCCTAAATAACTTGAATATCTCATCAGTCAAAAGCAGGCCCACACTTCCCATTGAAATACTGGTAACTTCATGTTGGTTAAAATTGTCCTTCATTTTAAATACTGTATGGTTCTTCCATGAACTACAAATATATGTGCAGTGTGCATAGGATTTTGTTCAATTTTTCCAAACTATAGTCTTCCCCCGCTCCCCCCAACAGTCAGAGAAACAGTGAACCGACCCTCTGCCTAAAAATTTGAGGACCCCTGCTTTAAAGTAATATACACAATCTTTTATAGTTATTTGGCACACCATGAGAAAAGAAAGCATTGTAAAATACTATTAAACATTCACAACTCACCTACAGTGGCTCTGATCAATGGAGAGGAGTCTCCAATATTGTTTAAGCATTCGCTTTTAATGAAGTCAGTTACTCCATTTGGAAAATTATGAAAGTGAGCTTTCACATTATTCTTCAAAATAAGACCACTCAAGGACCGTGTAGGTTCATCTGTAACAAGATTTTATTTTTAAAGAAGGAGCACTGAAGCAACAATATTATGCAACCATATCTGAGAACAGTACCATCAAGTCAGTGAGGCTAGTTTCTGAGTTAGTCGTAAAACATTTTTGTAAAAAAAAAGCTAACCTTTTACAGCAGCTGTAAGTGTTCCCATCATTTTGAATGGAACAACATATCAATTATTTATTTCCCCAATTTAGGACTCAACATAATAATAATAATAATAATAATAATAATAATAATATTTATACCCCGCCACCATCTCCTCGATGGGGACTCGGGGCGGCTTACATGAGGCCAAGCCCAAACAACAAATTACAGCAAAATAAAACCGAAAACGAAAACAATAAACAACATCATAATTACATAAAACATATGAATACATAATGATATAAAATTACAGTAAACACAATCACAGTGGCAATGGGCAGGCTACATGTAATGAGTAAAAGAAAAACTAATTAAAAACTGATTAAAATCTCAGGTGAGATAAAGGAGAAGCAGGTTACAGCTAACAACACTTAAACATAACTAAAAATCTACCTCATACCAAAGTTTAAAAATATGAACTATTAGTAATATTAAGGCCAGTTATTCAAAAGTGCCTTTAAAAACACAAATAATTGACAGGAAGGTGGCCATTATATAACAGCCAAGGTTTTAATGAGAGCGGATTCTACAGTACAGGATGTCAAGCAATTACTTGCTTTGAAATACTACATATTTACAAAGATGCTCTCAACCTTGTGTCAATATTTGTATTTCCAATCATAAACATTAATTTGTTTTCTACTTAAGTGAATCTCTGGTCCTCCATGTGTTTTGGACTTCTAATTCCTAACTCAGCAAATGGTCAATGATTCTGGGAATTAAAGCCCAAAACATATGGATAATAACAGATTGAGAACCACTGCTGTATCTCATTGATCTCATTAAAGAACGGACACAGTGGTACTTCAGTAAAACTATCCAGAATTCATTCAGTCCAAGGTATTTTATGTACGGAAGATATGGTCTAAAATCATCCGCAGTGATTCTTAACCTGTAGGTCCCCAGATGTTTTGGCCTTCAACTCCCAGAAATCCTAACAGCTGGTAAACTGGCTGGGATTTCTGGGAGTTGTAGGCCAAAACACCTGAGGACCCACAGGTTGAGAACCACTGCGGAATACTTGGGAAGTTTTCCTGAGATACACTGAAGTTTCCAGAAATTTCATAACAAACTAAAAGCACCTTCTTATGCTTATAAGCTTCTAATAATGCTTATGACTACTACTGCAACAATTAAAACATCTTTGCATAATGGAAAACAATGGCATTATATTATGGTACAATATAGATTAGTTATTTTTTTATTTATACATGTATATATAGCATAACTAAAAGGTTTTAATGCACAGATTTATTCACATACATCCAAAACATTTTCAAACAAAGTCCACATCTTCTAACTATATATTGTACTTTTGTCATATTTAGGTTGCTAAAGAGACTCTGCTGAATAATTCTGTTAACTAAGATGGAGTTTTAAAATTCTGCCCTGTATTTCAATGCTAATCTGGTTACATGTGCCTCAAGGGTATTAAAACACCAAGCTCTGTTGAAAAAATGTTCAAGGTCTGGAGAATTATCAGACCTGAGCTGCAATTCTGTACTCTGAGCAGAATTGTGCTCCTAAAAGTACAGATAACAAGGCCGAGTACAAAACCCAAACCACAGGTATGCTCCCTGCCTACAGACCAAATCTTACTTTCACATGAACCACTGCATTTTTGATTATGCAAATGCCACATTCACTTAGAATCGGAGATGGCATAATTTAACAGGAAGTGCATGGTCATGGATCAAATCTCTGGCCTTTAACAGGTCTCAGCAAGGGGCCATAAATCAAAAGGAGGATTTATTTTATGATGAAAGTAGAACACAATGCATGCCATGGTTTGTCACTGTTGAATTTTAGTAATATAGATGGCTAAATAGGCATACAATATTTATACAATTCACAGTAATGACTTCAACAGAAAGAACAGAAAAAGAATAAGATATACACAAATGCTAGAAGAATTGGTGCCTTCTTTTGTGTATCCTTTCACGCAGAGATTCTCTGCTTCTTCTTTCTACAATTAAGAGACACCTTATTTTCATATGAGTTAAGTTTAACACGAACTTTGCCCTTAAACAAATATTGCCTCTCCGTATGATATCGTAGACATGTCAGCCTACACAAAAGTTTTACTGGCATTAGTGCATCTGCTATTGGCTGTTTTCCCTTTCTCTTTTTCTCTGGAAGCCTCAGGCCTATGCACTCAAGAGCCCTGTCCAAAACTAATTTATTCTGGAGTCAGCTCTATTTATTGCCAAGTAACTGTGATTGAGACCACAGCATCAAGAAGAGATGTTTACATGTAATCCAGTCTGATGGTGTAATCTAGTTACAGTAAGTCTTCCTGAAAGAACCTAGAAACCTAAGTAGTACCTCTCTAGTTCTGCCCCTAGATAATAAAAACAGCATAGAACTAGTGACCTACCTTCAGATTTTAGCTTTGTGAGAACAAATATCAGGTAGTTGTTGAAGTCTGGATACTGATTGAGTTGTTCCAGTTTCTAAGGTAGAGCATTTTGTTAAAGACCATCTCATGTAAGATGTGGAAAATCATAAAATACAGTTAAAACTCCTTCAAGATATTAAAGAAAATACACACAAAGTGAGAAAGCTATATTGTCTTGCCAATTTTTCAAATGTAAGGTTTTTCAGCACTTCATACACACTCAGAGCCCTTCCACACAGCCATATAACCCAGAATATCAAGGCAGAAAATTGCACAATATCCGCTTTGAACTGGGTTATCTGAGTCCACACTGCCATGTATTCCCGTTCAAAGCAGAAAATGTGGGATTTTTTTCAGTTATTCACTAACCACCAATCACTGGTTATTGGTAGTATCTGCTCACAATAACAACCACAAGAAACTGAAGAAATCTAGACTAGTGCTATAGGGGATATATGTATGACTCTGACTCCCCTTTTGCTTAAACTGCCATCCATGCAATGTTGTTTTGTAGGCCTCTGCTGTAGTCATATACTGTACAAAACAAACCAATCACATTCCCCTTTTTCTTGGGATGGTACATATACAGGAATAACAGAAATTTTTACCAGCCAGTAAGTCCTCGCCACACCCAGCTTGTAAAACTCAAGACTTTTTCAATCTGGTACTTTTCAGAAGTTTTGAACTACAACTCCACACTAATCTTGACCATGACTAGGGCTGATGGGAGTACCAATCCTAGCATGTACAACAGGCATGGGCAAACTTCGGTCCTTTAACTCCTACAATTCCTAACGGTCGTGGGAGTTGAAGGCCAAAACAACTGGAGAGCCGAAGTCTGCCCATGCTTGATCTACAACATACCAGAATGGAGAAAATCAGGCACGATGCTTTCAGTATTTACCTAGATTTTTCTGAATTTGACAATAATTACTGAAAACTGCTTCTAAATTTCAGGACTGTCTACTGGTATAACCTCTAAATGCAACTGTCATAGGTTTTATGCCAACAGCAAGGTGGATTAATGGATGGAAAGCATATCCAGGTATAACTGTTCACACTTTAGAGTACTCACATATTTCTTTATTGGACCTTATACTAGAGAGAGAACCATGTGGTCCTTCAGAGCCAAGGATGAAGAATACTGCGAACTTCAAGTCACCAGTATTTGAAAGGGTGATTCCCCCCCCCCCCATCTTAAGTGCATCAAGTCTCATGAAGATCAACGTATGCATGTATAAACAACATCAGAAATGTATAAAAATAATATCACCATGATATTGCTATTATCTTCCATTGTACTTGAAGTGATCTAGAGGTTTTCTGGGTTGTTAGAGAGGGAAAACATGAATAGACCTTATGAATCTCTCTCAACAACTATTGCCTGGAATACTGGATAGAATGACAGAAATCTAAGATCTTCAGTGAAAAAATATGTAACCGTTTTCAGAAGAAAACAATTCCATCACTCAATTCTAAGATAACAAACACTAAAATTGAGAACTATATGTAATCACTCTATTAGAAATTTTATGCTCCAACTATTTGTTATTCACTGCTAATTAGCCAAGAAACAAAAACTCACATTAAAGTAATATGTGGATTATGTAACTATCTCACCCTAATTTCTTTTGTTTTATTGTTTATCTTTTTATTTAGTTAAGGAGGGGCAATTTTTTGTTTGTGTTTTCAAAACCAGAACTCTCTTCTCTCCAGCAGGACCAGGTGTTGCTGAATTACAACACCTATGACCTTTCACAACTGGCTATACTGGATAAAGCTGAAGAGAACTGCGGTCCAACAATATCTGGTTGCTCACCTTTGTTTTAAAGGCTGAAAATAGATGCTAGACAAAATATTAGTCTGCTTTGAATACGTCAGATGTTTAATAACTGAGGACATTATGTCGCCCCCAAAAAGAGACAAGTTTAGTTTCCAATATACCTCACAACCTCTGAGAGTACCTGCCACAGATGTGGATGAAACGTCTGGAGAATGCTTCTAAAACATGACCATACAGCCCGGAAAACTAAAAGCGACCCAGTGATTCTGGCCATGAAAGCCTGCGACATGTGAGAATGTAGTTTCCAGCATTATTCACCACTTGCTAAGTTAGCTATAGCTGCATATTGGTCTTGCAGTACAAGAACATCTTGAGTGCTGCACGATTTCAACTCCTGCTCCAAAATGACTCCCATAAGACTCCAGCTAAGCAGAGTGTTCTTTATCTTCCTATTACCCCATAAGAACTTCAGTAGGAAGCATAAGCACCTCAGGAGGGAAGGAAGGACATCTCTTTCAGAATGGGCAACACAGTGACCTGGCCAAAACCCCATTGGTTCAGGTTAGTTCATTTAAAAGTATGCACCCTAGTTAGCATTGCTTTCTGCAGACAGAAAGGTTTAGCTACCAGAAAAGTATAAAGACAGTCTCCTATAATTAAGGAAACCCAGAATACTGTATATACTCGAGTATAAGCCTGGTTTTTCAGCCCTTTTTTTAGGCTGAAAAAGTCCCCTCGGCTTATACTCGAGTCAAGGTTATTTACTATTTTACTCTGTTACTATTATTATTATTATCATTTCATTTATTATTTTATTATATTTATTATTATTACATTTATTATTTTACTCTATTATTATACAATTCTTATTTTACTGTATAATTGTTGTTATTGCTACATTCATTGTTTTACTCTTTTTATTATTATTGCTATTTATACATTTATTATGTTACTCTCTTTATTATTATTGGAATGATATGTAAGCACATTTACAATGAAGAAGGTAAATAATCATTTAATCAGAGTTGGACAGTCGTATCTTAAATTACCATTGTTGTAAATATTCAAAAATATATGACCTACCAATTCCTCAATTAATGTAATTTAATTGGTATCTATTTTTATTTTGCAATTTACTAGTAGCTGCTGCATTTCCCACCCTTGGCATATACTCGAGTCAATCCATTTTCTCAGTTTTTTTGTGGCAAAATTAGGTGCCTCGGCTTATATTCAGGTCGGCTTATACTCGAGTATATCCGGTATCGTATGGAAAGGGGGATAAGGAATATGATAGGTAGGCTGCACATACCAAACAATGACCTAAGGCCACACATACACATCATATTAGGGTGGAGGCATTTTTCAGGGCCAAATTTCTTTAGATCTCCCTTTCAGGATGTGCAGTTCATGGGGTAACACACATGTGGCAGAAGTCAAAATCCTTATGAAGCCATACTGATGTGCTAGTAATAGCTTTGTTAAATTAAGAGCAAGCGACTATCTGGCTTTCAACTAAATGGCTGATTAACAGATGAGAAATGTTACAGACTTAGTCAGCTCTCTGACTTACATAAACATCTGTTCCACTAGAAAATCAGAGCAATTACCTTGTGGTTCTAAATTTTAGAACCAAACATTCACAAGCACTGCCTTTTATCGCTATGTTAATGCACAGTAACAATATGCAAGCAGCACCTTTAATGAGGTGTAGCCTTTACCAAAATACATTTCTATAGCTTGACACTATTCCCTGCACATATTCTACAGGCAAACCTTTCACCGGCTCTTTAGCGAGCCTGAAAGGGACAAAGGACAATCTAAAACAGGCATGGGCAAACTTGGGCCCTCCTGGTGTTTTGGACTTCAACTCCCACAATTCCTAACAAAGATTGTGGGAGTTGAAGTCCAAAACACCAGGAGGGTCCAAGTTTGCCCATACCTGATCTAAAGACTCATTAACACAAAGCCTATTTTATCCCTTCTGCCAAACAATGATGGTGCCTCACCAAACAACAAATGCCAAGGATCCAGAGCATTTTTCTATGGCAGTAAAAGAGTTGTAAAACTGCACTAATACTACAGTGTAGATGCACTCTAAGAGAGGGAGGGACACGAAGAAGGGTCCGAGGCTGCATCTACACCAAACATGGGCAAATTTTGGCCCTCCAGGTGTTTTGGACTACAAATCCCACAATTCCTAACAGCCTACTGAAGGGCCCAAGTTTTCCCACGTCTGGTGTAGAGTCTGCATCCTTATATATCCTGCCAGGTTGTAACTGGAAGGAGGGCTGAGCTTGCAAATCTTACAGGATGGCCTGTGGAGTGAGGGGAGGGGAGGGGAGGGGGGGTAGCCGGGGAAAGTGTCTGATACCAGAGCTGCCAAGCCTTGGAAGAGGGCTGGGAGCCAGGCTCGCAACAGGTGCAGGGCAGCCTGGGGGCAGCAGAGGGAGGGAAGGAGGGAAAGAAGGAAGAGAGGGGAGGGAGGAGAGAAGAAGGGAAAAGGGGGAGGAAAGAAGGCAGGAAGAGAAGAAGAAGAACTTTATTTTCTACCCGCCTCCATCTCCCCGAAGGGACTCAGGACAGTTTATATGGGGCCAAGCCTAGGCAACATACAATTAAAAGGAAGACAGGAAGGGAAGAAAGCAAAATAGAAAAGATAGAGGGAAGGAATGAAGAAAAGGGGGAGGGAAGGAGGGGAGGAAGGAAGGGAAGAAAGAAGGAAAATAGAAAAGAGGAAGGGAAGGAAGGGGGAGGGAATGAGGAAGGAGGAAATGAAGGAAGGAATGAAAGCAAAGGAGAAAAAAGAGAGGGAAGGAAGGAAAGAAGGAAGGAAGGGGGGAGAGAAGGAAGAAGGAGGGGAGGAAAGAAAGGAAGAAAAAGGAAAACACAAAAAGAAGAAGGGGAAAGAAAGAAGGAAAAGGGGAGGGAAAGAGGAAAGGAATGAAAGCAAAATAGAAAAGAGGATGGGAGGAAAAGAAGGAATGGGGAGGGCAGGAGGGAAGAAAGGAAGGGAGGAAAGTCAAATAGAACAGTAGGAGGGAGGGGGGAAGGAAGGAAGCAAAGGGAGAGAGGAGAGGGAAGAAAGAAGGAAAATAGAAAAGAGGGAGGGAGGGAAAGAAAGGAATGGGGAGGGCGGGAGGGAGGAAAGGAAGGGACAAAAGCAAAATAGAAAAGAGGGCGGGAAGGAAGAAAGGAAGGAAGGGAAGAGAGGAGGAAGAAGGTGGGGAAGAAAGAAGGGGAGAAATAAGGAAAATAGAAAAGAGGAAGGGAAGGAAGGGAAGGGAGAGGGAAGGAGGAAAGGAAGGAAGGGAAGAAAGCAAAATAGAAAAAAGGGAGAGAAGAGGAAGGAAGGGATGAAAGCAAAATAGAAAAGAGGGAGGGAAGGAAGAAAGGAAGGAAGGAAGGGAAGAGAGGAGGACGGTGGGGAAAAAGAAGGAAAATAGAAAAGAGGAAGGGAAGGAGGTAAGGAAGGAAAGGAAGAAACCAAAATAGAAAAGAGGGAGGGAGGGAGGATGGAAGGGAAGAAAGAAGGAAAATAATAAAGAGGGAGGGAAGGAAGGAAAGGGGGAGGGAAGGAGAAAGGATAAAAGCAAAATAGAAAAGAGGGGAGGAATGAAGGAAGGAAAATAGAAAAGAGGAAGAAGGAAGGAACTGCCAACCCGTCTCCAGCGGCCTCTTCGTGGTTCAAAGCCCGCGCCAAGGCCGGGCGGAGAGAGGCCCACTGGGGCCGGCCCTCCCCTCGGGCCGCAAAGCCGGGCCTGGCCTTCCTCCCGGCCCCTTCCCCGGAAAGGCCCGGCTCTTGGCCCTTCTCCTTCCTTTCCCGCCCGAGGCCCAGCCCGAGGAGGAGGGAGGAGGAGGATACTTGTTGCACGGCGCGCTGCGTGGTGGTGTCCGGCGACTGCGACTCCTTGAGCAGCTGCAGGATCTGCTGCAGCCCCTGCTCGTCGGGCTTCCACTCGTACTCCATCTTGGAGGCGGAGGAGGAGACAACAGGCGGCGGCGGCGGCAGCGGCGGCGACCGCGCTAGGCCTCAGCGGGGAGGGCCCACCTCCTCGCTTTCCGTCCGGCCTCTCTCTTCCCTCTCTCTCGCTCGCTCCCTCCCACTCGCAGGCCGCTTCTCGGGAGCCTTTCTCGAGGGAGCGAGAGCCTCCTCTTCCTCCTCCTCCTCCTCCTGCTCGCGCTGCTCCTCCTTCCGCCGCCTCGAATGCCGCCGCCTGCCGTGCGCCGCGCCGAGGAGCCCACTGAGTCACGAAGCGCAATTGGCAATCTGGCCCCGAAAGCAGCGCCAGCGCCGCCGCCGCGGGGTCCTAGCGCCGCCAATTTCCTCCTTCTCAAGGAAGAGTCTTCGGATTCACCCATTGCTATGGCAGCTGTAGTTTGGTAAGGACTTTACAGCAGGCATGGGCAAACTTGGGCCCTCCGGGTGTTTTGGACTTCAACTCCCACAATTCCTAACAGCCGGTAGGCTGTTAGGAATTGTGGGAGTTGAAGTCCAAAACACCCGGAGGGCCCAAGTTTGCCCATGCCTGGTGCTAATTGCCTTACCCTCCAATCGTGACGCACTAATCTTACTCATAGGTTGCATCTACATTGTAGAAGTAATGCATTTTGACACCACTTTAAAGGTACAGTTCAATGCTATGAAATCCTGGGAGTTGTAATTTTGTGAACCACCAGTCCTTTGGCAGAGAAGGCTGCCAGAGAGGCTGGATGGCCATCTGTCAGGGATGCTTTGAATGCAATATTCCTGCTTCTTGGCAGGGGGTTGGACTGGATGGTCCATAAGGTCTCTTCCAACTCAATGATTCTATGATTCTAAGGCTAAAGAACTTGTAAAACTACAACTCCCATTGCTCCATAGCATTGAGCCACAGCCATTGGTGTCAAATTGTGTTAACTCTACAATTTGGTGAAGCACCAGCCCTTTGGCAGAGAAGGCTGCCAGAGAGGCTGGATGGCCATCTGTCAGGGGTGCTTTGAATGCAATATTCCTGCTTTTTGGCAGGGGGTTGGACTGGATGGTCCATGAGGTCTCTTCCAACTCAATGATTCTATAATTCTAAGGCTAAAGAACTTGTAAAACTACAACTCCCATTACTCCACAGCATTGAGCCACAGCCATTGGTGTCAAATTGTGTTAATTCTACAGTGGAAAAGTACCCCGAGAGTCACATCTTACACCGCTTTGTCACCTGAGCCTGCCATTGTTTATGTTTTACAAGTGTATTTCAATTTGCTCTGAAATCTGCAGCACTTCACACTTTTTTGATCTCTGGAGCAAATCCCAGAACAGAGTTAACCGTTTGAGTTGTCGAAGGCTTTCATGGCCAGAATCACCGAGTTGCTGTGAGTTTTCCAGGCCGTTCAGCAGTGGAACTCTCTGCCCCGGAGTGTGGTGGAGGCTCCTTCTTTGGAAGCTTTTAAACAGAGGCTGCATGGCCATCTGTCAGGGGTGATTTGAATGCAATATTCCTGCTTCTTGGCAGGGGGTTGGACTGGATGGCCCATGAGGTCTCTTCCAACACTTTGATTCTATGATTCTATGGCCATGTTCCAGAAGCATTCTCTCCTGACATTTCGCCCACAACTATGGCAGGCAGCCTCAGAGGTTGAGGGGTCTGTTGGCAGCTGTAATTTCGTAAGGCCATTCAATGCCAATCAAGGTGGCCAATTGCAACATTCACGCCTGCCTGAAGCAGACAAGAGTTCTTTCTTCCACATTCCAAATATATAAACTTCACTTGCCTAGTTTCCAACAGACTCCTCAACCTCTGAGGATGCCTGCCATAGATGTGGGTGAAACGTCAGGAGAGAATGCTTCTGGAACATGGCCATACAGCCCAAAAAAACTCACAGAAACCCAGATTTACATTTATTTGACTCACTTTGTTAAACCTTTCTTCCAGTCTTAATAAATTCTAGTCTTCACCAATCATCTTGTGGTTCTTCAAATGACAGTGATCCAAGGATGAAATTTATGCATATTTATATTAAAAAAGTAAAGGTAAAGGTTTTCCCCTGACATTAAGACCAGTCATGTCCAACTCTGGGATGTGGCGCTCATCTCCAATGCCGAAGAGCTGGCATTGTCCGTAGACACCTCCAAGGTCATGTGGCCAGCATGACTGCATGGAGCGCCGTTACCTTCCCGCCAGAGCAGTACCTATTGATCTACTCACATTTGCATGTTTTCAAACTGCTGGGTTGGCAGAATCTGGGGCTGACAGCGGAAGCTCACGCCACTCCTCGAATTTGAACCTGCAACCTTTCAATCAACAAGCTCAGCAGCTATTTATACTTAGTAGAAAATGCCATTTTAAACTGGATGTGGACAGAGTTTTTTAAAAAAATAGAAACAAGCCTTGTGTCATCCACTCAAGGTAATGGGAATATTTTATTAAAATATAGTCAGAAAAAAGTGCCCTACTTCAGGGGTCCCCACACTCAGGCTCATGGGCTGGATATGGCGCCTAACTGAACACCCTTCCCAGGGAGATTAGGCAAGCCCCCACACTGTCCTCCTTCTGTAGGGATTTGAAAACCTAGATGTTCCAGTAAGCAGTTGAGAATGATTAGTCCATAGTTATACATACCCAGTCCCTAAGTCGCCAGATAGTACTCTGATTTGCACTTCATCCACTTCCCCAGCCCTATGGTACACTATTTGCAGTCTCCCTTGCTCAGCCTTTTTAATAGCTTGGTCATGCCCATTTTAGAAATCTTGGTCATTGTTTTTGTTGAACCTGGTCTGATGGAGCTCCAGTGTACTCTGTTCTATTCTGTTTTGTCTAGTTGGCTGTTGTATTTTATGAAGTTCCTATTTTAATATGCTTTGTTTTATGGATTGTTTTTGCACTTATGTTTTGTGGACATCTGTCCCATTTGCAAGCTGCCCTAAGTCCCTTTGGGGAGATGGTGGTGGGGTATATGATGATGGTGATGATGATGATGATGATGATGATGATGATGATTTAACTGACACAAAAACACAGTATGTCATAGCAAACAAGATCTATATGCTGTATTTTGTATCACAAAAACACAAGTCGAACACTTCCCAAATGTCTAGAACTGTGTGATGTATTTTCAACTGATGCGTGCAGATCCAAGTAAGGTGGCCTTTTGCAGGTGACAGATCATGATTTTGTCAATGTTTATTGTTTCCAAATGCCGGCTGAGATCTTTTGGCACGGCACCCAGTGTGTCAATTACCACTGGGACCCCGTGTACTGGTTTATGCCAGAGGTTTTGCAGTTGGATTTGGAGGTCCTGATAACGGCTGAGTTTTTCTTGTTGTTTTTCCTCAATGCGGCTGTCACCTGGTATGGCGACATCAAGAATCCAAACTTTTTTCTTTCCCACAGTTGTGATATCTGGTGTATTGTGTTCCAAATCTTTGTCAGTCTGGATTCGAAAGTCCCAGTTTTTTTCGTGTTCATTTTCCACTACCTTTGCAGGTTTATGATCCCACCAGTTCTTTACTCCTGACAGGTGGTACTTGTGACATAAGTTCCAGTGAATCATTTGGGCCACAGAGTTGTGTCTGTTTGTAGTTCGTCTGTTCAATTTTTCCTCCTCCTCCTCCTCCTCTTATCTCATTTACCCACCACTTGCCCTAAACTTTAGACTTATGGTTGCCCTAAATCTGAAATGGCTTGAAGGCACACGACAATTCTAATTGACTATTTCATCAGCCAAAACCAGGCCCACACTGGTAAGTTTATGTTAGTGAACATTGTTCATTTTAAATATTTTATTGTTTCCATTTTTTTACACTACAAATAAGATAAGTGCAGTGTGCACAGGAAATTGTCGTCCCCCCCAATTATAGTCCAATTCCCCCAACAGTTTGAGGGGGCATGAACTGGCCCTCTGCTCAAAACGTTTGGGGACCCCTGCCCTACAATCATTTCATAAAATATTTTATAGCAACCTGTGCTTTATGGTTCACTTTTTAGAAATGTAAGAGCAATACAAACAATTGCCATTTCTGAAGTTAAAGCAAGCTGAAACATAACATGTAGAAAATTTGGAATCTTTTCATCTTATTTGTAGATTCTTCTCTTTGTTCTCCTCAGACAACAGTGTTATATTATCTTGGGGGAGGTGAGGTCTGTTTTCATCCATTCAGAAGACAACAACAACAAAAACAACTTATTTCTAGACTGCCCTCTCTCCTTGAAAGCACTCAAACAATGTAGAGTGGGGTCATGGGGGCTGTGTGCACCAAGTTTGGTCTTGATCGTTCATTGGATGAATGTCGCAGTGGTCTCGGGAAGTGAGTGAGGGTACTTAAAGTCCCATCATCCGTGGTCCATCCTCCCCCAAAGTGCACCAGGATGTAGAGTGGGTCATGGGGGCTCTGTGTGCGAAGTTTGGTCCAGGTCTGTAATTTGTGGGGGCCGCAGTGTTCTGTGGGAAATGAATTGGGTGAAGGTACTGCAAATCCCATCGTCCATGGTCCATCTTGCCCGAAACCACACCAGGTTGTAAAGTGTGCAAAGTTTGTTCTTGATCTGTCATTTGTGTGGGTCACAGTGGTCTCAGGAAGTTAGTTAAGGTACTGCAAATCCCATCATCCATGGTCCATCCTTCCCCAAACCACAACAGGACATAAAGTGGGTCATGGGGGGTCTGTGTGCCAAATTTGGTCCTGATCTGCCATTGTTGGGGGCCACAGTGAGTTGAGAAACTGCAAGTCCCTTCTGATGTGAGAGAATTGTCCATCAGCAAGAACATTGCCCAGGGGACACCCAGAGGGAGGCTTCTCTTATGTCCCCACATGAATAGCTGGAGCTGACAGACGGGAGCGCACCCTGCTCCCCAGATTCAGCAGTCCTGCCAGCACAAGCATTTAACCCATTGCACCACTGGGAGCTCCTGTCAATGCAATTAAAATGATATGAAATGGATAGCCTCCATCATCACAAGTATCAGCAACATGCAAAGAGTTAGGTCTCTGCCCTCATCTTTGTTGTTGCTACCTTCTCCACCTGGCAAACCAATGCTGCCCTTGCTAAGGGCAGCCTTCCTTCTAATCTTCACCACTGCCACTTCCTTCACGCAGACCAGCTGACACTTCATCAAACATGCAGTGATTCACCATAGCCTCAGGAGAGTCACTCACACTTTTGGTTCAGCCACTCCAGCTTGGACCCATATTGATCCCCAGCTGCATGACTGACTGCTAGGGGAGCAACAACAACCAGTATTTAGGGCTCTTAGAACAGTGTTTCTCAACCTGTGGGTCCCCAGGTCTTTTGGCCTTCAACTCCCAGAAATCCTAACATCTGGTAAACTGGCTGGGATTTCTGGGAATTGTAGGCCAAAACACCTGGAGACCCACAAGTTTAGGGGAGGGGGGAGGCAACAACTGCAGTGGTAGGAAACAGGTCCACAATGGAAACAGCAAGTGTGTTTGCAGTTGGTTCCAGAGTAACAGTTGTGCCTGAGAGGAGGAGGAGAAAGGTAAAATCTTGGAGGGTCTGCTCATGTAATTGTCCAGTACAGATACTGAAAAGGAATGCAGTCTATGCATGACGTGATGTGACTAGAATTTAAGTAAAATCCAACCAACTGAGCACCGAGGTCTCTGTACTTCCACTCTCTTATTGGTTTTTGTCTCTCACCATCCCTTACCACACATTCAACCTTTCCTTACATCGCATATCATGCAGTAAGAAATTCTTGTTCTCTCTTTCCACCCACACACATACTCATACTATATACACACACACTACATGAAACCATGGACTGATGGAGCTCAGGGACAATTACTTTATACAAAAGTAGGCCCTGTGTTGTGCAACAGAAGTCCTAGCCCTACCAGAAATGGATCAAACTGCTGGGGTTCTTTGTTTTTTTAAGGGAGGCCCCTTGAATGGCATAGGTTTTGCCACCTAATGATAAAATGTACTACTGGATTTTATTTTTTCTTAAATTAAAATGAATTAATCTATTTTAAAAACAAGGTAACTCTGAAACACACACCTTCGGGGCCCCTTTTGCATGCATGCTAAGTTTCATGGCCTAGTTTTTATGATCTTGGAGCGATGTTAGAGGCAGGCATATTTGCATATTTATTGTTATAAAAACAATTTAATACAATATAATCATTGTCATTTTTTACAGAATATTTTCTTCACTGCCTGGCACTTTTATATAAAAGTGAAAAATAAAGGGCAATAAAATCAGTATTATAATTATGATGAACTAAATCAAGACACAGGTTAGTCAAAATATTTTTTTCTAGAAGCAATATTTGGTAAGTTTAAGACTTTTAAGTCTTTGTTCTTTGTAATTAAAAACACACTCTCTCAAACGGATTAATTGACAACAACAAATGCTGTACATGATTCATGATGAAGTACTTTCTATAGCCTCTGTCTGGAATATAAGACTACTATCTAACACTCTCAAGTGCTACTTACGTCAGTGAAATGTAAGTTCAGACGTTATATTAAGACATCCCAAACGATGGAAAATATATGTGTAAGCAGTTATTTACCCTTGTGGTATCCAAGTCCAATACTTGGGTAAAATTATGGGTGCTCCAAAAGATATGCATACTCTTAAGAGAGCGAGTAACATTCTCTTTAAAAACAAAAGCTACCATAACTTCAGGCAACACCATCTGAGTTAAATAATAATGCAAAGAATCCATGCTGCTTTAGTACATATGTGTGAAGGGAATAGTAGTATAGTATATAATTTTCTGAGTCTGAACACCATCGTAGTCTGAAAATGTGGAGAAAATTGTTCCTACTAATACAGCGGAGCCACAAATTCCACCAACCACTGATCATCATGCCCCTTATTAAATGGCAAAAACATGCATGTGGATACACTGAAAAATGTATGTTCTTTCTCCTGCCATTTAATACCATAAGCATTATCATCCATGTTTTTGTATCCCCACAGGATCCTGGAACCCGCAGATATGGTATGTCTACTTCAGCTGCAAAACATGTGTAGACCTGAATTAATACATTCAGTAACTTACATTCTACTTCTCAACCCTACAGTGAGTTGTCAAAGCAGCATGTGCACACACATGCACAAATTATATTAGGTTTCTGGCTATTAACACACACATACATACATATACAATTCCTTGTTTGCCCTGACTGCATACAAAGCCTAGTACTCTTCCCTACTTTATTTGCCAATATTGGAAAGTTTACATTTTTTTAATTTTACATGGTATGGAATATGAATTTATTATTACATTTTGTTTTTATTCAGAAGTCTTTGCAACTATGCAAAAATCAATTTATTTTAACTGAAATTATTTGTCAGGATTTCAACAAGCCTTGCATTTTATTTAAATTCCTATTGAAAGATTATGTTGTAATAGGATTTATATTATAAACTAATCTGGCCCATTTATTTCTGTATATGGAATGGTAAACTCGTAATGCAACATTTTAACGATCTGTAAAACCAATCTAATCTATTACTATCCTCATTTTCCCAGCCCGAGCTGTCCCAACCTGCTCCATTATATCAAATAAAAGTACAGTTATGTTTTTTCAGGAGGTACATTCTGACTAAGGCTTCCTGTTACTAGTGAAACTGTGCTTTTCAAAAAAAATCCCAAATCTTTTCAACAATACAGCAGTGCCAATTTGTCCAATGATTAATATACTGCTAAGTAAAAGAAGCCCAGATTAGCAATACTGACAGAAGGATGAGTTCAGGTTTGACATGAACATGCTTCCCAATTTATATTCTTTACACACTGACAGTCTTACTTTAATGAAATATTTGAATAACTTCATTTTAATCAACAAGATTTTTCTTCTGCAATGAAGATGTGACCAAAGTACCAATTAGATAACTCACTGCTTTTGAAACTTATAATGAGCCTGCCTACTTTGACAGAATTGCTATTGGTGGTGGTTCAGCTGCCCTCCTGAGTGGGCGCTCATCCTGGCGTGGACAGGATGCCCTTAGTCTTGAAGGGTAAGGATGTCAGTAGAGGCACCCTCCATGGCACAATGCTTCTTTTACCAACCTAAACAGGCCCAACCATTGCATCTCTACAAAGAAAGAGGCAATCAGGCTTCTGTTATTCATGCTTTTATAATCTCCAGATCAAATTCAGAAATTACTGTAAATTCAGCATCGAATTGTTGACTGTTACTTGGAAGTACATTTTGTTAGTATATTATATTGGCATTCCTCATCCATTTCTAGGCCCAACAAAACTCTTGTTACTCTTGATTTTTAAAGTCATTTTAAGTAGAGTTGTGTGTTTGGGGGCACTATCTTAAACTGTTGAATAACTGTTGTCTGTCTTCATGTTTAGGCAGAGGAAAATGAGAGAAAATTTCAACATAACATTACTCGTGGAGGAAGCGGGGATAAAAGAGGAAGAGGAGGAAAATGAAGGCATTGGGGTGTTAAAGCCCATTTTCAACCATTTCAGCATTCTGTGTCTCAGTGCAAAGGTACTTGGATGCATATTAGAGCAACATCAGTGCATCAAAAAGCCAGTACTTTTTTTTTGTCGTGTCAGGAGCATCCTGTTGTGAGAGAATTGGCCGTCTGCAAGGACGTTGCCCAGGGGACGCCCAGATGATTTCTGATGTTTTATCATCCTTGTGGGAGGCTTCTCTCATGTCCCCTGGATGACGATAGCCTACAAATGGGTGCAGAAGCTAAGTAGAACTATGCTAACTAGGTGATATCAGCTGGAGCTGATAGAGGGAGCTCATCCGCCTCTCCCCGGATTCGAACCTGCGACCTGTCGGTCTTCAGTCCTGCGGGCACAGGGCTTTAACCCACTGTGCCACCGGGGGCTCCTGAGCCAGTACTGAGGGGATGGGGTTGTGGAGAAATGGTGGATGCATCACTTGGGTGTCTCATGGTTTATAGAGCAAGTTAGTTAATGGATGATCAGCACTGGAACTGATGAATCTTGTATGAGCTCTGGCAGCAGCAAAAGACCTGGAAGAAAAGGCTCCCCAAAATTGTGAAGACTGTTGGTGACCTCAGCGATAGTGTAGGGCTGAGGTCACCAACAGTCTTCACAACTTTGAGGAGCCTTTTCTTCCAGGTCTTTTGCTGCTGCCAGAGCTCATACAAGACGATGTGTCCTGTGTACTGTAGGTAAGGCCACATGTGATGGGACAGGAATACAGCAACTCTATGAAATTAGTAGGTACATGTTGCCACTTACGAAAATGATTTTATGTTGCTTTGGCTTGTAAGTTATCATATCACCTAGTTAGCATAGTTCTATTTAGCTTCTGCACCCATTTGTAGGCTATTGTCATCCCTATTTCTTAACTGAGCTGACCTCAAAGCAGTTCTACTCTACCTCCCAAACTTTGTTTGATCTGGTTGTGTGATATCACAAAAACCCATCCTTGGGTTTTGGCCTTGAAAACTCAAGGAATGACATGCAACTGACCTGCCAACCTCAGTCCTGAGTACTTAAAGGATCTCTTTCCTTCACACGTGCCTCCTGTACTGTGAAATATTTGTTCTCAAGCATTCTTGTCATCTGAGCTATGGCAGGTGGTCCTTGTGGGAAGGGACCTGCATCCACTCAGAAGTTCTACAGCACAAGACAAAATCCTTTCTATTTTCCAGGCTTATAAACGTTTGTTGCTTGTTTTTATTATGACTAATTTCTTATTCTGTTTTTTTAAAAAATTAATTTGCCATTTGCTTTATCATACAGTTTAGTTGCTTTAATCTGTTTTCTATTTTAAGTTGTTTTATTTAATTTGATCACACAATACCTTGTCAATGTGATTTAAAGTCAGAATATAAATCATACAAAGTAGGATACAAAGTAGGTAATGGTGCTCCATGCAGTCATGCTGGCCACATGGCCTTGGAGGTGTCTACGGACAACGCCATCTCTTCGGCTTAGAAATGGAGATGAGCACCAACCCCCAGAGTCGGATACGACTGGACTTAATGTCAGGGGAAAACTTTTATCTTTATCTAGGATACTGAAAAGTAGAATATAAATATTAAATGTTAAATCTTAAACTGAACAACAGCATGCCAATTACAAACATTCTTAGGATTGCTGTGTTTATCACTCAAACTGATGATTTATTGATTTACAATCTAATCTTCCTATGTGCAGCTAGAAAGTAATTTTGCTGTGTTCAATGACCACATTAATTAGTTAAAGCAGTAATGGTTCTAAACTTCTAAATCAAGTTGCATTTTAACTACACCTCCCCGAAAAGAAACCCCTCTCCATCGAATGCTATCAGATTATATATTTTATTTATTTATTTATTTATTATTACAGTTGTATACCGCTAATATCTCAGCCTAAGTCGGCGACTCATTGCGGTTTACAACATCTAAAAAACAACAATATTCAATTTAAAAACATAAAAACACATATAAAATACAGAATTATTGGGCCACCAATAACAATCCAAATGCATCTCGTAACTGCAATCACAATCCAAATTCGTCGTCTGTAATTACCAATCCTTAATCGTCAAAATTCGTTTCGTCGGATTATCCGAATGCTTGTTCAAACATCCATGTCTTTAGTTTTTTCCGAAACGCCATCAGCGAGGGGGCTGACCTTATCTCCATAGGGAGGGCGTTCCAAAGCCGAGGGGCCACCACAGAAAAGGCAAATAATAGCAAATAATACAGTCCTGAATAACAATCTGACAGCTGCATTCTTTATCAACTGCAATTTTCAATGGTTAGTTAGCAACAGTTTAACCTGGACATGACCACAGCACATATGACAGTGACCAAATCAGTTTTCTCAGGGGATAGTCACTCATACAAAAAGAGCCATGTGACACATAGCTGCAACCTGAGCATCCAAGAGTTCAGCACTTCCCAACCGCATCTCTGATACTTCAGAAGGAATGCTGCCCCCTACATAATAGGATGAATGCACATTGAGGATTAGTTTGCAAACGCACCTGTCCAACTGTCTAGATTAAAATGTGGCCTGTTAGTCACAGTTGTACCCTGTCCACTGAGCAAGGATGGTTCATTTGGAGAGGGAGATACTGCCAATTCAGCTCAAATCACTGAGAATCGGATGGTACTCTCCCTTCTCTGGCAAAACTTGAAATAATAATAACTATCCTGCCCTATCTTCCCGTGGGGACTATGTGCTAGAGTACTGCTTCTAAGACTGTAGGTTCTGACCCCAAATTGACTCTCCTTAGCTCAATGTTGGGATCACAAAAAGTTTGACAACTGAACTTTCATTCAAAGCCCACCCTACCCATATCATGTTTCCTCCATGAAATTTCAAGAGTCCCAGTCGTCCTTAATATCCTAATTTTTCATATATTTTACAGTTTAACTTTCTGCAGATGCTCTGAAGGTTAAAACATTTCGATATGCATATCATACTCAAAATAGCTCTTTGTGAGATGAAAGAGACTTTGCACTTTACTACACCCATGGCCACAATCCAGCAATAAAATCAATGGACCTAAACACAAATAACTCTTGTTAGATAGTGACCTATCCATTTGCTGTTACTTTGATCACTTCATTGAGACTTCTTTGTACAATTTGAACTGAGAGACTCAAAGCTTGCTTAGTTAAACAAGAGCAAAGATCCATGTGAATAGCCTTCAAATAAATAAGAAACAGGGTATAGAAAACAATCTTCCACAACACAAGGGTTTTTTCTTTTTTTGCAGTAATTCACTTAAAACAGCTAAGGCTTATTTTTGTCAAATATACAATGTGCTTGTATCTCTCATTTTAAAAATCCATCAAAAAATCCAGGAATCTCTTTCTTGATGCAAAGTCTCTCTATTTTTAGGGAGCTTTTAACTTCATAAAGTTGCACAAGTACTATGTTCATCACAGATTTCCCCTGACACACTTCCTGAGGATTGAGAGCAATGAAACTTGGAGCAGTTATTAGTCTTTCTCTACATAGGTGCCACTTAGGGACACACACTTCTCCCATCTTTTTAAACAACTGTAAACACCTCTTATAGAGGTCAGCAGGTTGCTCCAAAAGCCATGTTGTGACTTTGGAAATCAGAGTTTCATCATCTGAAAACTGCCTGCCCTTCAAAAATAACTTAAATTGTTGGAAAGAGGTGGAAGTCCGATGGTGCAAGTTCGGGTGAATAAGGGGGACATAGTACAATTTTAAAGCCAAGGAGCATGCTTCCATTTGGGCAACCTGTGAGTTGTAAACTGGTGCACTGTCTTGCAGAAGGCGGACACCTTTGGTGAGCATGCCACATCTCTTGGTTTTGATGGCCTCTCGCAATTTCTGCAGCAGTGAAACATAGTATGCCCCAGTGATCATGGTACCCTTTGCTAGGAAATCCATCAACACTACTCCATGCTGGTCCCAAAATACGGTAAGCATGATCTTGCCTGCCGAGAGTTAGGCATGTGCCTTTTTTGGAGGTAGTGAGTCATGATGCTTCCATTGTATCGACTGGACTTTAGCCTCAGGATCATAGAGATGGACCCAGCTTTATCCTGTGTTATCAGTCTGTTGAAAAAATCTTCCTGGTTTCCATGGCACATTATCAATAGAGTCAACTCATTCCTCCTTCTGGAAAGGAGTGAGCAGTTGGGGGACCGAGCAAGCAGATACCTTATGCATATGAAGATGATCTTAAATTATTTTTTCCCATGTTCCCACACTAATCTTGATATTTTGAACCTCCACTTGCTGGATGGTACGTTTCTCAATAGCAGAGTGGGATCGCCCTGGAATTGGAGCTGTTTTACATTGAAGTCTGACCACACTTGAATTAATTATGCCAGTTCTTGACAGCATCATATGATGGGGAATCATCACCATAAACCTCTTTCATCTCATTGAATGTCTCCATTGGTGTGTGGCCTTTCAAGTAAAGGAACTTGATTACTGCCGTGTATTCCACTGGGTCCATTATCAAACCTCATACTACTTCAGCACCTGTAATATCAAGAACGTTATCAGTTCTGAGTTGTAAATTGGCATGTAACCTATAGAGACTTATATCATTACATGTGTAGTTTCAGTGTCCTGTAAAAATAGAAGTGGGTTAGGGGAAATCTTTAATGAACACCTCTTGTAACTGCCCTCTTTTCAGCTCTGTAATAAATGCTTTTTACCAATTTATATTTTATGTCTTAGGCAATAATATATTCCTCTCCCTTGCAGTTCCATTTTTGCTCTCCCATGTTATTAGTCTAATACAGAGCTGTCCAAACATTTTGTGATGGTGATACACTTTGAAGACATATATTATTATGCGACACAATAATTCTAGCAAGGTGGTCAAACCAACCCCTTATAAGAGATACAAATACATAATCAATTGTAAAAGCAAAGTGTGTAGGGACAAAACATATCTCGTAAAAACCTTTCATTTATATGTTTTAAAATATAATGTATTACTTCTTTCAAACAAGCTCAGAGGTTTCTCCTTATGTTTGTGCGACACATCTACATACTGCAATCGACACACTAATGTGTCGCAACACACAGTTCAGAAAGCTGCTGTCTAATACCTAAATACTGTTTCCTTAGAAGATAGCCCCTTTGATTCAGTGTGTTTTAAGCTCACCTCAACACAGCATACTCCCTGAGATTTCAATTGGCCTTACTCAACAATAGTTACAGTAAGATTCTATGTGGAGTACGAGGGTCTAACAGCCTTAGGCCCAAATAAAGCAAGAAATTCAAACTTGGTTTCTTGTTGAATTCAGTCAGTTAACCATTAAATATTTGATGCAATGGGACTAATTTGAACACAGGATAAGCAAATGGATTTAGGCATTATTATAGAATCAACATGTGCATATTTAGTTGGAAACAAATTTTATCAACTTTCAATAACAAATATGCAGAGACAAACCTTATTTAAATCATACAAAAGGGCTCAGTTTTTATGAACAATATTAAACACACAAGAGATCTAGACTGGTAAGGCATTGCATGTCTTCAAGTCACCTTTGGCTTATGCTACCCCTGGATATATTTCATTGAGTCTTGTTAGGCAAGGAATATTCATAGGTGTTGCTGACAGATCATTTCTCTGAAATACAGACCACAACACCTGGTACTCATTAGCAGTCTCCCATCCAAGTACTCACCATGACTGACCCTGGCTAGTTTAAAAGATTAGACAGGACCTGTTGTCTTTAAGATATTTAGGACAAGACATTTTGCACTTTTAAAAAAAGACCACCCACTCAGCTGTTTTTATTATTGACTTTTTATCAAGTTTTTCAGAATAAAAATGTGGAGTTGGGGACTGTGCAAAAACAGCAAAATATATTTTATGTAGCACGTTGTCCAAACATTTCCAGATAAATATTACCCGTAACAGCTGATACACATATTTGGTTTTTATTGGAATAGTTGTACCATCAGACATGCAAAAATAAATAGATTGCAGAAGCTCAAAGCTGAAGTACTACCACTGCATTTTTGCATTCAGTCTGGGAAATGCAAAATCACTTCCATGGAAAAGATCAAATGACCTGCATGTATTGCTCAACTTCATCCTTTGCGGATAATTTCTGAATACTCAAATTGACATCATATGCTCTCACATGTACACCATAAGATCTTGCATGGCAACCAAGCACTGACTGTCTATAGATAAACACACAGCTCCATGCAATTTTTTCTTGCTAATCTACAGTATGCCCATCACATTTTAGCCCTATGTTTCTCTCTCATATTGCTTATAGGAGAACTAGAGTTGTGGAAATTGTGGAAGAAGTATTTCCAGGATACAACCAGCAGGAAAATGGTGTTTATTATTCTCCCATATAAATACTTCTTACTAAATTGTATCATTGCTTTTCTTTGCCTGAATCAAAACCCAGGAAAAAACTCATGAGGAAAGGGGGGGGGGGGGCATGGACAGTATTTGCAGGAAAGAATGGTGTACAGTGGAGCAAGAAAGCTCTCCTTCCATCTTCTCCATCTCTCCCCCACTACACACATACATTTTCTACTCATGTTTATTTGAACTTCGTTGGATTCTGGACACAACTGAAGGCACTGGATTTTACCTACAAAAGCCAAAAAGAAAATCATGGGATGAGGATATTTAAGGATGTACCTCCCACCATATGAACCTACAGTTTCATTGCCTCCACCACAAGATGTTCTCCTCATACAGCCATGGGCAGAAATGTAATTTATGGAGATATTGTAAAAAAAACAAAAACGTCCTTGGTTGTGGAAACCTGCCCTCTGAAATACCTTCAGAACAAAAATTCAATTGGTCCCATCACTAATGACATTTATACAGGTGGTTCTATCAATTCCTTCAGTTGCTATTTGTCTTTTGATTCTGTATAGTTTTCAAATGTTGTAAGATGCTTTGGGAGAAATTCTGAGTTCCAAAAGGCAGGATACAGATAAATAAACAAACATTATTTATTCATTATTGTGTCACTGAGATAACAGTTTACTTGACTATAAAATAGCAATAAAGATAAACCAGTTTTATCTCAGCATGTTTCCGGAATAAACCAAGATCCCAGAAACATGCTGAGATACAACTGGTCAGAATTTAATACCAATTAGCATTCAGACAAAACAAGGATATAGCAGATTAAAAGGTTTTCTGTTATGGATAAATAGTCACTGCAGTTTGTACTAGCATGCCCTCAGGATTCAGCATTTCAGATGCAAGACTGTACAAACGCCTATGTTTTTTATCAGTTTTAAACTCTAATGAGCTCATTTTGGCACAATCCAGATTAAAGAGTATTTTAGCACGACACTGCATGTTCTCTGCACTCGTTCAATAAGTATTTATTTAACCCTTAGTCCATATTCACAACAAGCCACAGAATTATTTCAAAGATGAAAAATAATTTGGTCAATGCATCAAGCCACATAATCCAATCTAAGAAGATTACAGCAGTTCATTGCTTTTCTAGGATTTCAGCATACCCATTTGTGCTATTTATACATGATTATTGTTCAAAGGATTAATTATATGGAACTATGAAATCCATGGGGTCATCCTAAGTCAACAAGTGATTTAAAGGTATACGCACACAAGTGGGATTTAGGCTTTTTAAAAATGTCAGTTATCAATAAATATCTTGAGCTGTATTTTTCCTTTTTTTCAATCTATAAAGTGATCAATCTATAAAGGCTCGAAGGCATCACATCTTAATTGGAAACTAAGACTGGTCAGTCCTGTTTTCTACTTGGATGAGAGACTACCAATGAATACCACATGGTGCACGCTTTCCTTCTGAAATATTCTTTACCTAAGAAAACTCTGCACAATTCATGGAGCCACCATAAATTGATGGATAATTTAAAATCCCATATTACAGGCTACCAGTATGCCTTATTTACATGTGGATGTGAGGGCGATCTGGCTGTGACATCTGACACCCCATTTATCATTTACATGTAATGAGAGTACTTTGATTTAATTGCAGATATTTCATGAATAAGTCAGATAGCAGCATTTTGAAAATTTTGGAATGTTTGGTGTAGGGTGATTTGCCAAACTACAAATCCCATGATTCCATAGAACTGGGTCAAGGCAGTTAAAAGTGGTTCCAGATGCATACAAAACAAGGACAGAGAGCAACTCTACAGGCCTAAATTAATGTCTGAGGTTACAAAAATAGCAATGGGTGACGCTGGGAACCTTGAAACGGACTCCTTAGAATCATAGAATCAAAGAGTTGGAAGAGACCTCACGGGCCAACCAGTCCAACCCCCTGCCAAGAAGCAGGAATATTGCATTCAAATCATCCCTGACAGATGGCCATCCAGCCTGTTTAAAAGCTTCCAAAGATGGAGCCTCCACCACACTCCGGGGCAGAGAGTTCCACTGCTGAACAGCTCTCACAGTCAGGAAGTTCTTCCTCATGTTCAGATGGAATCTCCTCTCCTGTAGTTTGAAGCCATTGTTCCTTGTCCTAGTCTCCAGGGAAGCAGAAAACAAGCTTGCTCCCTCCTCCCTGTGGCTTCCTCTCACATATTTATACATGGCTATCACATCCCCTCTCAGCCTTCTCCTCTTCAGGCTAAACATGCCCAGCTCCTTAAGCCGCTCCTCATAGGGCTTGTTCTCCAGACCCTTGATCATTTTAGTCGCCCTCCTCTGGACACATTCCAGCTTGTCGATATATCTCTCTTGAATTGTGGTGCCCAGAATTGGACACAATATTCCAGGTGTGGTCTAACCAAAGCAGAATAGAGGGGAAGCATGACTTCCCTGGACTATGCTCCTATTGATGCAGGCCAAAATCCCATTGGCTTTTTTTTTCCTTCAGCGGGAACACCTTGGGCAACAATTATATAAACACAAAACAGGCGCCATAAGCGGCAAAATGAAAAGCTTGGGGATAGAAACAACCTCCTTCCCCACAGCGGCCTCCAAAATATTCGCGACGACAAGAACAAGGCCCTCAACCCCACGTCCAGCCCTCCCCGGCCTCTAAAATGGCCACCAAAGCGCCTCGGTGCTGATTGGATACGACCCTTCTTATTGGCTGGCGGGCGTGACGAAGGCGGGTCCACGCAGAGAATGGTGGCTTGGGATTGGGCAGGGCAGCGTCATGTTAAACTATGAAAGACAAGATGAGTGGCAACCCCTCTGCAATATTATACCAATGTGACACCTTTTGACTGGCCTGGCTCAATGTTTTGGACTTCAACTCCCACAATTCCTAACAGCCTAATAGGCTGTTAGGAATTGTGGGAGTTGAAGTCCAAAACTCCTGGAGGCCAAAGTTTGCCCATGCCTGCATTATAGGGTGTCTGTATAGTAGAATTAATGCAGTTTGACACCACTTTAAACTGCCATGGCTCAAGGCTATGGAATACTGTCTGGGTAGCCCTGGTATTGAGCCATAACAGTCAAAAGAGGTGTCAAACTGCATTTATTCTGCAGTGTGGAAGCACCTAATGTGGCTACATTTTGGCACCAGTTTAACTGGTGGTTCTAATTTGGGGATTACTAGTTTTGTGTGAGATTCAACCTTTGCTGTCACGAAAACAATATATCCCACAATTCTATAGCACTGACAGAATAACACCCTTATAGTTTTGTGAAATTAACCTTTGCTGTCAGAGAACTCACGAGAAACTATAAATCCCACAATTCTCTAGCATTGAGAGAATAACACAATTGTGGAAAGTCTGCAGAAGTATGTACAGCAAAAATGCCAACTGCATTTAATAAATTGATATCTCACCCACATTTTGTGGATTCCCCCAGGCAGGAAGAAGCCAGGCTTTGAAGCTGCAAGGCCATTCAGTGCTAATCAAGGTGGCCAATTGCAACATTCACACTTGCCTCCAACAGACAAGAGTTCTTTCTCCCACCCTGGACATTCGACAGTGAAGGGAGAAGTGGCCAGGGGACAGTTCCGACTTGTCTCCTGTGCTATGCTAATAATATAATATAATATAATATAATATAATATAATATAATATAATATAATATAATATAATATATTGTATATACATATATTTATAATATTGTAATGCAATATAATACTACTACTTTTATTTATCGTGTCATGGGCAGACCAAACAGTTGCATTGCATTTTTAACAAACAAACAAACAAAACACAAACTTCGCAAGCTTGGTAGTTGATTAAATGTCCTTTGACCAGTAGCTGGCCACTTGGAGTGCCTCTGGTGTTGCTGCAAAAAGGTCCTCCATTGTGCATGTGGCAGATTAAATATTTATATTATATGTAATATTACTAATAATATTACAATATAATGGTATAGTGCAATATAGTAATATTTAATACTGATATTGTACTATGCTAATAACATAATATGTTGTATGTATATATATCTTGTAAACTGTTCTGAGTCCCCTTCAGGGTGAGAAGGGCAGCATATAAATGTCGTAAATAATAAATAAATAAACCCCACTTGCCTAGCTTCCAAGAGACCTCACAACCTCTGAGGATGTCTGCCATAGATGCAGCTGAAATGTCAGGAGAGAATGCTTCTGGAACATGGCCATAGAGCCTGAAAAACTCACAGCAACCCAGTGATTCCGGCCATGAAAGCCTTCGACAACACAATTACATTTCACTTAAACTGTCATGGTGACATCCTGGGATCTGCGGTTTAGGTGGGGTTTTTTTTAGACTTTTCAATCCAAGAGTAGTACTCTTACCTCCCCAAAGTTCAAACACCAGGAGGTTAGAACAGATAGAACATTGCCCTGCCAATTAAAGTGGAATACAGAAGTATTAATACACAATGTGAAAGGGCCCAGGGACATCTTTATAATCCCTTTCGAACTTAAGTAAAATTGAAATGCACTGTGATACAAAATCGTATAATATTTTATACCTAGTGAGTATGAATAAAATACTTGCATTTTGCCAAGAAATGAAAAACATCATACATAGATTCATTACAGCATACAGTTCCAAACATTCAAGCTGTGCGACAGCAAAATAAAGGAGGAGTGATTCCTTGCCTTTTAATGAGTCATGCTGGCAAATGATTCTAATGCAGTGGGAAAACAAGTGCTCATAGATTAAAATGAGATGCTCCATGCCACGGAACTGGTCATTGGCTTAGTCCTGGACACCACACGGAAGACATTGTTCAGGCAATCCCCAGGTTACAAACAAAATAGGTTCTGTAGGTTTGTCCTTAAGTCGAATTTGTTTGTAAGTCAGAACATGTACATTTTAAGTGTAACTCCAGCCAAATACGCTTATCCAACCTTCGCTTATCCAACAATCTGTATTACCCAACGCAGTCTGCCTCCCACCCGGATCCACAGGTGAGGGAAGTGGAGTGTATATTTACATGTGGAATAATGTCCAGGGTGGGAGTAAGAAAGAACACTTATTTGTTTTGGTGCTAAATTCATATATACAGTAATTACTACCTGACATTACTGTGTATTGAACTGTTATTTCTGTCGATTTGTTGTAAAACATGATGTTTTGGTGCTTAATTTGTAATATTATAATGTAATTTGACGTTTAATAATAATAATCCCTCCTTATTATCCAATGTTTTCGCTTACCCAACGTTCTGCCGGCCCATTTAGTTTTGGATAAACGAGACTCTACTGTATATGTTTTAGCTTTGGATAGAATAGGGCTAAGGGTTAAGACCACCTGTGGTGTTAGATTTGTTGTCTGTGCCTCTGTTCAGAAGATTTCACCTCATTTTATCTTCCTGTGATAATTTGATTTTGAAAAAAAAAAAGGCTTGTTGTGGAAACAAGAATTGGTGAGAAAGCTTGAGTTGAGACATCTTTTCCCCATGATAACTCTTTCAGGCGAGAATTTCCCTCTCAAGGAGTAGCTTTCTCTCACTTAATGTTGTCTTGCCCCCATTCTTAACTATGAGTAATTTGTAAGATGTTTGTAACTCAGAGACTGCCTGTATTTTCCTTTGTGCTTTTGCTTCATTATGTGCAGAGCTGGCCTTTGTTTCTGGGCCTCACATCCCTTTATCTAGAGCAGTGGTTCTAAAACTGTGCTCCGTGGAGCCCTTAGGGCTCAGTGAAGTAGTCAGGGGCTCTGGGAGGCTCCATGCCACCCCGCTCTGCCCTCCATATGAAGCATGGGGCCTGGGGAGCCCCCGCTTCTGGTGCCACCACAGCCTGCAAGCCTCCCCTTGCATGGCAGAATGGGGTAGGACTGGATGGCCCTTGGGGTTGCTGTTGCTATTGTTGTTCTTGCTGCTGCTGCTGTTGTTGTTATGACTTATCATTAAGTAGGGCTGGATGGCCATCTGGACCAGGCTGTGGCGCAGCTAGTTAGTAGCCAACTGCATTAAATCATTACTGATCGAGAGGTCATGAATTCGAAGCCAGCCCGGGTTGGAGTGAGCTCCTGACCATTAATAGTCTAGCTTGCTGTTGACCTATGCACCATTAAAAAAAACCTTTCAGCAGCCTGCGTAAGAATGAGGAAGTACTCCATCAAGGACTCAGTGCCACAAGTGGACGGTGAAGCAGCAGCTCCCCTGTAGCCGGAATCGAGCATACCCTCACCAAGCCAGAAAGCTGAAATGTTAAATTGCCTCTGTACCTGTCTATATGTTGTATGTCTAATAGCATTGAATGTTTGCCATGCATATGTGCATTATAATCCACCCTGAGTCCCCTGTGGGGTGAGAAGGACGGAATATAAATATTGTAAATAAATAAATAAGTAAATAAACAAATCTGTTGGAGGTACTTTGTGCTTTTCCTGTGGATTATCTGGTTTAATAATCTGGATTATATGGCTGTGTAGAAGGGGCTTTGGAGAAGGAACACTCAGGTAGTTTGCCAGCCCCTTTCTCTGAAATATAACTTGCAACACCTGGTTTTCTTTGGCTGTCTCCCATCCAAAGACTAAGCAGGGCTGATCCTGCTTCACTTCCAGTTGGGCAAGACCTGAAGCATTTAGGATATTTACACCCACATTTCAATAACATGTTATGTTTAATTGTGTTGTAGCATGAGAACTTCTTGTTTTGTATGTGTTTATCTGTACCAGCTTTAACACCCTCCTTGGGATTTGAGTCAAACAAAATAAATAATAAAGGAATTAACAAGTGACCAGTCAATGCATACTTTACTATGTGTTGATTGCAGCAGTGCCTACTCTTGCCTTGCTAACAAAAGGTATTGTAAGAAAATCAGGCTAAGCTGTCAGCCATACAGTAACGTGTGGGATATTTGACCACAGTTAAATAAGACATGATGTAATGGCTGTTATACTAACAATATTTAACTATTCAGTTTATTAGGTTTCAGTCTAGCTATTACCCTTATTTGCTCAACAGGTGATATGCTACTTATCCACCATTAGTATGTACATATTTCTTGCAGAGGCATGTTTCTTTTAGATAAACAACCTTTGTATCAACCTAGTCTTCCAAGATTTATTATTTTCTATTTTGGATGGAGGATTATTGGAGGCTTATATTCCCTTTTTATACATTCTCGGTACATTCCCTTTAAAAAAAAAGAATGAAAGACTATAATATTCTGAACGACGGACCTTTGGCAGCCTCATAAGCATTTCATCTTTGTATTTCCAAACACTGCCGCAATTTTGCATGCTGCATTTTAATCCCTGATGGTTCTGAGTAGTGGGAGTGAAAAGGTTACTGCAGAATGTATCTGTTCAAAATTCTGCACTGAATGGAACTATGCAGGAATGTAGCAGTTGCTGCCTTGCTCTGTGTCGGGGCTGCTTCCTAATGCCGCTCACTGCCTCCGAACCACACAAGGGAGACATTCCAAGAGCTCTGTGCTCAAGCATCTCTTGGCCGACATCCATAATTCATCTGGCATGAACTCAGTAATAAATCCTGCAAATATGTATGCTGGCAGTGCCATGAAATGATATCTCTTATGCTACCCACGGCCACATTCTAAGCACGATGGAGGAAACCTACCAGGCTAGCGAGTGCATTTCTATTTCTTTAGTGTAAATCCTCAGGCACAATAATAGATATTTCTGCAAGTACAAAACAATAATTTCTAGAAATTTTAACTTCACGATGTGTTTTATTTATTCTTTTTACATCGTGAACACTGTCAGTGCTGTTCGGTGAATAATTATATTCTTTTCTAGCCATTGTATTAAATTAATTATACACTGTTCATAGTATATATAGCAGAGCTTTCCAAACATTTCATGTTGGTGACAGTCTTTATTTTAACATATAATTTTATTGCAAATATATGAGGAAAGGAGAGGGATACAAGAATGGATATAAAATGGGGGCATTTTGAACATCTTATATTTTCAAGGGGCCCCCATAGAGTCCGTGACGGGGAGGGGGAGATACGGGAAAAGGAGACCACTAATTCGGCTAATTCGGCCTAGAAATAGTAAAAATTTAACAACCCAAATTCGGCCTAGGGAAAGACGGAAAAAAAACTTAATCACCTGTAATCGGTCTCCTGACTTGGTAAGTGGGTGTACCCAGGTTGGCAGTCCCTCTGGGTTGAAGATGGTGCTGTTGAACGCCAGATCTGTCAACGGCAAAACATCTCTCATCCAAGATCTAATCTTGGAGGAGCGGGCAGATCTGGCGTGCATTACGGAGACCTGGCTGGATGAAGCTGGAGGAGTTAATTTGACCCAGCTTTGTCCGCCAGGATTCTCCGTACAGCACCAGTCGAGACCTGGAGGGCGGGGAGGCGGAGTTGCGGTGGTCTACAAAAATTCTATCCCTCTGACCAGAGGCCCCATTCCACAGTCAACCAACTTCGAGTGTGTCCACCTGAGGGTGGGCGACCGGGACAGAATAGGGATTCTGTTAGTGTACCGCCCACCTCGCTGCACTACGGTCTCCCTACCTGAGCTAGCGGGGGTGGTCTCGAGCCTGGCATTGGAGTCTCAACGGCTTCTTGTGCTGGGGGACTTCAATGTACATGCCGAGACTACCCTAGGAGGAGCGGCTCAGGACTTCATGTCATCCATGGCAACCATGGGGCTGTCCCAACAAGTATCTGGCCCCACCCACTGTGCGGGACACACATTAGATCTGGTTTTCTGTCAGGGATGGGAGCAAGGTGGCGGTGTTGAGGAGTTATCCACCGCTCCGTTGCCATGGACCGACCACTATCTGGTCAGATTTAGACTCACCACACCTTCCAACCTCTGCAGAGGTGGGGGGCCCATTAAGATGGTCCGCCCCAAGAGGCTTATGGATCCGAATGGATTCCTGACGGCTCTTGGGGATTTTCCTGCCACCTCGGTTGGTGATCCTGTTGAAGCCCTGGTGTCTCTCTGGAATGGGGAGATGACTAGGGCCATAAACACGATTGCTCCGGAACGTCCCCTCTCAAGTAGCCGAGCTAAACCAGCACCTTGGTTCAACGAGGAGCTGGCAGCGATGAAGCGAAGGAAGAGGAGACTAGAGAGCGTGTGGCTTTCGGACCCGAGCGAGTTAAATCGAACACGGTTTGTTGCCCTATTAAGGGCATACGCCGTGGCAATAAAGGCGGCAAAGAAAGCTTTCTTTGCGGCCAATATTGCGTCCGCAAAGAACCGTCCGGCGGAGTTGTTTCGAGTTGTCAGAGGGCTATTGAACCCCACCATTCCGGATGGGAACCCTGACAACTCGACGGCCCGCTGTGAAGCATTTGCTCGGTTCTTTGCGGACAAAGTCGCTTTGATCCGCTCTGGCCTGGATACCACGTTAACGGCAGTCTCTGAGGATGTAACACGAGCATCTGCTTGTCCGATTTTGATGGATTCATTTCAATTGGTGAAACCCGAGGATGTGGACAAGATACTTGGAGGAATGAGAGCTACCACATGCATCCTAGACCCCTGCCCATCCTGGCTTCTAAAGGAGGCCAGAGGGGGATTGGCCGAGTGGGTGGAGGTGGTGGTTAATGCCTCCCTTCGGGAAGGCAATATTCCAGCCAGCTTAAAACAAGCTGTAATAAAACCGCTGTTGAAAAAACCATCACTAGATCCCACTCAATTCGTCAACTATCGGCCTGTTTCCAATCTTCCCTTTTTGAGCAAAGTCCTGGAACGTGTGGTGGCCTCACAACTCCAGGTATTCTTGGTAGACACGGATTATCTGGATCCGGCACAGTCTGGCTTTAGGCCGGGACATGGTACCGAGACAGCCCTGGTCGCCTTAGTGGATGATCTCCGCAGGGAGCTCGACAGGGGGAGTGTGTCCCTGTTGGTCCTGCTGGATCTCTCAGCGGCCTTCGATACCGTCGACCACGGTATCCTTCTGGGACGCCTCGCGGGAATGGGCCTTGGTGGCACTGTTTTACAGTGGCTCAGGTCCTTCCTAGAGGGTCGTACCCAGAAGGTGTTGATGGGGGACAGCTGCTCGTCCTCACAACCATTGTCTTGTGGGGTCCCGCAGGGTTCAATACTGTCCCCCATGTTGTTTAACATCTACATGAAGCCGTTGGGAGAGATCATCCGGAGTTTCGGGGTGCGGTGTTATCTGTACGCAGATGATGTCCAACTCTGTCACTCCTTTCCACCTACTTCTAAGGAGGCTGTTCAGGTCCTGAACCGGTGCTTGGCTGCTGTGTCGGACTGGATGAGGGTGAACAAATTGAAGTTGAATCCAGACAAGACAGAGGCACTCCTGGTCAGTCGAAAGGCCGAACGGGGCATAGGGTTACAGCCTGTGTTGGACGGGGTTACACTCCCCCTGAAGACGCAGGTTCGCAGCTTGGGTGTGACCCTGGATTCATCGCTGAGCCTGGAGCCTCAGGTCTCAGCGGTGGCCAGGGGAGCATTTGCACAGCTCCGGCTCGTGCGCCAGCTGCGCCCGTACCTCGGGAAGTCGGACTTGGCCACGGTCACATCCCGTATAGATTACTGCAACGCGCTTTACGTGGGGCTGCCCTTGAAGACTGCCCGGAAGCTCCAGATGGTCCAGCGCTCGGCAGCCAGGTTGCTAACAGGAGCAGCTCTCAGGGAGCATACCACTCCTCTGTTGAGCCAGCTCCACTGGCTGCCAATTCCCTACCGGGCACAATTCAAGGTGCTGGCATTAGCCTACAAAGCCCTAAACGGTTCCGGCCCCACCTACCTCTCCGAACGCATCTCCTCCTATGAACCGACACGGACATTAAGATCGTCCGGGGAGGCCCTGCTCTCGGTTCCGCCTGCGTCACAGGCACGGCTGGCGGGAACGAGAGACAGGGCCTTCTCGGTGGTGGCCCCTCGGTTATGGAATGCCCTACCAAACGACATCAGACAGGCCCCTTCGCTGCTGGCGTTTAGGAAGAAGCTCAAAACCTGGCTCTTTGAGCAAGCGTTTGGCTAATCAGCGCAATTGTACACAGAATGACGGTAAACTGAACATAGGAACGGCATAAGGATATGAGACTGGATCTTGTTTGTGATCGAGGCATTGTATGAATGTTGTGTGTTTGCTATTGTGTATGCTGTGTTTTAATTGTTATTGTTGTGGTAATTAATACTGTGTAAACCGCATTGAGTCACCTAATATAGGTTGAGAAACGCGGTATAGAAATAAAGCAAATAAATAAATAAATAAATAAATAAATTATATTTTTATCTTCTTTTATTGCTATCTTATACAAAAAAGGTTTTTATGATGTTAAAAAGAAAAGAGAAATAAATAAACCTAAAACATACGGGAGTTTCAGAAAAAGATCTATTTCTGTCTTATTTATTCTAAAGCTTTTGACTGTGTGGATCATAATAAATTGTGGCAAGTTGTAGGTGGTATGGAGATACCAAGCTACCTTGTCTGTCTCCTGAGGAATCTGTACAATGACCAAGTAGCTACAGTAAAAACAGACCACGGATGAACAGACTGGTTCAAGATTAGGAAAGGACTATGGCAGGGCTGTATACTCTCACCCAACCTATTCAACTTGTATGCAGAACACATCATGCGACGTGCGAGGCTTGACAAATCCAAGGCTGGAGTTAAAATTGCTGGATGAAACATTAACAACCTAGATATGCAGATGATACCACTTTGATGGCTGAAAGCAAGGAGGAGATGAGGAGGCATATAACCAAGAAGAAAGTGCAAAACCTGGGTTGCAGTTAAACATAAAAAACCAAGATTATGGCAACCAGACTGACTGATAACTGGCAAATAGCGGGAGAAAACGTGGAGGCAGTAACAGACTTTGTATTTCTAGGCACAAAGATTACTGAAGACACAGACTGCAGCCAGGAAATCAGAAGACGTTTACTACTTGGGAGGAGATCAATGACCAATCTTGATAAAACAGTGAAGAGTAGAGACACCACACTGGTAACGAAGATTCGCATAGTTAAAGCAATGGTATTCCCTGTAGTAACCTCTGGATGTGAGAGCTGGACCATAAGGAAGGCTGAGCGAAGGAAGATAGATGCTTTTGAACTGTGGTGCTGGAAGAAAGTTCTGAGAGTGCCTTGGACCGTGAGAAGATCCAACTGTTGCGTCTCAGAATAGATTCACCTTGCTTTCTCTGACAAAACCAGCCAAACTTGAGAGGTAGGAAGTTTATTGAAGCAATCAAGTAGAAGCAGTAAAAATTCAGTGGTTACAAAGTAAAAAGTTCAATATAATCCTTTGGAATTTAAGCAGGAGACATAAAGCCAAGCAGGAAGCCAAAACCAGGAAGTAGCTTAAGGTTACATGAGACGGGCCGTTTCTAAATCCCTAGCCCCCGAGCTGGAGCTACTGCAAGCCATATTGCAATGTTGAAACTAACACAGGATCCATGTCCAGGCAGAATACTTATACGTTACACATCAAACAGCAAACATCAAACAAGCCTTAACGAGCAGTTTTCCCACAGCTGAGGTCAACACTTCTCTGCCAGCCGCGCACTCCTTCGCACCACCTGCCCTGCGCGGCCTTGCATCCCCGCAACTGTCTGACCTTGCTTCCCAGCATCTGTCTTATCAACCACATTCCAATCTTGTGAAAGCATTGAAGACACAGACCTGTCTCTAAATTGCCTGTCTCTAAATTCATGGGAAGAAAACTGAGAGCCCACATCTGCACTATCATTCCCAGCACTCTCCTCACTCCCATTCCCATCAAGTTGGTGCTGAACCACAACACCAACCAGCCTATACTCCAGGAAATAATGCCCAGCTGCTCACTGGAGGAAAGGATATTGGAGGGAAAGATGAAGTACTTTGGCCACATAATGAGAAGACAGGAAAGCTTGTAGAAGACAATGATGCTGAGGAAAATGGAAGGAAAAAGGAAGAGGACAATGAAGGACAAGATGGATGGATGTTATCCTTAAAATGACTGGCTTGACCTTGAAAGAGCTGGAAGTCGCGACGGATGACAGGGAGCTCTAGCTTAGGCTGATCCATGAGTTCAAGAAGAGTCAGAAGCAAATGAATGAATAAACAACAAACAACAAAAAGGATAGAAAAGTGGGTACACAGTTTTTTGAAACAAAGGAGATACAACCTTTGAGAATGGAAGAATAGAAAGCTCTAACTAACGCTTCCTACCTTGTCTCTGCTGTCCTCTTCATAATCAAAAAAATATTAAGTTTGTCATAAAAACTTCATATCTCTTGTAGATTAACTTTCCAGGATCCCTTGGATACCACTGGGGATAATGTTATTCTTGCCACTGACTTCTCTATGGGTTTGTTTGGTTGAGCAGGGAATCAAACCCTGTTCTCCTGAGCTGTAGTCCAACACTGAAATCATTACACATCTCACATACTTAATTGCATAGTTTTGTTTTTGTTTTTTTTCCATTTCAGGAGCAACTTCAGAAACTGGTGTGAGAGAACTGGCTGTCTGCAACGGTGTTGCTCAGGGACACCCGGATGTTTTACAATCCTGTCCCCGCATAAGAAGCTGGAGCTGACAGATGAGAGCTCAGCCTGCTCCCTGGATTCAAACCACCAACCTTTCTGTCAGCAGTTCTGTCTGCACTGTGCCACCAGGGGCTCCTAATTGTACAGGTATAGCTCAGTTAATGTATTCCTGGGTTTTACTTCTTTAATATAAACTTTGGCACTAATAACTGGGAAAGAATGGAAATAGGTTCCTACGGCACAAAAAAGAAGAGAAGTTCAACCCATTTCAGCATATTTTAAATTGAATACTATCAATAAGCACACGTGTAGCAAAACAACCAGATCAGGTAAGCCTTGCACAAGTAAACAAAAACATTTCGTGTTTTCTAGAGACCACCTGAAAACGTCTTCCAGAATGCATCCTGGGATGACCTTTTCTCTTTCCCATTTCTTTTATGATTTCCATTTTGGTGGTGAAACTTAGAAATCTATGTTTTTCAACCTGCTAGGGTTGCCAGCAAGCTAATCTGATTTCCCCTTGTAGGCCTTGCTCTTCATATATGCTCAGTAGAGGCAGCTGTTAAATTTAATATGAGCTGTTCCTGTTTGGGATGTATTGGTAGTTTCCCTCAGTTTGTTTCCAGATCCACTTTGTTCTAGATGTAACTATGATTACTCATGTAATCTTATCAAACTGTCTTCCAAATATGCTTGGGACTCTGGTTACAAGTTACAATCCAGATCAACGGTGGGATTAAATAACTGAAACACAATGTATTTTCTTTCTCAGTAAACATGCATAGGATTCTTACACATGCCGAGAAGGTTATTTTCTTGCCATACAAATGAGCAGTCCCGAAAAAACACGTTTCTCCTGGCCCAGAACATACACACAGAGATGTTATTTGCAGACTAATTTTAGCTCAGGCTTTGAAAGAGCCATCCAAGGTGCTGAACTCCATAACAGTCTCTCTGACAGCATCTTAAAATGCATCTACATTGTGGAATTGATGAAATTTGACAATGCCAGGGCTCAATGCTATGGAATCATGTTGAGTTATAGTTTTACAAGATCTTTAGACTTATCTGCCTAAAAGCGCTGGTTGCTCACCAAACTACAGCTCCCATGATTCCATAGCATTGAGTCATGGCAGTTAAAGTGGTGTCAAACTGCATTAATTCCACAGTGTAGCTGCACCCTTACCTTTTTGTTTTGTCATGTCAGAAGTAACTTGAGAAACTGTAAGTCACTTCTGGTGTGAGAGAATTGGCACTGTGCAGAGACATTGCCCAGGGGATGCCTGGATGTGCTAACATCCTGTGGAAGGCTTCTCTCATGTTCCATCATGGGAAGCTGGAGCTGACAGAAGGGAGCTCACCCCATCTCATGGATTTGAACCACCGACCTTCAGGTCAGTAGTTCAGCTGGCACAAGGGTTTAACCTATTGCGCCACTGCTGCTCCTAAGCGGTAAAGTTCAGATAAAAATCCAGAGCAGATTTATTTTTCCACTGGAGCCACAAGCTAGTGCTTCTGTTTAAGAACTTAGGGATTCATTGCCATAGGGGATAAAACTGCAGTAGATGGACAGCCTGACCTGGTTTAAAGCATGTCTTATGTTCCTATTATATTAAATTACAGGATGGCTAACCCAACATGTGGGTTGAGAACCTTGGACAGCTTCTTTAAAGCACAGGCTAAAACCCACAGAGGATTCCCACTTGACTGATCTATAAGCCAGTAGCTTCCACTTGTCACAGAGTCATTTTTATAGCCTTGAGCAAAACACAGTATGAAAATGCACGAAGGCAGGGAGGGAGAGAAGGATAGAGATTATGAAGCAATGCACATTCTCAAGGCTGAATATTGTCATGGTCACCTGCCACTAAAAGCTGAAACTGAAAAACTAGAACTTGTTTGATTGAACTGAGTGGGCTCAACTAGAGGAACATCATCAGAAGTGTCATCCTAAAGATCAAGAGACGTGATTGCAATTGTTTAATATCATTTTCTTCCACAGTACACAAAGAGATTTGTCAAGTGTACTGAAGTAGTCCTTCTCACCATCAGAAAATCATTTTTCCTGAAGCAGGCTTACCACCTTGAAAAACAGAAAGAAACAAAGACCCTGAACCTATAGTGATTTTCTACCTAGACTGTTAACACCATCCATTCATATTAATATAATGATAATCTAATGCATTTGTTGTTATGCGTCTTCAAATCAACTCTTGTGTCAACCCTATCGCTGTTTTTTTCTTGACAAACCAAGGCTATATGTAAATGCATTGCAAAGCTAAATGTAAACTTGCGTGTCTCTGAATAAAGTCCACAGCACCAAGTGTTTCTGGCAGTTTCTCTTCCAAACACTAACCAAGCCTGATTTGACAAGTTGTTTAGGACCCATATTCAAATATTCATGAAAATTAAGTTGATTTAAGGTGACTTTAATATGATATTGATTGAGATGTGACTATTTACTTAGGTGATCCCTTGCTGTACGAGTATGATGGCTTTCCAAGTGTAGTGTCTTGGCAGTCGACATGCAGGTGACTGTGGAGTCCTATTCTTGATCTACATGTTCTTCCAAAGTGAGGGCATTTGTTTCCAGGTGGAAGGCAGTTCCAGTCAGGGTTGGCTTGACACACCTTCCTCTTGGTACATTTCTCCCTTTCGCCCTCCATTTCTGCCTCTTTGAATTCCACAACATTGCTGGTCACAGCTGGCCTCCAGTTAGAGCACTCAAGGGCCAGGGCTTCCCAGTTCTCAGTGTCTATGCCACAGTTTTTAAGGTTAGCTTTAAGCCCATCTTTAAATCTCTTTTCATGTCCACCAACATTATGTTTTCCATTCTTGAGTTGGGAGTAAAGTAACTGCTTTGGGAGTCGGTGATCAGGCATTCAGACAGCATGGCCAGTCCAGCAGTGTTGATGGTGTAGGGGCATCGCTTCAATGCTGGGGGTCTTTGCTTCTTTCAACATGCTGACATTTATCCATCTGTCTTTCCAAGAGATTTGCAGGATTTTTAAAGGCAACACTGATGGAATCGTTCTATGAGTTGAATGTGATGTCTGTAGACAGTCCACATTTCACAGGCGCATAACAGAGTTGGGAGGACTCTGTTTATAGCTTTATAAACAAGTACCTTCTTGGTATCTCTACGGATGTCCCAATTCTCAAACATTCACTACTTAATTCGAAAAAATGCTGCACTTGCAGAGCTCAGATGTGACTACTGAATAGGATAATGACCATCTCTTTGACAATAGTTCATATGGCAGTCAGCATCACTCCTCTCGCCAGTAAATATCATTGTATTTAGTGGTTTGCTGCTGAAAATCTGGGCAGTATAAAAGTTACTATAGGATGTCTTGCAGACTGCATTTTCCCCACCTCTCTTTTAACAGCAGATCTCAACCACATCTATGATTTGCTTATCCTTCTTTATAAGTTAGGATATCATCTTCTGGGTAAGGTATATATTTTATTGATTCTATTGAAGTAAGAAAATAGTGCATAAACTTCAAGAGTCTCTTGCTCAAGCTAACAATTCAGATGGAGTGTTTTTAGTAGGGAGGAAATGCTGTTCTCTCTGTAAAGATGTAAACCAAAGTAGTCTTTAAACACAGTTTGTACAGGATAATAACAGCATGTACATTCCACATACTTACATACACCTACAAACAAACATAAATGCACATGTACGCACAACTGATCCTTAAAATAAATCCTACAAAGTCTCCCATAAGTTACTAAAGGGTGGTTTACACTGTAGAAGTAATGTAATTTGACAGTACTTTAACTGACTCAATGCTATTGGCTCATGAGTGTTGAAGTGTGCTTGTGCCTCACTAAACTACATTTTTTTTCTGCCTTAGACTGTATAAGTAAGTAAGTAGTTGTCTTTGCAGAAATGTCTGGGTACCTTTAAAAATGGCATTAGAAGCCCCCAGCATGATGTGGTGGTTTAAGCATTGGACTATGACTCTGGGGACCAGGGTTTGAATCCTTGTTTGGTCATGACACCCATGGTGAAGTCTCACTCTTTCTCAGCCTCAGAAGAAGGAGATCACAAATTTCTTCTGAACACATCGTACCAAGAAAGCCCTATGACAGCTTCATTGTAGGGTCACATAAGTCAGAAACAACTTGAAGGCAAGCAGCAGCAGCAGCAACAGCAACAGCAACAGCAACAGCAACAACAACAACAACAACACAACACCAACAACAGTCCCTATACTAGTATGTTCCACATGATAAACATTTGGGGGGGGGGGGAATCAGCTGTTAATCCAAAACTATTTTACTATTAATGAGGTAGAGAGGTTGATAGAACCTCAAACTTGAAATTGAAATTCCAGTTCGCTGTTTTTGTCAGTTCTATTCATGTTTTGCCATCCTGGCATATTTCTTTTGTGTATGTAGGTTTTCATAAGAACAGACTTTTGAAAACTAGCAATTCCACTGTAAATTACAAGAATAGTCCCAAAGCCAAAAAACAAAACAAAAAAAAAGCAAAAAAAAAAAAAGCATAGGAATTGTGTGTCAATGTGACATTCAGTACAAACAGAAGGAGCATCCCACTTGAAAGATGGTGCAGAATTCAGGCAGGGTGCCCGGGTATAACAGTCATGTGCTGCTATTAGGAATGTTGGATGAGTCTGGCTCAGCACCAAATCAGCAGATATAATTTTGTTGTGACTGTACAAAATGAGGAGTTGGCCATCTTTCTCTGCTTTTGTGTAGCTTGAGGACTTGCTTAATGAGCATGGATGGACAGCTGGTCTTCTAGACCCAATAATAGAGGTGACATCTATCAGAAAAAATAGATACTGAAACAAAATGTTCAGCCTGTGTATGTCAGTTCAATTGCAACTCATGCAAGATTGCCTAAGAGCTGGTTCAGATGATATTCAGCAAAACCAGCTCCTGCTCTTGCTTTCCACATTGCTTGTTGGTATAGGAAAAGGTGGGATGGATATTTGGAACCCCTCCTACGTTGCTGGTAAAAGGATGCATTACTGGGACTTGGGTAGATGAGTTTGGTGGAGTGGATCATTGTCAGCTTTATCCATTTGTACTCATTGCAGCACCAACATAGATACAATACATAGATTGGATGGTCAGGAGGTAGAGTTGCCATCAACCATAAAAACTCCATCCCTCTCAAGAGTTAACCCATTTATTTCTGTATCAGCTTGATATAATCGAATGATAACACTAAGAATAAGTTACTACATCAGTGTATTTATTCATTTTGCAGCAATGGATCTTACAGGGTAACTGTTATTCTCCAAATCAAGTCTGGCAAAATATTTCAGTTTAAACAGCAAATGTATATTGTCAGAACATTTATTTTATTTATTTACAGTATTTATACCCCACCTTTTTCACTCCAAAAGGGACTCAGAGCTGCTTTACAGAACACACATATGGCATTCAATACTGATTATGCAATTAACAAGAACAGACAACACAAACAGAGGTAAAAGCAGTTTTTTCCAATCTTATTTCTGGCATCTTGGAGGATATGCTTGATTCCACCACAAGGGGGGACGGATTTGCTGTCACTCCATCTTCCATGCTGAGGAGCTTTCCTCCTTAAGGGTGGGTGCCTTTATTACCTTCTTGCTAAAAGCGGTACCTATTTTATCTACTTGCATTTCTGCTTTTGACCTGCTAGGTGAGAAGGGGAGCTGGAGCTAATGGTGGGTGTTCACCCTGACCTGGGCTTCAAATGTCAACCTTCTGATCGGCAGGATTTTTCTTCAGCACAGTGGTTTAACCTGCTGTGCTAAGCCCTGCTATGCTAAGCCTGATAGAACATCTATCTATTAACATAATAAGCTATGATTGGGTGAATATAATACTTCTAATAAGTATAACGAGTAGAGATGTCTGCACATGTGTATCAAAAGTAATATAGCAACAAAATACATTTAAAGGGGGTGTGAAAAATTAGATGAAAATGAATACCTTTCACCCAGTTTTGGGGTTTTCCCCCCAAAATGTTGTTGGCTTTAGTTGAATTTCAAAACTGGTTTGCACTAGTTTGAGAGAAAAACATTTCAGCCTCATTAGTTTTCCTTTGAAGTCTAAGGCTGTTATTTTGCATAGGAGTCAAATTGTTACTGGTTTGCTCATTAATTCTTGATTGTCTCTTTCTGTTTTTCTGAGTAAATGGGAACCCAAAAAGCATCAACATAAGCCCACTTTTTAAGAAATCAAGAATATAATGTACAGCGCTGTCATATTCCCCCATTTAAGACTCTAAGAATTCTATACTTCATTTCATAAGGCTGTCAGTCCAATTGATGAATCCAAACTTTAGATTGAGGAGTCCTTCCTATCATGTGCTGGTATGAAGACATAGAACATTTTCATATAACAGACAACAATTGAATCATACCACAAATGACTATAGAAAAAACAATTATAAACAGGAAAAGAACAAATATAGGTTTACATCAAGAAAGGCCTGGTAGCCAACTTGCAAGCCAATAAAACCATCCACTTGATTGTTCTTTACATTTTTCCCATTCTGAGGCAGCATTTTGTATCAACTTAATACCATGTTGTTGAATATCAGAACCATTTTCAATAAAAGTACAACACTCTTTTCCTATTATAGCACCCATGCCACCTTGTCTAGCCAGCAAGTAATCAATACAGAAGAGGGGAAATGAGAGGGACACAGGAGAGAACTCCCATAACACTGGTTTTAAATCATATTGGCTGAAAATACATTTTTTTCATCTGAATTCAATGACATTTAAAACCCTAAATGACTTTGGACCTTGATACTTGAAGGAACACTTCTTTGTATGTTCAGCTGCCTGAAATTTAAGGTCTGCTGGAGAGGTTAAAAAATGTTACACAATGGTATGGAAGGAGACCTTGTTAGCTGTGGCACCCTAGTTATGGAACACTCTCCTCTTAGAGGCCTTATTGGCACCAACAATGCTGCTGTGTACATGTCAAGTAAAATCATAGTTGTTTATGAAAGCTTTTGCAGTCTTTTAGAAATCTTTCAGATTCACATGGCTTAACTCCATTTTTAACCTTTTAATTTGTCTTTAACTCTTTCAACTGGTTAATGTGATATATATATATATATATATATATATATATATATATATCCTGTTTATTTATACAATTTTGAATTTGTTACATCTGGTTTTTTTAAATCATATATTGCCCTGAGATTTATGGAAAAATGGTGGTTGGTATATATTATTACTTTATTACTACCATGTATTGTTCTTGTAGGATAAGATATGCTGAATCAGTGAAACATCTGCAATCATGAACACTGGCTTTGGTGCTGCATGTCACAGGGTACACCTACACTGTAAAACTAATGCCGCTTGATACCGCTTTAACTACCATGGCTCAGTGCTGTGAAATCATGGGAGTTGTAGTTTGATTGGGCACCAGCACTATTTGAAGACTAAAGAGCTTGTAAAACTACATTTCTCATGGTTCCATAGCACTGAGCCAGGACCTTTAAAGTATTTCTAAACCACATTAATTTTATAGTGCAAAGGTAAAGATTTCCCCTGAAATTAAATCTAGTTGTGTCTGACTCTGATACATTTATTTTTTGCTATATTCTCAAGGTTAATCATTGTGATTGTTTCTTCAAGCTTTACCATAGTTATTGTTCCTGTTATGCATAGCTTCTTCTTGTGCATTTTCCAGATTCCGAGGACTCAGAAATTCTCATCTATGAAAATTCTTTGGCAGTTCTATGCAATCATCAAATGTTATTTTCTATGATTAATAGGAGGGGTGTCTGAAAAAGTTTTTTTCCTAGCCAAGAACAAGCCTTATCTGGTGCTTGTTCTTCTTCTCCCTGTTTTATCAGTGTCCTTAAAAATAGATAACTCTGATTCTACCAAGCAGCAGGTTGAAAGGATTGCTTTAAGTGGCACCTTGTGGAGTTGGCAGAGGAAGGCAGAAATTGGAGTCTCAGGGAGGCAGCAAGATATTTTTTTAAGTGTTAGCAGGCAAGCACCATTTGGGCAGCACAATGTCTTGCATCAGCAGATAGATAAGATAGGCAGAAAAACAAAGTGGATACTAAACCTTCCATTGTTTAGGACAGTGATTCCCAACCCATGGTCTGCAAGAATGAAAATATGGTTCACAGCCTCAGAATTACAACACTGTTGCCTCAGAACCACATGGTAATGAGAGCGATTGGTCTCGTGAAACCCTTTTTCAGTGCCGAGGCAATGGGGATATTGGGAAGGGAGAGGCTGACTACCCATGGAAGATTACTACTACCACATCAGCTCTAGATGCAGAACCAACCTTAAGAAATGGGGCTACAAAGTGGAATCCACGACATGTGAGTGTGGAGAAGAGCAAACCACAGACCACCTGCTGCAATGCAGCCTGAGCCCTTCTACATGCACAATGGAGGACCTTCTTGCGGCAACACCAGAGGCACTCCAAGTGGCCAGATACTGGTCAAAGGACATTCAATCAACTACCAAACTTGCAAATTTTACGTTTGTCTGTCTGTTTGTTTTGTTCTGTTAGAAATGTAATACAATTGTCTGGATGCCCTTGACACGATAAATAAATAGCTCTAGATTATTAAATATGGTTTTCTGTAGGTGAGCAGATGGCTACTACTGGATGGCATATGTTCTGTATCAGAAACTAGAGCTGATGTGATCTATCCAATGCAGTTTTCTGAATCAGCACCCCAAATAACCAAACCAAATCTAAAGTTGACCAAAACTGATTTGTAACTCTTTTGGTACTAATCTTGGAGAGTGGTCCCTGTTCAAGTGGTCCCTGGTCAAAGTATGGCTGGGAACCACTGGGTTAGGAAGATTTGTTTTCAGAGGTATCCAATGATTTTTAATTTATGAAGACCCTAAAGATGACATGTTGTATTCAAACATGTTCCCACTCTGACTTTTTTTGTGTGTGCTTGTAGGTAACAATCCAAGTGGGTTGGCACAAGTGTAGCTTCCTTGTTCAGTGGGCAAAGAATGGAGGAGGAGGAATGCCATCATGTTTATTAGAAAAATAAAGTCTGGTTGTGTATGTGTTCTTTAGGAAATGCAATAAGCTAAGTGATCTGTTGAGAGGAGTGAACATATGGAATGTTGGGTGTGATTCGCAATTGGCTGGATCTGTTGGGGATGTTAAAAAGACAGTTATATAGGAAAGTTAGACTGAGAGTCCAAAAAAGTTTGAATAAATAAGTAGGAAGATTTAGTGAGTCTCAGGACAGCTAGGTAGGTTCAGCTAGGATTATGAGCAGACAGTGAACAAGTGATCTGTTTGTAATTGCACCAGAACATCAACATCTTTGTACTGGACTTATCACATGATGTTGCTCCTTTCCTGCATCTCTCTGGGTAGCAAACAGCCTGGAAAACATTCCTTTTACCAACACAGGTAATCTATTTGATGTCCTTTTGGAAAAGAAATACCTTTCAATGATCTCCCACCAAGAAAGGAGCAACGTCATCTGATAAGTCCAAGGCAAAGGCACTGTTATCGTGCTGCAATTGCAATTTGTCTTCCTCATGTGAACTAATAAAGATGTCGATGTGCTCAGGAATCTTTAGCAGTTTATTGATCTTCCATTTAATACATTATTTTCTTGTTTCTACATGTGCCGTTGGGAATGCTACAATAGTGCCATTGGCTGAATTCAGTTAGTCAAGGAAGTTGGTGTCCAGTTAGTGTAATTATAGTAAGAAAGAGAAACAAAATAATATAATAATAAATGATTATTTATATTCTGCTCTATCTCCCCAGGGGGATTCAGAACGGATTCCCCCCTACAACGGCAAACATTCAGTACCAACATAGAACAAAAAAATACCGACATAATAATCCCAGAAAAACCCCACATAAGAAAACAACATTAGAAACCAGCATCATTAAATTAAACAAAACATAATCAAACAACAATTATATAATGACATAAAATCTGAACATTAAACATCCACATTGATTTACAAATGCCAACTAAAGTTCACAAAGTTATGTGGGTTTGTTGTATGGCCAATGTATACCCACAAGGTCTCCAGAAATAGTCTGGCAGCAATGGGACAAGTGGAGATCTCCACATTTGGTGTTGTAGTGATGGGGTAAATACAAGTGCTCATAATTTGTAGCAGAGATGGGGTAGGTGAACAACCTTCACAACAGGCAATATATAATCCTTTAAATCATACATTATGTATCCTTTTCATTACAGGTGATAGGATGTTTTAAACTGAAGGTAATAAGGCCTGAACCTTAATCAACTTTGTGTGGAGCACATACTTTGGCACTAGAATATGTTCCCTGATCTGAATGATGTAGAGTGAAATTAATTCATTAGATCACCCCCCTTTTTTGCATGACCAGGTTGCAGTGACCATGCTGGCTGGAGGACTCTGGAAACGGATCTGAAAATAATAATTTCACCAAGCTATGGATTTTATCTTATAAATGCAATGCATCTACTATCTGCTATCATCTTATAGAGTCCACTGAATGAGCTTATACTTGGCACGACACAGCTGTCATAATACATGTAGAGAATGACTCACAACTTTATGGAGACTCTTCAATAGAACATATTATCTTTGCACTTTGCACTTTACACTCCCTTTAGTCCTTATTGTTATGAAGAGGAACTACTATGTGCTCTGAAGTGGCAGGTAACATTCAAATTTTGTTTAACAAAAGAACTTGGAAAACATTATGTAAGGCAAAAATACACACCACACACACATATTCATTGGAGAATATTCTTGACAGACATCCAGTTTTTCAGTAGGCATGCACTTTCAAAAGCTTTCTGGAGAATGCATAGATAGCGCTGCACATAAGTACAGTATTTTAGCGTTTAGATATTTCAACACCCACACAGTACGATTATTTAAACAGCTTAAAAGATATGGAGGAGTAGCAAAAACAGTATTTTCCCGAAGGCATATGTAACACCATCGAAAACAAAATTATATAGCTTTTCGTTGAAGTTGATATCCAGCTATGTTTTCCTATTAATTAAAAAACACACACAAAACTATTCTTCAGTGTAAATGGCAAACAGCTGGAGAATTTATACAGTCTTTGTGTGAAGTAGAATGAATCCTAGAAGGAGCTCTGTGTTTAATCGGCTTGGCTCATACAAAGGGGCAGCACATTAAAATAAAAATGTCAGGCTGCCCAAACACTACTGAGATGGAAACCTTGAATCTTGATTGTTCAACTATTTTAAAGTATAGCATGTTAGTTGCTTTTTTAAAACTTCCAAGTAAACATATGAGAGTACCAATAGAGGTATGTTCTCCCTTCCTTTGATTATCGCCAGTGTGATGCGGTGGTGAATTTATATTAAAATGAGTTAAGGAAGAATATTCAAGGCTCTTATACTTACACACTGATAGTACTGATACAAATCACGAAAGAAAGAAAAAGCATTGCATCTAATGTACTATAGTTGGGTCTCCATCTTAAAAGACAAGTACTGTCTTAAAGGGACTTGTGTTGCTTACTGAGCTTACTGAGGTCTGTTGGGTCAGTATCCTAATCTACCAAGTAAAATTGCTCCACCTGGGAAATTTCTCAATGTGGTAAGATTGAGTGGAAGTGAGGAATGTGTAACCCTCTTAACAATGAATGATCTCAGCTACCACCAGCCTTTGCAAGCAGAACCTGTATTAAAAGGGACGATGAGACTTTTTATTTGATGGCATCTGGCAGACCAAAGGGCCTCTGCAATTGTGTCTGTCTATCCAGAAGTAATTCCCATTTTCTAGCATGTATACATAGGATTTCAGCATATGAAGTGAGCAATAGAGGTTTATAAAATTATGAATGGATGGAGTAAGAAGAGAACATCAGAAAGGAAATGGAGCTGTGGTTAGCACAGAGGGTTAAACAGCTAGCTGCAGAAAATGTTGCCAACGAAAAGGTTGGCAGTTCAAGCTGCGGGTTGAGGTGAGCTCCCGCCATCAGCCCTAGCTTCTGCTTACCTATCAGTTTGAAAACAGTAATGTGAGTAGATCAATAGGTACCGCTGTTAAGTTTGAGAGTGGTTGCTCCTTTTGATTTTGCTTTGTGCCACTGAATTGAGCTATGTACTGGGGATTTTGGTAAATTGCATACTATATGCTCTTTTGGTATTACACTTTGATATTACACATAGATTGTTTTGTGTTTGTTCTGATACCTACATGTATTCTGGGATATTGTATAGTAGTATACCCATGAAGACATGCCAGCAATTTGATCAGGAAGGCGTCCAAGGACAACAAGCTCTTTGGCATGTAAAATGGAACAACAGCACCTCCCCATGGCTGGAGTTGAGCACAGCCTCCAGATGCCATAGATGGAAAAAACATAGGAAGTTTTTATCTTCGTTTGTGTACTGTCTGTCTTCATTAATTGTATAATGGCACTGAATGTCTGCCATATATGTGTTCTTATATATGTGGGATTGATTGGTATTAGGTTTAGGACAAATAGAGGGAAATAATTCCCTTTGTGGTGTAGAACTTAACTGCAGCAGCATTAGTAGTGAGCTATATGTTGTGTTGGGTCCAGTCTGAAGCTTGTACTTTAGATCTAAATTGTTTCTTAGTTAAATGAATGTGGACTTAGATACACACACATTGCTCTGGCATCTCTCTCAAATGATCTGACACTTTATGCAATGTTTATTTGACTTATAACTGCAGGCCAAAAGTCATATAGGGAATTCAATATTTAATAGCTACTTTATTTTTTATTTATAATACCATGGTATTATATACAATGTATACAGGAAATAAGTTTACATTATGTGTGAAAAATCAAATTTTTAAATGATGTCCAATACCATAAAATCATATAAAGTGTATCTAGAACCCATGTGTGACTTTTGGCCCACTAGCATGGATAGCTTCAAAAGATTAACTAGATGCATGGAGCAAGGGAGTGCCAATTATTATTAGGCTGAACATACATATGTAAAGGTAATGTGCTTTCATATGTCAGGTGAAGGAACCAAACAGCAGAAAAAAAGCTGCTATTAGTATTCAGCTTGTGAACTTCAGAGATATCCAGCTGCCCTCTGCTAAGAGGCAAAGCTTAGAAAAGCAGCTTTTCTCTACTATACTTCTCAAAATCCTTCTAGCTCCAAAGGCAACTTTCAAGTTGGGCAAAAACACTGTAGTGCACTTAATAAGGTGTTCTAATATGACAATTCTTTTGTTCTTATCTTCCATATGTACATGTGTATGTGTACACAGATTACAGTTCTTGGAAAAAATATAATAAATCAACAGCCAATTTAAGTAAATATGAAATTCTAAAGCACTGAATACAATGTTTGGGTTGTGTTCTGTTTAATCAATAAATCTGATACAAGTCAATAGAGTATATATTCATTTATCATGACAAGGACAATGATGGGGCAGAGGGAATAATAACAGCCAATGTGCTTGGAGTAATAATAATAAAATTATAAAATTTTATTCATATTCCGCTCTATCTCCCCAGAGGGACTCAGGGTGGATTCCAAACATAAAAAGCAAACATTCAGTGCCCGAACACAACAATGCATCCATAGTAACGAAATTTGGTAACCCAACATATAAAAACAAATTATGACTTAACAACTAAAATTAAATTGAAAACGCAGCCTGTTATATCAGACATAAGACAAAACATCAAATATTGAACAGAAGCTGCTGTTTTGCTTCCTATCCCTTAAACCTCAGGTGTGTTTATGGGGTTCCCCAAAATCTATAATATTAGAAAGTTTAAAAGATCGCAAAAAAGCTTTTGGATAACCAATAATAATAATAAAAAATGGCCCAATGAATCATCATTTAAACCAAATCAATGGCCATCACTCAATAAACTCCTAACTACTATAGTCTTGGGTTGTTGTAGGTTTTTCGGGCTATATGGCCATGTGCTAGAAGCATTCTCTCCTGACGTTTCACCTGCATCTATGGCAAGCATCTTCAGAGGTTGTGAGTCAGACCTCACAACCTCTGAGGATAATTGCCATAGATGACCAGTGGTTTCTATCTCAATAGGATGGTGAATCTGCTCTAATGTTTAGTCTGTCCTTTAAAGATGATATCCAAGGTGTTGATTCTAACTCCCTTCTAATTACTCATTCAAGAATTTAAAACCCAGATTGTATTTACTAATCCATTGACATGGAAACCATTAGCTGCCAAAAATATCCCCAAGTCGACATTTCATCCCTAAATGTCTCCAAATTTTCCTTTGGGACTTCCCATCCCTGCCCCACAAATGATCCAAAATTGTCCAGAAATGGTGACCAGAAATGCAACACTATTACTGGTGTAGCAGCTGGACACACTGGTGTGTGTGTACACACAAGCATGTGCCTGCATAGAGGGCCCTGATGTAATGAATAAATGGAATGAAGCATTGGACTGCCATGTTTTCCCTAGTCAGTCACATGAGCATTTGGCCATCTGCACCTACTGTATTTCGGGATCTTAAGTTAAGATATAGTCAGCAAAAAACAATGTTCTCTGTGTTCTAGATAGTCACCAAAATGCCTTTTCAAGAAAGGTTTGAGTAAATTGCCTAAATGTTGACATTATAGTTCCCTAGGTGTTCCTTTTAGACATATGACTAGCCAGTTATAGTTGTATTCAACATTGTTCATTAATTTTGTGTTAGAGCAGTCTTTCAATTTGTAAATGTCCAGGTGTTTTTATATTACCTACTTGATTCTAGTGGTCAACAGAAATCGATTCTTCTTGCAACTAAAGGTTTAGTGAACCCGGTTGGGGCACAGCTGCTTGGGAGTCAGCTACATTAAAATCACTATTGACCAGAAGGCCATGAGTTTGAAGCCAGCCCGCGTCAGAGTAAGCTCCTGACCATTTGTCTAGCTTGCTGTCTGTTGGGGTTCAGCTTCCGTGTGAACCTGACCCTCAGCCTCTGTGTGAACCTTAACCTGATTCTCTGATTGTATTTCCTGATGCAACTGAACAGGTTACTGAACATGTATTTTTCCCTGATGATTTGGAAACTGTTGATTCTGAGGGCAGTGGCTTGGAAAGTGAAACTACACATCCTGATGGGAATGTTTCAGAATCAAGCGGTGATAACTCTTCAGAGGAGCTAGCACCTGCCTTTTTTAATGAGGATAGAAAAGGACAGATTTGGAAAAACAGGAGTGAATCACAGAGTCTGCGAAGGTCAAGTAGATTAAGGGAAAAGGAGGCTTCAAAGCCTGGAGGCGTGTCCCGAAACAGTTTCTTTAGTTTTAAGTGTCTCTCCCCGGGCTGTCTCGTTAGATCAAGCATCATTTAGACTGAGGCATTACCTTGGCAGATTTCCCATTTCCCATGGCCTGCATTCCCAGAGGCTTCTAGTTTCCAAGTACGGTTAGTGAAATGCTAACAGGTTCCAGGTTCTTATAGTGTTGCTTTTGGAATTTTGATCTAGTTCAGAGACATTCCTGACTGCTGAATCATAGAATCATAGAATCAAAGAGTTGGAAGAGACCTCATGGGCCATCCAGTCCAACCCCCTGCCAAGAAGCAGGAATATTGCATTCAAATCACCCCTGACAAATGGCCATCCAGCCTCTGCTTAAAAGCTTCCAATGAAGGAGCCTCCACCACACTCCGGGGCAGAGAGTTCCACTGCTGAACGGCTCTCACAACGGCTGAGTTTTACTGTGGCTTTTTGACTTTGTATTTTCCTCTATTTTGTAACCATTTTTCATCAATAAAAAAGGATTGTTTTTCCCACAGTCAAGTGTGGTGGATTTAATCTTATGGTCTCGTTTCCTGATCTGGGTTGCAACACTGTCGACCTTTGCAGACTGAAAGACAGTTGCATCTGTCAAATAGGAAATTTAGGTACCGCTTATGCAGGGAGGCTAATTTAACTAATTTATGATGCCATAAAAATCTCCAGCAGCATGCAAAAGAACGAGGAAGTACATTGGTGTCACAGGTGAACGGTGAAGCAACAGCTCCCCTGGTGGCCAGAATTTGAAGCATACCCTCATGAAGCTGGAAAGTTAAATAGCCCCTGTGAGTCTGTCTATATATCTTGTGTGCCTATGGCATTGAATGTTTGTCATGTACATGTGCATTGTGATCCGCCCTGAGTCCCCTGAGGGGTGAGAAGGGTGGAATATAAATACTGTATGTAAATAAATAGATAATCATCACCCTGGAAAGATAAATATCCTAAAGCTATTCAAATCTTCAAGCCCTTTCAGCATTTGAATGAATGGCATACAGTTTAGAAGTTTGAATAGATAATTTTGGACACTGTTTATTGCAGTTCATACGTTGATTTCCACCACTATTGTGCTTACTTATAACTTTATTGAATATTGTTTAAGCTTTATTTTTCTTTCTTTATATAATTCTTACATAATTGCGAAACAAGATTGCTGTTGTTGCAAATCCTGAAGTGACCAGCAGGCTGGACCATACCCCCATTCCTCCATTGTACAGCTCTTCTTTAGTACCCTTCCAAACATCCCTGACTTTGTCCAGGTGAACACAGCATCTTAAAGCAACCACTTGATAGACGCTGAAGTAAATAGCCTCCAATAGGCTTTCTAGCTCTATGAAATATTTCATTTGGGGTGATGATTATAACATATGGGGAGTAATACAACTCTTTTGTTCCATTAGTTTTAGCCCGGCAAAACCTTGCCGACATTCTATATCTTTTGGTGCTCACTAAGAGAGATTGGAAGATATAGGCAAAACATATCAATTTTTGATACCCAGATTTATCTATTGCCCTTCGGGTGTTCAAGTTCAGTAACCATGGGGAAATATCCACATCTACAAAAGAAATGGCTCTGAAGGTAGCAGAACTGAAAGAAAGGACTTTCCTGAAGAAGTCAGGATCCAGGCTGCCTCTTATAGAGAGATAATGAGACCTTGGTTTGAGTTTGGTTTCAGGATACACCCATGCATCATGGATACCAAAATCTGTGGATGCCCAGGTTCCATTATAAATGATGTCTCTTACATAAAATGGCAAAATCAAGGTTTGCTTGAATCTGCCGATACAGAATCTGTGGATACAGAGAGCCAACTGTACTATAAGCCAAATATCTTGGATCTAAGCCCTATAAGGCTTTAAATGTCATAATCAGCACTAGAAGGGGCCATGGTAGTGCAACAGGTTAAACTGCTAAGCTGCAGAACTTGCTGACCAGAAGGTTGGCAGTTGGAATCCACAGGATGAGGTGAGCTCCTGTTGTTAGCCCCAGCTTCTGCCAAACTAGTAGCTCGAAAACATGCAAATGTGAGTAGATCAGTAGGTACCGCTTTGGCAGGAAGGTAATAGTGCTCTAGGCAGTCATGCCAGCCACATGACCTAGGAAATGTCTATGGACAACTCTGACTCTTTGGCTTAGAAATGGAGATGAGCATCACCCCCTAGAGTCAGACTCAACTAGAATTAATGTCAAGGGGAAACCTTCGCCTTTACCTAACTAGTACTATGAATTGTGCCCAGAAGAGGGTTGTGTGTTCCCTGCAATTGGCCCCAGTGAACAATGTTTCCAAACACACTTCAAATATAGCCCCATGAAGAGGCACTGGACTCAGTGTCTTGCAAAATATATGACTATTAACTTGTGCAGTTTCGACAGGCCATTGTGAGAAAAATCACATCCAAAGACAATTAAAGCATTTAGCAGTACACCCACGTTTGGTGGTCTGCAAATTGCTTTCTGTATCTCAGGCAGCATTTGAAATAATGGACCATTTAAATGAGTTAGCGAAGAAAAGGCAGACAATTATATTGCTAAGGAGAAAAGTGAGTTAGATATTCCTTTGCTTTTCTGTCTTTAACACTGAGAACTTGGAAAATAACCATAAATGAATGCATTTAAGAGGACAATAAGAAAGAGGCAGCTTACAATAACACTATGTAACAAAATTCGAAAAAAATGTTACTGGTTTGAAAGTGTTATTTCCTGTTTAATTGTGCAGTACTTACTTTGAAAGTAGTTGTTATACTCTAGAAACATAGTTTTTGTGGCTGCCACAAACTATGTTCAATTGGTTAATACTCTTATGAGATATTCATTGAAAAAAAACTATAGCAAAATAAGCTGCAGGATGTCCTGTTGATATTCTTGTCACCTAATCACATGGGAAGATTGGGGGTTGGGATAATCCCTTGCTCTTCTTTGGCCATAGAGCCCGACGAATGCCATCATATGACAAAGGCCATGGCCCTGCCCGATCAATAGCTGAAATGGTGAGGAGGTGTTGCAAGAAGCTTCCTCGCCAACCACAATGAATGTTCCATTTTTTGGTAGCTCTGACGGAGCTACCTCTGGTTTTTTGGCTTTCCCTCGCCTGATGGGGGAAACGGCAACATATATAGAACACAGATATCTATTACTAAGATACACAAAGTACAGGGTGCAGCAGCATAACTTCCTTTTTTCAAAACTTAAGAAAACCCATTGTATGAATCAGATTTTTTTTTTATAATGTAGGCGCATACCTAAAGTTTTGTTTTACGTAGTTTTGAAGATCAAATTAGGTAGGTGATGTCCCCCATTCTCCATACACTGGGTAAACCGATTTCTGGCGTTTGTCATGACTCTTGCCAGCATAGCAGGCGTTATGTTGGCAATTTCTTCCTGGATGTTGATTTCACATCTTGTATGGGTTTTTTTGAAATCCTGTGTTTATGTGAACCGTCCAAGGACCCTACAATATTTGAAGACCAACATCCAGGAAGAAATTGCCAACATAACGCCTGCTATGCTGGCAAGAGTCATGACAAATGCCAGAAATCGGTTTACTCACTGTATGGAGAATGGGGGACGTCACCAGGGCCATAGCCAGAAAAAAAAATTCGGGGGGGGGGAGGGTGGACCCCTAGCCCCCCCCCCCCCCCCCCCCCGCCGCTACAGGTCTGGTGCTTGCAGTTCTGGAGGGACTCTTAATTTTTAGACTTAGCATGGGGATTTGGTTAACCAGTTAAAATTCATGAGTAAACCAGTTTTTTTTAACCAGAAAAAATCCGGGGGGGGGGGGGGGGAGGGTTGAAACCCTAAACCGCCCCCCTGGCTACAGGCCTACCTAATTTGATCTTCAAAACTACATAAAACAAAACTTTAGGTATGTGCCTACATTATAAAAAAATAATTCTGATTCATACAATGGGTTTTATTAAGTTTTGAAAAAAGGAAGTTATGCTGCTGCACCCTGTATTATGTTATTGTTGTTGAAACTTCAAATATGATGCCATAGGACAGGTTTATTACTTATATACACAATATAGAGGAACAACTTCTCTTTGTCATGGATAAATGTCCATATTCATGTAGATAAACATAATAGTCCAATCTGTCTGATGATTTAAAAAGTCACTTGTAGATGTTTTGAAGGACTATTTGTGGCATCTAAGGTTGTGTCAGAGAAGAGTTCTACACAGTTTCCAGGTTACAACAAGGTATTCCAGGTGTAGTTCCTTGTTTCGGTGTTGGTGATGAAAACACCTTCTTCAGGTAATGAATTCTTCTTAATATTTCAACAGGAGATAAGTCTTCAGAGCTCATTGGGTAGCTAGACTAGAGATAGGATTAGAGTGAAGGACTCCTCCCCCCCACATTCCTATGCATGCTTTCCCAGAAAGGGCTTTGGCTTTACTCTTCCTCCTTGCCACTATCTCCTCCCCCTCTTTGAAGATGTAGCAATGGAATCTCTGTGAGGTAACTTTGTTTTAAATGTATTTTTATTGCTCTGGGCTTGGCCATGCTGCCATCCTCCATTGTCTTTCCCTTCTACCTTTTACTTCCTTCCATTGAAGACACATTTTGCCTCTCTCTTTTGACTTTTTATCCTTTTACCTTTCTCAGAAGATGGAGATTTAGCAAGCTAGTTAGCTCCAAGACCTTTTCTACCTAGAACGGATTTCTCTTCTTCAATAAATACGTTGAACCTAAAGTTCTGTCGCTGCAATTCTGTGCCATCCTGTTGAATAGAAGCTTATCCTGGCTCACCACATATAAGTTTCTGCTGGTTATGAAGTTTAGTTCTGGGTACTCTGCTATATTTATGGTGGAATCACCCCAACTGAGGAGTTTTTTTCCCCGAGCCTAACAGCTCAGATTCCCCAACATTGACAGTCCCTATGACAGTTCCTATTGCATCCCTCCATGTGCATCTCAATGTTAGTCTGGCTCTTAGCAAAACCCATCAATTGCTGCCAATCCCACATTTCCATCACCAAACTTGTGTGATGAAGCTATTATACTCCTCCCTCCACCCCACTCCTTTCTATTCCAGAACTGATTTCTTTCCATTTCACAGTATTTTTTTTACTTTTTAAAAATTAATGACTGCTGAAACTGTGTAACTGCTTTAAAATAATTAAAAATTATGGAGCAACAGAAGTGCAGGAAGATGGGGTTAGGAGAGTATGTGGAAGCAGGGCTGTAGGCCCACTTATCGGCACAATGGCATAAATGAAGAGGGATACAATAACAACGGTTTTCATGCTGATATGTGTTGACTATCTCTGCTCCCGTAACTGCCATGGAATAGTGACTTCATGTAATAAAATCCTAAGTAAGTAGTGACTTTCTAAAAACAATGTTAAAAGCCCTGTCTGGAAGTTGATATAATCTTCTTTCGGTAGAAGGAAATGAAATAGCCCCATAGCTTAAGCACGCATTCAGTGACTTAAGCACTTTGAGCTCTTGGGTGATCACTATATGGTGTACAGTTTGTGACTGATGTGTGGAATTTTGTTAATGCCAGACAGAGTTGCTTATGCTTGTTTGCTGGCTCTGATCTAGTGAAAACCTGCTCCAGTTTTGCTCCAGTTCACTAGACAGCAATAAAAGAACTTTGCTGCTTGAACAAGGCAAATCTGATCCAGAAGGAATCAAATTCTCCCCAGCAAGACTGTTTATGCTAACAAAGACTACAACAAAGGTATACATTCTTCTGCTCCATATTGGAGCAATTCATCATCTTTCCCTTATTTAGCCTGCAATTCTCCAATTACCCTCTTTCCTTCACTTTCCAGTTTGTATACTGGGAATGCATCAGCATTGTTCATTCATCTGGACCGCAAAGACTGATACGATTACAAATCGCTTGGAAACGATAGACATGTGACCATTAGCTCCCATCACTTTTAAGATTTAGGCTTAACAGATTATACTGAGAGGTGCAAGAAAATGATCCAGTGACGTACACATGCTGTACAGTATTTATTTAACATGAGCTGGCATTTTGTGCTGATGTCACTATCCTATTTTTTTATTCATTTGAGAGGGATGATTGCAGGGCTTTTCATAGTAGCAGATTTTAATTGTTTTTCCAGAGTTGGTCAAGAGACATGAACAAAATATATCCTGATTTGAAGCCCTCTTATCTCCTGAACTTCCCCTCTTAGAACTGCTTCAATCATAAAACGTTGCATTCTCTATCTGAAAGCAGGTATAATATCCTTCCAGTAGAAATTTTAATATTAGGTTTGGTGTTGGAAAAAAAATCTCAGAAAGTAGCACAAATCTGAAAAATGTGTTCCAGTGGAATCTGACCTGGATTCTCTCCAACCAAGTCACAATATATATGAGCACCTTAGAGTAGTTGTGTTGCTAGAGGGATATAAAGTACAGTGGAACCTCGAATTATTAATGTCCCAACATACGTACATTTTGACCTACAAGCAGTTGCTCGGCCTAGGCTTTGACATCCAAGACCCATTTTGACTAACAAACAGTGCCACACAGAGTGCTTATGCTGGATGGAGCATGCACATGAGCACCAGAGATAGACCTTGTGCCAGATGGAGAGCACATATGCATGCCAGCACTCTTATGCCAAAGGGAGAGCACTCATGCCAGAGACCTTGCACCAAATGGGGAGAGCACGCTCGCACCAGAGAGGGCACTCACGCCAAAAGGAGTGGCCTCGCGAGCGCCACAAGCACCGCAAGAGGGAGCCGCCTGACTACCTTGTGTCTCAGTCCCTCTTCCCGCATGCCTCAGGCTGCTTTGTGATAAGATGTTTTGATTTAAGAGCTCAATCACAGAATGAATTTAATTCTTAAGTCAAGGTATTAATTGACCTTTTTAGTGCTACACTGACATAGCATCATAATAATTTCCCCTAATTAATCTGAGTAAATTTCATTTATCCTCCTGTTTGTATGCACAGGTATCACCTATCCCAGCAACTGTGTATAAGATAAACACCATGTGTAGAGCAAATTCAGTCATATAACCCTTAAAAATAAGCAGATTGGGGAAACATAAAGGTTAAAACATAGATGCTGAAGAAGGAAGAAAAAGAAACAAAACTGGACCGGAATTTGACCTTTGTCTGCATGCAACGTATAATATACTATGGCAGTATGATATACTGGATTTTGACTACTTCTGACAGGTGCACCTATTCCGGATAGTATGTGCATTTGACATACCTCGGACAGCAGCCAAACCAGGCTTTAATAACAGTCATAGCTCATGGAAATGAGATTCAGAAAAGAGCTGGGACATCCAATCTCCATCCAGGAAAGTTAAATGTAACTTTGAAACTTGATGCACTTTCATTCGTCGCAATACTGGAACCATTCCAAATTGCTCCCATAGCTGGGCTGCTGTAAGTTCCATCGATTGTCAGAACCAAGAGGGCAGAGTAGTGAAATTAGGCTCACAGTTGCTTCCAGAGTCAGTGTTAATGTTTCACTCTATGTTTAAAAACATTTGTTGCATTTGGTGTTGCCCTCGTTTGTTAAATTTTTGACTTTCACAGCATTCAGAAAATTATGGGAATAATTCAAAGTCAAAAGGTTTATAAAGTGACATGTCACAGGGAAAAAGATATGACGTCTCTTTGGTTTTTATGGTTTTTTTGGTTATTTATGATTAAATACCCAAAATGAGCTTTCCAAATGTGTTATGGTGAGTCATCCAGACTCCCTCAAAATATCAGGAGTTTTCAGTTTTGTTTTAATAGTACCCAAATATTCATGGATTTGCCTCTAGTCCTCTCCTGAAATACATTGGGTTTTCCTCCCTTGTATCCTGAGTGTCATGAAACATTTCAGAAATTAATTTTCACCATTTTCCATTGTGCTTAAAAAGAGCAGGAATAAGAATCACTAACTTAGCCACACATGTTGATGATTTTGGATTTTGGAGTATTTCAGAATTCTGGATACAGGATGCTCAAAGTCTAATGAAGCATTAGGATCGTTTTGTTTTAGTGCTAACAATTCTAATTCTTTAACCTGATTTCTGCTGAACATACATCCTGGAAACATTAACTGTGCTTATTCTGCACCATCTTTATTGGGTCCAGGGCTGTAGAAATGCAATGTGGCCACTGCATTACATTTTAGAAAGTACTGGGTTAATTTAAATTGGCATATAGAGTGGAAACATTAACAACCTTAGATATGCAGATGATACCACTTTGATGGCTGAAAGTGAGGAGGAGCTGAGAAGCCTTCTAATTAAGGGGAAAGAAGAAAGTACAAAAGCTGGGTTGCAGTTAAACATTAAGAAAACCCAAAATGATGGCAGCCAGACTGATTGATAATTGGCAAATAGAGGGAGAAAACGTGGAGGCAGTGGCAGTGACAGTTTTTTCTAGACACGAAGATTACTGCAGATGTAGACTGCAGCCAGGAATTCAGAAGACATTTACTTCTTGGGAGGAGAGCAATGACCAATCTCAATAAAATAGTTAAGAGTAGAGACATCACACTGGCAATGAAGATTCACATAGTTAAATCAATAGTATTCCCCATAGTAACCTATGGATGCAAGAGCTGGACCATAAGGAAGGCTGAGAGAAGGAAAATAGATGCTTTTGAACTGGGATCAATTTTTAATTGATGCAACCTGATCATCTGGACAAGATGTTTGAATTGACGAATTGTATCATTTTCAAGCTTGGCCTTTGCCCATCTTAGCTGATATAATCTGTGGTGCTAGAATAATAGGGTGAGTCTTGCAGGTGGTAAATGCCTCACTGTAGGAGGAAAATTCTGAGAGTGCCTTGGACCACAAGAAGATTAAACCAGTCCATACTCCAGGAAATAATTTCCAATTGCTCACTGGAAGGAAGGATATTAGAGGCAAAGATGAAGTACTTTGGCCACATAATGAGAAGACAGGAAATCTTGGAGAAGATAATGATGCGGGGGGGGGGGGGAGGAAGGAAAAAGGAAGAGAGGCTGGCCAAGGGCAAGATGGACAGATGGTATCCTTGAAGTGACTGGCTTGACCTTGAAGGAGCTGGGGGTGGCCATGGTCAACAGGGAGCTCTGACGTGGGCTGAGCCAGGAGGACATGAAGAGTTGGAAGTGACTGAATGGATAAACAAAAACAAATAGAGTGGAAAAAAGTTTCTAATAATGCTGGGAGATCCCAGGAAATTCTTCAAGATAAAAAGAAAATCATATGGTTCTCCAAAATAAAATCAGTTAGTATAGTTTTAAAAGCTGGCATTCCCTAAGACTTTTTCCCACCAATTCTTTTTCACTCTGAGGATAATGTCTGTATCTAAGCACAAATTTATGGTGCATCTTTATACTGAAGAATGAATGTATTTTGACTCCACTTGAACTGCCTTGGGTCGATGCTATGGAGTCCTTTGATTGTAGTTTGGTGAGGCATCCGAACTGTTTAGTAAAGAAGGCTGAGGGCCTTGTAAATCTACAGCACCCAGGATTCTGTAGCATTGAGCCACAGCAGTTAAAGTGGTGTCGAACTACACTGTGTAAAATAAGACTCTAATCATGCAAAAACAAAAAAGGGGTTTTAGAAATCATTTCAGAAACATCTATGGTTAACATGATGGCAGGCTGCTTTAATGATGCAGAATGGAGAGCCCCAGTAAATATTTATATTATGCTAGCTTCTAAAGTCTACTTTTCAGGGATGGAACTTAACCACATTGATTTTTGTGTAAACACAGGAAAGAGGGCTTTCCAACTAGGGGAATCATTTTTACAAAATGTTTACACACAGATTCACTGGTTGCAATTAAAAAGTACCCAGAATACATACATTTATATCCTCTGGAGGCTATTTTGTATCATGCATTAAAATAATTGATAATAAAAGATGTCAATCTGCTTGTTGTTGTAGAGATAGTGTTGTCTGTCACTAAAAGAAGAGGAAATTTCATAAAATGTATTTGAGATTGTTAACAAAAGGGTTTAGGTAATCAATTAATGTGGTCAGAGAAAATATGTAATCTACTTGAATTACAATTTATTGGCAAATCTGATCATGTTACATTTAGATTTAATCAAGATTAAATCTAAATGTTACATGTAGGCTTCTCTTCTACAGCAGGTACTGACCTAGCAAAGCTAAAATTATTGTATCTTTGCCTTTACTCCACTTTTTAATGGGTACCTCCTTTCGTATCATGAATACACTTTCATTTTCCATAAAATATTATACATCAGTTGTACTTACTATATAAAGCTGTTTCTTTATCTCCTCTCCTCCACTCCCACTCTTTTTAAGGAACATAAAGCCTACAAATCAAGAGAGAAGGAAAGGTCTTAGGCATGTAAAACAATGAAGGGAATTTATGAAGCTGAGAGGAGTCAAAGGGTGAAGGTTACATAAAACTGTGGCTTGGACACTCAGCTGAAATTGTAACTGAAAACTAAAGGGTTGATTTCTTTTCACTCTCAGCACTGGTCTTGGCTGACAAGCTCCTCATCTCCCTGCTCACCCTCTGCTAAATAGCATAGATGCTAACCATGTAGTTTAAGCAATGTCTAGTGTCACCCTTACATTAGCCGAACCAATGTGTCCCAGAGCCAGGATTGTGCAGTGATTTTTACATTGATCTGCAACTCTGGAGATCAGAATTTGAATCTCCGCTGGACTATGAAACTCATTGGGTGATTTTGGCAAGTCTGAGCTTCATAGAGGCAAACTGTCTCTTTTCCAGGTATGAGCAAACCCAGACCCAGGGGTCAGATGTGGCCCTTTGGGATCTTTTCTCAGATCCTCTTCTCTCACCATCCTATCCTTCCTCCATCCTTCTCTCTTTCCTTCCTCCTCCCCTCCCTCCCTCCATCCTTCCCTTCCATCCTTTTGTCCTCCCCTCCCTCTTTCCCCTTCCATCCATCCATCCATCCATCCTTCCCTTTTGTCTGGGAGAAGAGAAGGTAGAGCATGAGAATTGTGTTTCAAGATTTAAAAAGGTTTTAAATCTTGAGGAGGAGGAGGAGGAGGTGGAGGAGGAGGAAAACTGATTTTCTGCTGCTCTAGAAACCGGGGCACAAGGGAACAATGGTTTCAAATGGCAGAGAAAGAGATTGCACTGAAAAAATCTTAGAGAGAACTTACTGAGAGTAAGAGCTGTTGGAGAGTGGTGTGGGCTGCCTGGTAGTGTGGTGGACTTTCCTTCTCTGGAGGCTTTTCTGTAGAGGCTGTCTATTAGGAGTGCTTTGGTTGTGGCTTCTTGCATGGCAGGGGGTTGGACTGGATGGCCCTTGGAGATCTCCTCCAGCGCTAGGATACTAGGATTATATATCAGGACTAGGTAATATGTATCTAATGGATACATTTTTTTTCCTCACCCATTCACCATCTCATTCCGGCTGAGGCCAACTCTTTTTTGGGATCCAACCATTTCCTATATTTTCTTCATTTTCTGTCTCTAAAAGAGAAGAAGAAGGTGAGAAAAGGGCAGGGTGGGAGCACAAGGAGAACCCCTTCCTCTCTGCCCACCCATCTGGCTCCAGCCCGCCATGTGGCCCCCAAGTTAGAAAATTTGCCCATGCCTGCTCTATTCAAATCTTGCCAAGAAAACCTGTGATAGTTTTGTCTTAAATTCATCATAGGTTGGAAATGACTTGAAGATACAGAAGAACAACAATACCGTGAACATATCCCTTCAGCAGCGTTTTAAAGATGCATATGAGATTGCCTTAAGTGGGAAAGTGACTTGAAAGCACACGCACACACATAAGATGTTAAGTCTAATTTGTCTGACACTAGGTTTCCTAAGATACTCCAATGAAGCAATAATAAATACAAAATGGCCAATGCAGTTCCGGAAGCATCAGCAAAAATTTGTCCAGAGGAGGGTGACCAAGGGTACATCTGCACTGTAGAATTAATGCAGTTTGAGCCCACTTGAATTGCCACAGCTCAATGCTATAGAATCCTGAGATTTGTAGTTTGGAGAAGCACCAGCACTCTTTACCAGAGAAGGCATTGTAAAAACTACCATTCCCATGATTCTATAGTACAGAACCATGATAATGCAGTTTAATGATAATTAAACTGCATTAATTTTACAGTGTAGATGCTCCCCAAAAATTGATGATAGCTGCCTTTAAATATTTGGAGGGATGTCATATTGTAGAGATTTTATCTAGGACCATGGATAAGGAGGTCTGTGCCAGGCAAGCTTCCTCTAAACCAGATCAGCCAAGATTGAGAACAAGCACTCTACGTTGAAGGCAAAGCTACAGAGGTTTATTATGATTTGGCCAAAAAGGGATGCAAGTACATGCAGCATGCTTCAAAAGTACAAGCACAAATTCATAGAAAAACACAAGACATGTTATGCAATTCTGACAGCTATTCAGACTTCCTGCCCTTTTCCCTTCCTGATTGGCTGAAAAGCTATGATCCATGCATGAATTGCCCATGGGTTCCCCTGATGTCACAATCATAAGAAGGAGGCCCCCATGGTGGGAAGGAGAGCAGCTGATGGTTGGTCAGTTCAAAGACCCTGTGCATTGCAGAGACACCCATGTGGAGCACGTGAAACAAAGGAAAGTGGTGACATGGATATGCAGATGATCTCTTGATAAACTTAAGTGTCCAGTTTGGTGGACACAAAGGTGCAAGACCCAAAAGACAAAGGGTGACAATACCAAACAATCAGGGGCTTGGCTGCCTATGCAGAAGACTAATATTCATGTGGAATCAACAAGTCTCTAGCTATGTCCAAACAGAAAAACATCTTAAGCTTATATTGATGACAAAAAGGATCATCTGGCTCACATCTGTACACAAAGGGTTTGACTTTATGTGACCTGAGGGATTGCTAGAAAGATCTTTGTTAATTGTGTAGCGATATCCATTCCCAGGAATTTATGTCAACAGGGGGCACAAGGACAGCCGGTGCCTTCAGGATACATTTGTACTGTCCACCAGTGTTACACTCAAGTTCTGGAATGATTCCATCAACGTTGCCTCCAAAATATCCTGCAAATCTCTTGGGAAGGCAGACAGACAAATGCCAGCATGCTGGAAGAAGCAAAGACCACCAGCATTGAAGTAATGATCCTTTGCCATCAACTTCGCTGGACTAGCCACATTGTTGGAATGCCCGATCACTGTCTCCCAAAGCAGTTACTATACTCCCAATGGAAAACGAAATGTTGGTGGACAGGAAAAGAGACTTAAAGATGGGCTTAAAACTAACCTTAAAAACTGTGGCACAGACACTGAGAACTGGGAAGTCCTGGCCCTCGAGTGTTTCAACTGGAGGTCAGCTGTTACCAACAGTGCTGTAGAATTCAAAGAGACAAAAATGAAGGGCAAAAGGAAGAAACGTGTCAAGAGGAAGGCATGTCAAGCCAGCCCTTCTTGGGACCAGCTTCTATCTGGAAATCAATGTCCTCACTGTGAAAGAACATGCAGATCAAGGATAGGTCTCTATAGTCACTAATGGACCCACCACAAAAAATTGGAATGTAATCATACTCAGCCGTGTGTGATAGCCTATGATGATGATAACGACATTTGATACATGTTTATACATTTAGAAAGTGATACAGGATACAAGAAATACATGTTATGCAAAAAGTATCGGTTTTAAACATTTATTAAAGGGTTTAGATTTGATAGAGTTCTGGGTACATCTGCCACTATGTCCTTCCAAGTATCAATAATAATAATAATAATAATAATAATAATAATAATAATAATACTTTATTTATACCCTACCACCATCTCCCCAAGGAGACTCAGGGCAGCTTACATGAGGCTATGCCCATCAATACAAAATACACAATATAACACAAAAACACAATGGAAAATCAGAAAATAAAATAACCTAAAATACAAAACCAATGTATATAAGCAACACAACAATATAGAATCAAAACATTAAAGACATTAAAAATGATCACCATGGCCAATTTCAAGGATTAAAAATTTTAAAACACTGGGAGATATGGCAGTGTAAAATATCAGGGAGTGGCTTCAACATTTCAAAACCACGGAAAATGTTTAAAAAATAAAAAAAATCATATTTCTTTCATGAAGTTTTCTTATTCTTAAACATTTGAAGAGGGAGGTGCTGTGGCTTTACAACAATATACAAGATGGAACAAGGCCAGAATACAAACCTACTCATTCAACTTAAATATTAGGATGAATGTCTTGGCAATTAGAGATGTTCAACAATCAAATAAGATTACTTTGGAATAGATGGGTTCCCCTTTGTTGGAGGTCTATAAAAAGGTCTCTTTCAATAGAACTCTTTAAACTCCTTGAAGAGTAGTTTAACTGTATATTCCTTCATAACAGAGAGTTGGACTAGATGGTCCTTGTGATTTCTTCTAACTCTAGCATATAAACTGTGAAGGCAGACTTTGACAGGGAGAGATTTGCGCAACAGCAGGTGATTCTGAAAGTGTATAAAGAATAATGAGTTCTTTTCAAAGGCTGTTTTTCTCACTAAAAATGAAACGTAATTGTACCTGGAGCTCAGAAGACACAGGGAGTACCTGTGCCTCACCTAATGGCACACCCAATAGTAGTGAATTGTTTCATTCCGTCATGGTTTTATTCTCCTTTCAGGGAATGTAGCTAAGCAAAATGCATTTCATTTTGTGTAGGTGTTCTCTCCTTTCAGATTTGTCTCTATGTAATTGTCTTTTTCAGAGGCAAATGTACTAGTGGGAGGAAAAATTCTCCTTCCACTATGGAAAGCTACTATGGGCTGCTATGTGTGCGTAGGATTTCTTCTTTTATGCTATTAAAACAATTGTGATAATATTCAGTGTCTTTCTCTTCTGATTTTGCCTGGCTTGCTCTTTGAGAGCATAACAATGGGCAACATTATAATGTGCCAATAAATTGCTTCTTGTCTAAACTCTCCCATAGAATATATATGAAAAGTCACACATATCTGAAAGGTGGGAAGAGTTGAATTATAACGCCCTCCTTCTCTTCCTCTTTCCATCAACAAATTTTAAAGTATGTATTGATTGTTTTAAAATGTATTAACTTGATATACTTTTAAAACTAGTATTATGAATTGAATGTATTCTTCTCTTCCTTGATCTACAGCAGTGGCTCTCAGCCTTCCTAATGCCATGACCCCTTAATACAGTTCCTCATGTTGTGATGACCCCCAACCATAAAATTATTTTTGTTGCTACTTCATAACTGTAATTTTGCTACTGTTATGAATTGTCATATAAATATCTGACATGTAGGATGTATTTTCATTCACTGGACAAATTTGGCACAAATACCCAATCTACCCACAAATATCCAATATGCCCAAATTTGAATACTGGTAGGGTTTGGGGGGCTGATTTTGTCATTTGGGAGTTGTGGTTGCTGGGATTTATAGTTCACCTACAATCAAAGAGCATTCTGAACCCTACCAACGATGGAATTGAACCTATCTTGGCACACAGAACTCCCATGGTGGGCACTGACCTTGAGTTTGGGAGCTGTAGTTCACTTAAATCTAGAGAGCACTGAGGACTCAAACAGTGATGGATCTGGACGAAACTTGGCACAGATACCCAATATGCCCAAATGTGAATACTGGTAGAGTTTGGGGGAAATAGATCATGACATTTGGGTATTATAGTTGCTGGGATTTATAGTTCACCTATAATAAAAAAGCATTCTGAACCCCACCAACAATAGAATTGGGCCAAACTTCCCACACAGAACCCCCATGAAAATACTGTGTATTCTGAAGGTCTTTGGCAACCCCTGTGACGCCCCCTAGCAACCCCCCTCCCAAGGGTCCTGACACCCCAAGTTGAGAAACACTGATCTACAGAGAGAGATGCTCTCATGTTTTTAGGGAACCCAGAGTCTTGTTTTTGGTGTTGAATGCTATGAATCTGTAGTAGCAAAGACCATTAGCATGTGTTATATTTGAAGAGGATGTCCTAAGAAGCTCGTAAAATTCAAGCCAAATTTCCAAGCGGCATTTTAGACTGCATCAAACTGTGAGAACTGTGGTATTCCATGGGGATCTGCACAGTCTTCCAAAACCACAACAGACTGGTACTTATTTTAACTGAGAAGTTTATGCAGGTCTATTAAAACAGAAAAAAACTCTGGAATACTAAATGAGAAAAAGAATGGGCATTCATAATAAGACTGTACTAAATAAGACTGTACTAAAACTGGGTCAATGATTCAAAAACATCTTTGCTTATTCATTACATCCTGTGAGGTTTAATCCCTGTCATCAGTATCTAGGCAATAATATTTTCATTATGTGGAAAAGGCTCAAATTTGCTGGGCATCTGGACAAGTCATTCTTAAGATGCTAAGAAGCTGATTATATGGGCAATTAAGGTTGGAATTGAAGAAGGAATCTGAGATGCTATATTCTGTGACTAACTTAATTTATATAAGTGAATAGTACTAGACATTCTTCTCCGTGTCAACTGCATTTTCTTCTTGTTGTTGTTTAGTACCCATCATGCTGTTTATCACTGGGGATATCTCTCTTACTAAATACATTTGGTGTATATTTCTCCCATTGTTTAACATGTTTTTAAAAATCAATTCTCCAAAACTGGGTCAATGATTCAAAAACATCTTTGCTTATTTGAGGAAAAGAAAATTCTGCCTCTTCCCAGTTATGGGAAATTAACACTTTTGTTGACACTCCCACAGTCCCTCACCTTAAAAATGGGAAGGGCAATGACAATCAATTCTGATATCTTCAGTTTCTTCTGTAATGTTCCTTTGTTGCTGTTATTGTGTGCTTTCAAGTAATTTCTGGCTTATGGAAACTATAAGGTGACCCTGTCATGAGGTTTTGCAAGGCGTGTGTGTGTGTACTATTACCTTTGTTTTATTTTCTATATTTATATACTGCTTTTCTCAGCCCTGGGTAGACTCAAAGCTGTTTCCAAGATAGTCACAGCAAAATATAAAACCAACATACACATGAAATTGAAACAACAGATAGGTTGGTGAAAAGCAACTTACCTTCCTCTAAGTTTGAGAGAGTAAGACTTGATCAAGATCACCCAGTGGACTTTTATGACCGAGTCTTTTGGAATTTTAGTTCAACACTCATATCTCTATACCATGCTGGCTTTCTGTCCTTTTTGCACCTTCCATCATTATACTGCTCCTATAAACTACTATAAATAATAGAAATTCAAGGGATTGTTCCAGATCAGAGGTTTAGACTTGAGGGTCAACTCAAAAGCAGATCCTGAAATGGAAAAAAGTGTCACGATGCCAGAGCACTGTCGTTATTCAGGCAGAGGTGAATCAAACAATCACCCAGTTTGGGTTAAACAATTTAATTAAAGCAGCACTTACTGTCTGGCTGTTTTAATAGTCCAAAACATAAAACGTAAAGATAGGACTCAGCCATAGAATATAAAACAAAAACTGATAGCAAATGCTGTTGCAGGTTCAAGATAACACCATAGTCAAAAGGTCCGGTCCAGTGGTCAAGCGCCGAGAGTTCAATGAGCAAAGTCCAGGGATCAAGAGTCTGTACCATAGTCAAAAGCTAATCCAAAGATTCAAGGGTTCAAGAGACAGGTCAGGATACTGAAAATCCACAAACCAGCAGCTTCTACTACCAAAATAAGACAAATACTTTTCTCCCAAAGATCAGTCTCAAGGCTAGCTCATTATATCCAGAAACAGCCAGCTGCAGCCTATCTCTTGCATACCTCCACCCTTAATTGCTTTCACCCATGAATTCTTACTTACAGATTGCTCGACCCTTTAGAACTAAGACTTACATTAACCTTTCCATCACCAACTGCTAGACCTACCACCATCGACCACCACCAACTGCAGAACATGATACACGACAAAAAACTACAAGAAAACAGTATCAGTTAACTACAAATCCATTGATGCTGTGTTTCAGCATGCATTATGAAGTAAAGACTCAAGCTATGAGTCCTTTGACGTGCTTTACAGATAACAACTGGTAACCAATACAATACCTGTGGTATGGGCTCCTCAATATGTACTCTATTTAAATGAGAATCAATTGGATTAATGTATTGGTCGTTGGAAAGATTTGGGGGAAATGATCCTAATGAGATCATTAACCACAAAATTGGGATTCCCTATGGTCCAAAAACCATTTATATTTTCAACCATAATAAGACAGAATGTCACGAGGACAGTATGGCCAGCCACACCAAGCCATGTACATGGCACAATTTCACCAAAATGTCAGAAAAATATTTGAAAAAAGATATATGCAGTTGCTAATAGATTTTGGAAGGAAGTTTTTCAGGGATATAATAAAAACATAAATCAGCTAGATGAGCCATTTCTTCTGCTTACCATAACGTAACTCCTGATTCTCCGTGGAATGTTTCAATGAGATTTAGATTGATATTTTAACCGTTTACTGGTATTGTAGCTTCCAGTTGCTTCCAGTTAATGTGTGAACATAAGAAGAGACTTACAGAATCAGACCAAAGCCCTATCCACTCCAGTACCCTTTTTCTCTTTGTAAGGGCTAGCTATGGGTAATCTCAAAGCCTGATATGAGAACAGTAGCCATCTTCCACTGATACAACTTATCCTGGAAAGTAGTGTTTAGTCATCATATGTAGAAGCCCTCAATAAGCTTACCACATATGAATGTGTACACTGGATTCTTGAAATAAAAGCTGGCATGCACAGCCTATTTTCCAAGTTCCCATCCACCTACAGTGTCGCTATTCTGTGTCTTATCTTCCTACAGTCCTTGATTTGAACCAGTCCTTATTCATTGCACAAAAGGTTTTAAATATGCAGAAGCAGCATAAGGACATTACCCAATACAACATTGCACAATTGGTTTTTATGTTCCTTGTGTTTTTAGCAGAGCTGGGTAAAGTCTTGGCCTCAGGTGGCTGAATGCAAAGGGCCATTGAAAGGACCCCTACCATTGCTGTGACTCTCTTTAGTACAGATTCGACTGCGTGTCTCTCATCTGGGAACCAGCCTAGCTAAGTAAGGACTGGCTCCTCATCACCTGGTGACAAAAATAGTTGCATGAAATAGTTGCACTAGCTGGTGGCTTCTATGTCAATGAGTCAATGAATTACTTTAAACTGCAAGTCTAAACATAAAAGGAGCCAAAAATAGGTTCATTACCCTTTTTAGTTCATGTTAAAACCGATCATGGATTTACTACCCAAGACACTACTGTTTTCAAAGTTTTCATCACAGAGACACAGGTTGTTGGATATGCTGTTGTAACTATTGTTAGACTAGCTCATTTGCTCTACTTAAAATATTATTTCCTAGCTCTAAAGGGGATGCATCGGTAAGAATGGAATATGATAGTACAGATGTTAGTTTTGACCCCAGAGGAACCTTGGTGTTGACTTCAAGATCTTCTGCCTGACTTTTCCTAAAGCACTCAGGTTCATGATCTCCATCTTCCTTCACCATGAAGTCAAGCTCAAGCCTCAAGTGCTGGTCTTGGTCTATAAAGCCCTATATGGTTCTGGCCCAGCTTACTTGTCCAAATGTATCTCCCTCTACGTCTTGCCTTGGAGTTTAAGATCATCCGGGGAGGCCCTGCTCTCGATCCTGCCTTTTTCACAAACACGTTTGGTGGGGACGAGAGACAGGGCCTTCTCAGAGGTGGCCCCCCGCTTATGGAATCCATTCCCCAGTGAAATTAGGTCAGCTCCATCCCTCCTTTCCTTTAGGAAGAAGCTCAAATCATGGTTTTGGGACTAAACCTTGGGGTAGCAGGCTTTGCAGCAACTGCAATGTTCATGAGAACTGACAATGGACAGGTTTTGGACTAAGTTTTTGGATGCTGAATTGGACTTGGATATGGCTAGATGGTTGATAATGTTTTAAATTGATTTTTAACGAATTGTTTTTATCTAATGTGTAATATCATGGTATACTGTGTTTTTGTATGTGTTGGCATTGAATTGTTGCCAAGCCCCTATATGGATTTTGCTCATAGTCCCACTTTATCATGCCTTTTAAAATATAATTTTGTGTGTCAACCTTGAAATGTGGAGGCAGGCAAGATGGTTTTAGGGAACCAAATGTTCTGCTAAACTAGGTGACTCATGCAAACAGAACATTTCACCAAGTCGTATAATGTTAAATGAAATGAACTATTCACATTATTATTCAGAAGGCAGTACAGCTGCCTACTGGTTTCATTAATTTATTAAGGGTTTGCTGATTGATTCCACTAGATATTATACCTGCTAACCCCCAATCATAACAATTTGTTTTCTTTACTGGTAATGAAAAAAATACATGTTTTGCATACAGTATTGATCAGCAACTGTTACCACTCAGAGATCGGAAAAACGCAAGCCGCAGTTACTGCTTCACAGCTTAAGGTCTGGTGGAACCATTTGCAAGACAATAGTTCTGTGACATCTTTGAAATTCAAGAAACTATTCCAGCATCCTACATAAAGAAACTCGTCTTCCCTTTGTTAAAGAAAGAAACTTTAATGGACCATGAATATTCTGCCATACATAATTTAAAGATGAGAGAATAAAGTTGGAGTAGAATAACATGCATAAGAACATTTCTCAGAATATATGAAAAGCAAAGAGAAAAATACAAAGTGAGTATCAAAATACATTTTTTTCTCACCAATTTCATTTCTTTTTAAATTTTTCATGTGATATGTCAATCGCAGCTTACAAATTCTTGAACATTTTCCCCTTTATTTCTATACCTCTGATCTGGCTGTTAATATTCATTATGTGTGATGACTCAGTGCTCTGTAGCCAGTTGTGTCACTGCACCCAATTGCACAAGATCAGTCATATTTGCTCAGAGATGGGTGACACAGGGGCTGCATTTATTTTCAGACCTTCCATTTATTCATCTTAATTGGTAAAATGGAATTTTATATAGCTGCAATTGTGTCTGGGGAATGTGGTGGTGGGGGGGTTATCTATTGTATTTTCATTACCTTCATTGCTAGATAATATTTCCAAAGTTCAACGTCTGACCAATACTTTCTAGAGATTACCCTGGAGCCCCCGGTGGTGCAATGGGTTAAACCCCAGTGCTGGCAGGACTGAAGACCGACAGGTTGCAGGCTCGAATCCGGGGAGAGCTTGGATGAGTTCCCTCTGTCAGCTTCAGTTCCCCTTGCGGGGACATGAGAGAAGCCTCCCACAAGGACAGTAAAACATCAAAACATCAGGGTATCCCCTGGGCAACATCTTTCCAGATGGCCAGTTCTTTTACCCAGAAACGACTTGCAGTTTCTCAAATTGCTTCTGACATGGAAAAAAAAGAAGAAATTACCCTATATTGACCATATTGTATTGCACTGAAGTTCTGGATCACCAAAAGCAATTTTGCAATATTCCATTTTCACTTACAACAACAGCACAGGGCATGTAGCCGGGGGGGGGGGGGGGGGAGGGGAAGCCCCCCGAAATTCTCACGGTGTTTCGCGAAAAGGCTTTACTGGTGCATTATTTAAACTGTTATGTTTATTCATATCATGATCTGATCACCATACTCAATATATCCTATATGCATGGGGGTATTGGGGTAATGATACAAAAGGTTGGCTAGGGTAGACCCTCTTTCACTCAGACTCAGCCCCCCCCCCGAAACTTAGCCCCCCGAACCCCCGCCTGAAAAAAATTCAGCCCCCCCCCCCCAAAAAAACAAAAACAAAATCCTGGCTACGGGCCTGACAGGGCATAATGGATAAAGGATGTGTTGTGTATAAATGATCTTCTATAAGAGATGCTGGAATAGTCTTTCCATACATTATGCCGGAAAATCTTTTGACTCAGTTTGCAAAATATTTTGAGCTGGCTGTGTTGCTTGGGTAGACATGCAGCTATGGATCCACTGATGCTTTCTTCTTTGGGTGGTAAAAGAAGGCTAAATGTGTTCCCCGATCTCTTCTGACTTGTCACTTAATTTGTTGTGTCAGGCCACCTTTGCTTTCATGAGAGGAATCACATCAACATCTCTGGCTGAACATTCAGTTATTGTAGTGAAGTTCCTTCTTTGGACTGGCCAATAACAACAACTACTACTACTACTACTACTACTTTATTTTTGTACCCTGCCTCCATCTCTCCGAAGGGACTTGGGGCAGCTTACATATGGCACAATGTGCCTGGAACAATACATAAAATAAACACACAATACAATAAAAGATAAAGACCTCTAGCATATAAAACAATAACTTAAACTCAAAACAGCACCGAATAACCTATGGTGAGAATTGTTGTAAAACATGGCCAACTGTAACTAGGAACAGGGAAATAGGATGTAGCTCACGAACTAGGGCATGGGACGAAACTGCAGTGCTCTGTCATTAATTGTGGACCATTGGGGTTAGACATTCTCAAAGGTTTGTCTAAACATCCAAGTCTTCAATTCCTTTCGGAAGGAGGACAGTGTGGGGGCCTGCCTAATATCCCTGGGGAGGGCATTCCAAAGCTGGGGGCCACCAATGAGAAGGTCCTCTCCCTCATCCCCACCAACCACACTTGTGACAGTGGCGGGACTGTGAGGAAGGCCTCCCTGGTAGATCTTAATGCTCACATAAGAGCAAGTGGGGGGGGGGGGGGATGCAGTCACAAAGATATACAGGGCCCAAACTGTTTAGGGCTTTATAGGGGATGACCAGTTCTTTGAATTGGGACTGTAAACTAGTGGGCAACCAGTAGAGCTATTTTAATAGGGGTGTTGTCTACACCCTGTAATCAGTTCCAGTTAGCAATCTGGCTGCCGACCTTTGCACCAACTGCAGTTTCCTGGCTGTCTTCAAAGGCAGCCCCACATAGAGTGCATTGCAGTAATCCAACCTGGATATAACTAAGGTGTGGACCACCATGGCCAAGTCAGGCTTCTCGAGGTACAGTCCCAGTTGGCGCACCAGTTTTAATTGTTCGAAGGCCCTCCCGGCCACTGCCAACACCTGAGCATCGAGTGTCAACACTGAATCTAGAAGGACCTCCAGGCTGTGGACTTGTGTCCTCAGGGGGAGTGTAACCCCATCAAGCACAGGTTGCCACCCTATGTCAAGAATTATGGAAATCGCAACAACAGAAGCAGAAGCAAAAACAAAAAATTCCAAGGTCAGGAACAATGCATACTTCATCCACGAAAACTGAATAGGTGACACTGAGAAATATCAATTCAGGACAATGTTACACAATGGGACACCATGGCTTCTCCTTGCACATTCACTAATCCAAATGGAAAAGCATTTGGACTGATTTGTCACTGTGGCACATTAGAGGCTGGGTGTATTTATAACCATGATGAAAGAGCTTCTCTGATGAAAAAGCATTTGTCCTTGTTACATAGCCAAGTTTCTGATTTAAAGGCTCCATTTCCCCAAAGTCACTACATACATAAACCGGGAGTCCCTTATATTTAAGTCTTCATTCTGTGTGCCTGAGATTATTAACATACTTCATGGGGATTCATTCCTGGACAGAGAACTAAAGGAAGTCAACAAGCGATTCTCTTCCCATTCCAAAGCATTAGCACACATGCTGTTTCTATATATGCCTCTGCTAGTACTCAAGAGGGAGTAACACAGCTTGAGTATCCCTTATCTAAATTCCTTGGGATTAGAAGTTTTTTGGATTTCAGATTTTTTGGATTTTGGAATATCTGAATTGCATCTACGGATATAAGAAAATACGAGGATTGAATGAAAAGTAATGCCTCTACCTTCGTAACTCTTCAACAGATGGCAGTACTGGTAAGCAGCAGGTACTGGCTTGTTCAGTAGACTCTTGACAGCAGAAGGTGTCACCTCAACATCTTTAAACTTACTTGCTCAATGACACACAGTACTCACATCAACACAATCACCATAAACAGCATGCATTCTCTGATTAATCTCGTTTGGGGTGACACCTTCTCCTGTCAAGAATTCAATGACTGCATGTTGATTAAATCGCATTGACTGACTGTCTGTGAAGGGTTCCATACTTTGCACTTTAACAACACAACCGCTCAGTGCTAAGGTTTCCTGCCAAAATGGAACTGTAGAGGAGAGTCTACTGAACAAGCCAGTACCTGCCGCATACCAGTACTGCCATCTATTGAGGAGTTACGCAGGTGGAGACATTTAATTTATATTTCATATACACAAATATACATAGCCTGAAGGTAGTTTTATATACAATATTTTAAAAATTATTTTGTGCATTAAACAAAGTTTGTGTACATTGAACCACCAGGAAGCTAAAGCATCACCATCGCAGCAGCCTATAGGGACATGCTTGGATTTTGGAATATTTTGGATTTTCAGTTAAGTAATGCTCAGCCTATAAGACTGATATAAGGTGTTTATATCCAGTGATGTCTAAGGAAGTAAAATGATATCATTGATTTAAAAGTGTAATATTTGAGATAAAGAAATATGGAAATGCTATCTATTTAGGGAAATTGCCCACAAAAATGCACAGGTTTGTACACATACATTTCCCAGAAGAAATGTATACATATTCCAGAAGAAATTGGGCTGGGTGGTGTCAGAAAACCACTTTCTTTGTGTTTGTGTGTATGTTTCAAATGTGAACCAAATAAATTCATGCACAATTTTTAGTGATAATATCAAATTGTTAAGGATAAATATCATTTTAACAAAAAAAGTATCTAGAACTATTCTCCCAATCCTCTGCCTTTTCTATTGTAGTCTGTCCAAAAGAGTAGTAAGTCTGAAAAGCTTTATGATAATCTTATTCACTTGCCACAGCATCACTGACCATGAATTATCTGGCTAAGGGGCCATGTTGGCGCAACAGGTTAAACTGCTGAGCTGCTGAACTTGCTGGCTGGAAGGTTGGAGGTTTGAATCTGTGGGATGGGGTGAGATTCCATTGTTAGCCCCAGCTTCTGCCAACCTAGCAGTTCGAAAACATGCAGATGTGACTAGATCAATTGGCGGAAATGGCACTCCATATAGTCGTGCCGGCCACATGACCTAGGAGGTGTCTACGGACAACACAGGCTCTTCTGCTTAGAAATGGAGATAAGGATCAGTCCCCACAGCCGGAGATGAGCACCACCCCCCAGAGAAGGAAGGGGAAGCCTTTATCTGTGTTTCATTGCCGTGTTTCTAGGCATTGAACATTTGCCTTTGTGTTTGTGTATGGCTGAATCCACCCTGAGTCCCCTCAGGGAGATAGAGAAGAAAGTATTATTATTATTATTATTATTATTATTATTATTATTATTATTATTTGAAACAGAACAAGATTAGTACACAACAAACAAGATCACCCCAATACAAATGGCTGTTGTATTGAACCACACGTCAGACACTTCCCAAATTTCTAGAACTGTGTGATGTATCAGTGAATAATGCGTGCAGATCCTAGTAGGGTGGTCTTTTGCAGCTGACAGATGGTAATTTTGTCAAACACAATTGTTAAACCAATTGTGTTTAAGTGCAGGCCAAGGTCTTTAGGCACTGCACCCAGTGTGCCAATCACCACTGGGACCACCTTTACTGGCTTGTGCCAGAGTCTTTGCAGTTTGATCTTTAAATCCTCGTATCATGTCAGCTTTTCCAGTTGTTTCTCTTCAATCCTGCTGTTGCCTGGGGTTGCAACATCTATGAGCCATACTTTGTTTTTTAACATGATCATGAGGTCAGGAGTATTGTGCTACAAATAATAATAATAATGATGATGATGATGATGATGATGATTTTACCACTCCCATTGCTATGCCTCCAGCCCTTCACCCTCCATTGTGCTAATGTGAAAATAACGATAATTTAACAATTAACAGGATTACTATAGCAGAAGCTTTATGAATGAAATCTGTTATTCCATGCATGTGTTAATTTATAAAATACCACCAGATACCCTCTGTTTTTGTTGCAACAGGCTTTCTCAGCCATCTCTTCTAAAATCTGTATCAAGTTTTTAAAGGCTTTTCTTACCACCTGAGTTGTCATTTGTTTATTCTGGAGTGAAACAATGCTAAGTACATATTTTCAAACTATACAACACAAAGTGCACATTATACAACACTCTTATCATCTTCCAAGTTCCACCAAAATACCAAAAATTTCTGTGTGGCATTTTAGTCCCAATACTTCACTGTTTCTCCAACCTGTTGCCTTTCAATTGTGTTGGATTGCAACTCCCATCATACCAACTGGAAACAGCCAATCTAGATGGGGTGGTGTAGTCCAAAACAGTTAAGACTGTCGTAGGTTAGAAGAGGGTGCCTTATATAATTGAGATGACATATGTGCATCTGAATTTTCTGTGTGTTCTTCTTTTTATCCCGTCTTCATTTCCTTCCCTTTTCTCCATCTTTATTATGTCTGTTTTTTAAAAGAATGTTAAATCCCCCATGAAACAAAATGAAATTGAATCCAGACAAGATAGAGGTACTCCTGGTCAGTCTCAAGGCCGAACAGGGCATAGAGTTACAGCCTGTGCTAGATGTGGTTACACTCCCCCTGAAGACACAAGTTTGCAGCTTGGGTGTGATCCTGGATTCATCGCTTAGCCTGCAACCCCAGGTCTTGGCTGTGACCAGGGGAGCATTTGCACAGTTAAAACTTGTGCGCCAGCTAAGCCCATACTTTGGGAAGTCTGACTTGGCCATGGTAGTCTATACTTGAGTTACATCCTGTATAGACTACTGCAACACACTCTACGTGGGGTTGCCTTTGAAGACTGTTCGGAAGCTTAAAATGGTCCAGCACATGGCAGCCAGGTTGCTAACAGGAGAGGCACTCTGGGAGCACACAACTCCTCTGTTGCGCCAGCTCCACTGGCCACCAGTTTACTACTGGGCACAATTCAAAGTGCTGTTTTAGCCTATAAAGCCCTAAACGGTTCCGGCCCAGCTTACCTGTTTGAACGCATCTCCCCTTATGAACCATCTAGGACTCTAAGATCTTCTGGGGAGGCCCTGCTCTCAGTCCTGCCTCCTTCACAGATGCATTTGGTGGGAATGAGAGACAGGGCCTTCTTAGCGGTGGCCCATTGGCTGTGGAACACCCATCCCACGGATTTAAGATCGGCCCCCTCCCTTCTGACATTCTGTAAAAAGGTTAAAACCTGGCTCTTCAAACAAGCTTTTGCTAATGTAACATAATCAGGTAAAGATGAAATTACGGAACAACTTGACAATGCAACTGGATAACTATTTTAGTTATGTTTTTCATGGCTTTGTATGGTTTTATATTGTATGCTAAATGTTTTAATTGTATTTATATTTGTTTTTAATTGCATTTAAATGAATTGTTGCCCACTGTGAACTGCCCTGAGTCACCTCGGGGCTGAGAAAGGCAGTATATAAATGTAGTAAATAAATAAATTATAATAAATGGAGCTTCACCACGCAGAAATAATGGAAAATGAAAGTAGTAGTATAATCAAAGAGAGAACAATTTTAAATTTAGATTATAACGGCAGCGTCATCCTGTTTTATACTGATCATTTCTATAATATGTCTCTCTACCTCCTTTCCTTTTTAAATACAAAAATAATTTAATGACAATTTCTCTATGGGATAGCTAAGTATTTTGGGAATAGCACAGTAATATAGCCCCATCATTCTCTGAGATCATGTTTACTTTAGAGAGGATTTGAGAAGATCTGAAGTTTATTATTTTGTAAGTTTGAAACTATTGTCCTTGAAGCTGAACGTGTCATATTTAGATAACCACTGAAAACTATAAACATACATAAGTGTAAAGAGTTATTACAATTTTAAACCCACTGCTGATGGTGCAGACATCTCCTGAAAAATATAGGCAAACTATGTCTAAGTGGCAGCTTTCTATCCCTGAAGCTGATGCATTTTGTTGATAAAGGATTAAAGCAGGGGTCCTCAAACTAAGGCCCGGGGGCCAGATGCAGCCCTCCAAGGTCATTTACCCGGCCCTCGCTCAGGGTCAACCTAAGTCTGAAATGACTTGAAATCACACAACTAAACAACAATCTTATCTCATCAGCCAAAAGTAGGCCCACACTTCCTATTGAAATACTAATAATTTTACATTTGCTGAAATTGTTCTTCATTTTAATTATTGTATTTTTAAGTGTTTTCTGGACTACAAATAAGATATATGCAGTGTGCATAGGAATTCATTCATGTTTTTTTCTTCAAATTATAATCCGGCCCTCCAACAGTTTGAGGGGCTGTGACCTGGCCCTCTGTTTAAAAAGTTTGAGGACCCCTGGATTAAAGTGTGACATACAAATAACAAGTGTGACATGCATAGTTTGGAAATAGTGCACTGGTGACTTCGCATGACCACCATATTTCTAAGAATTTTATATAAGCCTTGATGCAACTGTCTGGTAGCTGGTTTGACCCCAAGGGCATGTCAGACTCTGATCAGTGTTGTGTCTATTTAAATAAGCTGCTGTGTACTCTTTCCCCTAGGTCAGATTTCCTTCTACAAAGACCCACATATGGAGGAAGTAGTGCTACCTGCATGGTACAGCAAGCAGTGAGCAAGAACAGTTCTACCAAACTGGTATCAATAACAGCTGAACCTGCATCAGACCTGAGACCATAGCCTGTGCTGGGGCTTTCTATTTTCGGCACAGTAATGTTGTTTTGAGATTGTTATGTAGGTTGCTTGAATGCTGTTCTATAAACAGATTAACAGACTCGGAGCTCACTTTATTATGAGCAGACTAGATCATTCCTCTTCTTAGCTTTGCCATTTTGAAAATTGATTCAATTTTTAAAAGTGCTCCTTTATTGCTCTGTATCTCCTGACTATGTTGTGAATGAAGCTGATGACTCATTCCGAGGAAAACGAAAGCACTGATGTCCTTTTATATAGACTGCCTTTGGCTGGAGGTTGTTCTTTTGGGATGAACCCAAGAACTCACCTACAAGGACAAAGTATCCAGTCACTGCTGGAGAAAGAAGAGAATGCCAAAGGAACCTTCTTTGCAGATTAAAGACATTCCCTCAACTGCTAAATCGGAAAATTATTTTTTCAGAATGTATACTACTGAACTAATGCTTCATTTTAAGTATCAATCATACCCATAAAGATAACTTTGTTTACAAATCTATCTATACCTGGAATATACCTCTTTTGAATCTAGATCCAGAATATAGCTGTTGGCTAGACTTAAGTCAATAGGTGGCACTCTGTCCTTGAACTAATAAGTGTTGACCTAGGATAGAATGATGATTTTTTGGCTATCAAATTTAGGAAGCACTTTCTTTGTAAATGATAGCTTCCTAGAGTTTGTGAAAGTTATTTTGGGAAACTATAGTTCCCAGAATCCCCAAATAAATAAATTAGCTGGAGATTCTTGAGGTTGTGCTTTAAAAGTTAATTTTTTTAAAAGCTCAATGGTTTTCACAAGGAATAATAAGAACACTTTTAGCTGTGCTTTGGGCTTTAGCAACAGAGAAAGCAAAGTGAGAGCATTTCCTCTCAAATAAGAATACTTCCACTCATACGTCTTTCTTTGGCTCCCAAATTTCTAGCACAACAGAGACACTGAAAACCATCAACACTTAGAACTCTTGTATTTGCTGTGCTATCAGTCCCTTGGGCACACTGTAGCCCCCTTCTCTTTGGATGCCCAAACCGTTTCTAAAAGTTGAAGGAATAGTTTAACTTGTTGCAATGCTAGAAATGTAGGGACTGAAGGAACATTACCTGGGGAAGGGGGTGGAATGAATATTCAATTGTTGGTTGAGAGGCAATTCCTTGACAGCTACACTCCTTTCTCTGGCTCTCCTTTGTGTTGGTAATGTGGAATGCAAAGCAAGGAAGAACCATTATCAAGTCAAATGTGTTGGAGCATGTAAAAATCAGTTGCTATGTTAACTGAAAAATGCAAAGCACAAAGCTGATTGGTTAGGCTATACCCAGAAGCAAGCTGAGCCTGGGAGTTTTGGGAACAGTTACATGTTTAGATTTTTCTGTGCAAGGATAGTTAGTATCGTATATTTTTCTGCTTCTGAGCTGTGGGAAGAAGACCTTTCACATGGACACCTAAGGACTATTGGAATCTCTTTCAAAGGACATTGTGTGAGTCAATGCAACTGTTCACATGACTGTATATATGTTGCTCTGTATAACAAAGATTAAACATCTTATTTTTTTATTGATCATCTGCGTGGCATATCTTTTCTCTAGCAAGACAATGTGGGGATTGGTAAAGACATAAACTACACATGATGTTCATTCTGCCACAAAATGTGCCATCATCCAGGCAGGGCAGATTATCAAAATAAATTATTAACTGAAACATTAAAAATGTGAAAATTATACATAAAGTGGAAATGACAGAAGAGATCCCATGACATTTTTTAAAAATGTAGTTATGGTAGCAATTCTATCCAAGTAATTGTTCCAAGTGGAGAGCTATAGGGTTGCACTAGAAGTCCCAGTTGGCTTCAAGTCTAGTTACTTTGTCTCTGCTGCATTGACCTACATTTTCTCCAGAAGTTTTAGCGTGAATGTTAACTTTTCACTTCTGCCATCCTAATGCAATGTTGTTGTGAAGCCTTGCTAATGTATCATGCTGTTCCTCAGCCTCATGAGATGAGAATCCTTCACTGCAGACAGTCATGATCAGTCTGCCTCCTGCATGTAAAGTGCATTATGCCCTGAGCCTTCTGCATGAATAGAGCCTACATAAACATGAAGTGTTAGCAGCTGTCTGGTTTCTCTCCTTAAAGGTGTGCACAATATATATTTTTAAGATACAGCCACACAGCCCTTCCTCCACAGACATCTTTGGAGTCTGGCTGAAAGTCAAGGCGCGTCTGGCAGAATTCCTTTAGAATGCAAGGCATCGTTTTGACCCTCTCAAGCAACAAAAACTGCTGAATGCCAAAAGGCAATTTGCATCAGGTACCCAGTGGATGTCTCTGTGCTGCTTGGAACAGAAATGACGGTGTTAGGTCAACCTGGAATCCAAATGATCCAATTATGGGCCAAACTCTAACACAGAGTCAAACTAGCATAATATTAATTCTGTCTCTCCAGAATACATCATGGAAACACTAATTCCGTACGAGGACTTAGAGGAGGGATGGGCAATTCATAATATATTTTCACCTCCACTGTCCTTCCCCTCGGATCACCCCATCACATTCAGGTGCTTTGAAAGCAAACAAACAATATCACATCTCTTCCAGCTGTTGTTTTGGCTAGTAATCAGCTTTATGAAAATGCATTTTCAGATGTATGGTAGGTTTGCAAAGTGCATATAACACACCTAGACCATGTTCTTATGCTATATGTGCCATTCTGCCCACCTCTTTACTCTTCCTTTCCCTATTTGTTTACAGCTGTGCTTTTAGAAGATCCAATACAAAATCTCACAGATGAAAACCACGAAACACATGGCCAGGAAACATCAGAATGTGGCCAAGATGACAGAAAGAATTCATGAAGAAGCCCACATAAGCTAGGAGAGGCTGTAGTGGTTTGTTTTTGCCTGAGCCCACTAGGAAGGGCAATCTACTACTACTACTACTACTACTACTACTACTACTACTAATAACTTCATTCTTGTATCTTGCCATCATCTCCCTGAGGGACTCGGGGTGGCTTACACATGGCACAAGGTGCCTAAAAACAGAACATAAAATAAAACACAATGTAAAATACAACAGAATAAAACATGTTCTGATGCTATAGATGCCCTCCTGCCCACCTGTTTTCTCTTCCTTTCCCTATTTGACTCAATAAAGCAGCACTCAATAACCAATGATGATAAGTTACTGTAAGAGTGGCCAGGCTGTAAACGTATCAAGGGAATGGGATAAGTGTGAAATTGTAATCATGGAATGAGGGCATGGGATGAAGTGCAGTGCTGCATAACTATGGCGTAGAACAACTAGGGACTAGGCATTCTTGAAAACTTGTTTGAACATCCAGGACTTCAGGTCCCTAAAGAAGGAGGACAGTGTGGGGGCCTGCCTAATCTCCCTGGGGATGATGTTCCAAAGCCGGGAAGCCACCACTAAGAAGGCTCTCTCCCTCGTCCCCACCAACCACGCTTGCAAGACTCCACTGCCATCTGCTGAGTTAATAGAATAGTTGAAGTAAGTTGACGACATGAAGGAAAGTAGGAGGAAGAGAGAGAAAATGGGATATTTTAAAAAGAGCTGGAGAAGTGGGACAACAGAATATTAATCAGAACTGCCCTACCAAATTGAAATAATTGACAGATATGAATGTTATCTTCTGTTTCATCCCTCAGATCTCCTAGAATGGTCTACAAATATCAGAAATGAGACCAACCCTGCCCAAAAGATTATAATCTTAAAGACAAGATGCAAAATTAAAAAATATAAGAAGGGGAAAGGAACAACATTCTGTATTACCGCATATTTATATCAATCTGCATTTTTTTAAAAAGCAGTTCTTAAAAGATACTGTGGGCTAATGTTACAAGATCCTGTCCAATCTTGAAATTTAAGCTTGGTCAGTCCTTGGATGGGAGACCACCAACTAATAGCAGATATTGGCTCTGTTCATAGAATCATAGAATCAAAGAGTTGGAAGAGACCTTATGGGCCATCCAGTCCAACCCCCTGCCAAGAAGCAGGAATATTGCATTCAAATCAGCCCTGACAGATGGCCATCCAGCTTCTGTTTAAAAGCTTCCAAAGAAGGAGCCTCCACCACACTCCGGGGCAGAGAGTTCCACTGCTGAATGGCTCTCACAGTCAGGAAATTCTTCCTCATGTTCAGATGGAATCTCCTCTCTTGTAGTTTGAAGCCATTGTTCCGCGTCCTAGTCTCCAGGGAAGCAGAAAACAAGCTTGCTCCCTCCTCCCTGTGGCTTCCTCTCACATATTTATACATGGCTATCATATCCCCTCTCAGCCTTCTCTTCTTCAGGCTAAACATGCCCAGCTCCTTAAGCCGCTCCTCATAGGGCTTGTTCTCCAGACACTTTATCATTTTAGTTGCTCTCCTCTGGACACATTCCAGCTTGTCAATATCTCTCTTGAATTGTGGTGCCCAGAATTGGACACAGTATTCCAGGTGTGGTCTAACCAAAGCAGAATAGAGGGGTAGCATTACTTTCCTAGATCTAGACACTATGCTCCTATTGATGCCAGCCAAAATCCCATTGGCTTTTTTGCCGCCATATCACATTGTTGGCTCATGTTTAACTTGTTGTCCATGAGGACTCAAAGATCTTTTTCACACATACTGCAAAGGAAAGAACTGGCAAACCACCCCTGCCTAAAATAATCCTATGAAATTCATGGATGATATCATAAACTGATAGATGACTTGAGACATGCACACTAATTTGATCTGCAATTAGTCTGCATGAGTATTTTCTGTTAGAGTGATTCCTTGATATCAGATATAATTGTTTTTCTTTGGATAATAACAACTGGGGTAGGTCTCTCTTTATTTTTTATTTTTATTTTTGCCCTCCTACCTGTTTGAAATTGTGAGCAGATTGAGAAGCTGCCAGCTTGATCTTTCTAGCAGATATGTCCTTTAGCTCTTCAAGTGAAATGATATACATCCCCCTCTTCCTTTCTTATTCATCAGCATATTTTCTGCCTCGCCTTCCTCTGAGTTTCCTTTCTCATTTCTACTTGCTTTGACAGCCTCAGGAAGACTAATTAAATATTGAACACTTCCCACTACACTGATTTTGGAGCCAGCTCTTCATGCACAATCCGTGCACATTTCGACACAACCCACAACCTCTTATTGTTAGTGTTTTTGTCCCAAGGGAATTAAAATAATTTATTGCACATAATGAACGTGACTCATGGTAGGCGTCTAAAGCTAGTTTTTTAAATAACAGAAATGGTTGTTTTTTTAAAAAAAATGTGTTTGTTTACGCAGTGCACAAGAGTCTTGGAAAAAAGGAGATAACTTGTTTAGAACTATCAGCAACTGCTGGCAAAAAAAAAAAAAAAACACATTGAAGCAAGAATGTGCGTGAGAGCAGATTCAAGCCTGGATCATGAACTGTACAAACAGATGACAGTTATCATGTGTGCTTTCTTCGTAAGTCCATTTACAAGGACTCTAGATATACGGCTCTTTTAGAAAAGTGAAAAGTCCACTTTTCCTCCTTGCTAAACAACTGGTCCATTTGATTGCAATTTTCTGAATGAGGTGGACTAATCACATTTCATGTGATTATATCATGATAGTGTTTAGTCGATCAATCTTGACCCCTTTTTTGTGTCAGGAGCCACTTGAGAAATTGCAAGTCACTTCTGGTGTGAAAGAATTGGAAGTCTGCAAGGATGTTTTTATCATTCTTGTGGGAGGCTTTTCTCATATCCCTGCATGGGGAGCTGGAGCTGACAGAGGGAGCTCAATCCACTCTCCCTGGATTTGAACTGTTGACCTGTCAGTCAGCAAATCTGCCAGCACAAGGGTTTAACCCATTGCTCCACCAGGTGCTCCATCTTGACCTATGTGATTATGCCATTGAAGCTAACTGAAACACACTGTGTTTCTTGGGCTGATCATAATGATGATCCAGTTGATCAGATCATTTAAAACTAAGGGCCTCATCACATTGATGAGGTCCTGTGGGGCAATTCCCCAGCCTCAGTGGTGAATAGGTGGGATAGCAAGGCAATCCCAGTGCCACATGCCCCACCTTGCCTGCAGTAACACTTCCACATCACACGTGGGGAAGCAGCACTTGGCTTCCCCCTGCTCTGCCCACGTTCTCTCTGAAACACGGGAAGCCTCCTATGTTCCGAGGGAAATGTCTTACCATGCTGTCAGTACATTTCCTCCAAAGAGCCCTCCTGGACATTGGAATATGCTGTGTGATGGCATCCATCAGGCTCCAAGGAGGAAGCGTCCTGGAAGCGTGTTAGGACACTGATTTCACCTTGAGTGTTGAGGTCATAATTATCATGCTAGTTGTTGTTAACTGCCATCAACTTCAAATTGTGGGAACTCTATCAATGAGAAACCTATCATTAACAGCCTTTTCAAGTTTGGGAGATTCAGGGTCCTGGCTCCCTGGTTGAGTTTATCCATATAAACCATCTTGACCACTGCGGTCAATGGAGGAGGCCCTCCTCTCAGTCCCACCCCTGTCACAAGCACGGTTGTTGGAAACGTGAGAGAGGGCCTTCTCCATGATTACCCCCCACTTCTGGAACGCCCTCCCAAAAGAAATAAAAATGGTCCCCTTCCTTCTCTCTTTTAAAAAACAATTAAAAACTTATCTCTGTTCAGTTGCATATGAAGAGGAAGAGAATTTGGTAGATTATTTAATTTTGCTCAGTTCTGTCAAAGCTGTTGTTTCCTTCTGATATTTGATTAATTTGTTTTTTGTTTTTTATTTGAATTAAATGTTGGTCATTTTTGTTGGAATCCTGAGTCCCCTTGGGGAGGGAGGGTGGAATATAATAATAATAATAATAATAATAATAATAATAATTATTATTATTATTATTATCATCATCATCATCATCGTCACCATCATTGTCCATCTGGAAAACAGTCTTCTTTTCCTTCTGTGTTTTATCTTAATAAGTTCTTGTATGTCATGTCTTCTCACAATATGTCCAAAGTACAGTAGTCTCCGTTTAGTTACTTTAGTTTCTATTAACATTTTAAGCTTAATTTGCTCCAGGGTGTATCTCTTTGTCTTTTTAGCAATCCAAATAATCAATCAACCTTTTTCCATGGGGCCAGCTACATGGGGCATAAACAGCAATGCTGATCTGGAGTAAGAGTCACCATGGTCTGCACGGTCAGGTGCCAAGTCTGCTTGGGAGCTGGTGGGTGTCATGCTGCATGTTCTAGAGTCCGCTTAGAAGCTGGGTGGTGTCTGCATGGCTCAGTGGCACTGGAGCCAGTTTGGCACTGCTGGATTGCCACCCTTATGCCCCCATCAATCTAGCCTTTGTAGGGACTACTGGGCATGAAAATGCTGGTAATAACTGCTCAGTGCCTATAATGACAATAGCCACTCCAACAAAGTAATGTAAAAGAGAGTAGAGGGGAAAGGAGAACTCCCTATTGCTTCCCTATTATTTCAGCTAGAATGATTACAAGTACCAAGCAACAGCCACCACCATTTTCATACCTGGTGATTCTTGTAAAGGTCATTATCAACAAGACAAGGTAAGTACCATCCTCTGTTCCTGGGGTGCCCAAACTTGGGAAAAGCAAGATGATGGTGTGAAAAATCACGTACTTACTTACTTAGGTGATCTCTCATTGTCTGAGTAGGATAGTCTTCCAGGATCAGTGTACTGGCGGTGGGTCCATACGTGACTGTGGAGCCCTATTCTTGATCTGCATCTTCTCCCGCAGTGAGGGCATTGGTTTCCAGGTGGAAGGCAGTTCCGGTCAGGGTTGGCTTGATGTGCCTTCCTCTTGGCATGTTTCTCTCTTTTGCCTTCCATTCATGCCTCTTCAAATTCTACAGCACTGCTGGTCACAGCTGACCTCCAGCTGGAGTGCTCAAGGGCCAGGGCTGCCCAGTTCTCGATATCTATGCCAGAGTATTTAAGATTGGCTTTGAGCCCCTCTTTAAATCTCTTTTCCTGTCCACCAACATTCCATTTTCCATTCTTGAGTTCAGAGTAGAGCAACTACTTTGGGAGATGGTGCTCGGGCATCCGGACAACGTGGTCAGTCCAGCGGAGTTGATGGCAGAGGACCATTGCTTCAATGCTGGTGGTATTTGCTTCTTTTGGCACACTGACATTTGTCCGCTTGTTTACCCTAGAGATTTGCAGGATTTTCCAGAGGCAGCACTGATGGAAAAGTCATTGTTACTTCTTGAATATGAGGTAGCACAACTGTTTACACTGGTCCAAAATGTGAATGAACTCTGGACCTTATTTTCAGCTGCTTTGGATCTCATGTTGATAGAAAAGTGAGATTTCAAATAAATAAATAAATAAATAAATAAATTGTTGAGTGTTTTCAATCTGCGGGCATTTATTCTCCCCCCTCATATTTGTTGACAGATTTTTGTTAGCACTAAAGAAGATTGTGTGTGCACCTTGAAACATCTCCATTGATATGCCATCTGTTCCTGTTGATTTATTTCTCCCAGGTGATCTGAGTGTAGCTTCTACTTCATGTTCTAACATTGTAGGTTCATCTTCAAATTGTTCTTCCTTGAATGAATCTGTCACCCTTTCATCTCTTTCGTATTAGTTCTACAGTGTATTGTTTCATCATCTTTTTATTTCTTCTTGATCATGTAGTGTATTCCCCTGCTGGTTCCTTTTGTTGTGGTATTCTGTTTCTCTGCAATGATTGCTTTAGTAGTTTTTTTTATCCTGCACACATGTTGTTGAGCAGTTGCATTCAGATTCTGGCCCTATTTCTGTCACCTTTTATTTTTGCTTCTTGTTTATCTTTAACTGCTTGAAGAGTTTCATCTGCCATCTATTGAGGCTTCTTTTTCTTTTTTGGCTGTGGAAAGTGGACTTTATCACATGAGACAGGCAAGTTGGCATTGAAGCATGATGCCGTGCACATCTTGCTGATGGTCTGCCTTCTCCCCATGATTAACCTGTTCCCTGCTATTGATAGACAAAACCTGTCAATAGCTCACAAACCCACAGTGTTCCCATCGCTTACGTTATGCTGACAATAAAGTGACATTAAGGGGTAGAATTCTCTTCCTCTCCCACTCTTCTCAATTTTCTTCACTATTTCCAAGCTGTCTGTTTTATGTATATTTAATACTTTGCAGACTAGCAGAAGGACACGAACGCGGTGTTATGAGGGTATGTGGAATATGCTTTCAGGATCACGGATTGGCAAATTGACACAATTGTACAAATTAAGAGAGGTGTGATATTGAAGGTCTTCATCCTTGTATAAATCTACTCTCAATGATAATGAAACCGCTGTGGAATGGTGACTTCATCTGATAAAGTCCAGTGTCTTTTTGTATTGCACATTTACAGTGCCTTTGGCTTGAGTCCTGAATTCTTCTAGCTACTGGTTAATTAGGCTTAATGGTGAAAACTTCTATTTTTTACAGTATCTTTAAATTCTCCAACATGGAGTGACTAACAAATTCTGTTCCTATAAATACGACTTTCTTTTAGCCTCTGAGAGCATGTCAATATCTGAACATTCTTTGACTTCAGTTGAGCTGGATCATAAGCTATAGCACTACTTGTCCTCTGCTGCAACCCAGTAATATCCAGTCTTATCATTTGGCACTATCACATGTTTTCTGTGATTCTTTTGATAGTCTCATCATAGAGTTTTCATGGGAAAAGATATTTAAAAGGTACTTACCATGGCTTTGTCTCAACAGTACTTTCAAGTGTGAACTATGGTGTGTTGCCATTGTAACTGAGAGTTCATTTGCCATGCTACCCACACTATTGTTTCTTATCAATAGTTGTTTAGCCCATTTACTCTGGCTCCTCACCAAAAAACTTGATTGACTAAAAATACAGCCTCATGTCTCATGTCCAAATAAATAATAATTACTCTAAATTAGCTTTAACGATTGACTTTCATAATCTCCGATCCCAGCCTAAACATCATCCTTAAAAAACACCAAAATGAAATATATTTGCATCGACTTAAAAATTTCCTGTAGTATACTCTTTTGGCTCAGTGACTTACTATTTGTTTTCCACCCCAGTCCTATGCACTGTAAACCCACAGTAGTAGTAGTGTGTGTGTGTGTGTGTGTGTGTGAGAGAGAGAGAGAGAGAGAGAGAAGCAGTAGAATACCACAGTACTGTACCATTGTTGCAACAGAAACTCTGGAAAGGGGCTCAATCTCCTGCCCAAAGCTCATGTCCATTAACCATCCAAAACTGACACAACTGAACTTTCATGCAGGAAATCATAGCATGACAAAAATGGGGGGGAAAGGTCAACAATAGCTTTTTTGTGTTAGGAAAAAGACAATTTGGGAGACCATTTTAAAATAATAATGCCTTCTCTTGGGGCTTTTCACACAACACCATGGCTTTTCTGTTGTTTTCCCTTGGGAGACCATTTTAAAATGTTATTCAGATACAATTTCAATTTATTTTCTTCATGTAGTATTTGATTATTATCTATTAATTTCATTTGTATACCGCCCTTATCTACCGTGAACGGACTCAGAGTGGCATATGGCTGTATGTCACACTTTCATAATTGTTGTCAAGCCACAGAACCCCCACCACAAAGATTTATAGAACATCAAGAGACTTCAAACAAATATGTTTTTTTCCCCTTTTTTATTAAAACATTTATTGTGGACCCGGAGTTGTGAAATGCCAAAGTGCTCGAGGTTTTGGAATGGACCTAGCAGCAGCTGTACCTACAAACTCTATCAAATCTAACCCTTTAATAAAATGTATCGATTTGATGATTTCTATATAATTTGTATCTTTTATGTACTGTGTCAACTCCTACCAATATGCAGTGTGTAAACTGTATCAAATGCATGTATCAAAATGTCTTTTGAAGGCAGCCACCTTTCTGTGCCCCCAGTTTACACAATCCCTTGGGAAAGGAGAGGATGGTCAGGATCCCTCCAGATATTTCCCAATCCATAATGCTATCAGAATCTTAGTGTATGTGTGCAGATAAATGATCCTCTTTGTCAACAAAAGAAGCCCAGAATTCATTTAACTTTATTAAGACCTTTGTCTTTTGAGACTTGCACCTTTTTCTCACTTATTCATTCAGTCTGCCGTTCCCATGGAAGAGGAGGTTTAGTAGATATGAATTCACCAACTCTCTATGCCAGCAACCAAGCCCTTGTTTGTCTAAAATTACCACCTTTGTCTTTTGAGACTTGCACCTTTTTCTCACACGAGAATGAACACTTAAGTCAATCAGGGACTCATCAGCATATCTACATCACCATTTCCTCATGGACTGTGCCCTTCCAAGGGGTGTCCCTGAAACAGATTGGCTCTTTGAAGTGACCAAGCACCAGCTATCATTCTTCCCACCACAGGAACCTTCTCTTGTAGGCTGTGACATCAATGGAATCCCCAGCTAATCCAGGTGTGGATCCTAGCCTGCCTCTTTTTCAGCCAATCAGGGGAGGCAGCGGGAAGTCTAAACAATTGTCAGAACTGTATAAGATGTCATGTATTTAATGTGTTGTCAAAGGTTTTCATGGACAGAATCATTGGGTTGCTGTAAGTTTTTTGGGCTATATGGCCATGTTCTGGAACATGGCCATACAGTCTGAAAAACTTACAGCAACCTTGTCATGTATTTCTCTGTGAGTTTTATGCTTGTACCTTTTGAAGCATATTGCGTGTACTTGCATTCTTTTTGGCCAAATCATAATAAACCTTTGTGGTTTTGCCTTCAACCTAGGGAACTTATTTCTCTTAACTGCAGTGCTAGCTGAATTCACTACATAATCACAACGCTATAGTCCTCATTGGAAAATTCAAGACTAAACTGTCACTGTGAATGAAGGCATAAAGATAAACCTGTTTGTCTTCTTGTCCTTATGAAGTATTGACATCATTGCATACTTCAGACAAAGTTAGAATTATCTGACTTTAAAAAAAACTGGTTTTATTTGTTCACAGTAAGCTAGGTTCTTCATAGCAAAGGCAGACAAAAAAAGGAGGGGAAACCTTGTGCTAGATTTCCAATACTTGTCTGAACTGTGTCCGGTAAATCAGCTTCCTCCTCTCCACCCTATGCTTAAAGTTTCAACAAAATACTCTTTCCATTAAACAATGATAGTGTAAGCAGACAGCACTTCAAACATATCTTCTTTTAATATTTCCCCCCCTTTTGTATGTTTAGAGGAAATGCTACAGACTGAAGGATTTTACTTTTATTTTCACCTACGTAATTATTCTATTAGCTTCTGATAATGATGATTTCTCTGAAGCTGGCAACAATTAATTTGCTACTGCAGGTCTATAAAGTGGTCTATCTTTAAAGTGGTGGGTGTTAAAAAAAGCCCCTCTGTTAAGGATATATATTAAATGGGAAGGAATATTTTCCCAATGATTATATTTTATTCACAATTTGGAAATGTTACATTTCAGGCGAGAGTTCTCAGAATGCTCTAAATCAGTGGTTCTCAACCTGTGGGTCCCCAGGTACTTTGATCTATAACTCTCAGAAATCCCAGCCAGTTTACCAGCTGTTAGGTTTTCTGGGAGTTGAAAGCGAAAACATCTGGGGACCCACAGGTGGAGAACCACTGCGTCTAGATGGAATATCATGGGAGCTGCAATCCAAAAGCGGGCTTTTCTTTGCTGGCCATCTTGAGATACAATTTACATGGAGAAATATTAATGTTATTATAACAAAAAATTACCCTGATCCCCATCATTTGAGGGGGATTTTTTTGTTGTTTACATCTTCATAGAATTATGAAAAAAACAAAAACAAAACCCAGCAACCTTCTGCTGAAAAGATAAACATTTTGAGCAGGAAAGACCAAATTATTAAGAATTCTGCCACCCTGTTGTATAGAGCCTGAATTCAACATTGAAAACAAAGGAGACAGGAATAACACTGACTTGTAAGATGGCCGTAGTTTCCCATCATTTTAGGAGATAAATAAGTTGTGATCTTATATTTTCCATCGTTTCATAAGTATAATGAGCTAAGATGTATCAAGACAGCAGGTTTTATTCTTTCAAAAGAGATGTGTTTTATTTTTATGTGACAGGAAAAGGTGAAATGCAAATTGCCTTGCTCAAGAAAGGAAAGCCTAGGCTTCAAATTAGAATTCTTCTTTCCTTTACGGTGTCTACTAATGTTTTCCCCACATTTATTAGTTTGCCTTGAAGAGTACTGTTTTATTTTTGTACTAGTAGACAGAATAAAACATAAAGGAAACATTAGACAATTAAAGAACCATCTTATCCCTTGACAGTTGTTCCAGTCAAAGGCACTAGCACTTTTCCACAGTTACATGATGAAATAGATGTTTTGGATTTATAGAATGAGTTGCCCTGTCTACTGCTTGAAATAAAGTCCAACTGTGCTCATGGTATTACTTCACTGACAATATGGATCACAATTGACTCATCCTAGGTGATCTACAGATATGCTTTTCCCCTTAAGAACAAACAAGCATCTCAAACGCTGAGGATTACATGAGAAAGAATCCCACTGGAGCATTGCAGCACACCAAAATTTCTGGGAGTTACTCTGGACTGTGCTCTGACTTACAAGAAGCACTGCTTGACTATCAAGCAAAAAAATGAATGCTAGAAATAATATCATACGAAAGCTGACTGGCACAACCTGGGCATCACAACCAGAGACAGTGAAGGAATCTGCCTTGCACTTTGCTACTCTGTTGCTGAATACGCATACCAAGTGTGGAATGCATCTTACCAAATTAAAACAGTGGATGGGGTTCTTAATGAGACCTGCCACACATAGGATGTCTACGCCCTGGACCACTGGAGAAATTATACTGTTTAGCTGGTATTGCACCACCTGATATCCACCAGGAAGTAGCAGCCAGTAATGAAAGGACCAAGGCAGTGACATTTCTGGCCCATCCTCTGTTTGGATATTAGCCAGCATGCCAATGCCTTAAATCAAGAAATAGTTTCCTAGGTTCTACAGAGATACTCGCAGTAACACCTCAGCAAGTGAGAGTTCAAAAGTGGCAGGCTAAAACCCAGAACCTCAATCAGTGGCTGATATGATGAGAAACTTCCTCTTAGGAACACAGAAGACTGGGCAACTTGGAAGGCACTGAACCGACTGCGCTCTGGTATGAGATGCAGAGCCAGTCTTAAGAAATTGGGCTATAAAGTGGAGTCCATGACTTGTGAGTGTGGAGAAGAGCATACCACAGACCACCTACTACAATGCAGTTTGAGCCCTGCCACATGCACAATGCAGGATCTTCTTACAGCATCACCTGAGGCACTCCAAGTGGCCAGCTTCTGGTAAAAGGAAACTTAGTATAATGCCAAGTTTTTAACTTTGGGTTTTTTATACATTATAACTATATTTTCAATGTGCTTCTGACACTATAAATAAAATACATCTACAGACATGTTGGAATCCAATTTCTGTCATCCTCAGCCTGCATGGCAATTGTCTCTGCTAGCAGGGATGAGGGCAATTCAAGTCCTGCAAGCCAACAGGTTGGAGACATGTGATTCAAAATGCAATTACTCTGGATCTGTGGCTCTCATTGCAAAGAGCAGCCATAAATATCATCAGAGATAACACAAATTTAACCATTGTTACATTCAATTCATATTATAATTAGCCTGAAAAACCTTCCCTGAAACCAGAAGCAAAAGATTTCTCTCTATGCTCAGAAAGAATGTGCCCAGAAATCCTGAAATAGACCATACTGATCTAATTGTTGTGGACTACTCTTTTGTAGTACTTATGGGAAGAATCATTCTCTATTGACATGAACTCCAAGCAGCATTTTGTCATTTTCCTTGACATATGATCAGCTTAAATCACTGTGTACATTCAGAACATGATAATATTCTGTATAATTTCTTTTTCCTTTCAGTTTTCTCCCACTTTCCCCTCTTTTCTTTTGTAGCTATATTTTAAAACCCAATTAAAAAGAAATAGAAATAAAAAGGAGCATGAATAAAAAAAATACCCCATGCAACGTGCACTGGGATGACTCAGGGTTATACCAGCATACATACATGATCGTAGGGACAATGTGGAGGCAGGTAGTGAGTATTTCCTCACACAAGGCATCTTCTTCTTAGTTAGGTCAACTGCACTCCCAAAGTACATCCAGTGTACTTTGGATCTTGGTGGAGGATGGGTGTTGACTTCTGCCAGTAACACATCTGCACTTCCTCAGACACTAACTAGAAGCTGAAGCCTACTTTGGCACCATTAGGATATGCTTCATTGGGGTAGGATATGCTTCATTGCAAGTAGGAGCCCAGTACAAAAGTTCTGGTGGAGCATTTTTCTCCAGCAGGATATCATTGGATCTTGACTTGTGACTACCTCTGCTTTGCTGATTGATGCCTGAAGCCCTTTTGATACTGTTCTCCCAACCTGAACTTCAAAAAGCAAGTACAAGGAACTTGTGACCTTCAAGATGTTTTCCACTTGTGGCTCCCATAAGTTCTAGCCAATATAGAGAAAAATGAAATGTCATAGGACTTACACTACGAAAGCATTTGGATGACCACACTTGCCAGTCACTGACTAAAACAGTAGTTCCCAACCTTTTTTTTTAAAACCAGGGACCACTTTGATCAAGGACCACTCTCCAACATTAGTATCAAAAGGGTTACGAATCGGTTTTTGGTCGACTTTAAATTCAGTAAGGTTATTTGGGATGCTGATTCAGAAAATTGCATTGGATAGACCACATCAGCTCTAGTTTCTGCTTCAGAACATATGACATCCAGTAGTTATTATCTGCTCACCCACATAAAACCATATTTAATAATCTTGAGCTGATGTGGTAGTAGTAATCTTTCGTAGGTAGTCAGCCTCTCCCCTCCCGACATCCCTGTTGCCTCGGCACTATAAGAGGGTTTTGCAAGACCAGTCACTCTTGTTGGTGCATGGTTTTGAGGCAACAGTGTAGTAATGGTGTGGTCGTGGACTATATTTTTGTTCTTGCGGACCACAGATTGGAAACCACTGTACTAAAGATTACTGAGAGTGCATCACATTAGAGATAGGAATATTAACAGAGAAGGGTTAATGGATACAATTAATAGTTAATAAGCTAAAAAAATCTAATTCAATTGCATATATGTTAAGGAGGATGGTGATTCATTACTAAGATTATGTTAAATTACCATTTAGGTCTGTGTTATTAACTCAATGCAGTATGCACTAAAATTCATACCAGAATCAAACTAAAAATGGCATTGGGTTGTTGTAGGTTTTTCTGGGCTATATGGCCATGTTCTAGAGGCATGTTTTTCTCCTGACGTTTCACCTGCATCTATGGCAAGCATCCTCAGAGGTAGTGAGGTCTGTTGGAACTAGGAAATAGGGCCATCAAATGCTAATTAAGGTGGTCAGTTGAAACATTCACCCCTAGCTCCAGCAGACAAGAGTCCTTTGTCTCACCCTGGTCATTCCACAGATATATAAACCCTGTTTCCTAGTTCCAACAGACTTCACTACCTCTGAGGATGCTTACCATAGATGCAGGCGAAACGTCAGGAGAAAAAATGCCTCTAGAACATGGCCATATAGCCCGGAAAAACCTACAACAACCCAGTGATTCCGGCCATGAAAGCCTTCGACAATACATTAAAAATGGCATCCATTACTTTACTCTTCCTTACTCAATTACCACTGTTTGAGCAAGGAAGAGTAGGAAACAGCTGCATGAATTTCTGAAAATCCCATTTCTCATCCATCTCACCCCCTAAATTTTTATCTCACATTTTAAAAAGTTATTCATTTTCTTATGAATCCCAACAAAATTCCAATTGTTAAAAGTTTCAAAATGTAACTTTTTTGGTTAGATGAGGAGCTTCTGTGTGGTGTCTAGCATAAAACACAAATGGGCTATCCTAATGCAAGGAAAATCACTCTTCCAAGAAGCAATTCCTTTTTTAAATGGCCTTGGAATATATTAAACTGTTATACTCTAATCATGAACTAAAATAACTGGTTTCGCTCTGTACACTGTAATTCCCCAACATGGATGGACTCACAGAAAGCAAGAAGTAATTTTGCAAAAATTCAATAAAACTTCTCTTTGGGTAGAGAACCATTTCAGAATGTATAATTTGCTGACATTTCAGCACTGTCATTGATGAATTTAATTAACAGTTTAATTAGATTATATTAATGCTGAAATTCCAAGTAAATCAATCAATTAAAGTTAATACCAAATGTAATTAAGCTAACACTTTTTAAAGAAAAAAGCCTGTTTTAATGTTTTAATGTTCTAAAGCAGAGGTTCTCAGACTGTGCTCTGTGAATCTCAGACATGGGGCTCTGTGAATGATCACTCATACTGCTTCTTGCCTTCTGTTTCCTCCTCCTGAGAAACGCTGGAAAATTAAAGTTTTGAGCGGCTGGAAACAAAAGCAGCAGCAGCAACAGCAGCAGCAACAGCGTTCTCCTGGGGTACAGACCCTTTCTCCACTGCCTCCCTTGCTGCCCAGACTCTTTTCCTTGCCACCCACACCCACACAACCCCACTTTCTTTGCTTCCAAAAGCTTATTCCCCTCCCACTGCTCAGGGGAGTGCTTTGATTGTGTTTTTCTTGCATGGCAGAAGAGGTTGGGCTGGATGGCCTCAGGGCTTCTGCTATTATTATTACTACAAAGGCTGGGTGGACATCTGTTGAGAGTGCTTTGATTGTGCTTTTCCTCCATGGCAGAAGAGGGTTGGACTGGGTGGCTCCTGGGGTCTCCACTGAAACACTGTTAAGTTTATATTGGTTAAAGTTGTTCGTCATTCTAAATATTGTATTGTTCTTTCTTTCTTTCCTTTTTTGCTTTTTTGCACTGTGTGAATTATTTCACACAAAAACTCTCCATCCATTTGCCACTGGCCTGGCCCATGCCTGTTATATATACACTATAAATAATATAATATATAATAAAATATATAAACATTTATTGGGGCTCCACAAGCAACTTTTGCTTCAAAAAGGGTTTCATGTCTGAAAAAGTTTGAGAACCTTTGTTCTAAAGTTTTACGCTCCTGGTGAGTGACTGTAATAATTACACTCATTCAATGTAGTTAATCTACCCTTTACATTAAAACATTTCCAACTGAATTAATCATTTATTTTAACTATATCTGGAGCTCTCGGTGGCACAGCAGGTTAAAGTGCTGAGCTTCTGAACTTGCCGACTGAAAGGTTGGAGGTTTGAATCCGGAAAGCGGGGTGAGCTCCTGCTGTGGGTCCCAGCTTTTGACAACCTAGCAGTTTGAAAACATGCAAATGTGAGTAGATCAATAGGTACAGAGGGAATGTAATATTACTCTGTGCAGTCATGCCATCCACATGACCTTGGAAGTATCTACAGACAACGCTGTCTCTTTGGCTTAAATGTGGAGATGAACAACTCCCCCGCCCCCAGTTTGGACACAACTAGACTTAATGTCAAGGAGAAAGCTTTACCTTTTTTAATCTCTATATAGTAGTCACATATGGGACTAACTTGCTTGTGATTGCACTTTCCACATATCTCTTCATTTGCCATTGCAATATGTGTACGTGTGCATACGTGTCTGCAACACACTCACAGATTAACAAAACCAATAACTGTGTATTTATTTAGATCAATATTTTTAAAAACAATAAAACAATTATGTGAAATAGTTGAAATATAGGTTCAAAAACTTGTTATAGTATATGTTTTGGTCCTAAGTAGGAGATAACAAATGTGGATTTTTGTAATATAACAATCAATCAGATAAACACATACTTAAAACGTGTGTCTGTGTATTTTGACCAGCATTGAGAAAGGCTTTGGGTTTTTTCAGTGTGTCCACCAAGTTATTTTCTTTCCTTTCTCTATCACCCAGTGTGTTTTCCTTGCTAAGGCAGTAAAATGTTTCTAGATACGGGCATCCTACTCCTCAAGCAAGGCTCTGCTTTTGGAACATTGTGTTTGTTTTGATGGCATTCCACCCATTGAGTTATAAATTACAGCCTACAAAATCCATCATAAAGATATAATACTTGAGGAATTTCTTTTGGTTTGGTGATATTTATTTTTCCAAACATTTTGTTTGAGAGAAAACGAGATGGCTATCTGTCGTTTCCTTATTTTTTTTGCAGGAAAGCTCAGGGTTGTTGACTTCCTCTCCCCTCCCTTCCTTCCTTCTTTCTGAAGGTACAGAACTCATCTGAGAAAAAGAAAGGGGGAGAGAGAGAGGAACGAAGGGATTGTTCCTGTTCCCTTTCTTAAGTCATTTGGAACACTGTCCCTCCACGTTGTCTGAATCCATCCTGCCCTTAGACCAGAAGCGAGAGATCCCACCAGTTAGGTCCCCACAAGTACAGAATGTGGGCCACCCATCCTTGCAGTGTCAGCAACTGGTAAGTGGACAGCCCAGACCGATTTAATGCAAGCTGTGGGGCCTTAATAAATACAATTTGAGATGGGTTGTTGTAGGTTTTTAGGGTTGTATGGCCATGTTCTAGAAGCATTCTCTTGTGACATTTCGCCTGCATCTGTGGCAAGCATACACATTTGAGATGTTGGAGACACGCTTTGTATGTCAAAAGACAATTTGTTTGAAGTTGGAAGTGATTAGCTGTTTTATGTTTTCCTAAAATGTCAAAGCAAGTGAATTAAGACTTAAGGATAGAAAAATAGTTGTGAATGTGAAAATGTTATGGCGTGTTTATAAGACTGTTGAATATTCTTTATTTCGCCTGTTAAGGACTGAAAAATGCGGTATAGAAATAAAGCAAATAAATAAATAAATATTTTAAAGGATTGTTCCTGTATGCTGGACAGATAGAACATACTCAGGACATTCATATTTCCATTGATCATAGTGGATGGGTTGGAACCCAGTGCTTTTGTTTACCTTTTGTTTGTATGAGATGAAATGGGAGGTTCTCATATATGAACAGTTCCTTTTATGGACATATTGTTAATATCTTAATTGTCCTATTCCATCAAATATAATCAGCCAGCACCAGCCCCGGATCCCATTCCTGATATTTTATCACTTGGCATCATCAGCAGGGAAGGATTTGGAGAACCATTTGTGTATAAACATACCAAATTACATGTAGTGACATCTGTCTTCAAGGTTATGCAGTGGGAAATAATGGTAACTTTGATGTTCGCTTGGTTCTAGTCTTAGCAATGAACTCACAAGATGCCTGCTCAGACATTGATTAAATCTTCCACAGTCTTGTTCATGCTAATTTTTAGTTACTGAGCCCCCGGTGGCACAATGGGTCAAACACTTGTGCCGACAGGACTGAAGACCAACAAGTCGGAGGTTCGAATCCGGGGAGAGCACAGATGAGCTCCCTCTGTCAGCTCCAGCTCCCCTTGCAGGGACACGAGAGAAGCCCCCCACAAAGATGGTAAAACTTCAAAACATCTGGGTGTCTCCTGGGCAATGTCATTGCAGACGGCCAATTTTCTTGCACCAGAAGTGACTTGCAGTTTCTCAAGTCGCTCCTGAAACAGAAAGAAAAGGCCAGAGTAACAAATCAAGAAATCCTGAATGAAACTGAAAGCTTGCTATCCCCATCAAAGTGCAGGAAAATGGAAGTCATTAACGTTTTTATCAAGATACAGTCCAAAAGATAATATATTTGAAAAGAAATTACAAATGGATCTTGAAACACAAGGGACCTCTTTGGCTCTACCACTTTATTAGGAGCAGGCAAAAATAATCAAAGCAGAAGAAACCATCAAAATTAGTAAAACAGATAATTATTTTGTCTCCTCAAGTCTTACATAGTCTCAAGGAAACATAAAATGTTAATTTTCTTAAAAATAAATGATAAAAAGTGATCAAGATGAGTAATGCTTAGATACTGTCCATTTCCTTATGTATAAGTGTTCAAGTTATATAGATTTTAGAAACAATATTAAGATAGTAAATATACAAATGCTCTTGTTTTAAACATATTATTTACTAGCCATCCCATGCCATGCGTTGCTGTGGCCCAGTCTGTATATGTGTTTTGTGTGTGAATATATGCATATATATATATATGTGTGTGTGTGTGTGTATGTTTGTGCATATATGTGGTTTTGTGCATGAGTTGTAATGTATTTTGGGGTTTTGTTTTTTTTGCTTTTTAAGTCTCTTCCACTGCGTTTTTCAGTGTTTTTATGAGTGATGGTCACTCGTTGTCCAGATACGTGTATTGTGTCCAAATTTGGTGTCAATTCATCCAGTAGTTTTTGAGTTATGTTAATCCCACAAATGAACATTACATTTTTATTTATATAGATCATTCTAAAATAAAACATTATAAAATGAAATAAAACTCCCACCCTGGACATTCCATAGATATATAAACCCCACTTACCTAGTTTCCAACAGACCTCACAACCTCTGAGGATGCCTGCCTTAGATGTGGGCAAAATGTCAGGAGAGAATGCTTCTGGAATATACAACTCACAGCAACCCACATTCTATAATCATTCTTTCTCAATTGGTTTTACTTTAAAGTTTTCTAATTTTGCCAAGAAAAAACAGAAAACAACAGTCTGGATTATACCTGGGTTTGGGTATATAATTTCAGAGTCTAAGGCTGGGTATAACCCAGTAGAAACCAAGGGACATACTTACTTACATTTGAGAAGGCATGTCTAGGATTGTGTTAAGAGGTAGGGAGGGATCTGTGACTTTCTAGACATTGTTATACTGTAAGCAAATAATCATTTTAACCTGTTTTGAAAAACTGGGGACTGGTTGACTCTAAAAAAAACTTTTACTAAACTACATATAAAGTGAAAAACAAGAGGCCAATTATAACAGAGCAGGCAAACTTAGATTTAATGGACTGTCGAAGGGGAATTCCAGACAAGAAACAATCAGGACCAGCTAATCACCTCCCAATGAAGGATTTCACCAGGCAATAAGAAGCCAGACCTTGAAACTGGAAGTCCATTAAAGGCTAATCAAGTCGGCCAATTGCAATATTCACATCCACCTCAAACAGACATAATTCTTTCTCCCACCCTGAACATTCCACAGATATATAAACCCCACTTTCCTAGTTTCCAACAGACCTCACAACCTCCGAGGATGCCTACCACAGATGTGGGTGAAACGTCAGGAGAGAATGCTTCTGGAACATGGCCATACAGCCTGGAAAACTCACAACAACCCAAACTTAAGATTGTTCTTTAAATATAGGTGCTTACCAAATATACTGCTGCATTTCCCTATGATCTGGTAAGCTTTCTTAGGGCTGATCTACAGAGATTTAGCCACCTATACATCTATTTTGCATTTGGCACATACATACGGGGTGTGTTGCTCACCTACCTGGTTAACACAGGCACTCTGTGGGGTGGCACACATCTTACCTCCTCCATATCGCTGCCATCGTTGCTCCTAGCTGACCATAGAATCAACTGTGAAGTTTCATGAGAGAGGGAAGCAACCTCCCTCCATCCTTCTCCCTGGTCTCATGGGCATCTGTTCTGCAATTGGCAGCGGCATCCACACAACCCGGAGGAATGAGGGGGGATTGATCCCCTTCTTTATGTTGGTGGTGTGAGTGCCACATTCTGATGTCTGCAGGGCTGCAAATGATGGGTAGGGATTCGCGGGAAGCTCCATAGCAGTGGTGGCAACACAGCCACAATTCATCCCTTTCCTTGAACTGATGAGTGCAGGGAAAGGGTGATGACACCCATATTCTGTCTGGATTTGACTGAATAGGACCCATTCTGGCAAACTCTGAAGTGCCTCCTCCTCTTTGCCTGAAGCAAGGCAAACTAGTGTAACTTTAAAAAAGTAGTTTACAATTCAAAAATGAAAAGAGAGACACTTCAATTTGAGTGAGTCCACTACTTTTTGTTAGTATAGACAATCCCCTGGCCTGTTTTGAAGAAGTCTTTGGTGGGAATTTATCAAAAAACCGACTAGGATCATGTTATGAAAAAAGAAGATAGGATTTGGGCTGTTGTAGATTTTTTTGGGCTATATGACCATGTTAGGTCCTTACAACCTCTGAGGATGCGTGCGATAGATGCAGGTGAAACATCAGGAGAGAATGCTTCTAGAACATGGCCATATAGCCCAAAAAACCTACAACAACCCAGTGATTCTGGCCATGAAAGCCTTTGACAATACAGGATAGGAATTAATCATTCTGCAGTGGCTTCCTAACATCATTGTGAAGTCAAATTAAATTACTTATGTGGTGACATCATGAAGTTGGTTTAGAGTGAGGACAATATTTTGATCGTCTCTTTGACTTACCTCTATAGGAATATTATGAAATACATATGGCTGCGTGACCGCATTATAAATCAAGGGCATGAAGTATTCCTTCCATTCTAACTCCTTCTTCCCCCAATTATGAATAGGTGCGTTAGTTTCTGCAGTGTTAGCAATGACTGTGGCTTTGTAGGTAGGTGATTCTGACTCTTGCATAATGTCTATTGTCAAATCTTCAATAATATGGGCATGAAATAAACAGAGGAAGTGATTCTTGCTAGGGAAAAGTTATGGCTGGTAGCCTGAATCACTACCTGAAGGTGATTTCCCACAGAGAAGTGAGATGTGGCTCAGCCTTTCCATGCTGGCTTCTGACCTAGCCTAGGGACAATGTTTTTGCTGCGTACTTCCCACTCTCAATTCCTGCAAAGTCATGATGAGCGTGGCCAGCTGATTCTGAGATCTGAAATTCAGTTATGCACTTTAGTTCTTAAAGTCATTGTGGAATTCCAGTTTAATTTTAAATTTTGCTGCTGTTGTTGTTTTAATTGTATGTTGCTTGTGACTTATCCTGGCCCTAAGGCAAATCTGTTGGAATGGGGGTCCTTGACAAGATCTGCAGATTGGGGGGGGGGGGTCCTTGTTCCTTCTTAGGATTCTGAGAAAATGTGACTCGCCCACTGGGTTTGCATGGCTGAATAGGAATTAGAATTCCCCAGTCTTTGCTCAAATGCAGCACTCACTACACTACACCATACTGGATTTGCAATTTCACCTTTATATTTTGCATATTTAGTTTTCATGTATTTGGACTATTTAGGTATTTGTTTTAGACCAGTGGTTCTCAACCTGTGGTCTGTGGACCACCAGTGGTCCGCAAGGACTAAAATATGGTTCACGGGCTCGCAATTGTTACACTGCTGCAATGAGAGTGACTGGTCTCGTGAAACCCTCTTATAGTGCCGAGGCTGATTAAACATGATTTTCTGTGGATGAAGAGATGGCGGCTACTGGATAGCATATGTTCTATATCAAAAACTAGAGCTGATGTGGCCTATCCAATACAATTTTTTGAAACAGCACCCCCAAACAACCAAACCGAATCTCAAGTTGACCAAAAACTGATTCGTAACCCTTTTGGTACTAATGTTGGAGAGTGGTCCCTGGTCAAAGTGGTCAAAAAAAGGTTGGGAATCTTGGTATTCCTTTTTTAAAAGATTGTAAGCTTTGGACAGAGTTGAATTGTTTTACATTTTTTTACAGCACCATGTATATATTGATAGCATAGAAGTCATAAGACAAATAAATAGTGATGATGATGGTAATGATTATGTACATAAGAAATAGAGGTGGACATCTAGCCTTTTGCTTTGAACATCAAAAATATTGGATTAATCCAGCCTAAGCATTTAATTTTTTTTAAAGGAGCCTGAATGCCTAAGGATGTTTAGCGCAGGACTGATGAACAGAGTTTGGAGATGTTGATTTTGAGTCATGCTCTTGCATTTAGCCATGCAGCCAGCATTAGGCATGATAATTGGTGGATCCTGGAAGGGTAATCTAAATAGTAATTTTAAAGCTCTAATTGTATGCAAGCCTTCCGGTCTTTGATGAAAAATGAGAACCTGCATATGAATGTTATTTTTGTTCAATCAGGTTTCCAAGATTTTCTTTGTCTTGTTTAGTTTTGTGGATTACCTGGGTGACTAGTTCAGCACTTTGACTACAAGCCTTTATATGGAAACTAGCTTATAACAGCCTCTTACCAAAGCCTATTAGATAAGATTGGGCCATGTCATAGGATTTCAGCACCAAAATCTGAAATGACCACTTCTGACTTCACAGGGGGAGACTCCGGTCATGTTACAAAGGTCAAAATATAATTTCTCATATCAAAGAACAGTTCCTGATCCTGCCATTAAACATCAACTATAGTTGCACAGAATATGTTGCTCAAAGAAAATTAACAAATTTTAACAAATGAAGAACATGTACATTTTTCAAGACAACACTCATGGTTGCTGGGAGGTCGGATATCTATGAAGAACATTTTGGTAGTATGAATTATTTGATAGTAGAACGAATTGGCTGAGGTCTTAGGTTTCTTCATAGGTGCTCCCTTGTAGACTGAGGATGATGGTCCTCCAAGTGTTGTGTCTTGGTGGTGGGTCCATAGGTGGTTGTGGAGCTCTGTTTTTGATCCACATGTTCTCCTGCAGTGAGGACATCAGTTTCCAGGTGGAAGGCAGTCCTGGTCAGGGTTGGCTTGATGTGCCTTCCTCTTGGCCCAGGTGGAGGTGGATTGTCCTTTGTTAGAGGTTTTCAAGGAGAATTGGGATGTCCACCAATTATAAGATGCTGATGTAGTCAATTTCCTACCTGTCTAGAAGTTCACCTAAATGATTCTCAACGTTCCCTACAATTCTATGGGCCCTTCCACACAGCCATATAACTCAGAATATCAAGGCAGATAATCCACAATATCTGCTTTGAACTGGGTTATCTGAGTCCACAACGCCAGTTTAAAGCAGATAATGTAAGATTTTATATAGCTGTGTGGAAGGGGCCTATAATTCTATAATCCTTAATCTGGAACATGTAACAATAACTGGGAATGAATAAGAAGGTTTATAATCATCAAAGTTCTATTATGTTTGAAAGGTCATCACATTAACAATACCAGATCAGGTTGGGTGCCCTAACAGCAATAAGGGAGAACTCATTCCTGGAGAAGCTGTCACGTATGTCCAGTTTTATCTTCTGCTATTCTGAAGTGTTCAGAGCTTTATTACAGAGTCATGTATTAAAATTGACTGAACTGTATGATGTGTACATTTTAAATGTCAGTTTCCTATCTGGAGACTTATCATCTCAGCTTTAGTCTCTGCTGTTAACATCACAGGGTTTTTAAGAGTCTTATATTCTTAGTAAACTTCTCAGCCTTTAACAGATTCTGAAGTGTTTTGGTAGTTTTGTGACAAGAATGACACAAAAATCCCTAGGGTACAATGGTAAGCACTGCAGGCAGGGAAAAAAGTTGGGGTTCCTCAATTTTTCTGCAGCCGGCTGATGCGAGATTGTTTTTATTTTAGAAGTTACATTGAATCCCTCTATTTCATAGGTCAAAACTGAATTATTTTTTTGGCAAAGTTCTAAATTATATATCCCACAATTCTTTAGGGAAATAAAGCACCAAACTTTCAAAGGTCTAAATATATCACGCCGCTGGGTTAAATTAAAAATCTGCTGTGGTTACTACTTATCATGAAATATAGGTAGACAACCTTTTTATTTCATACCAAAAGATCTGAAACATTTTTCACTATCTGAATTCTGATGTTGCATTCGAATTCCAAAATTTGCATATTGAGCAGCTTTTTTAATTTAATAAAGTTTGAGTTCAGCTCTGTTAAAAAGTACCAAAAGTCCAATCCCTACTACATTTGACATATTAAACAGTATAACGTGAAGTCCAAATTATGAGGCTACCAGTAACACGCCATGGAATTATTAATGTGCATGTTCAGAATTAAATTACATTGGATTTTGGTGCTGCTTACTCAGAGATAGTCATGCAGACTAGAATTATAATTTTACTGCTTTATTTATTTTTGGTTCATATTATTGATTTAGAATTATGTAAAATGAAATTTTAATTTAAACTGACTAGTGAGCTAAGAAGTCCAAATGTATCCATCTACAATAAAGATAGTCCCATTTCCTCCAATGTTTCACAGATGAAAACCAGGATGCCACATATGTGTGTCAACATGGAAAGCATTATTATTAAAGAAGAACATACAAAGCAGGAGAGTCTGCAACAGTTTGCTTTTGCCTGAGTCTGCTGGGAGAGCAAGATTCTGGCTCCACTTCTTCTCTCTGTAAATTGAATTGAGTGCAAACTACTTTTGAACTCAGTTTGCAGAAACCGAAGTACACTGACGAAAACGAGGTAAAGTAGGCAGAATAATGAGCAACTGGGACATTTTTAAAAAGCTCGATGACAGAGGACTGATTAGGACTGTCCCTGCAAAATCAGGAGAGTATACAATCCATCATGTGCCCCCCAATTTGCTAAAGAGATTTGAGAGACATTCTGGAGCAGATTTGGAAGGCTGCAAGAGAAGGGCAGAGTCAGCATGGTGTACGAGGAAGACAGTGGGAGAACAGAAGTTAAATCCCCAGTTGACCATGGAAACCCACTAGGTGACCTTGGAGAAGTCCCAGTCTGTCAGCCTCGGAGGAAGACAAAGACAACCCATCTCTGAAAACCCTGTGATAGTGCTGCCTTAGGGCTACCATACATTGGAAACAATTTGAAGGCATACAACAGACTTTGTCACATGGAGATGGTGAACCAGAACAATCATATGACATTGTGCAAATCACATTGCTGGCCCCCTAATTTCTTGCAATGATGGCCAAAGCCACAGTTGCAGGACACTTCTGAGGTGGCATCTGATGTGCTCTCCTCACTTAATTTTTTAATGCACAAGGTCTGCAAAATAATAATGATAATAATAGTAATAATAATAATAATAATAATAATAATAATAATAATAATAGCAACAGCAGGAATGGTGGTGGAGTTACCTGCACAACTGGAAGTTCAACTTTGCACAGCTGGTAGCATTGCAATCACATAATGCTAGTGATTGCACAGAGCCACCCATCATCATAATGGTAAGTTGTCACTATCCTGCATTGCAGCAACAGTGGGGAATAGCACCAATCATGTGACAATGTCCAAACACAAAAGGTGTAGTTTCATAAGGGAACTACAAATCTTTGGATGAAAATTCTTTCATAGGATGTTGCCAAGGCAGTGAAAGTGGAATCAAAGCACTATGATTGTGCCGTGTGACAGGACTACTAATTGAGGCTGTATTCCTAGAATAATTAAATATATCCTGATTCCCTGAAGTACATGATCTAATTATGACCTCATCAGGTGGGCTGATTTGCCTGTTGTATGCCACTTGCTCTCCACTTCCAACATGAATCCTATTATACAATGCACAGGGATTTCCAGCTGGGCTCTGTGCCGTAAGAGGAGAGCACGCAGCATATGTTACCATCATGTCAACTCATGTCAAGATGCTTTCCCTAATGGGATGCTGGTCAAGGTGAGGCAGGCGATGTAGGGCATTGAGTGACAGGTTCTCCACACACCACATTGGGACCCCATGGATTCACCATGATAGGTGACAAATCCATAGGGCTTTGTGATGAGGTCCTTACAGTCAATGTTTCATAGGAAATATAAGCTCCTTCTGTGAAAATGTTTTTTATTAACTACACCTTTATTCCAATTAGTACATGTTACCTTTATTTTCATGGGAAGGATAAACTGAAATTGATAGCAAAAGGGCAGAAACTAGAGAGTTGTTGAATTGTGACTTCAGAACTGAGACACTGAATGATTGATATGGCATTGCTGCATCCCAAACATTTTAAAAACAAATGTAGAGGGAAAATTCCTGATCTATGCAGCATAAGATAGCTAGGATGCCATGGGGGATGCCCAGAACTCCTATAAATTAAATAGGCATACAGTCAAAGGAGTAGGATCTTGTCAAAAAGGCTAAGCAAAACTATCTTTCTCTTACACAGCTATTCAAAGTACAGGAAGCACGTCTTCCTTTGCTATTACTATTGCATTTGGCAGCTTTTAAAGCATTTAACGCCTACTTCCCATACTTATAAAACAGAACATTGTGTACAGAAGTAGAGAATGGATCCTCCTTTTTTCTCAAATGTGACAAATATTAGGACATACTATAAGAAAAACAATAAGCATTCAGACTCACCGGGACTCAGATCTGATTGTTTGTCTCATATTCTTTCTTGATCAAGGTGGATTATGTACATTGATGCCAATCAGTATTCCCACTTCCATTCCTCCTCATACTAGTCATAATGGCCATATATTACATCCTGTATCTGAGCCAATGTGCCTCAGTTGTCAGTTGTTAGGAAACAAGAACAAGAGTGCATTATTGGGCCTGTATCGCCCTTGTTGTCATTTATTCATTCAGTAGTTTCTGACGCTTTGTGATCTCATGGACTAGTCCACGCCAGAGCTCCCTGTCAGCTGTAGCAATATCTATATCCTCCATACAGGTTTCAAACAAAGATTAAGTTGGCATAACTTACAAATTGGGACAACTATCCTGATTTGATAGGAATAGTGCAAATTAATCGAATGTTGAGTTGTTGTAATTTTTTCAGGCTGTATGGCCATGTTTCAGAAGCATTCTCTCCTGACGTTTCATCTGCATCTATGGCAGGCATCCTCAGAGGTTGTGAGGTCTGTTGGAAACTAGGAAAATGGGGTTTATATATCTGTGGAATGTCCAGGGAATGAGAAAGAACTCTTGTCTGTTTGAGGCAAGTGTGAATGCTGCAATTTGCCACCTTGATTAACATTGAATAGCTTTGCAGCTTGGTAGTGCTGAATTTGTAAGTCCCAACATAAAGGCTTCTAACTCTAATGGTACTTTAATTTTTAAAAAAGTTTTCAATGTTCTTATCAATTATAATCCACTTTCTTTTACTTTAGGACATGTCCACCACATATGGTAAAAAGTTCCTTCTAATGAAATTTCCAACTAACATTAAAAAAAATGGTTCCATCTTTCTGGCCTCATGTGCCATCTATACATCATAATGTAGAAATTTTCTCTTAGTCCACTTTTCTCATCTTGACCACACTCTGATGCTGCTTGGTCATATCTATCATGTATGTGAACAGGGAGTCCTCAAGCATAGTGGAGTAAACTGACATCCTAGCATTGAAGTTTCCAGGATCTGGTTAGTGTTGTGTTGGCAAGTTTGGCCCGTGGAAGGGACGTGGGTGGGGGGAATATATCAATTCCAAAACGTATGTGTGTAAATGTGTGCCTCTTATTTCTGAAACTGCCTAGAAAGCCCAAAACTGTCACATCTATTTTCAGAACAGGGAAATGCTGTACAGTGAAGGTGGTTTCTGGAAACGAAGCTGGAGAAAATTGGTGTACCAGTGCCTGATATTTTCAGGGAGATTTAAAATCCTTGCATATCATTATAATAAAGGGTCCCATGAAATATATACTGCAGATTAAAATGGTTCAAAGAAATGTGGCTAGATAGCAGCCATGGAAGACCAAAAACTATTTTATGGAGACTAGAATTAATTATCAGAGAAGGAAAACAAACAAACAAACAGAATCCACAAAACTACCATCATCTATTAATTCTTCAACCTCTTTCCAAAAACTAGGATTTGAGATATATGATAAAAATTGAAAGTAGAATTAAAAGTACATGAAAAGACATGTATAGTAGTATACCAACAGTTATTGTTAAAACTATATAAAACTATATAAAGATGGAAAATGTTTTAAAACACTTTTTTGACATAGGTCAATAAAACCTTTAAAAATCTTTACAGTTCATTTCTAAATGACCGTTAGAATAGAAAAGTTTTCATTTGCTAAAGGGGGGATAACAAAGCAGGAACCTTCATAGGTCAAAGTTATTTACAAGGGAGGAAAATAAATGGAACATAAAAAGCATAGGAACAACAACATAGATTTATTTAAATATATTTAGAGCAGGAAGCAAGTCCGAGAGGTGGCACGACTTCAGTAACACAGATGTGTGAAATAAATGCCAGTAGTTGATAGGGAGCTAGTACGGAAGTTGAAGAATGTTTTCCGTTCATTTTCAGTGTGTGAGAGACTCATAACCAAACGATTGTATTTGGAAATGGCATCTTAGGAATTTTTCTCAAACAGGCCCAACAATAGCTGAAGCTTTAGAAGTAACTGACATGAATATACAGCTTCAGAGCAAACAGGCAAATGAGGACAGATGGCATTCACCCAAGACTTCTTAAAGGACATCAGTGCGAAAAATATGCAGTTTATCGTTAACCTCCCTCGTTAGCAGAGGTATACCAATTTCTTAGATGGGGACTTGGAGAAATTATGGCCTTGTATAACTCATGAAAACATTTGTTTGCTGAGGTTTATTGATCTGAATTTGTGGTGACCAAGGGATTTTGGCAATGTACTTCAAACCTAGCTGAAAATAAAACTTCAGTGTGCACAAAAACAATGATAAAGAAAAACGAGTGTTTAGAAAACCTATCAGAGCACATTTATATATATATAAAAAAACCTATTTCACAGAAGACTAGTTTAGAGTTTCGTTTCCACGAAAATGCTGATGCAACTCAACCCTATCCTTGCTTTCCATCTTAAACCAAGCAAGCTAGTCTAAATTAGTGTCCAAAAATTTTAATGCTGGTGAACTAAATTTTCCATCTTGACTTGCTTCAAAATTTGTTATCTCAGTGCTATGGGAATCTTGGATTTGTAATTTTGTGAAGCATCAGCATTGTTGGTTTGGTTGGTTGCATGCTGCATTCCAACGCCTTAAATCAGGAAACAGCTTCCTAAGATTGAGAGAGATACTTTCAGGAACATCTCAGCAAGCAAGAATCCAAAAGTGGCATGTCAAAACCCGGAACCTTAATCAGTGGATGATACCGAATGAGAGACTCCCTCCTAGACACACAGAAGCCTGGGAGACATGGAAGGTGCTGAACAGACTGCACTATGGCACCATGAGATGCAGAGCTAACCTTAAGAAACTGGGCTACAAAGTGGAGTCCACGACATGCGAGTGTGGAGAAGAGCAAACCACAGACCACCTACTACAATAGAACCTGAGCCCTGCCACATGCACAATGGAGGACCTTCTCACAGCGACACCAGAGGCACTCCAAGTGGCCAGCTTCTGGTCAAAGGACATTTAGCATAATGCCAAGTTTTTACACATTGTGTTTTCAAATACAAGTTAATTGTACCCCCAATTCACTTCTGACATGAGAAATAAAAAGCATTGTTTGTCAGAAAAGGCTAAATACTATACAATTTCTGTAATTCTGTAGCATTGAGTTCAAGGTATATAGATTCTCATGTGGGTTTTAAAAGATCTTTGTTGTTGTTGTTCATTCGTTCAGTCGTCTCTGACTCTTCGTGACCTCATGGACAAGCCCACGCCAGAGCTCCCTGTCGGCTGTTACCACCCCCAGCTCCCTCAAGGTCAGTCCAGTCACTTCAAGGATGCCATCCATCCATCTTGCCCTTGGTCGGCCCCTCTTCCTTTTGCCTTCCACTTTCCCCAGCATAACTGTCTTCTCTAGGCTTTCCTGTCTCCTCATGATGTGGCCAAAGTACTTCAACTTTGTCTCTAGTATCTTTCCCTCCAGTGAGCAGTCAGGCTTTATTTCCTGGAGGATGGACTGGTTGGATCTTCTCGCAGTCCAAGGCACTCTCAGCACTTTCCTCCAACACCACAGCTCAAAAGCATCAATCTTCCTTCGCTCAGCCTTCCCTAAGGTCCAGCTCTCACATCCGTAGGTGACTACATGGAATACCATGGCTTTGACTAGGCGGATCTTTGTTGCCAGTGTGATGTCTCTACTCTTCACTATTTTATCGAGACTGGACATTGCTCTCCTCCCAAGAAGTAAGCGTCTTCTGATTTCCTGGCCACAGTCTGCATCTGCAGTAATCTTTGCACCTAGAAATACAAAGTCTGTCACAGCCTCCACGGTTTCTCCCTCTATTTTCCAGTTGTCAATCATTCTTGTTGCCATAATCTTGGTTTTAAAAGATCTTACAATCTGTGTTATTGACAGAGTTGTGTAGAAGAGGACAACTTAGCAAGTGTTACAGGTGATATACACACAAGCCTGTTGAAATTCCTCCTTCTTTTCAACTTTAAGTCCTATCTCTTGTTTTACCTGTTTTACCTGTTCAGTTTTTATTAGTTTTAATATTAACAAAAACTTATCACAGTTTGTCAAATGAATTAGTAGCATTGCATGTTTTTGTGTGCTTAAAACATTGTAAAATAAAATCAAGCAATGTAAAAAAAAAGCTACACAATAGAAAAGGAAAATACAGAAAAAGTAAAATAGCAGTCAATGAGTCAACTAGTCTATTTTTAATGGGACAATTGAGTATATGTCTATATTTGGAATGAAAGCCAATGCAGTGCTGTGCTTGAGTGTTGGACTAGGACACTGGGAGACCAGGGTTTGAATGGCCATTCTGTTCTAGAAATCTGTTGTGTGACCTTGGGCAACTTGCACTTTCCCAGCCTCAAAGAAGGTGATGACAACCCCCCTCTGAACAAATCTTGCCAAGAAAACTTTGTGATAGGATCACCACAACTTGAAAATGACTGCAACAATAACTATGAGAATTACAAAATAACAAATTGCACAAAATAATAATAGTTAGGACAACAGTGTTACTGCGTCTGACTTAGCATCATAAAGTAATGCTAGAACCTTGGCTTCAAAATTAGTGTCATTTCAGTTTTGCTTATACACAGGGAAAGAGAGATTATATCATCATTTGCAACATAACACAATTAAAAAATGCTTGTTCTCTGTTTATTGTTTAGACACAAATGCCTTCTGGATCCTATGCAAAACATCTAAAGCATATTTGGTACAAAGGAGATGAATTAATGTAAGTACTAATGCTGCACTATTGATTCTTATACTTAGGACCTCATCCCATGCAAGTCATTGGGTCCCGTTCCCCCCCCCCCCCCCGCCCCAGTTTTCTCTCTGTTTTCACATGATGGCAAAATGGAGTCCCATGTCCACTTCCAATGGCTATCGTGGGAATCTGTCTTGCTAGTGTATGAAGATGGAGAGAAGACTCCATTTTTAGGTATATACCTGACTCCTGGTTGAAGAAAGCAATGGGGGAGGGCAGGCATGTAGCCGGGGGGGGGGGCTTGAGGGGCTTCAGCCCCCCCCCCCGAAATTCTCATAATGGTTCGCGAAAAGGCCTTACTGGTACATTATTTAAACTGTTATGTTTATTCATATCATGATCTGATCACTATACTCAATATATCCCATATGCATGGGGGTATTGGGGTAACGATATAAAAGATTTGCTAGGGTAGACCCTCTTTCACTCAGACTCAGCCCCCCTCCCCCGAAACAAACTCATCCCCCCCCCCCCCCCCCCCGGAATCGAAAGAAGCAAGGGAAAGGATGTGAGATGACTGGCCATCCTCTTCAGAGATAGACCTCTCTGTGGTAAGAAGAGCCCCCACTCTTCCGAACACTTTCCCCCACTTCCTTCCTATCCAGGAGATAATGTCCTAAATGTATATTTATTCAATAGATGATGTACTTTAGGTCAGATAGGAAAAGCAGATTCCTGGCGTGATGTGAATTGCTAGGCAATGGAAATGACAAAAAGATGTCTTCAGTTTAGAGTCCTGGTGTTATTGTTTCAGTACCAACTATTGCTCCCTGACTTCTAGGACCTCTTCACACGGAGCTAAAACAGGGGCTTTTGGAAGGGCCAGGACAGTGACTGCCAAGCATTATCAGAATGCCAAGTGTCATCCCCATATGATGGGGGAAAGGGCAGTGAGGCAATGTGCGTTGCCATGTGTTGCTGCCCTTTCTCCCATCTGATGGTGACAGGATGCCAACTCACCTTGTCCCATCCCAACTGTATGATGGGGAAAGGAGGGAGGGTACGTGGGGCACCACAAACCACTCTGCAATTGCCAGTGAAATGGCAAGGCCCAGAAAGGCCATTTGAAGAGGTCCCTAGTCTAAATATTTTACAGTGGCTGTGTGAAATTGGAACACAATAACACAGGGAGTTGACTTATATTGAGACCACTGGCCCATCAAGTACACAGACTGGGTTTTAGACATGAATCTTTCCTAGCTTTAGTTAAAAATGCCCAAAATCATATCCGGTGCCTTCTGTTTACAATTATGAGCCTTGTTGGTGAAATTCAGTGTGTAGAAGAACAGAAGTTTTCCAGAATATCTTTTTCTGTCATGAGATGTCAACCAATCAACCTATCTTTTCTTGCTAGCCCAGCTGGTAAAAATTGTACAGGTTTGACCAATATGTTTATTGATTCCTTTCTTTGGTGCCCAGCTGGTGAAAAGTTCAGGCTTGACCAATATGTCACCCATTTGGTTGGCTGGCAGTAGGGGAAGGTACATTGCTAGGGAAGAAAATAAGTTGAGGAAAACAGTGGTAGTGGTTGGTTTTTGTTGCTATTAAGGAAGACCTATGCTGTCACCACAGTTCAAGCTTCTGTAACTCCTATGAATTATTGGTATTGCCCAGTGGGTGAGGAAGCTCTGAAGATGATATTGTACTTGCTAAATCAGTCCACAAAGAATGAGTGGAGAGCACTAAAGCACAGAGAAACTATTTCTGTTAGGGATGAGAATTTGGAACTTGAATTAGGGCTTTGAGGTTGCTTACAGTGACTGTTGAGCAGCATGATTTTGGCAAGCATTTTACAAACACACACACACACACACAAATGTAATTCTGTTTGCATTATTTGTTTATACAACAAATAGAATATGGAACTCCCTCCCCAATGAAATTAGATCAACACCCTCCTTCCTGGCCTTAAAAAAAAGTAAAAACTTGGCTATGGGACCAAGCCTTTGGGCAGTAAGCAATACAAGGAATGATCAAGGATTATGTGTAATTGATATTTGACATTTGGAATGGCTTTGGACCATGATTTCTGGATTATGTGATTTTAACGTTTATATTAATACGTTTTTAACTCCACATTTCAATTATCTAAATGTTGTTACGTTGTTATGAGCTAATTGATACTTATATGTTATTGTTGCTAAATGTTGTGTTTTATATGTTTGTAAGGCATTAAATTTTGCCATAAATATGTTGGAAATCACTTTGAGTCCTCTCCCCCCTGGGGTGAGAAAATTGGTCTACAAATGAAATTAATTAATTAATTAATTAATAAGTGACCCAACTGTACTCAAGGAAGTAGCACACAGACACAGCGAATCATGGAACATGCAACTGTATTTGGAATCTTCTGAGTATCCAGAAACTGAGACTGTGAGTATTCATGCCTCCATATGGAGATTTGCTCCTTAATGAGAGACGAGCAGCCAATCTATATCATGCCTTTTTGTGAGGTTGCTGAAATGTGGAGCATTTCTCGCCTCAGAAGAGGGACTCAGACGGCTACCAACATGCACCATTCAGTGCCGAACAATAAACAAATGTAATATACACTTAACCTACATTAAAAAAACATGTATAAGTATATTTAAACAGTTCTCCATTTCACGTCATCTTCCAAATCAAGTCTATGCATCAACTAGTAAGACTAAAATGTTTTTGGCCTCTCAGCTGCCACCAAAAAAGCTTTTCAGAACTATCTGCTTTTTTGTCCTGGCGGCTGGGAGCATTTTCTGCACCTCACTGCTTGCACCTCCTCCACAATTACTAAAAGCCATTCCAGTCGGCATCAACAGATGAGGTTATTACACTAACAGTTGCTTGAGCAGGAGAGAGGCTTCTAAAATAGAGGTCTTAGAGGCAGTTTTGAAAAATAGTTTTTGGATTATAACCATCCTTGCTTTTAGACATGGCAAGCAGCGAGAGAAGGACTCTAAGCATTGTTCCTGTTTATTTGAAGGAATAGGTGATGCAAGAGGAATTTGGCACAATGAAGAAAGAAGACACTCATGGCAATATGGATGATATACAGAATTTTCCTTTCCCCCATTACTTGGTGAGGTCAGACACAGCATCGCCTGTCAATGAAGAATTCAGAACTCCACATGTCCAGTGTGGATATGGTCCTCCTTCTCAAGAACAAGAGAACTTCCATGGGGCTTTAGAAGGGGGATCTCGTAAGCGCAAAAGCATGCCTACAAAAATGCCTTCTACTATCTTTCCAGAAGATCCCATGTCTCCATTGCCAAGATCGGAACACAATCCAGCCAGAAGATCTCCTCCTGGCTTTCCTTTACTCTTCCAGCAACACCACCCACAGCCAAAGTACAATGCCCACATGATTGACTTGTGTAATATTGGTCTTCAATTCTACAGAACTTTGGAGCACTTTGGAGCCCAGCCTATAAAAGAAGAAGTTATTAAACCCAGTGTGCTTTGGCCTGGACCACCTCCATTTCTGCATACCCCCTATCCATACTATCCCAAAGTTCACCCAGCCCTAATGTTTCCTTTTATTATGCCCCCCAGTTTTCACTTTAGAAGTCCCTTCCCACCCCAAAGGCCGCCACAGTCACCCTTCCAGAGGGCTGACCTAGGAGAACATGCTGAAAATAAACAAAAGGTAGAAAGAGTGGATGTGAACATCCAGATTGACGACAGCTATTATGTCGATGTAGGAGGAGAACAAAAACGCTGGCAGTGTCCGATGTGTGACAAGTCTTACACTTCCAAGTACAACTTGGTGACTCACATTTTGGGCCACAGTGGCATCAAGCCACATGCTTGCTCCAGGTGTGGCAAACTTTTCAAGCAGTTGAGTCACTTGCACACCCATATGTTGACCCACCAGGGCACCAGGCCTCACAAGTGCCAAGTGTGTCACAAGGCATTTACCCAAACAAGCCACCTGAAAAGACACATGATGCAGCACAGTGAGGTCAAACCTTACAGCTGTAGGATCTGTGGGAGGGGTTTTGCCTATCCCAGTGAACTGAAAGCCCATGAATCCAAGCATGAGAATGGTCGAGAGAACATTTGTATTGAGTGTGGCCTTGACTTCCCAACCTTGGCTCAGCTCAAGAGGCACCTAACCACTCACCGAGGGCCCATACAGTACAACTGCACTGAGTGTGATAAAACGTTCCAGTACCCAAGCCAGCTGCAGAATCACATGATGAAACACAAGGACATTCGTCCATACATCTGTTCTGAATGTGGCATGGAGTTTGTGCAGCCCCATCACCTCAAGCAGCATGCTTTGACTCATAAGGTAGGTCCACACCAGGATTTGCAAAATGATAGGATGAAGAAGAGCAAAATCCAAAATTCACAAATGAGCAAATTGGGCAACCAAATTGCAGAAAATACATCATATAAAGCTTGCATGATGTATTTTCTACATTATGATTGGCCAATAACAATATCTCTCTTTTATGACTTTTTAATTTTGTTGTATTATGCTTCAACATGTCATTTGGGATGAAGCATGTTCATTTAAGCATTCATAAATTGAGATTGATGCACTGAATTGCAATCATTTATTTCTGAGATGGGAACTGTGTGCCATCCCCAGATATTGTGGAACAGCAACTTTAGCATTTCTTAACATTGGCTTTGCTACTAGGGTTACTGGAAGCTGATGGGACTTACCCTCAACTTGATGGGACTTAACTTTTGAATAGACACATAGAGTAGAGTTAGGCTGCCATTCTAATCACGGTCACTACGGTATCTACTTGGTTGGGAACAGTGGGCTTTTCAGAGTAAACATCTATAGGAATTTAGAGGCTTGTCTTGCCAGTATTGTGGCATCTTTTCAGACTTACAGCCTCCTTTATCAGGAAAGTATATATTTAATTAAGCCAAGATATTCCTTGTTACACTTAATGGCATCTGGTAGCTTTCATGCCCTGAATCTGCTCAGAGTTTTTATTTGAGCTTCATAGAGCTGTCCCAGGTGCTGAAATTCGCCCTCAAAGTAGGTTTGATACCACACCACACAATTATAGTACTATGGGTCCACTTTCAAAGCAGCCACAGTTACATTCTATGGAATCCTGGGATTTGTAGGTGAGACACTGGAGTTCTCTGGCTAAGAATTCCTAACAAACCTTCCTAAGCTGAAACCTACATGATTCCTTACAATGTTATCATGTCAGTTCAAGTGGAATCATAGTGCTATAATTCTGTATGATAAAAAAGACCCTGTAGCACATGTAGTGCTCAATTGACATAAAAGGTACCTAGTACCATTGGTTGTACGTTTGCATGAGTTTTTGAGGTCTATGATAGAATTTGAACCATAGGTTTCAGGTTCTAGAACCCAATATTCCTTTATTATTATTATTATTGTATTTATTTAATAATAATAAAAATTTATTACATGCCATCTTCTGCCTGCAGCAAGACTCAAAATGTGTCCCATTGCATCTTTGACTTGAAACCATGGACAACCATGATCTGAAACTTTCCACAGTCACTCCCCATTATGCATACTGGGTGAGCAAAGTGGGATATTTATTGAATAACATTCTGATGGGCATCATAAGGAGTAGAGAGGACAAGATACAACATCAGTCTTTCCAACTAGAATGGGGAATTATAAATGGATTATTTCTTTTGTGATAACTATACTTCATAGTTACCTTGCTATTATGTTTTCTAAGGGTGTAAAAGAGCACAAGTGTGGGATCTGTGGTCGGGAGTTCACACTACTTGCCAATATGAAAAGGCATGTTTTAATTCACACCAACATCAGAGCCTACCAGTGCCACCTGTGCTTCAAGAGCTTTGTCCAAAAACAGACTCTCAAAGCCCACATGATTGTCCACTCAGATGTCAAGCCCTTCAAATGTAAGGTGAGTAATCCTCAAAGATCCAGACAAGTGAAACAAATGACACCCAAGTAATTGTTCTGTAAGATGTTGAGGGAGAAAGCAGGATGAATGTACTTACAGAGCCCTGTTGAATGTGATCTTGGTGAGATGTGAGGCTAATAAAACATTGAGATGTTCCTATTTTGCCCTCCCTTGAGCCTTACCTCCTTATTCTAAACCAGAATTTTTTGAAACTAGATTCTTAGACTTTGTTTTTCTATTTCCTTCCAGTTTTGTTCTTCATCTTGAAACTGCATTTTCACAGCACTTAATGTAATTGCTAGTCTGCTGATGATAAATACATCTGACATTTGCATAGCACATTTCATCCCAAAGGGAGGTCAAGTATGCTTAACAATCTGATATACTGGCTAAACATTTGAATCAATCCATGCATGCTGCACATTGGATTGGTATAAAATACAAATGATGTCCATACCTTAGGGCAGGAAGTATATTACCAAAATTAGTTTGGGTGTCATGATATTTCAAGCAGGATCTGCCTGAAATTACACTCCAGTTTAACTCGAACATAACCTGCAATCAGTCTCTTAAATGCCTATATCGGGTTTTTTTTAATATACAGTAAGTAGCCAAAACTTGTGGTAAACTAAATAATATCCTTCTGATAAAATAAAAAAAACAATAAACATTTAAACATATCACAAATATTGCTGGCTCTCAGCCACTTTGTTAGTTGGCAGTTGCCTTTAAATAAGTCACCAGTTTTCATCTCCATTACTTAGAATATGCTTATTACATAAGAAAAGAAACCACTTCGCTAAAGTATGAAGTTTAGTGAGGATTTGTTTACAACTTTTCCTTTCCAAGGATAACAGGGCATGCATAGAGAAGGCTTCTCCAAATAATCTTAGAGATGTAGTGCTTCAAATATGCCCCAATGCTTGAGGTCTATTGACCTCCTCAGACGGGGCTTATTTTGCCAGCATACGCTGGTTCATCAATAGTTTAGCTACAGAGTCCACCAGCTCCCATGCCATGATGTAATACTACTTCCTGCAAGGCTTTGTGACTAAACTATCACAAAACTGGCAACACAGAAGGCTTCCTATGTTGCACCAGCAACAATGGGGAGAAGCCAGATGGCCAACGCTTCTCCCTGTGAGATGGGATTATTGGTGAATTGGATGATGCGACAATGGGTTCTCCATGCTCCCTGAAGGGCACTGATGGATTCACCACAATCCGGGGCAATTCCGGTGACCTGTATGATAAAGTTGCAAGTCTAAGACACATTTCTGCAATGTCAAATTATCCAAATTTATGGAGAGTGACTAAAACATCCATTAAAGCAATGCCTTTCAAGCTATCTGAATTGGCAAGCCATCATCCCCTATCCAGTGTACCAGAAGCTGATACCATGCCTTATAATCATCATATTCCTGGAAATGTGTTGTAGGCTAGAAGCTGAATGCTCACAGACTGGCGCTGGCCTGCAGATCACCACTTTCGAGTAACACTAAATTAGAATGAAAAATAAACATTAAAAGCACATGATCCATGCTTTTGGATCATGTTATTTTAATGTTTATATTAATATGTTTTTAATCCCTTGTTTTAATGTTTTAATGTAGTTACGTTTTTATGATTTAATTGATCGTTTTATGTTACTGTTGTTTTATGTTAGTTTTTGTGTTTTTTAAGGCATTGAATTTTGCCAAGAATATGTTCAAAATCACTTTGAGTCCCCCCACCCCAGGGGTGAGAAAAGCAGTAAATAAATGAAGTAAATAAATAAAATAAAATAATTAAAAATAATATGTCATGATTACTATGAGTGAATTTCACCTCTGTGAGTTCAATATACTCATGCATCCTTTTGACTGTTACAGTAGTTGGACTCCTCTACCTCCTCACACAATGGGAAAATTTAAATGTAAATCTCTAACAGAGGTGAACACAACATGTCTCTGTCCATTATATTATTGTTGTGAAGAGTAGAGGATCTTTGAGAATGATTATGGTATCTTTAGATCTTCAGAGGACCCTTGAGAGGTCCTCCTGGAGGATGCCTTTGCCATCATCAGCCTGATGTATCTTGTATGTCCTCTGCTCTTTATCAACAACCACTTAGTCATGTTGGAGGTGGGGAGAAGAAAGAGGTAGGAAGATATGATACAGTTCCAGATTCAGGAATTTTACACCATGTCTCTGTGATACAGAACTTCAGCCTCTAATTTTGTTCCCTGCATTGCAAGTTCTAAGTCAGGGGTCCTCAAACTAAGGCCCGGGGCCCGGATGCGGCCCTCCAAGGTCTTTTACCCGGCCCTCGCTCAGGGTCAACTTAAGTCTGAAATGACTTGAAAGCACACAACAACAACAACAACGATCCTACTCATCAGCCAAAAGCAGGCACACACTTCCTATTGAAATACTAATAAGTTTATATTTGTTAAAATTGTTCTCCATGTTAATTATTGTATTGTTTTTAAGTAGTTTTGCACCACAAATAAGATATGTGCAGTGTGCATAGGAATTAATTCTTTTTTTCCTTCAAATTATAATCCGGCCCTCTAACAGTTTGAGGGACTATGACTTGGCCCTCTGTTTAAAAAGTTTGAGGACCCCTGTTCTAAGTTAACGTTCGGCTTGTGATTTTGTGATACGAAATCCAACATATAGAACTTGTTTGCTGTGACATACTGTATTTTTGTGTCAGTATAATAATAATTACAACAACAATTTAAAAAGGCCACCTTACTTGGATCTGCACTCATTCAAAAATACATCACACAGTCCTAAATGCTTGGGAAGTGTTTGACTTGTGATTTTGTGATACAAAATCCAGCATATATCTCTTGTTTGCTGTGTCATATTGTGTTTTTGTGTCGGTAAAATAATAATGTATTGTTGAAGGCTTTCATGGCTGGAGTCACTGGGTTGTTGTAGGTTTTTGGGGATGTATGGCATCTCCAGGTTGCCTCTGAGGATGCCTGCCATAGATGTAGGCAAAATGTTAGAAGAGAATGCTTCTAGATCATGGCCATAAAGCCCAAAAAACCTACAACAACCCGATGATGATGATGATGATGATGATGATGATGATGATGATGATAATATTGACAAAACAACCAACTAAATGAATATATAAATAAGAATAAAATTGGGGGTGTTGATTCCTGCATTTCAAAAAGCAGAGAATCTGACAGGCCAACATCTGGAGCCCCTCTTTGCCCTGAGGAAGTTGGGCTCAGTTAAAGACTCTTTGGCTGGCATTCAGCAAGTTAGGGCAATGACCAGATAGCCCCTTTTTGGCACCATGCTCCTCCTCAACAGAAGGAAGGATATAGCTGTACGAACTGCTCGCTTAACAATGGCCTGTGGTGTCCCCCGGGAATGGCCTGCAAATAGATTTCATCTTGCTTTCTCTTGTACTTTTCAGAGCTTCCTGTTTTCTCACGGCCCTTTTGGACAGTTTACAGTCTTTCTCCCTCTCCCTACATCTCTCTTGCTTTCAGGAAAGGAACACCCTTCTTATTAAACCTTCCCTAGATTTTTTTCCCCCTTGAAGAAGAATACAAGGGAAGGACAGCACAGCAGTGGCCTTTCTCCCGCACGGCAGGCTGCAGCTTTCTTCACCTTGTTTCTCAAAGCAAAAGAAAACACCAGCTTTCCTACCAAGCTAATCGCAGCGGCACAGAGACCAACCATGCGTGGCCTCACCCCAAAGCAGAAGAAAACCTTTGGCACTACATTTCCTTGGCTTTTCCTTTCTGAAGACAGTGCTACCTGTTGCCTTTCATGTTAGCCCATCCAGATGTTTGATATTGTTATTTCTTCTTCTTCTTCTTCTTCTTCTTCTTCTTCTTCTTCTTCTTCTTCTTCTTCTTCTTAGGGGTAGATATTTGCTTAGAAACACAATCTTTTTCTAATGCAAAAGTCTCAGCAAAATGTTTTGTTCAAATTGTTTATTTTATTTTATGCAATTAAAAAAACAATTTATCATTGATTTTTGTTAATGTGGACCTTTGGCAAAAAAGGGTTTACCCTTAACCAATATCTCTTAATGGATTGGGATCTTTCTTTTACAAAAAACCTATACTTGTTTGTTGTTTTCTCAACGTTGACTCCAGCGCAGTTCAATTCAAGTCTGACCTAAATGCACTTAGCAACAATAATATACTATGGGTTTTAGCTATGGATCATTAAATAAACTGAATTGTTTTATGTATTGTCGAAGGCTTTCATGGCCGGAATCACTCAGTTCTTGTGGGTTTTTTCGGGCTATATGGCCATGTTCTAGAGGCATTTCTCCTGACGTTTCGCCTGTATCTATGGCAGGCTTCCTCAGAGGTCTGCTGGAGCTGGGAAAAAAGGGGTTTATATATCTGTGGACTGACCAGGGTGAGACAAAAGGCTTTTTGTAAGTTGGGCTAGGTGTGAATCTTTTCAACTGACCACCTTGATTAGCATACAATGGGCTGACTGTGCCTGGAGCAAACTCTTAATGAAAGGTGCTTAGATGTCCCTGCCTGTTTTTCTCTCTGCTGTTTTAATTTTAGAATTTTTTAATACTGGTAGCCAGATTTTGTTCATTTTCATGGTTTCTTCCTTTCTGTTGAAATTGTCCACATGTTTGTGGATTTCAATGGCTTCTCTGTGTAGTCTGACATGGTGGTTGTGAGAGTGGTCCAGCATTTTTGTGTTCTCAAATAAAATGCTGTGTCCAGGTTGGTTCATCAGGTGCTCTGCTATGGCTGACTTCTCTGGTTGGAGTAGTCTGCAGTGCCTTTCATGTTCCTGGATTCTTGTTTGCGCGCTGCGTTTGGTGGTCCCTATGTAGACTTGTCCACAGCTGCACGGTATACGGTAGACTCCTGCAGAGGTGAGAGGATCCCTCTTGTCCTTTGCTGAACGTAGCATTTGTTGGATTTTCTTGGTGGGTTTGTAGATTGTTTGTATGTTGTGTTTCCTCATCAGCTTTCCTATGCGATCAGTGGTTCCCTTGATGTATGGCAGGAACACTTTTCCTCTGGATGGATCTTCATCTTGACTCTCATGGCTTGTTCTTGGTCTTTCAGCTCTTCTGATGTCTGAGGTGGAATATCCATTGGCCTGTAGAGCCCAGTTGAGGTGGTTCAGTTCATCTTGGAGGAGGTGGGGTTCACAGATTCTTTTTGCACGGTCTGCCAAGGCTTTAATGGTGCTTCTTTTTTGACTTGGGTGATGGTTGGAGTTTTTATGTAGATATCTATCTGTGTGTGTGGGTTTTCTGTAAACGGTGTGACCCAATTGTTGATCTGGTTTACGGATGACTAGGACATCTAGAAAAGGCAATCTTCCATGTAGAAGTTAGCTATGACTGGGCTGAACAGAAAGATGGAGTAGCTATGGGGAGCCCTCTCAGCCCAGTCATAGCTAACTTCTACATGGAACAATTTGAAAAACAAGCTCTTGAAACAGCAACCAAAAAGCCCACTATATGGTTCAGATATGTGGATGACACTTTCACCATTTGGAGCTATGGAGAAGAAGAACTCAACAGGTTCCTGGAACATCTTAACAGCATCCACCCTAACATCCAGTTCACTATGGAAAAAGAAAAGGAAGGAAGATTGCCTTTTCTAGATGTCCTAGTCATCCGTAAACCAGATCAACAATTGGGTCACACCGTTTACAGAAAACCCACACACACAGATAGATATCTACATAAAAACTCCAACCATCACCCAAGTCAAAAAAGAAGCACCATTAAAGCCTTGGCAGACCGTGCAAAAAGAATCTGTGAACCCCACCTCCTCCAAGATGAACTGAACCACCTCAACTGGGCTCTACAGGCCAATGGATATTCCACCTCAGACATCAGAAGAGCTGAAAGACCAAGAACAAGCCATGAGAGTCAAGATGAAGATCCATCCAGAGGAAAAGTGTTCCTGCCATACATCAAGGGAACCACTGATCGCATAGGAAAGCTGATGAGGAAACACAACATACAAACAATCTACAAACCCACCAAGAAAATCCAACAAATGCTACGTTCAGCAAAGGACAAGAGGGATCCTCTCACCTCTGCAGGAGTCTACCGTATACCGTGCAGCTGTGGACAAGTCTACATAGGGACCACCAAACGCAGCGCGCAAACAAGAATCCAGGAACATGAAAGGCACTGCAGACTACTCCAACCAGAGAAGTCAGCCATAGCAGAGCACCTGATGAACCAACCTGGACACAGCATTTTATTTGAGAACACAAAAATGCTGGACCACTCTCACAACCACCATGTCAGACTACACAGAGAAGCCATTGAAATCCACAAACATGTGGACAATTTCAACAGAAAGGAAGAAACCATGAAAATGAACAAAATCTGGCTACCAGTATTAAAAAATTCTAAAATTAAAACAGCAGAGAGAAAAACAGGCAGGGACATCTAAGCACCTTTCATTAAGAGTTTGCTCCAGGCACAGTCAGCCCATTGTATGCTAATCAAGGTGGTCAGTTGAAAAGATTCACACCTAGCCCAACTTACAAAAAGCCTTTTGTCTCACCCTGGTCAGTCCACAGATATATAAACCCCTTTTTTCCCAGCTCCAGCAGACCTCTGAGGAAGCCTGCCATAGATACAGGCGAAACGTCAGGAGAAATGCCTCTAGAACATGGCCATATAGCCCGAAAAAACCCCACAAGAACTGAGTGAATTGTTTTACATTAACAACATTTGCCTTTTTTGTTAAAAAATGATTTTGACAGATATTATCTGCTGATAAATCTGTAGTCCATCTAATACCCTTCGAAAGCTCTCTAAGGGTGCATCTACACTGTAGAATTAATTTAGTTTGACACTACTAACTGCCACAGCTCATTGCTATGGAATAATGGGATTTATAGTTTGGTGACGCACTAGTACCATTTGGCAGAGAAGGAAAAAGCCCTTGTGAAACTACAACTCTCATGATTTCATAACATTGAGCTATGGCACTGAAAGTGGTATCAAAACTTCATTAGTTAAATTGATAGTGCAGATGCAACCTAAGTGAGTGGCAGTCTTTTGGTAATGACCTAATAGGAACCCTCAAATGACATTGTCTTAAGGCCTCATCACACTAGAGAAAAAATCCACTTAAAATCCAGTTTCTGCCTCTTGCAGAATTCTGGGTTTTGTAGTTTAGGGAGGAGCCTTTAACAGCATCACTAAACTACAAACCCCAGAATTCTGTAAGAGGATTATAAGTAGATTTTTTTCTCTAATATGATGAAGTCATTAAACTCAGTATTGGTACCACTATAACCTAGTTTAAAGATTATAGAAACTTAACTGGTTTGAATTTTTAGTCATAAACAGAATAGAGGTGCCCAAAAAGTTCCATATAATTTCATTTCAATGGGTCTATTATAGGGACCTATCATGAAACAAATTATGAGGCAACATGACATTGGAAAAGGTGATAAAGCTTGGTAAAATGGAAAGCAATAGGAAAAGAGGAAAATGGTATTACAGATGGGTTGATCCAATTAAGGAAACCATGATCCTGAGTTTGCAAGATTGTTGATGATCAAGACTCATGGGAATTAATGCAGTCTCCATAAATTGAAGCTTACTGGATAGTAAATAACAACAATAACTAACCTTAGTGAAACTAAACTTGGATTCTAGTCCTTGCTGTCTATCACTTGGTAAGTGGTGTTTATGCATGAGGATAATATAGGCTGTGTCATCATAAGAAAGCTTACTAACAAACATAAGAAGCTCCTTGCCATATCTTGAGCGTTTTATCTTTCAACAGTGGAGCGAATCCTCTCAACTGACTTTACTACCTTTAATCATTGCAGAACTGCAATTATTTCAACCAATTCAAAAGATTTTAATTTTTTTCAATTGGCTGGTTGAGTTCATCATATTCACTGCTTTCTTTGTTTTAATATATTGATACATTTCTGTATTTTTGTTTTGTTTTACATTGACTTTTTATGGTCTTGGCAATAGTGGCCATGGGATTACGGTGAAGTCATGCAACTAAAATAATAGAGCTCTGATCTTGGGAGAGGAATATGGGTCCCTTTCACATTGAGCAGTTATGACAGCATGATTCCACTTGGACTATCTTTGAGTGCTTTGATTATCTTGCCCATCATATCTGCATCTTCTTGAAGGGGACCATGTAAAATGTTTTAAGGAATCAATATATATATATATATATATATATATATATATATATATAATGTATAATTATATTCCGACCTCTCTGGATTTGGAGGGGAAATCCAGGAGGGATTGACAAGGCAGGAGGCATTTTAGTTGCTGGCCACCAGAGCTTGGAAATACTAAGCTCCAAGTAAGAGCTGCATGTAATTTGTTGATAGGGGGGTACGGTAATTGGGGGGGGGGGGGTGTTTAAAAATAAAATTTCAAAAGAAACATGATGAACAAAGGAAGTATTTAATTAGTATAATAAGTAAGTTTCTGGTTACTTTCCAATATCATTTTGAAAAGCCATAATGATATGAATTTTTCAAGTGTAATGCCCTTCTCTTATTAGTCCTAAGTACCACAAAGTTATAGAAAAGCAATGAGTGCAATGAGTAAAGTAAGTAGAATCTCGCTTATCCAACATAAACAGATCAGCAGGATGTTGGATAAGCAAAAATGTTGGATAACAAGGAGGGATTAAGGAAAAAGCCTATTAAACATCAAATTATGTTACGATTTTAAACACCAAAACATCATGTTTTACAACAAATCATCAGAAAAAGCAGTTCAATACATGGTAACGTTCTGTAGTAATTACTGTATTTACCAATTTAGCACCAAAACATTGCAATGTATTGAAAGAACTGTGGATCTGGGAGGGAGACAGACTGTGTTGGATAATACGGACTGTTGGATGAGCGAAGGTTGGATAAGCGAGACTCTACTGTAGTGACTTGCTTTCATTCTTGTAACAAGTAAGAGCAGTGGACTACTTCTGAAAGATTGCAGTGGGTAACTGAGCAAATTGTTTTAAAAATTACTTTTCCAAGCAAAGCGAGAACTTCTGCCATGTGAAAACAGTGTGCTCAGGTAGAACCCATCCTTCTTCTTTCCTATGACATCCAAAATGTATCCCCACCACAACAAAGTCACTTTTTGAAGATCAAGAGGACTTTTAAGGCCCCAAGAGGGGAAATGTTTGAGAGGTTGTGAAAGAATGGCTTTGGGTGAGGCTGATTTGGGCCCAATCAAAGAGTAATGAAGAAAAGGAAGGGAAGAAAAGGAGGCGTCAGGAGGCCGAGAGAGGAAATGCACAACTGTTCTCTTCATTTGTTTTGTTTTCCTTCTGCATTCCAGACATTCCAAAGGCCACATCCTTAGGATGTGGGAATCCATCTGAACCAGTGCTGTACTTCATATTAAAGGTTTTCTGAGTTTCTAAAACTCCAGACTTAGCAACACACATTACTAGCATTACACTGCTACAAACCTAGATTCAACAACAAGCTGCCACAGTCAAATTCTGGTGAAAACATTTTGTTGTTGTGTTCTCATTTTGGGGGGGGGGGGGGATACATTAAGAAATGCCTCTTTAAGAAAATATATTGCACATAGATTTCCAAATCCAGTAATATCATGGATGAGTAACTGTCTTCCTATTTTTTATTTATTTGCTATATTTATATATCGCCCCTCTCAGCCCGCAGGTGACTCTCTTCCTACCTGTTCCTTCCTACATCCTGTTACAAGAACAACATTTTATTATGGTCCAAAGACCCTTTTTCTCCGAAAGTGTACAAAGTGTACAAGGTGAATAAGGTTAAGAGCCACCAACTGATTTAAGGAGAATCAGAAATAATAAAGGACAAAACCATACTAGATGTCTTTTGTAAAACATATATTTGAGGGGGGGGGGGATGCATTGCAATTTTCCAAATACCCCAACTAGTCTGGGGAAAGTTGCCTGAGAAACAAAAGTACAAAAAAGTACTTTTCTAGGTAAGTGAACTATCTATTTACCGTTCACAACTCTGGCCCCATCTATACTGCCATATAATGAAATTTGGAACTGCATTATATAGTCAGTGTAGATGGGGCCATTGATTGGCTGAGAAAGTCCAAAGCAATTTTATTTCTAAGACACCTTGGCCTCCCACAGTACAGGCCCTATATCCCAGGATATGATATGCTTTCAGCTTTACACTGGATTATATGAGTCTGCACTGCCAGTTAATCTGGAATAAACAGAAACCTGGGATCAGATCCTGGGGTATAGGGCCTTTCTGGAAGAGCCCCAGGGCTCTGTGGACCATGTTTCGATTCTTCACTTGGCCATAAAAACTTATTGGGTGATCTTAGGCAGATCACATATCCTCAGGGTCGTCTTAGGGGTGTTATAGTTTGGAAATGACTTGAAGGCACACAACAACAATCTTACCATTTTGTGTACACCATTATTTGTATTTCTCAATCTTACAATCCTTTTGACCTGCTCGTAAAGACATTTTACATAGAATGGTGGGTATGCCAGACACTTGTTTGACCATACTGTCCATTTGGCTTAATCACATTAAAATCATACAATCATTTTCTAACGCTTCACTTTAAACCTCTGTAGTGATGTGGTTAGAGTGCTGGACATGTCTTTAGAAGATATGGATTCTAGTCTCCAGTGAGCCATGTAAACCATTTGATGATCTTGGGCCAGTCACTCTATTGTAGCCTAAACTACCTAACAGGAAAAAGTGGGGAGGAAGAAGCCCATGTGCATGAGGGAAAATGGGATGAAAATATAACTAATAAAGGAAAAAAAATCATTAAATTTATTCATTCCCAGGAGCCAAGCTTTGAAAAAGGGATGGAACTGGGCTTCCGATGGCCTAAAAACAAGAGAAAGTTTTCGGATTTCTTTCAAAACTCAGTGCTAAATGTTAGGTTGCTAAAATATTGAGAAGTTGTTTTAGCTGCAGAAGCCTGCTGCCTCAAGAAAGCAAAATGATCTTCTTTGGAAAGTGTATCTGCAGAATAAATCACTGTGATTGTCATTGCTCTTTTGACAGCTGTGCGGAAAAGAATTTAATCGGATGCACAATTTAATGGGGCACATGCACTTGCATTCAGACAGCAAGCCATTCAAATGCCTCTACTGTCCCAGCAAATTCACCTTGAAGGGGAACCTCACAAGACACATGAAAGTCAAGCATGGAGTCATGGAAAGAGGATTTCGTGCTCAAGGTAAATTACTGTCAACATGGCTGATTTACTGTAGATTTAATAATATCAAATATAACATCTGAAAGGCAGTTTGTGTATCATAATCATCAGGCAAAGTGAGGCAGCTATCTCAGGCACCAGGTTGGGATATCCGGGGGGGGGGGGGGGGGGAATAGAAAACTGGGAGTTACTAACTTCCATTTTGTTTCATTTCATTATTGTACCACCAGGGAACGAGTAGGGTTTTCTTCCTCAAGTGCCAAAAACACATGGCTAGATTTGGGTAGGGTATATCTACACTGTAGATTTAAGGTAGCTTGACTCTACTTTAATTGCCATGGATCCATGTTATGTAGTTTGGTCAGGCACCAACTATTCCACAACTTCATAGCATTGAGCTATAGTAATTAAAGTGAAGTCAAAGTGTGTTAATTCTACAGTTTTAGATACACCCTAAGTCCCTATCTACATTGCCATAAAATCCATTTTCTGAACCCAGATTATCTGCTTTGAACTGGATTCTATGGCAGTGTAGACTCGTATAATCCAGTTCAAAGTGGATAATCTGGATTATATGCCAGTGTAGATCCAACCACAATCTGAACTTCAAAGGGGCTACTGAAAGGGCTGAGATTTATCTCCAAAACAGGACAACTCCTTTAAAGTTCCCCTGTGTTTGAGTTTTGTTCTTTATTTACTGTTATAATTTTAAAGTTTTTTTAAAATACTGGTAGCCAGATTTTGTTCATTTTCATGGTTTCTCCCTTTCTGTTGAAGTTGTCCACATGCTTCTGGATTTCAATGGCTTCTCTTTGTAGCCTGACATGGTACTTGTTAGAGTGGTCCAGCATTTCTGTGTTCTCAAATAATATGCTATGTCCACGTTGGTTCATCAGGTGATCTACTATGGCTGACTTCTCTGGAAGAAGTAGTCTGCAGTGCCTTTCACATTCCTTGATTCCTTGAGCAATGTGCCGTCTGGTGGTCCCTATGTAGACTTGTCCACAGCTGCATGGTATACTGTAGACTCCTGCAGAAGTGAAGAGATCCCTCTTGTCCTTTGCTGAATGTAGCATTTGTTGGATTTTCTTAGTGGGTCTATAGATAGTTTGTAAGTTGTGCTTCCTCACCAGCTTCCCTATGCAGCTGCTACAGTTTCTGTTAAGAAATTAATCTCTCCCTGTGTGTAATTCTCACTGTCTTTTAAAAATACTTACAGGACTTGGAAAGGATCGAATGAGAGTATCACAAATGGATGTGCCAAGAGACCTGGAACAGGAAGAACCCTTTGACCTTTCTCAAAAAAACCAAGAGAAGGGGCTGTCCATTCACTCGGATGGTGAAAGTGCGAAGGGGAGCTCATGCCATGAGGAAGAGGAAGACAACTGCTACGAGACAGGACGATACAGCCCTGGCATGTACTACAGCAACGATCCGTATTTAATGCAAGATCTTCCTAGTCAATCACAGTATCACACGAAAGACTTCAGAGAGCCCTACAACAATGGGGAAGAGAAGGGACTGAATGGGGAACATGAGGAGAAGAAAGAAAGCAGAAGGAAAGAAAGCCAGGCAGAGAGAGACTTTATGGATGACAGTGAGGAACGCCTGAGCTTCAGCCACTTTGAAAATGACAGACTTACACAATCTCTTTCTGACTACTTATATTTCCGACACAGAAATAAGAGTTTAAAGGAACTACTGGAAAGGAAAATGGAAAAGCAAAATGTTTTTCTCGGCATCTAAATGAACACATGTTAACTTACTCTTGGAAAACAGATGTTAATCAATAGTTTTCATTAGCATGAGCTGAAATTCACCAGGACTGGCAAACGATAAGAAGAGAACAAGCATAAATTAGTAGATACTATTTAAGATAATTTTCACTTATCATTCAGCTGTTAATTTTCTTTGCAATATTATTTGTAATAATATCATAGATATTAACTCAGTCTATAAGCCTGTTCCTGTATTCAGTTCTACCATTCTGACCTTGCCTATGAATGCAACTGGATGATATGGAAGATTGGTAAGGTGACAACTTGAGAAGAGAATGGTTCCTTCCTTAGTATGGCACCAGGGAAACAGAAGGTTAAATGTTTCCTCCATGCCTGCCTCAGTATGCATATTACATAATTCTCTCTCCATGTTCGACATCCCTTCATGCTATATGCATTTTAACATCTGTGCATTCAATGCAAGGACATATTTAATTATTCTAACCTTGTTCCTCTCCTAACATTAGGTCAGAGCATGTGTGTTCTATAGCTATGAAGTCCTCTGAGTAAATGATCAGTTTCATCATACAATCTGATAGGATTAGGGTGTGAACCTACCATAACATGATTAACTAAAACACTGGTTCCCAACCTTCCTAATGCCGCGATCCCTTCAAACAGTTCCTCATGTTGTGGTGACCCCCAACAATAAAATTATTTTCGTTGCTACTTCATAACTGTAATTTTGCTATTGTTATGAATTGTACTGTAAATATCTGATATGCAGGATGTAGTTTCATTCACTGGACCATATTTGGCACAAATACCCGATATGCCCAATTTGAATACTGTTGGAGTCGGGTGGGGGGGACGGGACTGATTTTGTCATTGGGAGTTGTAGTTGCTGAGATTTATAGTTAACCTACAATCAAAGAGTATTCTTAATTCCAACAATGATAGAATTGAAACAAACATGGCACACAGAACTCCAGTGATCAACAGAAAATACTCAATGGGTTTGGTGGGCTTTCACCTTGAGTTTTGGAGTTGTAGTTCATCTACGTTCAGAGACCACTGTGAATTCAAATAATGATGGATCTGGACCAAACTTGATATGAATAATCAATATGACCCAATGTGAACACTGGTGGAGTTTGGGGAAAATAGACCTTGAGATCTGGGAGTTGTAATTGCTTCAATTTATAGTTCACCTACAATCAAAGAGACCCTTGAACCCCACCAACAATAGAATTGGGCCAAACATTCCACACATATCAACATGACCAACAAAAAATACAGTGTTTTCTGATGGGTCTATGGCAATCACTCTGACACCCCTTTGTGACACCCCCCCCCCGGGGGTCCCGACCCCCAGGTTGAGAAACACTGAACTGAAGCATCTACCTTACATGTAGGCCTGCTGAATAAACTTGAACCATCTAACACCAGTATTCTCACAAAATGGCAGCATTCAGAATTGTTTAAGAGCAACTAAGATTTTCTGGGCCTTGACAATGATAAGTCTGTAATGTTAGAAATGCAACTGTGCAGTTCAGAATCAAAATACCAGATGCAGCAGAACAGATCAGACAAGTGGAAAATGCAAAGGAAATATTGATCACAGCTCATGTTGAAAGGATGTGGCTAGGACAACAAAGGGTATCAGTAACATGATGATCAATTAACAAATGAGTTTGGTCTTATAACAGCTGACTCAGGAGAGCTCAGATGCATTTGGAAGCCTCCTGAGTCCAGGATAAACTGGTGCACAATATAAAGGCTGAACTCTGATTTATTGTGACATATCAAGCCACTTTCTCCTAAGGTGATCTTAGTAGCCCATAGATTATAAATTTACTTTTACATTTAGTGTGAAAAAAGATCAAACCGCAAATAATTAAACGAATTTTACATGGCTTTGATGCTTTCCTCTTTTAAAACAAGTCATTTTCACATATTTTATCTAAATTATTTATCTCCAAGTTGATTTTCTGAAGCTGATCTTCTGTTAAAACTTTCATATTGGTTCTCCGTCTTATTGTTTTCATGGTTTTTGCATTTGGTTGTAGATGGCTCACATCTAAAAAGGTTCTCTTTCAAATGCAATATTTATAACACCAAAGAGAGCATTGAATAATATTTTTTGTGGGGGAAATA